>NC_080589.1:29098862-29747473 GCF_029962835.1 Magnolia sinica
CGCATTCCCTTTTTGAGTCCATTGAACATCCATATTGCACAAGTCTCTGGTGAGCATGCGTTTTTCAGCCATTGAGGGTTTATCAGTTAAATTATGAATAAGAATACCCTCATCATTCACAGGAATTTCCATAAGGGCTGAAATTAAATGATGATTAACGTCAAATGACCATTCTCTAGTAGAAATTTGAAAAGTTAAATTATCCTGTGAAAATGCACTAATACATGTAAACATGGATTGGGCAATGGACCGGTATGTAGGCCCACCCCAATGCAATAAGTTAACCCAACCTACAGCTTCAAGCATAGGAAGGATGTCAAAAGGTGCAATGTGATTAACATCAACAGCATGCTCAACAATAACATTACGAGATCTAATGTCCCTAACATATGATGGATCATCATTAGGAACAAGAAGATGATGCTTAGAGATAGCGGTCGATCTGGAGGAAGAAGATGGACCACGGGAAGTAGTTTTTCTACCTCTAGAAGCCATTTGCAACAAGGATTTCAAGAAAAAAGGAAGTTGCAAAGGATTGAGAAGTGGGTTTTCTCAAAACAGATTTTTCAAAATCCAAACCCCAAATCTCAATGAATTTCAAAATCGAAAGCTTCAAGAGAGAAAATGAACCAATCTAGACACAAATATGCAAGAAAAAGAGGATTTGGAACACTAACCTTGAAGGATTTGAAGGATGGGTTCGACGAGTCGAAGTTCGGCTCCAAGGAGAGGAAAGAAGAAACGAGGAAGAAGGTGAAAAAATCCCCAATTTAAGTGAAACTCGTGTTCCACGACTGGTCGTGGGTATCTACGATTGGTCGTAGTACGACTGGTCATGTATACTCACGACTGGTCGTACAAACCCCAAAAATCAAAATTTCTTGCAATTTAAACAAAAATTGAAATTCAATCTAGCAAATATATACAATATTATACAAGAAGGCATAAATTATCAATTTAAAATGCACATGCCAAGATCAAATTTCATCTTTTTAAACCTGCTTTTATCAAGAGGTTTTGTGAAAATATCAGCACGTTGATCTTCTGTAGGAATATATTCTAGAGATATAACTTTTTCTTCTACTAATTCCCTTATATAATGAAATCTAATGTCAATATGCTTAGTATGAGAATGCTGAATAGGATTTTTTGAAATATTTATCGCACTGGAATTATCACAATGTAATAACATAGAATCCTATTTAATTCCATAATCACTTAGCATTCGTTGCATCCAAACAAGCTGTGTACATGCATTACCAGCTGCGATATACTCCAGTTGTTGAAAGTGATATAGAATTTTGTTTCTTACTAAACCAGGAAACTAGACAATTTCCAATGAAAAACAACCACCACTGGTTGATTTTCTATCATCTAGATTACCAGCCCAGTCAGCATCCGAGTACCCAGCTAATTGGACATTGGTTTCATGAGGATATCAGAGACCAAGATTTACAGTACTTGCGACATATCTAATAATTCGCTTGACAGCAATCAAGTGAGATTCTTTTGGATCAGATTGATATCTTGCGCAAATACCAACACTTAGAGAAATATCAGGTCTACTAGCAGTTAAATATAATAAACTACCAATCATACTCTGATAAAGTTTTGAGTCAACATTTTTACCATTAGAGTCCTTTGATAGTTTCAGGGTAGTACTCATAGGAGTATCGAAATTTTTGCCATTCTCAAATCCAAATCTCTTGATTAGATTCAAAGCATACTTAGATTGAGAAATGAATATTCCTTCAGATTGTTGCTTTACTTGCAATCCAAGGAAATAAGTCAATTCCCCAACCATGCTCATTTCGAACTGTGATTTCATCAAATCTACAAACTCAGTAGTCAAGTCAGTACAAGTTTATCCATAAATGATATCATCAACATAAATCTGCACCATTAAGATATGATCATTATGTTTCTTAACAAACAGAGTTTTATCAACATATCCCATTTGAAAATCATGACTTAAAAGAAATTTTGTTAGTTTCTCATACCATGCCCTAGGTGCTTGTTTTAAACCATAAAGTGCCTTTTTAAGCCGATATACATGATCAGTATTTTTGGAATCTTCAAATCCCATTGGCTGTTCAACATAAACTTCTTCATGTAAATCGCCATTTAGAAAAGCACTTTTCACATCCATCTGATAGATCTTTATCTTTCTAAAACATGCAATGGATATAAATAGTCTGATAGATTCAAGACGTGCTACTGGTGCAAAGGTTTCATCGAAATCAATTCCTTCAATTTGAGTATAACCTTGTACCACTAGTCTAGCCTTGTTTCTAATTATATTTCCACATTTGTCAGACTTATTTTTGAATATCCATTTTGTTCCAATGATGTGTTTATCTTTAGGTCTTGGTACGAGATACCAAACATCATTTCTTATGAATTGGTTGAGTTCATCTTGCATCGCAACAATCTAGTTCTCATCAGCAAGAGCTTCTTTTATATTAGATGGTTCAATTTGGGATGTAAAACATACATAATTACATATATCTTCAAGTTGTCTATGGGTGCGAACACCGGTGAGAGGGTTTTCAAGAATTTGAGTGGTTGGATGATCTTTAACAGTCCTCAACTCAGAATCAATCTGATTCGATGAAGTATTGGGTTTATCAATGATTAGTACTTCATCATTATCTGAATTAGAAATTGGTGTGTTTAAGTGATCATCAATGACAACATTAATGGATTCTTGAATCACACCAGTCCTTTTGTTCAGGACCCTATAAGCTCGACTGTTTAAAGAATATCCTAGAAAAATACCTTCATCACTCTTCGTATCGAACTTTCCCAAATTTTCACGATCACGTAAAATATAGCATTTGCTGCCAAAAACTCGAAAGTATTTAACAGTAGGCTTTTTATTGAACCACAATTCATAAGCCGTTTTATTATTATCTTTTCTAGTGTAGACTCGGTTAATAATATAGCAAGCTGTGTTGACTGCTTCAGCCCAAAGATTTTTAGAGAGCTTCATGCTATTCAACATGACATTAGCCATTTCTTGAAGCACCCTATTCTTTCTTTCAACAATTCCATTTTGTTGTGGAGTTTTGGGAGCAGAGAATTCATGTATTATACCTTGGTCGGTAAAGAACTTCTCAAAATTGCTATTCTCAAATTCAGATCCATGATCACTACGAATTTTACTGATTTGAGAGGATTTTTCAGTTTGAATCCTTTTGAGAACTTTTCTTACTTCTTCAAGGGTTTCAGATTTATCCCTTAAGAAGACTACCCATGTATATCTGATAAAGTCACCAACTATTACCAGGATATACTTTTTACCACCACGACTTTCCGTTCTGGTAGGTCCTATTAGATCCATGTGGAGAAGTTCGAGTGGTCTAGATGTGGTATTTGAATTCACCTTTTTGTGTGAGTTCTTTGTTTGTTTGCCTATCTGGCACTCACCACATATTTTATCTAATTTCTGAAGTTTGGGTAAACCTCTTACAAGTTCTCGTTTGCTCAATCGATATAAATTTCGATAATGTACATGTCCAAGACGTTTGTGCCATAAATCAGTCTCGTCTGTATGTACCATGTAACATGTTTGATTAGATGAGCTGGATTCACTAATAATATAGCAATTTTCAGACGTTCTATGTCCAGTTAATATTACAGAACCCTTATTGTTTAGTATTTCACAGCTTTGATTAGAAAACCGAACATTATGGTTATTATCACATATTTGTGATATACTAAGCAAGTTGTGCTTTAGGCCTTCAACGTATAAAACATTTTTAAACACAGGAAGATTAAAAAGTTGAACCGTACCTTGGCCTATAATCTTGCAGTTGCTACCATCACCAAATATGACTGAGCCATCAGTCATATCTTTTAGATCGGTGAATAAAGCTTTGTCACCTGTCATATGCCTGGAGCATCCACTGTCTAGGTACCACTTTGAATGACTTGTTGCTTTGAAAGCAGTGTAAGCAACCAAGTAGGTGACTTTAGGAACCCATTTCATAACTGTTTTGGGTTTAGGAACATAGTTGGTCTTTTTTTGTGTACATTTGTAGGAATGACCTATAGAGTTAGATTTTAAGAGCTCCTTGAGTAAATCAACTATCTTTTCAGCTAGAGGATTTCGTTTCTGATTAAAGTTGACATGGCTGCTTCTAGGTTTTTGAAAAGTTTTTGAATTTCTAGAAAAATCTTGATAAGTACTTTTCCCTTTTGAGTTTGAGGACTCTCCTTTAACAAACATAGGAGGAGTATACTTTTGTTTAGGAGGTAAATTTTTATCATAGCCCAACCCGGATCGATCGCCACATTTTCTAGATCCAGATAAAAGTTTCTCTAACTTTGGATCACCTTAGGCATATTTCCATGTGTCCTTTAGACTCAGAAGAGAAGATACTTCAGTTTTAAGATTCTCAATTTCAGATTTTAAATCAACAATTAGTGAGTTTTTGAATTCCAAATCGCATTTTGATTTTTCAAAACAATCTGAAATTTGTGATTTTTCTAAGACAAGTGATTCAAAACAATTTTTGAGTTTAGAAAACTTTTCTTTTTGAATTTTAAGTTTGACAGCAATTTTACAACTTTCCTTATATAGGGCATTGTAAGCGTCTTGAAGATGATTTTCATTTTCACATTCACTATTCAGATTTTTTTCACTTGTAGAGTCATTATCTGAAAATGTGAATTTGGCTAGAGTCATAAGAGCTTTAACCTCATTGCCCGACTCAGTTTCAGAATCTTCTGATTCAGAAGAACCTTCAGAATCAGATGATTCATCCCATGTAGCCAACATACCCTTCTTCTTGGGTTTGTCCCTTTTAGGACATCTATTTGCTAAGTGCCCATATTCTAGACAGTTGTAACATTGACTATCTTTCAAAGATTTTTGAAATTTGGGTCTAAACTTCTTTTTGTCATTTGATTTTTGAAAATCAACCATTTTCTTTTTGAAAATCTTTTAAAATTTTTATCTAAAAGAGCCATATCATCTTCTGAATCAGAATTTTCTTCTGAATTACATTTAGAAGATTTTAGTGCGATAGATTTTCCTTTAGGAGCTTTAAAGTTTAACTCGTAGGTTTGTAGTGAACCAACTAGTTCTTCTACCCTCATATTATCCGTATCACGAAGTTCCTGGATCGTAGTTACTTTAGAATTGAACCGTTCAGGAAGTGAGCGTAATATTTTTGCACACACTTTACTTTCTGGGATTTTGTCACCAAGACCCCACATTGAGTTTACAATGTCATTCAATCTAGTGTAAAAGTCCATAAACATTTCATTTTCCTCCATATGAATTTCTTCAAATCTGGTTGTGAGGAGTTGGACTTTAGATTTTTTGACAATTGTAGTACCCTCGTGTGTCATTTCTAATATATCCCAAGCTTGCTTTGCAGTATCACAGGAAATGATTCTTTTGAACTCATCCGGTGATATTGCGCAAGTAATTGCATTTAGTGCTTTAGCATTTGCACTACTCTCACTTTTCTGAAGAGTGGTCCATTGGTAATATGGTGTGACTTTCATTGATTTTGAACCGTCAACCCCAGTAACTTCCATGATAGGAGGATTCCATTCAGTCACTGTGGCTTGCCACACATGTTCATCCATTGATTTGAGGAAGATCCTCATTCTGGCTTTCCAATAAGCATAATTGGAGCCATCAAAGGGTGGAGGCCTAGTGACTGAAAGGCTATCAAAATTTGACATCTTAAATAGCTTAAATCGTTAGCTCAGGAATTAAATCCAAGAATAAAAAAAGAGCTATTAGGCTCTGATACCACTTGAAAAGGCCAAGCTATATGTCCTAGAGGGGGGGTGAATAGGACAATGCCAAATAAAAACTTATAACAGCGGAATAATAAAGAATATGATAGCCAAAGTGAATAACAATGCAGTAAATTAAAATGACCTCAAAATTCAGATCTTGAGAGGTTGATACAAACGTTGTTCTAAGGACAACCTTACACCAAAAAATAGAGTTTATGGTAGGACAACCTTATTTCTAGAAAGATCTTTGTATCAAGTCTCAAATCAAAGAGGAATACAAAAATAAATATAAACTGAATTGAAATAACTTGTAATAAAAAATGTATTGTTCTAGGGACAGCCATACACCATAAAAATGGCAGGGCAACCTTGCTGGAACAACTTTCAAATGAAATTGAAATTCAAGCTGATAAAGGAATAGCTGAAAATAAATTCTAAACTATTACAACATTCTCACAAAGCTTGAATTAAATGATTACAACATTCACCACCATACATACAACCCACAAAAGAATAATTAAAAATAAGAAGTATAAAATAATCAACCACAACACAAGGGTTTATAGTGGTTCGCCTGTGTGTCCACCAACTGTTAAACAACAGCCACACAGAAAGCTACTCCACTCCTAATATCCTCACACAGGGGATATTAGCGTTCACTAAAAATAGGTTTTCCCAGGTTCACCCAAAACCCTTACAATTGTGTCTTTGTATGTGGGCTTACACAATTAAAAAAACCCCACTTCTGAGTTTTCCTGGCTTTCCTCAGATAACCAATATAACAAGATTTTTCTGGCAAATCTTGAAAGAAACCAAAATAATAGAAAGGAATTTACAATATGTAAAATACCTGAATATCTCCTTCGTTGTAGCAGCCCGGTAGAACCAAATTAAAGTAGATGATTGAATGTCCAAGTTCAATGTCCAGTACTCGATTACAATGGTTCTAATTCTAATTGATTTTAAATTAAACCAAATAGGGCTTGCCTTAATTGATTTTAATTCCAAAGAAAGGGAATAACAATTCCTCTTTTCAAATCAGATTGGAATAGCAGAAACAAAATCAATTAAAATAAAGCTAAGGAAAGAAGAATATTAAATAAGCACACTTAGCTTAGATGGAGCACAGAATTATCTCTCAGAAGTTCGACGAAGATTGGCTTGAATACTATAATTAATTCGATGATTTCTTCTGAGATTCGTGCACTATTTATAAGTGAGAAGATCGGGTCTTCGACTGGTCTAGAGAGCTCTTCGACTAGTCGAAGCAATAACAGATATTTGAAAAATCCGGCGGGATATGCTTTGACCGTTCTACGACTGGTCGAAGCTCTCCTACGACTGGTCGTAGGTTTCCTTCGACTGGTCGTAGGTCCAGAAAATCTTCGCTGGACTTCGAGTCGAAGATTGTACGACTGGTCGAAGATCAGTCGACACTGTTCCTACGACTGGTCGAACAGATTCCTGGACTAGTCGAAGGCTAACAGTTTTTATCCGGAATTTGTAACAAACTCACGACTGGTCGAGGAATATCTTAGACTGGTCGAAGCAAGTTTATGACTAGTCGAAGAAGACCTAGGACTAGTCGAAGAACAGACCAATCACATGTAAAATAAACATTCGGTTTATGTATCCGAAATGACCTACTTCTAAGGTCAACCTATGGTCAATCAAACCTCAATAATGAAGTATGGACATTGAAACATCAGGAACAAGTGACCTTGAAGTATGAGCCTTGTAATCTTGATGTAGATCAAACCTTGATGTAGCTCAATCTTGAAAGTGTAAAAACTGCCTTGAACTCTTCTTGAAGTCTTGCAGCTTGAGTCTTGTCTTGTGAGCAGTTCTTTCATTCAAGATCTTGAGTCTTGTCTTGTGAGCAGTTCTTTCATTCAAGATTGATCCTTGTACTTGTGAGCTTTGCTTGATGTGAGCTTAGCTTGTTCATGAATGTTGATCTTTGAGAGAGCTTCACTTAAGCAAGTTATATATAACATAACAGTGATTTTGTCATCACAAATTTGACAACAGACAGGGATAAAAACTATAGCACTTACAAGTTGGTAGTTTGATACTTGTCAAAAATACTGGTTTTTTGGGGTAGGCTAAATTTTGTTCTTCTTTCAAATTATCCAATTTGAGTGTTTTGGGTTAGCTAGTTTGATCGACTAGTGAAATGCTGTCATTTGGCATAATTCAATTTAATGCGTGCATTTAGCAGAATTAATCAACTAATCCAAATTGACCAATCTCTCTCCTAATTAAGAGTTTCTTCATTTCTTATGGAAGGAAGTTCCAAAATATTGAAAAAATTACTTGAATTTCTTCAAATCATACTGTTATCAGAGATTGAATAAATGGACAATTCGCAAACTGTAAAAAATTTGAGAATGAACTATTCATAGGATGGTCGATTAGTTCAACCATGAATAATGAATCACAGTGTATCACATTGCAATTTAGTTTTGAGTGTGGTTTAAGTGTATTAGGTAACTATTTACTAAACAGTGCTTCACCCACATTTTCATTCAAAGTAGTATTTCATATAGTTGGGTTTATCTCTCTATAGTCCTGATTGTTCTACTGAATGTCACCATGTTTGGGGTGATGGACTAAATTTATCTCCGTGGGACATTCCTAGCGATTCTCCTATTGCATATATATTGTTGTTTCTTTTCTTTCTTGTTCTTGTTCTTGTTCTTTTTTTTTTCCCACCATTCATTTGCAAGCCAAAAATCAGATGTTAAGGATTGGCTGCTGGGAAACTTCTTAGTTTCAACAGGTGAATGAAAGGTTTGAAATTGTGAAAGGTGGGTGTTGCTTGTGTGGAATGTGCCAGATGGGCCTAATTACTGCTCTATTTAGGAAATGGGAGATCTAACCAAAGGTCAGTACACCAATTTAATTTCATGGTGCACTATAAAAGTGGCACAACAATGAGGGTTCCATTGTGGATAAATAAGAATACAAGAGCTATGCATGTGAAGGCATGTGGAATTTTCACACACCCATTTTACACAAACATGAAATCATCTCCACAAACATGAAATCATCTCTATGGTGGAACTCAGATTTAAGGCCACTTATGAAGAACAGTGGTAATTGAAAATGGGATGTTGTTCCCTTTCTTCAAGTGGGCATTTTGCTGTTTGAATCCCTGCCTGTTATGGCCCATATGAGAAACAATCTCGTTTCTTTCATAGAAATAGGAATTTCCACTTCTTTCCAGATCATTTCACAGAAAAGGCAAAAGCAAAGTCAAGTATATATAGGAAGAGAAGTTGAAACTAAGGCAGATTGAAAACCACCTTTCCTTTTAATTCCCTTTCAATTAATGATGTCTATGTGCTAAATGCAATTGAAGTCACTTTCCTCTCTCTGCCTATCCACACTCTCATGGTAAAAATCCAAACCTTTATTTATTTCTTAATTTTAAAATTAATTTTTTTTTTCCTTTACAGTTGGTAACAACCAACAATACACTTGGGTCTTCGCGAGTTCTTAGTCTGTAGGCATATATTGATATGTGTGTATACACACTCATCATTTTCACTTGGTAGAGGATTCTTTTTATGAGATAGTACTGTCTTGGTTTTTTTTTTTTTTTTTCTTTTTTTAATCACTTGGTAACAACCAACAACACACATGGGTTTTCTTGATTTCTTAGTCTGTAGACATATATAGACATGTGTGTATACACAATCATTAATTTCACTTGGTAGATGATTCTTTTTTGCATGGAAGTACTATCTTGTTGGTTTTTTTTATTGTTTATTTATTTATTTTTATAGTTGGTAACAACCAACAACACACATGGATCTTCTTGATTTCTTAGTCTTTAGGCATATATAGACATGTGTGTATACACACTCATCATTTTCACTTGGTAGAGGATTCTTTTTATGAGAAATTAAGTACTTTCTTGTTGGTTTTTTTTTTTAAATTATTATTTTGGGATCTAGACAGAGACATTTGAGAGAGTGTTTACACTACCAGGCAGGTTGTATCTGTATACACATATATGTATGTATATATCCCTTTAATTTGATAGAATATTTAAAGTGGCCATTTCATTGTTGGGTATCCAAGGGATATCTTAGATGGTTGCACCAGTGTTGAGGTTTGTATACACACACATATGTGTATATATGTTGAATTTTTAACTTGTAGAAAATATAAGCAGGGCTGTTGTCATTTGGGTGTCTAACATCCACCTGGAGTGGTAACTTTGTGGGTCTGGATGAAGAGATTTTAGACTGTGTTTACACCAGGCATGGGTTCAGACCATGCAACAGGCCGACTTAGGTTGAGCAAAATGTAGCAAAACACCAACAGAAAAATGTTCAGCTAAAGATAATGGCCTAGATGAGATCATTGATTGAGGTTGTGGATACCTGAAGTAAAAAAAAAAAGAGTAGAAGAGATCCCTGTTGAGGGGATTCTTTTTACAATTAGGTGATGATGTGATATAATGTTAAGAGTGAGAGTCTCAAATGCTATGAGGACCAAAAATGAGTAAGTAGGAAAAGTGTACCACACGAGTTCACCGTCAAACCATTCTTGAGCCAACACTGTAGGCATAGAAAGATGATTGTGTACTGAGTAAACTCTGTGTGGTCCACCGTGATTTATGTATTTTATCCACTATGTCCAATCATTTTACCAGATAATTTTAGGGATTGAGCCCAGAAATGAATCATATCCTAAGCTCAAGTGGACCACACCATAGATAATGGTTCTGAATTGAATGTCTACTGTTGAAAAATTCTTGGGGTCACAGAAGTTTCAGATGAAGCTGATATTTATGTTTTATCTTCATCCATGAACGTATGATCTTATGAATAGGTTAGATGACAAACAAACATCACTGTGAGCCCTGGAAAGGTTTCAATGGTGGAAATCATTATTCACATTGTTTCATGTGGTGTGGTCCACCTGAGCTCTTGATAGGCTTAAATTTTGGACTTAGCCCCTAAAATGAGATGGAAAAACAGATGGACGGTGTGGATAAACTACATACATTCACAATGGGTCCAACAGAGTTTACTCAGTACCATAAAAGGGTAGTAGTAACTCAGTACGTAATCCAATTTCTCAGGCATAAATATCATTCTAATCCAAAACTTATGTGGCCCCGCAAATTTTCCAACGGTGGGCATTTAATACCAGCTGGCCCAATCACACATATGGTGGGGTACGAATCCAAGGCGGACATTAGGTAGGCCCCACCTTGGATGTGACTGTGTCAAAAAATGAGGCCCATCTAACAATCCCCGATGATGATATTGAGTACTAACTGTGGACCATTGATGAAGCTCATCTTAGTTTTTACCATATATTGTATCCTATGGGCAATCCAAACAGCCCCACTGTGATATCCTATGGGATGAAAGGAATCCCATGAATTCCATACATAATGTCGGATCCATCCTGGGATAGAGGTGTATACTTCTATCCCTAGACAATCCACTGTCTATCATAAATGCTGCTGTTAGTGCAATTCCATCCCATTTAATCCACCCTAACGCAAATGCCCAAACAGGCCCTAACAAACTCCATCAATCATCTTGATAGGAAAATCAGACTGCTTGTTGTCCACTTCAGGATCCAAACCATCGAATCCACCATCCATCGGCACACAACACCCAACTTAACAATCCCTTACTTAATTATCACAGTTAGATTAATCTACCATTCATTTCTACTTAAACATGTATCGGGATAGTGATAAACAAATTTAGAACCTGTCTGACCGTCGGATCATTGGAATTTGTCGTTGAAGCTTAAGAATCCACTTGGTATGACAAACATGGGCTTTGAATCCGTCTCATTTTTGGTCAAGTGACCTGATGAGACCCGGAGTATCAAATGGTCGGAGTGGATCATATCACATACCACTATGAAACCCACTTTCAGATTGCACGTACACCTACAAGGGGTGCACTCGCTATGCACTGTACCTCAGTGCCAGTCAACTCGAGTTTAACCCGACCCAAAGAAGCAATGGTTGCTTCTTCTTTCGAGTTTTTCCCACCTGCGGGTGTTTGAACGAGCGATCGAGTGTTGGTCGATGATCATGGCCCACCATCCGAGTCCATGCGAAGGATCCAAATCGTCCATCTCGTCGAACACCCAGAACCGACCAAACCCATCGCTGTTTCACACCTTAGTGCAAGTGTACAGAAGAATGACCTCCGCTGTTATCAATGTGTACACCGGAATCTTCAGAAAATGGAGACCCAACCTTTCTTCCTTGCTAGCAATATGAGGCAGCAAGCTGCCTTCAATCTCAGCCACACAACTTGGCCAATCTTAGCCTTCCGTTTGTTTCCCTTAAGAAGCTATTACCACAGTTGGAAAGAAAAGTGGAAAGAATCTTTTCGTTACTAGACGAGGCTGCATCCTAGCCATTCAAGAGCTTCTAGAAGCTCTCCTAACACATATGGAGCATCCATTCTAGGGCAAGAAACCGTCTATCCCGCTGGGATAGAGGGCTCCACGAGAAAACTTTGTCCGCACTAAATATTGGCCGCAGCCAAAAATATTGAGACGTACCACTCTTGTATAAATATAAGGACGAATGATGGGCCCCACAGTGATCATCGGACCCATCCAGTCCATCCAAAGGGCTTGGATCATCAAATAAGGCCATCGATCAGAAGTCATCATGATCGGTTGCCTCATCTTCCCCGTCCAACCAAGAAAACCACCATCGCTAAGCGGGCCCTATTTTCATATCAGACACATTCTCCTGGTGGGCCCTGCTGTCTATAACTCATTCATAACATGAGATCATGGCCATGCATCCCCAATCCGATAGAATCATCCTAAAAATTTCCCGGATTAGAGAGAGGTTGCAGCTAATCTCTTGATTATTTTCATTAGAAGCTTCTAGAGTTGGCTGAGGAGGGCTATATATGTGTAGCTTTCTTTCCATTTCAGGAAAGGAACCCTAAAATCTAGGAGAGAGAGAGGGAGGTAGCCGGACGTGAGTTCCAGGATGGGGTCGCACCGCATCAAGTCAAACCGAGTCCTGCTTCAAAGCGAGCACGTCTGGAATAAGTCCATACGCGGTTCGAGTCATTTCAGTGAGAGAAGAGAGGAAGGAAAGAGAAGGCGTGGGGCAACAACAAGTGGGTCGACTCTCCCGGTTATCAGGCCGCCGCAGCGGTTCAAGCCGAGTTCATTGCATCGCGGCGAGTTGGCCGGGCGGAACTTGGAGGTTGTTGGACTCTCTGGAAGAAGAAGGGGTAGTGCTGGGAGACAACACTATCCAAGAATTCTAAGCCAGTGGGTTTCCCACCCCCACAGATCCATATAGTACGACCCACCTAAGATTTGGATCAGCCTGAGTTTTGGCTCAACGACTAAAATGAGAAGGGGAATTGGATGGATGGCAATAATGAAACATATACATCATGGTGGGTCCCACAAGTGGACCACCTCCCAACGCCCACTAATGGGGCTGTGTCAGCAGAGATGCTAGAGTGTCTGGTCCCTTTACCTCTCTTTATCTCTCTTTCGTTTGCATGATGGTGGGTCCACCTAAACAAATCCACGCCGTCCATCAGATTGGCCAGGTCATTGTGGGCCAATGAGCTTTAAATCAAATCAATTTTGGCGTATTTCCACCATTCAAATGTACTCACATAAATCAATAGGTTTAAATAGCAAATAAACATCATGGTGGGCCATACAAGGTGGTCCGCGCTGTGATAGTATGCGGGACATGCTTCCCAACAGTGTGGTCCACTTATGGGCCCCACAACACCATCGAAGTAAGAAAAAATGAAAGGAAAAGAAACGGGAAGAAGAAGCAACGGAAGGAGATCCAGCCATTAGGGTGGGCCCCCTCCACTATGGGGTCTACCATACATTTTATACATGAACAAGGTGGGTCCCACCCTTTTGGGCCCACTAAAAATATAATAACATAAAGAAATGGAGGGTTTCAACCCTCCCATGCACTCACAATAACAGATGATTGGTTAGATCATCTCGAATCGGCGATCAGATGACTCTAATGGTGAAGCTTCTCTCCTAAACTCTTCTAACCTTCCCTCAAGATCTAATCTCTCTTAATCTCTCTCTTAAAATGACTTCTTTCTCTCAAGCAGTCTCTCTAATCTCTCTCTAAGTTTCTCTAATCTTTTCTCTCTCTTTCCAATCTCTTTTTCCTCCATCTCTAATCTATTTTCTCTCTTTCCTTCTCACTCTCAATTGCTAGGAAAATTTGGATAAATGAGAGGGGTTTAAGAGCTTTTGTGGTAGAACTTTTTGGGTAGCTAGGGAATTAAGAAAAAAGAGAGGGGTGGAATGGAAAGAGGGAAATGAGTAGAATGTAACGTCCCGAATTTTTGTAGCCCGAATATATACTCATGCCCGAGAATTCCGGGTATTAATAATGTAAAAATTGGATGCTTTAAAATCACACGTTTTTTTTCTTCATTTATATCACATCCAGTTATATTCATGAAGGCAAACATTCAAGAGAGTATTTATTGTCATAGTAAAAAATGTCCGACTAAACTTCAAACACCCTCTCAATGGGAGCTCATTACATTATATTAAAGTAAACAGCAGAAAACATATAAATAAATAAAGTTTAGTGCCATTCTTCTTCTTTATTCAAATGTATCTTCCACAAAATGATTATTGTCCATATCGTTAACTTGTAATTCACCTGTAACATTTATATGGTTGGAGAGGGTCAATATCTTACTCATAGTGATGGTTATCCTTTAAGATTAACAATAATTCAAGAGATTCATAAGAATAATGTGAGAGTTCTGATACGTCTCGTACTTCACCACTACGAGTGGTATCAGTACGCGCAACCAATACATATATGAATGCATGCCTAGCAAAGTGCATGCGGTCCATCATACGTAGTGATCATCACAATGTGGAATATAATTCATAGAAAACCCAGCTTGCCCAGCATTCTCACACTACGGAGATTCGCCGGCGTGTTCAACGCTACTGTGGATTTATGTAAACACCTCAAGACAGCATAACACACGGATCAGATGAATTACATGACACGATTTGTTCATGGAGCGACTATTGGCGACATCCAATCCCGGAAGTGATGTAACACGCACTGCGAATTACTTACATTAATTTGTGCATCACTACCCAAAATTCATGGAATTACGCGTCGACCAAGAGGGTCACTACCCAGAGCGAATTACGTCCACGATAAAATATATGAATCCCTAAATGTGAGACTTCTAACACATTACTTGCATTAAAGGAAAATAAATTGAAACATGTGAGTTTTGGAATTCCAAGACACATGCACAAGCCATAAAAGGAGGTTGCACAAGGCCAACTTAATAAAGGAGAAAAGTAGCATTAAGCTATCTCAATAAAAGAAAAGAGTAGCAAATAGGCTAACTTAACAAGAATAAGGGGAGATGAGTAAAATGCCAACTCAATAAAGAGTGGAAGCATGCGTCGCTCTCAAAATTGGCAAAGGGGCAAGGCTTGTATCCATCACCCTACATAAATTCATAAAAATTGTATATAATTAAAATCATATATTAACCATAATTCTCAAAAAAGAAAAATAATTGATAACGGTCTATCAATCAATTGCATGAAAAATCATAGAAATATAAAAATATGTAAAAATAAGATAGATTATATCAACTCAAATTAGTGTAAGCTTAAAAGAATCCCTCGCCTTAGCATTAGATTTAAATCTTAGGTAGATCTTGATGTAGGAAAGCTTCTACGTGAATCACGACATCACTTGAGCAAGAGGGGGACACTGTACATATGGAGAAGGAAGAAGATGATGGGCGTATGAGCTTCCTTTCTCTTTCTCTCTTTCTCTTTCTCTTTCTCTCTCGTCCTTGGACGCTGAGAGGTGGTGTGTGAGTGGAGAAGGGGACACGCACTCTTTTTATAAAGGAGTGCGTGTGTGAGAGGGGGTGTGTTTCACATCCCACTTGGATTGGGTTTCTCCAATTTGACCTTTTCTGGCGATGTTTCTTTAAATCTAATATGTCCAGTGTGTTGGGGTTGTCGAATAGAGTTGGGGTATATGATTTTCTTGGTGATCTGAATTTAGATTGGCCCATCTTAAAAATTCTCCTAACGAGTGTCAAAATGAACTTAATCTCAATTAATGGTCCACACTTAATGATCATGGCCTAATTTTGAGCGAAATGTGTAGTCAGGATAGGAAAAAGATTGGACAAAAGTTGGTGGTTGATCAATGGTGGAAATGGTGTAAATATGAAATTTTAGCTTTTGCACCAAAAGGAAGGAATTGAAGTCCAGGCGATCATCATTCAATGGTGTTGGTCATAGATCGGGGTTTAAATTTTGTATGTGTAATAGACCCCCTACCTAGGCTAGTATCTTGAGAAAACTAAGACAATCCGAGAATCATGATCATATCCTAAACCAAACCCTAATTCCAGCTTAAACCCTAAACCATCTTACCAAGCTAAAAGTCAACTTTCATATGGAATTATCCTTGTAGTTGTAATGTCTCGAAAAAAATCCGTACAAAGACCTGAGTACCACCTCAGGCAGAAATCACTAAGGACCGAATCCTTTAGAAATTAGACGAAAAGTAATTAAGTACTAAACAAAATTAATTAGTAGATAGCTTAAACCGTTTTCTATATGATCTGTAAGACCCAAAACTAGTAGAATTGCTAATGCTACATTACCTAAAAACTTAGGATCAATCTCTAAACCTAGTCGTTCTTGGGAGCACACCGAAACTCCGTATCGGACCTGGACCGCGCGTCAAAAGTTTGATTACCGTGAAACTATATGGTTATGACTGCCTTACTGGGCTTGACAACCATATCAAAAATCAAGTCCTAATAGTATCCAAAAATGCTCAACTTGAACCCGGAACGAAATGTGTGAGAAACGCGAATACCTTTAGAAAATGAACTCGAACTTAAGTGAATTGGGCTGTTCGCTTGCAAGTCAAATTTAAGATTTTAGACCATCAGATTCTGACCCAACTACACCCTCGGATCAGGGAAAATTTTCAACACAGGTCAATGTACTTGTGGCCTTGATCGAGTAATGGTGATCGTTGAACTGAAACTGATCCTCCGCGGTCGATCCATGAACCCGATCGAACCAAAAACTTATCCTGGCGTAGATCCATCGTCAAGAGACTTACTCTAGACTGTATACAGAAAAGGGGCCTCCAGATGTGCTCCGTTGGACCGAAACGACCGCTCTTTGGCTATAACCTAAGTATACCATGCCCCTAGGGCCATTGAGACCTGTTCTGGGCCTATATAAGTGCCTTAACCCACCCCTCTCTCTTTCCATACGAATTACAAACCCTAGGAGAGAGAAGAGAGCAAAGAGAGAATGAAAGAGAGAGAAAGTGAGAGAGAAAGTGGAAGATCGTTGTTGGCCTTCGATCCCACCGCTCCACGTGCCGAACTAGCCTTCCCATATCGCTATTTCGGTGATTCCGAATCCATTCTTGGGTAAGAAATCCTAACCTTAATTCATTTTAGGGATTCAAATAGAGAAAGTGATGAAATAGCTAACCTATTTCATGCAATAGTTTGCTGTTGTGCCGTAGACAAAGGCTTAGTGTTTAAACTGAGTTCGTTACGAGTCTACAGGCGAAAGGTGCGGACTATAAACATTTAGGTTATAGTTTTCAAGGATTTCAAAGTCAGTTAATAATTTATGACTGACTCGATTGCTATCACATATGCTTAGATATGATGTTTCTGCGTATCACACATATATATGAACTATGTTGAAAATAATGCATTTCATGTGTTTATTTAAATATTTGAATGAGTATGGAATTATGATTTGTGCTTGTTATGATGGATGTTTGTGAATACCTAATTGTTGTACATGTGACAACTCCTTGGTGAAAGGATTTGCTATAATATGTGTTTTAACTAAGTTATTACATGTATGTAATATGTGTAGTCTAAGTATTTGGTAAAATGCCTGAATGAGAAAATGCTTGATGTAATGAACTTAATGAGGGTATTGAAATAGGATTCTCAATCCACTTATACATAGTTACAGTTTCCTTTATGCAACATATCTTACTACTATGTGATTTACAGATGAAATGCTTATGTATGATGACATATATAGTATGTGTTTGTTGAAATGCTCGAATGAGATTTATGCTTAGATTTGGTTGTCACATGTTGTCTTGGATTATCACATGTGAATGCTATTGGTTGGAGTGTGATTTGGGCTACGATGTAGTTTAGGCAATCGGTAATAGTTTATGATCGGTGGCTATACTAGTTGGCCACGGTCGATACGTTCTAGGAATCCGAGTCGTACGCTGATAGTCGAATGTGGTTAGGCCACGCGGAGTGCTTATGCGCTCTATGTTAATTAATTCAATGTATGCTCATACCAGTCGAGCTTGTCAAGTAACTCGATTGGCCTAATGTATGTTCACCATGTATGGATGCTACTGCTTGAATCTAAGGTACCAAACTTACCAGTGAAAAGCCCGTTTAACCTTGGTACCTAGATCCTGTAAGACTCATGAGTCAGGTATGGTGGTATGGGACACCGTGGTCGAGCTGTCGCCCTATACTGGGGCGACGAGCCTCCCCGTAGTGACCAGTGAGCAACCCAAACTTGTGAGCCAAATACGGTGGTATGGGACACTGTATTCGAGCTGTCGGCCTACGTTAAGGTGACGATCCTTTATCGTAGTGACCTCGAGTATACCCTAGGACTACGCTAAGGTGATGAGCCTTTCCTTAGTGACCATGAGTATAAACTAGGCCTGTGCTGAGGTGATGAGCCTCTCTGTAGTGACCTAGAACTTACCGATCGTATGTGATTAACTAGGATTGACGACCCTAGATGGATCATCATTTGGGTAAACGATATAAAGGGAGGTACCTTAGCTTCCCGAATCTGCTGTATGAATAAACCTAAATAAATTACTTGGCTAACACGACCATGCACAGCATTGCATGTGCTTTGGCGAGGAAGCGCACGTTTAGGGAGTTTGCCATGCGCGATCATGAGATGGTGTTGCTGAGAGAGTGCAGGCGAGGGCATGCATCATTACAACATACCATTCTTGCATTAACAAGAGTACTTAGGGTATGAGTTTTGTACTGCTTTATCATTTCTGCTTGACTGAATTGATAACATGTTAACCTTTGCCTTATAGCTCCACCAAGTTGATCATTCACTCCCACTCTAGGTTGGTATTTTAAAACACCAACCAGACTTTGTTATAGTTGCAGGTGACGTCAAGGCTTACGAGATGGAGCCTGACTTTTATGATGATGAGGAGGAGTTCTCCTACATGCAACTCTCTAGCGGGTCTATGTAGACCTGGAGTTGCGCATCGGGGCTACAGGGATATGGATAGACGATATCACATTTTATCATTTTGTTATTTTGGGAATTATACATGTAATTATTTGACCCGGTGACATGTTCATACTCTGGGGACTCACATCCATTTATATGTTTTATACAACTATCACAGTCTTCCGCTTGTGTAACTTAACTGTCTCTGGAGTATGATATGCTAATTTGGTATAATCCCATTCATGTTTAATGCACTAATACGGACAACATTTAATCATCACTATCTATGTTGCATAAGTGATGTGTTGGAACTCGGGAGTTGGGCTCCTGCTCGACCCCCGATTTTCAGGGCGTTACAAGTTGGTATCAGAGCGTGATTTGGATTAAACTGGGCCTGGGTTATGGTAACACGATGCACACTGACGTACTTTGATCTAGGGAGGAGCGATAAAATATAGAAATGGTCGTAGGACTCCCAGTTTCACCTACAGGTGAAACTGACCATAGAGATCGGACCCGTGGGCACTTGTGATCATGCGAGATGATCCCAATCCCTCTCCAGGCCGTCGATCGGCTGGTTTGGGCCATGTGTCAAGCCTATTCCACACTTAGGCAAACCAAAAAGCGAGAATAGAAGCAAAAAGGGGACCCGAAATGACTTAAATGATCAAGGGGGCTCAAACCTCATAATTCGGGGCCCACGTTTAACATCTCGGGAGGGGGTGGCACCCCACCCAGTCCAGAGGACCGGGGCGACACCCCGCCGACCAGGGCACACCCTAGTCTAGCTCGCCCGGGCCTGTTGGGCCGGCATGGGCCGGTCGGGTCGGCTGTTGTGGAAGGCTATGGGGCCCACGAAACACGTGTGAGACCCCTATTTCTTTCCCTTTTGCTCCCTTTTCCTCCCTTACACACTTCCAAGCTTTCCTATCTCTCAAAAAGTTCTATTTTCCCCTCTCAAATCACCCCTCAAATCTCATCTTTCTCCTTTTTCTTACACCACCTACACCACACTCTCAAACCCATCTTCTACAAACACTTATTTCTCTTAATCCCTCTCATTTGAGTGCACAACCCCCCCTTTGTGTTTCAAAAACCTTAAAGTTCAACAACCCCTTCAATCCTCCCATCTTATTTCGCTCAAATGGCTCTTTTCGAGCTTGTGGCGGCGATCTTCTCCATTTTCACACTTCTTTCTCTCATGGGGAAGAAGAGGGCTCCGATGGATGAAGCCAGGCCTAGCCGCCCTACCTGTCCAAGGAAGAAGGCGGGCGCCGAAGCTAGCACAAGCGCCGCCCAAGAGCGAAGGTCGAAGAGGGATCTTGATCCCCAAATCTCGGTCGAGAGAGTTCTACTGATGGGTTTCGAACACGGTTTTTTTCGTGGCCGTAGGGTTGTGTTTGAAGCTCATGTAGACAAAAGGCTATTTGGGCTGTATCAAATAATGGACCTCTTGGTAGACTCCAGGTGGGGTCCCATATATGAAGGTAAGTCTCATGCATGCGAAAACACTGTTCGAGCCTTCTACGCCCACATTTGGAATCCACTACCGGAGCTCCTACAGTTCACTCTTCTCATAAGAAGGCGGGAAGCAACAGTCAATGTGGACGTGATGGCCCGAATCATGGGGATTCCACGTGGAGAGGTGCATGCTAGCGATGAGAACCTTAAGACCATGAAAGAGAACGCCGCATGCGGTTTCTTTGCGGCCTACTGGTTCACTGGAAGGAAGGCAGATGCCTCCCATCGATGAAATTGATAGACGATTTCTGCCTGCTTCACCACATCTTCACATATAATGTGTGCCCTAGGTGGGGCAACCGTACCGAATGCACTCGCTTGATGGTGAATTTCCTGTATAGAGCTGGGCAGGGAGACAAGCTGTGTTTGCCTGCGTTCGCCTTGCTACAGATAGTTCAGACTGCGTTTTCTGTTAGGAATGATATCTCACTTCCATTTGACCGACTTATATGCAAGATTGCTCGAGAGTTTGCATATAGAATTAACATGGATGACCTTGCGCCGATCCACTTCATTAATGAGACTACGCTCAACAACATGAAGATCGGCCCTCGACAACATCAAGCCCGACTTGACGAGTATGGGGATGAGACAGAAAGCGAAGAGGAAGAAAGTAATGAGATAGAAGAAGAAAATGAGTCGGAGGAAGGAAGTGAAGAAGGAGAGAGTGAGGAAGAAGAAGAGGCCCAAGGCATTGATGATGGCTCTCCTCCCGCTACGCAAGGGCGCGATAGTGATCGGGCTACTGTAGATGCCCGCTTAGCTCGACTTAAGGAGGGTCAGGTCACCCTGCGATAGGAGGTCAGTGAGACTCGGGCCTTCATGAAATAAAAATTCAAGAAGGTGTCTCGCACCTTGAAGGCTATCCCGTGTTATCTATAAGATAAGGGTGCACCTCCACCATCGCCAGATTCTGATGACTAGTCGTGCATGTAGTCATCTTTTGGTTTGCTTGTTGCTTATTTTTCTTGCTTCTATGTATAGCCTTGATAGGCTTAGGAATGTGGTAGAGTGGTTTGTAGGTTTTAGTGTGTGGAACCTTGCTTAGATTAGCTCACATGCGTCGCCTGTCATGATCTATGTAATATTGTATCTTATGTATTGTGACAAATTTTGGTAAAGGAAATGCATAAATCTTCTTTGGATTTGAAATGCGAATGATGTATGGATGCGTGTATGATCTTATGCTAAATCTCACGGGTTGCACCCTATGTTGTATATAGGAAATGCCATATAAGAGTACGTGGAGTACGACACACGTCTCACACTTGGTGACTCGATTGATGGGGTTCCTCCCTTAAGCGAAAGCCATTTGGACCCCAGTTCAGGCCCAACTCACGAGACTATGCCGGATTCTCAGCTGGCCACTGGCCTCACTAATGGCTGACACCTATTGCACCACTGGTTCCTGAGCAGAACCGTGCATCCACTTCGACGCCACACGTGCCTCAGTCGGCTCCTCCTACCGATAGGTTAGGGCAGATGATGCTCTTAATGTAGCAGCAATTTTTGACCACCATCGCAAGGGCCCTCGCCCAGGGCATGAGTGTGGTTCCACTTGCACCACTTGTGCAGCCTGCTAGGAATATGAGTGCTAGCGGCTTATATGAACAATTCCAGCGCTTTAGACCTCCTACTTTTGCGGGTACTCATAGACTTGAGGAGGCTGAGTATTGGCTAGACCGCATTTTTAAGATGCTGAAGCCGTTGTACTGCATTGAGGCAGAGCAGATGGAGCTGGTCACCTATATGTTCGAGAAGGAGGCCAGTCTCTAGTGGGATAACATCCTCCGGACTATTGCTGTGTGATACGTATGGACGTGGGCGACCTTTGAGACCCACTTCCATGAGAAGTACTTTCCCCTCACGTATCGTCATGAGAAGGAGAGTGAGTTTCTTTGCTTCCGTCAGGGAGGGATGATAGTGGCAGAGTATGAGAATAGGTTCACGAAGCTAGCCAGATATGCTCCCCTGATATTAGCAGACCAGCCGATGCGGATGCGGTGGTTTTTTGAGGGCCTGCGACCCAATATACGCTCGAAGATGTGTTACGCTAGCATATCCACCTATGTTGAGCTAATGGGCATATCTTTACGAGTTGAGCATGATGGGGATAGATTATCCCGCACTCGTGTGCCTATGGTTCCTAGGCTGTGACCAGAGTTGCCAAGCAAGCCGTTCCTCTGCAAGAGGCCCTGTGCAGACTCGCCTCCCAAGCCTGTAGCTCCACCAACCCTGATGAGGCGGGCAGACTTATGGTGCACTTACTGCAAGAAGACAGGCCACACGGATATGTATTGTTTCACCAGGATGAGGGACAATGGCTTCTCACCGCCTCAGAGGATCAACCGCCAGCCCTCAAGCTATTGCAGCCCCACCTTTATAGTCAGCACCAGCACACCCATCTTTTCGGCCGCCTACACCTTGATTTAGGCCGCCTCAGCGACCCATGGTACCACAGCTGAACCGTTCTCAGTAAGCTCATGTGCACTCACTTGCAGATGAGGCATCCAAGATAGCAGTTACAACACCGATGGCTTTTGAAGTCACTGCAAATGTTCAAGGTACACCAGTCTTCTTATTGGTGGACACCGGGTCCACTATCTCTATAGTATCATGTGCAGCAGTCAAGTGACTAGGGTTGGAAACTAGTCCTAGGGTTGGGTTGAGACTCCTTACCACTGAAAAGGCCTAGCTATATGTCCTAGAGGGGGGGTGAATAGGACAATGCCAAATAAAACTTATAACAGCGGAATTAAAAAGAATATGATAGCCAAAATAAATCACAATGCAAGAAAGTAAAATAGCCTCAATATTCAGATCTTGAGAGGTTGATACAAATGTTGTTCTAAGGACAACCTTACACCAAAAACCAGAGTTTATGGTAGGACAACCTTATTTCTAGAAAGATCTTTGTATCAAATCTCAAACCGAAGAGGAATACAGAAATAAATACAAACTGAATTAAAATAAATTGTAATCACAAATGTATTGTTCTAGGGACAGCCATACACCATAAAAATGGCAGGGCAACCTTGCTGGAACAACTTTTAAAGGAAATTGAATATCAAGCTGATAAAGGAATAGCAGAAAATAAATTCTAAACTATTACAAAATTCTCACAATGCTTGAATTAAATGATTACAACATTCACCACCATACAAACATCCCACAAAAGAATAATTAAAGATCAGAAGTATAAATCATTCAACCACAACACAAGGGATTATAGCGGTTCGCCTGTGTGTTCACCAACTGTTAAACAACAGCCACACAGAATGCTACTCCACTCCTAATATCCTCACACAGGGGATATTAGCGTTCACTAACAAAATAGGTTTTCCCAGGTTCACCCAAAACCTTTACAATTGTGTCTTTGTCTGTGGGCTTACATAATTAAAAAACCCCACTTCTGAGTTTTCCTGGCTCTCCTCAGATAACCAATACAACAAGATTTTTCTGGCAAATCTTGAAAGAAACCAAAATAGAAAGGAATTTATAATTAAATGTAAAATACCTGATTATCTCCTTCGTTGTAGCAGCCCGGTAGAACCAAATCAGAGTAGATGATTGAATGTCCAAGTTCAATGTCCAGTACTCAATTACAATGGTTCTAATTCTAATAGATTTTAAATTAAACCAAATAGGGCTTGCCTTAATTGATTTTGATTCCAAAGAAAGGGAATAATAATTCTTCTTATCAAATTAGATTGGAATAGCAGAAACAAAATCAATTAAATAAAGCTAAGGAAAGAGAATATTAAATAAGCACACTTAGCTTAGATGGAGCACAGAATTATCTCTCAGAAGTTCGACGAAGATTGGCTTGAATGGATTAATTAATTCGATGATTTCTTCTGAGATTCGTGCACTATTTATAGGTGAGCAGATCGCGTCTTCGATTGGTCTAGGGAGCTCTTCGACTAGTCGAAGCAATAACAGATATTTGAAAAATCAGGCGCGATAAGCTTTGACCGTTCTACGACTGGTCGAAGGTCTCCTTCGACTGGTCGTAGGTCACCTTCGACTGGTCGAAGAACTTGAAAAACATCGTTGGATTTTGAGTCGATGATTTTCGACTGGTTGAAGATGCAGTCGACACTGTTCCTTCGACTGGTCGAACAGATTCCTGGACTAGTCGAAGCCTAACAGATTTTATCCGAAATTTGTAACAAACTCACGACTGATCAAGAAATTTCTTAGACTGGTCGAAGCAACTCTAGGACTAGTCGAAGAAGGCCTAGGACTAGTCGAAGAACAGACCAAACTTATGTAAAATAAACATTCGATTTATGTATCCAAAGTGACCTACTTCTAAGGTCAACCTAAGGTCAGTCAAACCTCAACCATGAAGTAAGGACATTAAAACATTAGGAACTAGTGACGTTGAAGTATGAGCTTTGAAGTCTTGATGTAGTTCAATCTTGAAATCTTGAGATCTTTACAAACTACCTTGTACTCTTCTTGAAGTCTTGCAGCTTGAGTTCTTGCAGCTTGAGTCTTGTCTTGTGAGCAGTTCTTGCATTCAAGATTGATCCTTGTACTTGTGAGCTTTGCTTGTTGTGAGCTTAGCTTGTTTATGAATGTTGATCCTTGAGAGAGCTTCACTTATGCAAGTTATATATAACTGTGATTTTGGCACCACAAATTTGACAACAGACAGGGATATAAACTATAACACTTACAACCACCACTAGGACTTTCTCGGACTCTACCAAGATGTGTAAGGATTGTTCGATAGACCTAGGGAGTAGAATAGTGCTCGTTAACATGATGGTCGCTCCATTGTGTTATTATGACGTCATTCTTGGTATGGATTGGCTCACGGAGATGAGGGCAGAGATCGATATGATACTAGGGTGGTGGCAGCCCATGGACCGAAAGGCACAACCTTTACATTTCCAGTGCAGGTCAGTTGGTACTACCGCATTAGTTGCTCACTACGCTGCTAGAGCATGTTGATGGTTCGACGTTGGGGAACACGCTAGTAGTTCAGGATTTCGTGGACGTGTTCAGGACGATTCCTGGATTACCTTCTCAGCGCGAGATTGATTTTTCCATTGATCTACTGCCTGGTGCGACACCTATATCTCTACCGACTTATCGCATGCCTCCATGTGAGATAGAGGAACTGAGGAGACAGATCGATGATCTGTTGGATGCAGGCTTCATACGACCGAGTGTATCTTCTTGGGGAGCACCCGTGTTATTTGTGAAGAAGAATGATGGATCATTGTGATTGTGTATTGATTATTGCAGATTGAACCAAGTGACGGTGAAGAATAAATATCCTTTGCCCAGGATAGATGATCTGTTTGATCAGTTGAAAGGCGCATGGTACTTCACTAAGATCGACTTACAGTCAGGGTATCACTAGTTGTGCGTCAGAGATGAGGACATGCAGAAGATAACTTTAAGGACCAGTTTTGGGCACTACGAGTTCCTTGTGATGTCGTTTGGACTCACAAACTCACCAGCCGTGTTCATGGACCTAATGAATAGGGTGTTTCAGCCGTATCTATTCCAATTCATCATCGTATATATAGATGACATCCTGATATACTCCAAGAGTTGGGAAGATCATGAGGAGCACCTGCGAGCAGTCTTTAATACTCTCAGGAAGAACTAGTTGTTTGCATAGTACAAAAAGTGCTACTTCTGGAAAGAAGAAGTCAAGTTCCTGGGACATGTGGTGTCCAAGGAAGGGATAGCTGTGGACCTTGCTAAGGTAGCCGCAGTTCAGGATTGGGAGCGGCCCGGGTCAGTTATCGAAGTGAGGAGTTTTCTTAGCCTAACAGGCTACTTTCGACGTTTCATTCAGGATTTCTGCAAGATAGCCAGACCCTTGTCTCAGCTGACTCAGAAAGATCTCAAGTTCGCTTGGAATGAGAAGGCAGAAGCAGCTTTTCAGTAGCTTAAGGACAAGCTGACGCGCCCCTGTGCTATTATTGCCAGAGCAAGGGGTCACGTATACGATATACACAGACGCATCTCGTATTGGTTTGGGTTGTGTTCTGATGCAAGAGGACAGAGTTATTGCCTATGCATCGCGATAGTTGAGGAAACATGAGGAAAACTACCCTACGCATGACTTAGAGGTAGCGGCCGTCATCTTTCCATTGAAGCTTTGGAGACATTACCTCTACGGAGAGGAGTTCGAGCTCTTTTGTGACCACAAGAGCGTCAGGTACATATTCACACAGAGGGACCTGAATATGAGGCAGCGACGATGGATGTAAACCTTGAAGGACTTCAAGTTCGAGGTCTCCTACCATCCTGGCAAGGCCAATATTGTAGCAGATGCGTTGAGCCGCAAGAAGACGATAGCATTTTTGGCTCTGCTGATAATAGCGGAGTGGGATATGGTAGAGTTTGTGAGAGACTTTGAGCAGAAACTTACGGTAGAGGAGCCATTCGAGAGCATCGCACATATTCGGGTTCAGCCACTTATCGATGACCGAATCATTGCAGCTTAGAAGGAAGATGAAGGGTTGGCAAAGCTGAGAAAGCAAGTTAGTGACGATGAAGACTCAGAACGGAGAGTTGGTACGGATGGGGGTTTATGTTATCGTGGCCGCCTATGCATCCCAAATCTTCATGACTTGAGGAAGGAAATTCTCAAAGTTGCTCACAATTCGAGGATGGCAATGCATCCTGGTAGTACGAAGATGTACAAAGACATGAAGCGTTCATATTGGTGGGACAACATGAAGGCTTATATAGCAGATTATATGTCTCGTTGTCTCACGTGCCAGCAGGTCAAGGCAAAACATTGCCGACCTCCTGGGCTACTTCAGCCCATGCCTATAGCAGAATGGAAATGAGATTTTATTTCCATGGATTTTATCTCAGGGCTACCGAAGACGAGGAAGGGACATGACTCCATTTGGGTGATTGTGGACCGATTGACAAAATCGGCTCACTTCCTCCCGATTAGAGTCTCAAACTCCGTAGATGAGTTGGCCAGGTTGTATATTAAGGAGATTGTGCGTCTGCATGTAGTTCCTATGGAGATCATATCTGACCGAGACATGTGATTCACATCTATCTTCAGGAATCGTATCCAGGAAGCAATGGGTGTGAAACTGAAGTTTAGTACCATGTTTCACCCATAGACTGAAGGGTAGACGGAACGGGTAAATCAAGTGTTGGAAGATATACTATGAGCTTGCGTGCTTGATTTCAAGGACAGTTGGGATAACTGTCTTCCTTATGTAGAGTTCACTTACAACAACAACTTTCAGGAGAGTATTGGCATGGCTCCCTATGAGGCCTTGTATAGGCGCCCCTGTCGAGCACCGTATTGCTAGGCAGAGGTTGGTGAAAAGAGTTTGATTAGCCCAGAGTTAGTTCAGGCGACTTTAGAGAAGATCAATATTATCAGGCGTTGACTTCTTACAGCACAGAGCAGACAGAAGAGTTACGTCGATACGAGGCGGCGGTAGCTAGAGTTTGAGGTCGGGGACCATGTGTTTCTGAAAGTTTTCCCCATGAAGGGAGTCCTTTGATTTCGCAAGAAGGGAAACTCACGCTGTGGTTCATTGGCCCATTCCAGACATTAGATCGAGTGGGTGTGGTAGCGTACCGCTTGACTTTGCCCACACCACTCGTAGGCGTGCACAATGTATTTCATGTGTCGATGTTGAAGAAATACGTTCTTGACCCTTCCCACATTATCAGATGGGAGCAGGTACAGTTGAGTGAAGATGCTACTTATGTACTGCGTCCAATGTGTATTCTAGATAGGAAGGAACTGGTACTGTGCAGTAAAGTGATCCTGCTTGTGAAGGTTCTGTGGATGCACCACACTGAGGAAGAGGCTACTTAGGAAACATAAGCCGAGGTTCGTAAGAACTACCCTCAGATTCTCGAGGAGTACGAAAAGGTACTAATTTCGAGGATAAAATTTTTCTTTAAGGGAGGTAGATTGTAATGTCTCGGAAAAATCCATATAAAGACCCGAGTACCACCTCAGGCAGAAATCACTAAGGACTGAATCCTTTAGAAATTAGATGAAAAGTAATTAAGTACTAAATAAAATTAATCAGTAGATTAGCTTGAACATCTTTCTATATGATTTGTAAGACCTAAAACTAGTAGAATCGCTAATGCTACATTACCTAAAAACCTAGAATCAATCTCTAAACCCAGTCGCTCTTGAGAGCACACCGAAACTCTGTATTAGACTAGGACCACGTGTCGAAAGTCCGATTACCATGAAACTATACGGTTATGACTGCCTTACTGGGCTTGACAACCATCTCAAAAATCAAGTCCTAATAGTATCCAGAAATTCACAACTTGAGCCCGGAGCGAAGTGTGTGAGAAACGCGAATATCTTTAGAAAACGAACTCGAACTTAAGTGAATTGGGCCGTTCGCTTGCGGGCCAAATTTAAGATTTCAAACCGTCAGATTCTGACCCAACTACACCCTCGGATCAGAGAAAATTTCCAACACAGGTCAGTGTACTTGTGGCCCTTATCAAGTACAGTGACCATTGAACTGAAACTGATCCTCTACGGTCGATCTATGAACCCAATCGGATTAAAAACTTATCCTGGTGTAGATCTATCGTCAGGGGACTTACTCCGGACCGTATGCAGAAAAGGGGCCTCCAGTGTGCTCCGTTGGACTGAAACGGCCGCTCTTTGGCTATAACTTAAGTATACCACGGCCCTGGGGCCATTGAGACCAGTTCTGGGCCTATATAAGTGCCTTAACCCACCCCTCTCTCATTTCATATGAATTTCAAACCCTAGGAGAGAGAAGAGAGTAAAGCGAGAAGGAAAAAGAGAGAAAGTGAGAGAGAAAGTGGGAGATCGTTGCTGGCCTTCGATCCCACCGCTCCACATGCCGAACTAGCCTTCCCATATCGCTATTCTGGTGATTCCGACTCTGTTCTTGAGTAAGAAATCCTAACCCTAATCCATTTTAGGGATTCAAATAGAGAAAGTGATGAAATAGCTAACCTATTTCATGTAATAGGTGGCCGTTGTGCCTAGACAAAGGTTCAGGGTTTAAACTGAGTTCGTTACGAGTCTACAGACGAAAGGTGCAGACTATAAACATTTAGGTTATGGTTTTCAAGGCTTTCAAAGTCAGTTAATGATTTATTACTGACTCGATTGCTATCACATATGCTTAGATACGATGTTTCCGCGTATCATACATATATATGAACTATGTTGAAAATAATGCATTTCATGTGTTTGTTTAAATGTTTGAATGAATATGGAATCTTGATTTTTTCTTGTTATGATGGATGTTTGGGAATACCTGATTGTTGTTCGTGTGACAACTCCTTGGTGAAAGGATTTGCTATAATATGTGTTTTAACTAAGTTATTGCATGTATGTAATATGTGTAGTCTATGTGTTTGATAAAATGCCTGAATGAGAAAATGCTTGATGTAATGTACTTAATGAGGGTGTTGAGATATGATTCTCAATCCCCTTATACACAGTTACAGTTTCCTTTATGTAACCTATCTTACTACTATGTGATTTACAGATGAAATGCCTATGTATGATATGTGTAGTATGTGTTTGTTGAAATGCTCAAATGAGATTTATATTTAGATTTGGTTATCACATGCTGTCGTGGATTATCACATGTGAATGCTATTGGTTGGAGTATGATTGGGGATATGATGTAGTCCAGGCAATCGGTAATAGTTTACGATCGGTGGCCATACTAGTTAGCCACGACGGATTCGTTCGAGGAATCCGAGTCGTACCCTGATTGTCGACAGTGGTTAGGCCACGCGGAATGCTTATGCACTTTATGTCGATCAATTCAATGTACACTCATACCAGTCGAGCTTATCAAGTAACCCGATTGGCCCAATGTATGTTCACCATGTATGGACGCTGCTACTTGAATCTAAGGTACCAAACTCACCAGTGAAAAGCCCGTTTAACCTTGGTACCTCGATCCACTAAGACTCATGAGCCGGACATGGTGGTATGAGACACCATGGTCGAGCCATCGGCATACGCTGGGGTGACGAGCCTCCTCGTAGTGACCAGTGAGCAACCCAAACTCGTGAGCTGAATAAATGGGACACTGTATTTGAGCTATTGGTCTATGCTAAGGTGACCAGCCTTTCTTGTAGTGACCTCGAGTATACCCTAGGACTACGCTAAGGTGACGAGCCTTTCTGTAGTGACCTTGAGTATAAACTAGGCCTGTGTTGAGGTGACGAGACTCTCCATAGTGACCTAGAACTTGCCTATCGTATGTGATAAGTAGGATTGACGACCCCAGATGGATCATCATTTGGGTAAACGATATAAAGGGAGGTATCTTAGCTTCCCGAATCTGCTGTATGAATAAACCTAAATAAATTACTTGGCTAACACGACCATGCACCGCATTGCATGTGCTTTGGCGAGGAAGCGTATGTTTAGAGAATTTGCCATGCGCGATCATGAGATTATGTCGCTGAGGGAGTGCAGGCGAGGGCATGCATCATTACAACGTACCATTCTTGCATTAACAAGAGTATTTAGGATATGAGTGTTGTACTACTTTATCATTATTGCTTGACTGAATTAATAACATGTTTACCTTTGCCTTATAACTCCACTGAGTTGATCACTCACTCCCACTTTGGGATGGTGTTTTAAAACACCAACTAGACTTTGTTGTAGTTGCAGGTGACGTCAAGGCTTACGAGATGGAGCTTGACTTTTATGATGATGAGGAGGAGTTTTCTTAGATGTAACTCTCTGGTGGGTCTATGTAGACCTGGAGTTACGCATTGGGGCTACAGGGATATGGATAAACGATATCATATTTTATTATTTTGTTATTTTGGGAATTATACATGTAATTATTTGAGCTAGTGACATGTTCATAGTCTAGGGACTCACATCCATTTATATGTTTTATACAACTATCACAGTCTTCCCCGTGTGTAACTTAACTGTCTGTGGAGTATGATATGCTGATTTGATATAATCTCACTCATGTTTAATGCACTAATACGAATAACATTTAATCATTATTATCTATATTGCATAAGTGATGTGTTGGAACTTGGGAGTTGGGCTCCTGCTCGACCCTCGATTTTTAGGGCGTTACAGTAGTTCACCATATTTACCATCCTACCAAGCCAAAAGTCAACTTTTATATGGAATTACCCCTGTGGCTCACTCTATTTACCATCCTACCAAGCCAAAGTCAACTTTCATATGGATTTACCCTTGTAGGTCACCCTATTTACCATTTTTACCAACCTCACCAACCACCAAGAGCTAATAAGAACATGTCATGTGGCATTCCTCTCCCCTCAACCCATCCCAAGCTACCATGTCCGCATTTACCCTTTTCAAACCTAACAATAACCACATTGCTATTGGAGAAGGCTATAAGTAGCCCTCTCCTCTTCACATTTCACACACATTTTCCATTCTTAAAATCCAAGTGAGGGAGAGAGAGAGAGAAAGGAAGAGAGTGTGGGTGGGAGAGAGCTCAAAGCCTCCAAGATCAGATTTTTCTAGCCATCTCTTAGCCTCCTCCTAACCTTCTCAATCCCAAGTCTAGCCCGGATTGATCATGATGCAACCCATGTCTTAACCTACTCAAGTTCAAGCCAAAGATCGTTTTACTTTATATAAGCATTCATCATGACATCTATTCCCTTCTCGACCCCCCTACTCCTCTAGATTTCTAGTGACCATATGCTCTGTGACCTTCCATACATGGAATCCTGTCACATCAGAAATTCCTAATAATCTAGTCTTTTTTTTACCTTTTTGCATAAACATCATTACATCTGCTCTCTAGACACGTTGTGGACGTATGCTCTGTGGCTTGCCAAAAACTCTGATCTGGCTGCATCAGAAATCCACATGTGCCTAGTCCTATCTCCATTACATCATCCAACCCTTGAGATTATTTTATCATACTAAGTAGAGACCGTGCATTTGTATGGGCAGAGAGGGTTCCTAACCCCTTCCCTCTTTGTAACTGAGGTCCCTTACTCAGAATCCCAGATTGCAGACCAGGAGTTAATCTAAGGTGGGAGAGTCTTCGGATTTCTCCAACCATAAAATATTCTGTAGGTTTTAGCCGGCTGTGGGATTCTGAGATTTATTAGCTAGTGACGACTCCAACATCCACAAATCAGCCTAGTCACCCCCACCATCAAAACAAAACATACAAATCAGCGTGGGTGCCAATTTTCAATGTCCACAGTATGATATCATAGTCATATAAGGCCAAAATGTGGTCCAAATTTGAGTTGCGATTGACGGTGTAAAGTACATCAATCGGAAGCTCCAGATTTAGAAAGAGTTGGTGCCCCTAAGGAAAAAGCCTACTGAGGTGGGGTTCTCATATTTCACACTTCATCTGTATGATGGAAAATCTAAGTCATTCATACGAAGGTAAATATCTTACTACAACTACCCACGAGCTTTCTTGACTCGATGAACACTAAGATTAATGGTTAACGGGCTAATTTGTTAATTAGGCCACTTTTACAATGATCCAAGGGTTGAAATTCGACGTGTATGGTAAATTTATGATAAATAGGCATTGTCACACCTTAAATTCGGAAACCGGGCTGACAAAATTTTCGATCATCGAATCCAGTGCCAACAGCTCTGTAGTACCCCATTCTCGGCTCTCGGCACCCATATACCAGGTTCTAATCCTGGGATCCTATAAGGAGGATTTTTCAGGATGAATTTATTCTGTAACAAGCATAGCTATAAGCATAACTCATGAATAATAACTAAGATACCATCACAAAATCCACTATGATAAAAACTTTAAGGTACAATGCGCATAAAGGTAAATACAATGATAATAATAACAAAAACTCCTAAAGCTCAACTACACGCTCCTGTTCCTACTAAGCTACGGCTGCATCCTGGTGTCACCTGCACGCATCAACTGTGCATAAGCTTATAGAAAGCTTAGTGGTTGGTGAAAGTGTGTGCGCAAGGTAGCAATGCAAGAATGCAATATCAAAGTAATGCAGAAATGTTGGCAAGTCTATAAATGCCATCAGCTATACCGAGGCTATGCGATGCAAGGCATGAATGCTATCGGTCATACCAAGGCCATGCGATGTAAGGCATGAATAATGTCGGCCATACCATGGTCGCGTGGTGCAAGGCCTATGTAGCCTAATGTCATATGTGAGATGCAACGCACGCTAGAACATCAAATATTAGTACAGATCTCACACTGGACAGGCACCGGGGTCTAGCACACTCTACGCCAGCTTGCCGCCCCTTTCCAAGTGCACAACTGGGCAAGTGGAAGAGACCTCACCATCTGCCTGCTAATATCGTGCCCAGCTCGTCGATAATGGACCCATTCCTCAAGCTGGTCAAACTCAACTTAGATATTGCCCCCTCACTTAGGCAGGTAAGGTCACAACCCCTTCCAATCGACCATGACATAGTGAGAGACACAACCTACTGGTATACGGCCCTTGTGCGCTCATGTTTTCACTCAGTCTCGACGTTGGAGTCATCCTCTGGTACCATCGGGTTTAGGAATTTTCACCCAGGGACATCTATGCCGCCCCGATGCTAGTAACAGTATTTTCGGTGTCCAATCCTGCCATCCATGCTATGCCTGTGGAGGCTATGGCCCTGATGTCGCTAGGGCATATAGGAATCATATCACACAAATGCAAGATGCATGAATCATACTATCTAGTAATGCAGAAATCTTGCGCATACCGAACGCTCATGTAGGGGAACTCTGCCTATCAGGGAGTCTCATAATAATCCGCCCAATGGTATATGCTATGATCAATCACTCCTCATATTAAGCATACATATGATGCGCATGGGCATGGATCGTGAATCTATACTAAGCATGTTATATAATGATGATGTACTCTCCTCATATGAAGGATGAGCCTAGACGACCTACTCATATCAAGAATGAGCCTAACGATCCTGGGGGCCCAATGGTTTGGGGTTAGCCAAATAAGGTGAGATGGGTCATATTAGTGGGGGCCCATCAATTTAGGGTAGCCCACTAAAGGAGAATGAGAATGGGCCTAACCAAGGCCTAAGGGAAGGTCACAATGTGGACATCTAACCATTATTGCCCATCAATGTGGACATTTAACCAACATTGCTCCCAAGGAGTGGCCCACATAGAGTCAAACATATAGTGGGCCCATGGCCTTACACAAAGGCTTCATATACATCACATTGAGCCTCATCATATGGGCCACATGTACATCACATTGGGCCTCATCATATGGGCCTCATATACAACACATCGGGCCTCATCATATGGGCCTCATATGCAACATAATGGGCCATAAATTCATCACATTAAGGTGGGCCCTACACGTTCCAAATGGGCCACAATTACATTACATTGGGCCTCATCAAATGAACAACGTAGATATACAATAGATACATCATGGTGGGCCGTATAAATGGATGGATGGATAAACATATATATCACAGCGGGCCCCACCATCCAGGGGCTCTAGACGGTGTTAATACAGAATACATACATCAAGGGGGGCTCCACCCGTCCAGCAAATGGACGGATGGCATGGATATAAAACACATACATCGTGGCAGTCTCCATTGTCCAGACCACTGGATGGTGTGGCTATAAAATACACGCATCATGTGTGAACCCCACGTCTAGGTGTGGATGGTGTGGATGAAGCATATACATCACGTGTGGGGCTACACAGATGGATGGTGTGCATCTAACACACATCACGGGGTAACTCCATAGTCCAGCAGGCTCGATAGTGAGAGATAAAACACTTATATCATGATGGGTCCACTACACGGTTGGTGTAAATGAAGCCCATATATCACATGGGCCATAGGGATGGACGGTTTAGATATAACACGTACCACATGATCTGGCCCATAGAACTTGCTAGCATCATAAACAGCAGCCATCCGTTGCTGGACTGCTGGGCTGCTGGCCCAACGTCCAGCAGATGGACGGTGTAGATATAACACATGCCTCCTGTTCGGGACCCAGACTTGCTGACGTGGGTACAATAGCTAAGAGCTACGTGGGACCCACAAAACTTGCTGACGTCGGTACCTCAGCCATGTAGCTGGGCAGATGGATGACTCGGATTAACAGATACATCATGGTGGCTTCCACCGTCCAGACAGCTGGATGGTGTGGAAATAAAATACATAAATCACATGGGTCCCACGGGTTTGCTGACGTCAATACAACAGTGGTAACTATTGGTCGTCCATCAGATGGACGACCCAGATACTACAAACATTAAGGTGGGTCCACACGTGCGTGGCCCACCATCTAACCAAGCTGATATTTGATATTTCCCTTCACTCATGCCTATCTAAATGGACAATAGGGAGGTCAGCAAGGTGGGTAAATTATGGACAGCGGTTGGGCCCATTAAATGGACAGCGTGGATAAAATCAAGTATCGGGGTGGGCCATCAATTAGGGGGAGAGAGAGAGAGAGAGAGAGGTTATGGGAGGGGCCCCGCCACTATAGGCCCCTCTTTTACAATACAACACATGCTTACATCACTTGGGTCCCACTGAATGTGGGCCCCCAAATCATCAAATCTATGCAAGAAAATACAAATCTAATCCTAGACAAGCACCCACATTAGATCTTGGACTTCTTCTTCCACCAATGAGTTCTAGAGCTCCAAGGGATGAGATTCAATGGTTGAGATTAATTTTGGAGGGTTGGATGATGAGATTGGGGGGTAGGAAGTGGGCCTTCTCTTTTCTCTCCTTAGAATTTTTCTCTTATGGAAGCTTGGAAAATGGTAGAGAGAATGAGAGAGGAGAGGCTGTTGTAAGAGAGATGGGATGGGAGGAATGGATGTTGTAAGAAGAATGACATGGAGGGTATGGGCTGGTTGAATTTTAGTTGAGAGAGGGATAGCAGGAGAGAGAGAGAGTTGACTTTGGGTAAGGCTTGTGTAAGAGAGGTATAGGTTGTATACTTGACTTGTGATTGATTGATTGATGTGAAAGGTGGTAGAGATTCTCTCGGAATTCACAATGCGCGGCATTTTCCTTGAAATAAATGTGAGCCCACAACTCCTAGCCTAGGTATTGCATCAGCGTGCGAGACGGGACATTAGAACCGCGGTGATGGCACCGTCGCTAGGGTACAAGTCTCGGGTCGAGTCGACTCAGATATACGGGATGCGACTTAGGGTCGTGCACAAACGCAGAGTATATGTCGCAGGTCATCGAAATTTGATGGGGAGGATTGCGAGAGTCTAAGGAATGGTATGGACTAGGATATGGGCCTTACAGACATGGTATAAAATTTTACATAAAACGGATCATGGGAACCATATGATCTAAAATTAAAGGTATAGGTTAATGTCATTAAGTATTTACGATTTTGTTATCTTTTATTTCTCCAAGTTCCACCGCCCGTAATATCCGACTATACCATCTAAATGCATTGAAATTTCACATACATTCTTTATTTTTCATTCTCTTTCCATCGCCCCATTTTAGGCCTTGATCACTTATAGATGACCAAGATGCCATTTTAAGGGACTATACCGCCCCGAGGTCTAAATCAAGATTTTCATATATATAATAGAGAAGTCAGCCGGTAGTTGTGGCATATACCTTATGATCTTCAAACTGAGTTATTTATTCTAATATTTAGGTGGCCCGTTTGGTGGATCCAAATATGATGGACGGTCATATGACATGTTAAAGATAGAAAAACTTGGTGGTTAGTACTCTGATCATGTATGTAGGTGGTTATATGGTCGGTTTTATAAACGGATGAACACAAGTAGTTTTTTAGAGTGATCAAGAGGTGGAACATGTATACCGTTAGATTTAAGTGACTTGTTTACATGTGTAAGTTTCTCAGATTGTAGTTCTTATGGTGGGTTAAACATATTCATAGGTGGTGAATAAGATGAACGGATCATAATATCAATTTGATATGTGTATGAGTAGATGCAGATATCAAGTAGTTAGTTTACTATGATCGGGTAGTCCAAACTCAAAGTGGACGGTCAGATATCTTTACCTATCAGTGGATAGTTAATTAAACGATTGGTTATGATGCATATGTGAGAATACTTTGACATATGATGATCTTATCTTAAAATCAACGGTTGGATGACTTGATCTATGGATGAAGACCATTCTCAACTATCAGATTCATGTTGGAGAATAGATGTAAGGTCAAGATAGTTAAATTGGTATCGTATACATGTACATACTAAGTTAAACTTTATGGTGACACTTGAGAAGTTTCAATACTCGGGTATTGAAAAGTTTGGGGTGTTATAAAGAGAGGGATGACTTGCATGATGGGAGGCATGGGTTACTTTGACTAATGGAGAGAGAGAGAGAGAGAGAGAGAGAGAGAGAGAGAGAGAGAGAGAGAGAGAAGTGATAGGTTGATTGATTGATTTGATAATGTTAGGATTTGTACAAGTAGGGCTACCTACATTGCCGTCCCACCTCGAATTGTGCCAAAACTGCAACTTCTAATTTATGAGGTCGCAATGGGGCATGTCGGGTGGCATTGGAATCGCAGCATTCGTGTGGTTGCTAGGGTGTAAGTCTCGGGGGTGTTGCGATAATAAAATAGGATCGCGATCAAAACTCACTGATCTGATCCACTTGGAACATGTCAGCACTAAAAATGAAGTGTACGATCAGTCTCACAGGGTTATGGGTCTTACATAAAGTACCAATGGTCAAACTACAAAACTAACAGGAGGGCCTGTTTGTGAATACAAATAACAATAAAGACTTCAATCAATTTCGAGTACATAGCCAACTCTTGCAGATAGAATATGCATGATTGGGGAACGGATTAGGTGAGAACCCGGATCCACTGAAGTGGGTTGGATCCCTGATTGTGGGGCCCATTGTGATGTATGTCGTCCATCCATATTGAAAGCTCATTTTAGGGAATGATCCAAAAAAATGAAACAGATCCAAATTAGGTGGACCATAATACAGGAAACATTTGTAATCGACCATTAAAAACTTCAAGTGGACCATAAGTTTTGGATCAAGCAGATATTTGTGTGGTCTCTTATCTGTGTGACCTTATCAACAGTTTGAATGGCAAATAAACATTATTGTGGCCCTCAAAAGGTTTTAATGGTGGGGATACAATCACTAATATTGCTTGGATCTTATTTTTGGGGTAATGTCCTAAAATGATCTTCATATAGGTTGGATGGTGTGGATTTAAGTTACATACATCATTATGAGCCTTACAGTCCTTGGGTCCCACTCATCGTGATCCGGGTTCTCACCTAATCCACTCACGCATGTTTGATAAACTGTATGTCCTAAACACCAAAATTTAGTACTGAATCTAAAAAAATTTAGAAAATTTGGCAATTTTATCTAGTTGGCAATGTCCTTATATGATTGGACCATCCAGGTGGATTTCTCTTAAACATCACAATGAGCCACACCTAACTTGTCTTGGTAGGAACTTCCTTTGCCCTGATTGTAAGGCCCACCTTCATATATGTGTTGTACATCTACATTGTCCATCAATTTTGATAACTTATTTTATGCCATGGTCCCGAAAATGAAGTAAATTCAAATCTAGCAAGTATAAATGCTCACCATGAAAAACTTTTTGTGGGTGACAAAAGTTTTAGATCATGATAATAATCATTTTCTCCCTTCATCCTGCCCTTTGTGACCTTATCAACAGCTTGGATGGCAAGTAAACATTACTTTGGACCTTAGTAAGTTTATAATAGCGAGTGTTCAATGACCACTATTTCTTGTGGTGTAGTCCTCTTGAGATTTGGATTTTCTTAAAATTTGAGACCATGGCCTAAAATGAGTTATCAAAATTGATGAATGATGTAGATACACAACACATACATCAAGGTAGGCAGATGGTCAAGGCAACATCTACTAATGTATTAACTAGAGCTGTACACAAGTTGAACCAAGTTGAGCTCGGCTTGGCTTGGCTAGTAGGTAACTGCAGCTCAAACTCGGCTCGGCTTGGTCCTCAAGCCTATTGGCCAGCTCGGCTTAGTTCGGTCAGTAGCTCGGGCCAGTTCTTGCCAAGTTGGAGCCTGTGCGACATTTTCTCAAACACATATAATGTATCTTCATTTTTTCACATAATGCAAAACATTAACAATACTTTACATGTATTTCATCAAACTGTCGGCGGGCAGTATCAAAATCAAAATATGAGGGTAGTCTTATAATGTAAAGTTTTTTTTTTTTGTTTCATATCCATTCCTTCCTCGCCACCCGCTGATCTCATGGAGAATGTAAGCACCCAAAACAACACTTTGTTAAGTCATTTCATCAAACACTTGGCAAGCAGCATCAATATCAAAATAACCTAGTCACTGAGCTGATTTGATCTGAGTCCATTCGAGTTGAGGTTCAATCCAAGTGAGTCGAGCTCAAGTAAGCTCGAACTATCATTTCACACATCATTTATAGACTTTCCCTTACCTCACCATCTTACCTATGTACACTACCATTTCGCACATCACAATTCAAATTGTCCAAGTCCCTAGCCCACTATAGATGGGGCATTGCTTTAAAGAAGATTTATTGGACAATCCCAGCCTATTATTAATAGGCATGTTTGCGTTAAATTTGGACTTTCATTATTTATCAATTTAACCATCCATTTAAGGGACACCATTTGGACTGTTAGAACGCTAACTTCATTGATTATGATCCATCCATAATGTGTCCATTAGTTGATAAGTTCGAATTTGGGATGTTCACGTTATTTACAATTGTTGTGTGCACAAGTATGGATTGTCATAATCTGCCAAAATATTAAAGTTCTTTTGTTAGAAAGTTGAAATGGGTTGGGAAACAATGGCTGATATTAACACTGAAAGGGGTGTTTCCCGATACAACCGGCTGCCTCGAAAAGAGAAATATGAGAAAAGGAGGAAATCTCCTTTTCTATTGACATGAGACGAATAGGAAAAGTGTGTGTGCTTGTGTAAAAAAAAGGACAAATAAGAAAAAAATTGAGAGAAGAAATGGAAGGAAGGTGTGGCAGTAGTAGTATTAGTTTGAGGAGGGGGTTTCATTTTGCAATGTCACTAATTCAAGAATGTAAGCCTCTTATGAAGGATGAGGAGAATGCCCTAAAACCCACAAGATTGCCATAAACTGTGTTTGAGACAACCTAGCTTGCCAGTTGCTATCAATGAAAAGCTGATGGAAATCTGAAATTTTAAATGGCTTGGAGGATCTTCCTGCACTATAATCTTGTAATGTTTGGAAAAGTTCAAAGCAAGTCAAAACACCATTTCTTTCTCAAATCAAGTAAAATGAGTTCTTTGAACTTCATCAAATTGTATTTCATCAATTTTCTATGTTTGAATCTATTTGGAAAGGTTGCCCCACGTGGTTGTGTTGTATGCTGGAATGGTGCTATGATTATCTGTACATGGTTGCAGTGCACTTTGCATGTTCATGTGCTGCTTGTGCTTGTACTCTTCTTTGTACAATCACAACTCAGACTGAATATCAAAAAGATGTTATAATTATTAAGAGGTTGTACTATAGTTAGAAAATTAAAGTAGCTAGATACTGAAATATTTTCTAACCATTCTTATTTACAATTCATGTTGTTGAACTATGTCCATCATTTTTTTTTTTAATATCTAAGCAAGTTATATTGTTTTCGTGCATTTCTTGAATGTTGTTTTAAAAGTAAATATCTGACTCCAATTGATTTTTATGCATTTCAAGAGGATGGGTTTTTTAATGATATTTCTACCACATTGGATAGGAGTAAGCATTGCAGAGGTTGGTGTCCTTGTCTCACTTGTGATGCTCTTGTCTTTGGAGGGACAACATGTCTGATTTTGTTTCAGATATGTCATACAAATACAAGAAATGGTTAATGTAAGAGTGGACGATTATGTACTTGATCTAATTGCCAAAATCATGTCGTCACTACCAGAAAATAGGGCTTATCCGGTGCTTCGTGGGATCCTTTGCCCGGCGCTAAGTAACATCAGGCACTGACAAAGGTTATCTATAAATATTAAAACAACAACCCTAATCCCTCCTTGCGATCCCAGCCCCTTGACTCTCTCCCCCAGCCCCACTCTCTCTCTCTCTAAAACTCCACGATGCCTACTCTCTCTCTCACTGCAACTCAACAATGCCTACTCTCTCTCTCTCTCTCTCTCTCTCTCTCTCTCTCTCCCCCTTCTGCTAAGCAAGAGCTCTCTCTCAATCTAGTGGCGAAGCAACCTTCATGGCACAATCACTCTCGGTCTCCCTCTCTCAGCTCTCTCTCTCTCTCTCTCTCAATCTCGCTCTCAATCTCTCTCTTCAGATCAAATATCTTCAATGTTGAAACCCTAATTAGGATTTTACAATGGTGAATTCCTAATTAGGGATTTACAATGTGAAACCCTAATTAGGGATTTGCTATGTTGAATACCTAATTAACTTGTATTTTGTGGCCACATTTTTTAGGGACATGGAGGTCATGGAAATATCCCTGTTTTTTGGCTATCCCCTGTCTAGATGGAAACTCATATCGGTTCTGATAAATCTGAAGTTTATATAGAAGCTGGGAAGTCTAGAAATATTTGAGCTCTAACTGATGTAGCTACTTATCAGAAATCATTTCTAAGATGGCATTGATCATTATAGTTGGGTTTTTTTTTTTTTTTTTTAAAAAAAAAGAATCTGAATTCTTAAAGCTTTGCACTGATCAGCGGGTCTGTGTTCTTTTTTTTTTGTATAAATTCAAAAGGGTCATTATCCAACTTATATTAGGGCCAGAACATTTGTCAGACTTCACCGTTAATGGATTTTTGTGTAAATTTGAAAGGGTTGGGATTCAACTTCTATGTGTCACAGTTTAGGGCCATTCATCAGGTAAAGTGCATTGTGATAGAGCCACAATCATATTATCAAATTCAACAGTTCAATTACTTATCTTCTTGTATTGCTTGTGCATATTCTTGAAGCCACTGATGATTGTAAGGCTACCAAAATCTTACCTTTTGGGCCATAGCCCATCATACCAAATCAACAATAATGATCACCATGAAGGTTTAAGCAAGTGCAATGTGTAAGGTATATGTGTTCCAGAACACACTTCATGAAACTCCATTAGGGCTTGTTTGGATAGACTGTTGACTGCTGACTGTGGGAGGGTACTGCAGCCAAATAAGTTTCTGAAATCTCATCGATTTGCCTACAAAATCGTCGGGTGGGTCCCAAACTGACAATTGCGGGTGGGATCCAAGCAGGCTTCAAAATCAGTGTATTGTCTTTGAACCCTGGTTGTGAAAACATGTCCAAACAGGTCCTTGAGTGCTCTTATTATGGTAGCTTTTTCTCAAAAGCAAAGTTAAGTTTGATGGAAAACTTTTGAGTCATTGGTGCTTTGGGAAGTTGTGCTATGCACTTCAACTCCCAAATCAAGATTTTATTTGTTGGTCCATTTTCTAAGCCAATAGAGAAAGGTAAGAGTAAACTATAGTATTGTGGAAATCAAGAGATGCACTTCATATTGTAAGATCTAGCAACCTGTCACTAGACCAAAATTGTCATTTAGGAATGGTTTTCAGTACCGTTTTGGGTATCGTTTCAAATTTTAGAGACGGAATTTTAGGAACAGTTTTAAACCGTTCTAATGCCAACAGTCACATTTTAAGTACGAAATTTTAGGAATGATTTTAAACCATTCTTAATGTTGCCAACAGTCAGATTTAGAATTGAATTTTAGGAACAATTTAAACCCTGATAAACACACAAAATTTAGGGTTAAGGGAAATAAATTAACAGAAGTTATCGCATTCCATCAAAATAGAGATTAATCCAAAGAAAAACATAAGAAAATAATGTGCCTGAAGATGTTTCATTGCAAAATCAAATTTACAAAAGCTACAATAAAGGCTAGCACCTTAAATTATAGCTTTGCAGAGATCGCAAAAAATGCTAGCAAATCTAGTTGTTAAAGTTTTAGTATTGGCTAATCAAAGGGAACAAAGTGCATTTTATGAATAACACTAGAACAAAAATGAAAAAAGTCTGTTGCCTGGCCCATCTATTGCATATGAAATCTAATCTCGAGCATAGCATCTCTTGCAATAAGTAATGATTTTATAACTACTTCCTGGCATGGGTCTGTAGCTTTCTGCAGTCACTGTACAGATGTTACAAATCAAACATCAAGTAGAACAATATGAAAAATAGATTGAAAGTTAAGATCAAAGTAAATTAAGAAAAAACTCATGTAAATTGTAATTTAAAAATAAGGAATCTTGAAACAGAACAAAGCTACTCAGCCCATCCATTGTAATAATGATTGCATATGTTGATAAAGGGAGGATGGAGCTAACCATGAGAGATAGACCCATGACATGAACTAGGAAGATGTGGACCAAATTCTCCAATCAAAGGCTTTTTTTTTTTTTTTTTGAATATTGAAACTATCCATAATTGTAAACATTGCAAGCTGATAGATGGCAGATTAGCTATCCAAATTAACCATTTCTTTTTTGAAGACAAAAATAAAATAAAATTGTAAACTACAAAACTTGCTTGTGTCAGATACTCGAACATTACCAAAATATTAATACAAGATAGCTACAGCCTGCACCCTCCCAGTCCAAAAGATATACAAAACAACTTTTATTTCTACTTCCTTGGATATAACACTGATAGATGGCAGATTACCTTTACGTATCTGTGATTACTGCAGTTCCTAATGACAAGTTTGTATGTCTCCAAGTTCTCGTGTGCAAATTTACTCAAGGATTTCAGTTGCATTTCAAGCAATGAATTTGCTTCTGCCAATCTTCTCCATGTTTGTAGGGATTTTTTTTAGAAATTCCTAGGGACATTAGTCTAAGACCCTAAATTTAGGAGGAACTGAAATTCATGGAGAAAAAGAAAAACAACATTTTTATACAAACTAATGAAATTCATATTACCATTTCTCCTTCCCTTTGAATGATGAAACTTGGTGCATTTCTCCTTCCACTTGTGTTTGCTAACAGCAACTGGGGCTTCCAGAATGAACTACGAAAAAAAAGGATAAAAGAGAAGAAGATGATTGATGAACCATTCCATTTAAAAGTTTTATAGTAAGCAAAACTATTATCACAACTCATAGAGCAATAAGAAATCTTATAATTCGAAAGAAAAAGCTATAATAATCTTTGTGGCTCTGAAGATAACGTCTATTTCCTAACTGAGTGGGCTGCCTTATAAGAGAAAATTTTCCTGATTGGAAACAACAAAATTTTATTAAAATTCAAAAGACGAGCAATACAGACCAAAACTTGCACAGGGAAATTATACTTACCATGAAAGATCTGGAACAAATTTCTCGGCTAGAATGGCGATGCATGAAGGTGTTGGACAAGGTTACAAGGAGCCAAACATGGTGACTTTAAAAAGAAAGATCTGTGACATTTCTTTACAATAGTCATCTTTTCTTAGATGATGATCATTACATGTATTGCATGAGGTTGTTTCCAACAGCATTAGAGTTTGGTGGATGAAGTGATAATATGCTTCTAGAGTACTATGTGGTTTCATTGGATTAAGTGCTAATATTCCTAATTACAGGTAATATCTAGAAATCACTCCAGTTGGATCATCTTAGAGTAATCGCTGGATTGGGAACCTACAAACTCTGATAACTAACCAATGTATTGATTCAATCGCATTCATGTGTACACACAATGACAAGGAAAGCACAAACTTCTGCTGTTAAGATTTGTTCTAACCAGATAAAGTTCCCAAAGGGAAAACTAGCAGAAATCAGATACTCACTTATAAAGAGATGGTTTTCAAGACAAATGAGTAGGGACTTCGGAGTAGTTAAGATTGCAAGTGGAGTTGCACTTTCCATTCAACGAGCATTGAGAAGGGTCTTCAGAGCTAGCATTGACAGTGTGGCCCACCTGACAAACGGCCTGAACCTCATGGATATGCCAATTTGGCAAGCAGCCTGTAAGACCCGTGTCATAGTCCGTATCGTTCTATAGGCTTCTGCGGTCCTCCCGGTCGAATTCCAGTAACTCTTGACCCGTATCCGATGTTTGGGCAGGAGCCTAAGCTGGGTCCCGCATACTGAAGTCGGCTTGACCTAAAACTTGTACCTTAGCGACCGCGCCGTCGCCGCGGTTCTTACGCAGCAACTCATGCGCCGAACTGATACCTAGGCAAGGAGATGTAAATTTTGAGAAAATCTCTACGATATGTCCCATCAATCAATCAATCATCCAAGTCAAGTATACACCATGCCCCAAGTACAACAACTCATCCCTCCTTTTCAAAAGTTAACCCTCTCTTTCCCCTCACCACTCCTCTTTTTACAAAAAAATCAAACAACACCTTACTTCCCATCCCCTTTTCCTTACAACCACCACATCACCCATCCCTTTAATATTCTTTTTCTCTCTCTCATTCTATCTCTACTCTCCCATGCTCTATACATCCAAGCCTTCCCGAGCAAGTAACAAGTGTGGCCCACTTTCCCCACCCTCTCATCTCTCTTCTCCACCATCAAAACCCCATAAACCACTATTAAAAGTGAAGGCAAGGAGTTTACAAGCCTAAGGCAGCAAGAAGGAGGCCAATAAGGTGGGTGATCTACCGTTATTTCTCATTTTTTTGGGCCACATGTGGTGGGACCCGTTTGAAGTATGTAATATAAGAAATGGAGGGCCCATAGTGGCGGGGCCCCTCCTCTCTATCTCACCATCTCTCTCTCTCTATCCCTCTCTCTCTCTCTCTTTATCCTCCCCCTGGAATGAAGTGGGCCCCACCGATATGTTAAATCTGCTCCATCCATTAGATTGTGTGGCCCACCACATTTCAAGTGAGATCCACTGTTGGGATAGTGGGAAGTCCCACATGATAGGTTGGGTTAAATGGCATATTATATATATCATATTTATATTATATTAATATAATAATATATATACATGCATGGTGGGCCACGACCATGTGGGACCCACCACGATGCATGTGTTGTATCCACACTGTCCAGCGTCCCTGGATGTTGGACGTGGTCCGTGGAGTGTGAACAGAGTGCTACAGCAACAAAAAAAGGTGTAAACTTTGGTTTATACTTTTTGAGTGGACCACTTATGCAGGCCCCACCATGATGTATTGATTTAATCCACGCCGTCCATTCCATTTCTAAGCCCATTTTAGGCGTTGAGCTAAAATTTGAGACCAATCCAATTCTCGGGCAGGCCATACCATAGGAAATAAAGGTGTTACCGTTAAAACCCACCTTAATTCTTCTATTCGCCAAAAACACGTTACATATTGGTCTCATTTGGTCAATTAGGGGCCGTAGAATCCAATGGCTGGGTTGGATTTTTCAGATGTGGGTCCTATATATGAAAAACCATGAAAACTCCCAAAAAAAAACACAACATGCAGTAGCGCCTCTGCTGCAGCGCCGCTGATGCTGTTGCTGGTGTCATTATGGACGGGTGGGCAGGATAGGGGTCCCATTCGTGGGCCCCACCATGATGTGTATCGAGCATTCACGTCATGCAATGGTGGGCCCCTTAGGGCAGTGGCCCCCCCTCCCAAAATCAGCCATATACATGGCTTAGATGGCCCACATCATAGGAAACAGTGGTGATTGAATGGCTGCCTTTGAAACCCTTTTGGGTCAGAGAAGTTTTGAGTCAAAATGATATTTATTTTTCCCCTTCATACGGGTCTACGTGACCTTATCAACAGGTTGGGTGGAAAATAAGCATTAAGGTGGGCCCCACGTGGGACCCACTGATGTATGTATTGAATTCCATACCGTCCCAGGGTGGGACGGCTGGTGTACTTCCTTCCAGCTATACAGCTGCTGCAGTGGCATCACCTAGTTATGTGGCCCCACTAGCTTCATCCATGCTCTTCATTCATGGGACCCACCATGATGCATGTGTTGCATCCAAGCCGTTCAACCATTTTGAAAGCCCGTCTCATGGATTGAGACTAAAAATGAGGCAGATCTTGGTATTAGGTGGACCACACTACAGTAAAGTGGGGATTAAAAGTCTATTATTGAAACCCCTTCTAAGTTAAATAAGTTTTGAATCAATATGATATTTGTTTCTCCTCATTATTCAGGTCATTGTGACCTTATGAATAGTCTGGATGGGAAATAAATTCCACGGTGGGCCATCTAAATTTTTAACAGTGTGAATCATTGTCATCACCGCCATTTGTGGTATGGCCTAGTTGATCCTTTGGATATGGTTCATTTTTTTATATAAGTCCTTTAATGAATTATAACAACGGGTGAATGATTTTGAATCAGCCCATTGGCATGGCCCATTTGAGGTATTTGGGGCCCACTTGATGAGGCCGATTTGATGTATTTTGGGCTCACTTGATGAAGCCCGATTCGATGTATTTGGGGGCCCATTCAACTCAGCCTATTTGTAACGGTCCACTTTGATAAATATAAGGCCCATGTGATTAGGCTTATTTTGATGTGTTTGTGGACCATTGTTGAGGCCCACTTTGATATATATATATATATATATATATATATATATATATATATATATATATATATATATATATATATATATATATATATATATATATATAAGGCTCATATGATGGGGCCCACCTGTTTGAATCTGAGGCCCATTGTGACATGTATTAGGCCCATGACGCGTGGCCTTTTAATGTATTCGAGTTCTATGGGCAAGGCCCAATGTGATGTATTCGAGGCCCATGGGTAAGGCCCGGTGTGATGTATTCGAGGCCCTTGTGCAAGGCCGTTGAGCCACTATGTGTTTGGTTTTATGTGGACTACCCCCTTGGGAGAAATGTTGGTTAAATGTCCACATTGATGGGCAATGATGGTTAGATGTCTACATTGTGACCTTCCCTTAGGCCTTGATAGGATTCTCACCGATTGTCGAATATCGATTGAGGCTGATTACCGATTTTGATTTGTCGTGGCCGATTGCCGAATATCAATCGAGGTCGATTTCTGATTCTGATTTATCGTGGTCAATTGCCGATTATCGATCGAGGCCGAGTATCGATTCTGATTTGTCGTGGTCGATTGCCGATTTCAATTGTCGGGGCTCAATGTGATGTATATGTGACCCGTATTTGAGACCTGACATGATGTGTATTCAGCTCGTGTCCAAGGTCCAATGAGATGTGTATTGAGGCCTAGGTGATGGGGCCCATTATTATGTATTTGAGGCCCATGGGTAAGGCCCATTGTGATGTATTCATGGCCCATGGGTAAGGCCCATTGTGATGTATTCTTGGCCTATGGGCAAGGCCCATTGTGATATTATTACGCCCATGATGCATGGCCCATTTGATGTATTCGAGACCCATGTGTAGGGCCCACCTGTCATGTATTTGAGGCCCATGAGTAGGGCCCACCTGTTGTATATATGTGGCCCTTGTGTAAGGCCCACTATGTTGTATATTAGGCTTTTCGGTGAGGTTGTGGGCCCATTATATGTTTGGCTCTATGTGGACCATACCTTGAGGGCAATGATGGTTAAATGTCCACATTGTTGAGGCCGATTGTTGATGTCGGTTATTGATACCGATTATAAGTATGTGACAACATAGCATCATGATACATGCCATACGCATCATTTGCATGTTTGTTATGAGATGTGGTTGACCATTGCATATGTCATTGGGCAGGTTGTTATGAGACTCCTTAATTGGAGGAGATTGTCTCACATGAGCGCATGGTATGCGTAGGATCGATGCATGACTGGATTGTATGAATCATGCATCTTGCATTATGTGATTGTGATTACTATACGCCCTAGCGACATCAGGGCTATGACCTCCATAGGCTTGTCGTGGATGGATAGATGGGACACCGAAAATGTTTGGTTCGAGCATCTGGGCACTTTGGATGTCCATGGGCGAAAGTTCCTAAACCTCCGAGGCCAGGAGACGCCCCAACATCGAGATCGAGGGGATACATGAGCACCCGAGTGCCGAATACCAGGAGGCTGCGTCTCCCACTGTGTCGTGGTCGGTTAAGAGGGGGTGTGGCCTTACCCGTACGAGAGAAGGGGGCAATACTAGGCTGAGTTCGACCAGCTCTTGAATGAGTTTGCTATCGACATGCCGGATTGGTATTGACAGACTATTGGCCAGGCGGATAGTGAGGTTTCTTACGCTCACTTGGACTGTGCGGCTGGGAGAGCGGCAGTGTCATTTGGAGTGTACTAAACCCCGGTGATGATCTCAGAGATGAACAATACTAATATGTGAACTTATTGAGCAGGAGTTGCTCATTCATTCATTCACTATCCACTCGGGCTGGTGGTGTGAAACTATTTGTTATATGTACCTTCGCAATGGCCAGGATTTCGGTTGGGGCGCACAACTAACCTGAGATCAGGAGTTTACTACATTGAGTTTGACTATCCAAATTAGGCATGAGACTAGTTTGGATAAAAGTCCATTATGATGGACCCCATAACTTGCGATACTACGTACTACCATCCCGACTTCACACTCCAGCATGGTCATTCCATTCGCACTGCATTTTACATTACATCCGCAGCATATGGTACGGCTGACGCCAACTGTGTTACTCATCAGGAATATATATTGCATTGCATCCTCTATGACTCCTCATTTGCACAGTGTGATTTGTATTGCGTATCTTAATATTGTATGACTCATGGACTTGTCAGTATTCCCGCTTACTCTGTTATCATGTGAATTATGATCTTGTCAGTATTTCTGATTACTCTGATAATTCATGATCTTGTCAGTATTTCTGCTTATTCCAACATTGTACGAGTTATGGATTATCAGTATGTGCGGTATTGTATGACTATGACATTGTATTGAATACTTGACACTTACCTCGTGCACACACTTACACCACCCTCTAAGCTTTCTATAAGCTTATGCACGATAGATGCGTGCAGGTGATGCAGCAGTGTTGAGCTTGGAGCCTACAGTGGTCTTCTGGAGCATGATTTTTGATTTATGTATTTCCTTTTCAGCATTGTACTCAAATGATTATATTAGTGGATATATAATGATGATGTTGCCTTTGTGAATTGGGTAATTTTGTGGTTGTGCTTATTATGAGTTAAATGTACCAAATTTTTTTTCTCCTTATAGGATCCTAAGATCGGAAATCTGGCTTATGGATGCTAAGAGCCGAGAATGGGGTACTATGGAGGCTATCGGCACCGGATTCGGCGATCGGGATTCTTGTGAATCCGATTTTCAGGTTTGAGGCATGACACAACCCGTGCTTCTTTTTGGTGGTTGCAGATGGCGTCTGGAAGCAGCATTTCCTGAGCCTCTGAACTAGAAAAAGGATAACAAAATAAAGTAATGATAAGGATATATTCATAACAACTAAAAAATCTGAACCAAAAGAAGACCACCGAACATCATGAACATGCACTTCTTTACCTGCAACCCATTTATAAAATCAACAATTTCACTTACAGATGCAAACAAAGAATGATAGATTAATAAGGTCAGCCAATTAACTTGAAAGTAATACGTAGAGGCATGAGGCCTTCATGGATCCTATCAATTGTCAAGTAATTCAGCTTCAATTCACCACAGTAACTCTGGTTGCTTTTATCAACATTAAACTGTGCCATTGCCAGAAGTCCTGTTGCACTATAGATCCAGTGTAGTTGCACCGTGCAACACTGGAAAAAACTTCACCGAGCAACAGGCTGAGCCTATGCATCCCTGTCACAGAAAAAAATTCTGGACACTAGTTGGAATTCCCTATACAAAGAAAAAGAAGAGAAGTTTGAATGCGTTTCTCTGAAACACATGCACTTAGATGTGTGTCCATGCACTAACCAAACAAAAATCAAAATTCCATGTGTTTCAGGTTCAAATAGTGATTGCAATTTGGAGGGTTACTTCCTAAATATAAATAGAGTTAGACTAACCTGTTTTGGTCATTTCAATAAAGAGGAAATGACAAGAATGAATGATGTTTCATTGTATTCATAACAATCAAGCAGCCTCCAAATTGCAATTAAGTTCTTTAGTTTCAAGAGAAGTACACAAATATAGACTTAAAAGATATGGGTACGATGAGCAGTAAGACATACCAAACAATCCTCGAGGCAACCAAATAACCTTTCTGACCCCAAGATACATCTTTAGTTCATCCTCTATTTGTTCCTTATTGTTAGGTTTTGATTTGGATTCAATAGGCATTCTTCTGTGGTAATGCAAGTCCCTGAAGAAGGGGAACAAATACCCCCCAAAAAAATAACAGCAAAACATGAGAACAATATTGTTAGAATACAGTATTGGACTCTAAAGTTATTTACCTCAACAGTGATGAAAACAAGTTTAGTAATTACTTCTGGCCAATGAATTTCTAAATTCAAACACAAACAAAACCATTTTCTGATGCTCTTTTGGAGTGTATATGAACAGTGGATTGAATCGCAAAGATTCAGTTTAATAAAAGAAGAAATGACAACAAAAATAATGATGTTTCCTAGTACTCACAAGAATAAAGTAGCCCTCAAATGTCAATTCAATTAATTAGTGCATCCTAATGGACCCTTAACGATAGAAAGAAATAATTACCCGAAGAATTTACAGTAAATTTGGAATCTCATCCTTGCGAATGCGTACAGCAAAGCTATCATAGTTAAGAACATTCTCGTATGGAAGGAAGATTCCATCCAGCAATAGATGTAAGTAATAAAGTGTCATGTAATTTATAACAATGCCAAGTCAAAGAAGATAAAACATCCTGTTTTGTGGAAGTCAAAATCTCCAATTCAACTACATATTATGATCATGAGCAAATGAGGTTCTTCAAATATTGGCAAACTGATGGAAACAACATATCATGTGCATTTCTTCAAGATTGACTTGAAATCCCTTCTCCATATAAAATAACTAGATTTAAGTTTTAACAATAATCTGAAGGACATCAAAAAAATAAACACCTATTATATTTCAACAGTAGAAACATGAAATTCTGAAAAAAAAAGAAGAACTAATACAGATACTAAAAGAAGTCAGATACAAAAGCATCACAATTTCTAAATAAGGAAATATCTAGCAAATTAAGGATCAGAAGAATCTTACCATTCATAAAGAAATGGCTGCAAATCAAGAGCAGAAGGAAATGGAGAAGAGAAGAAGAGAAACTACTGTTTAAAATGATATTTTGAAACAAATAGATAGTATCTGCAATGCAAAGGGCAGGTTTAGAGGGGCCTTCATAAGAGTATCTGCAATAGAGTTGGCTTACATCCGGCTAAGCTGAAATAAATAGATATGCTTGTTAGAACATAACAAAGTACCCATTGCAGTGTTTGTGGCTGTGAACAGGTCATTTTCTTTCTTGCTTTACCTTGTACTTTGAGTTATATGGTACTAAGGCAGTGTATGGTGCTTGATATGCAGGCACTGAGAAATTACACACATGAAAAAAAAATTAACTCAAGTTAAACTGACTAACTTGTGAATCCCACTGTTACTAAGTCACTTAGAGATTGGTTGGACTATTAACTTAAAAAAAACTCAGATATTGGTTGGACAATTAACTTTAAAAAAAATAAAATTGGTTGAACAATCCTAACTTCTAATCCATGGACGCTTATTTGTGGCAATAAGACTATTGGGCATGAAAACATTTCGAATCATCCAATAAATGTCCACCATTTATATAGTGTAATTTTTGGTTCATGATATAAATGTCCAAGGAATGAACCGCTGATCCCCAAAAATAATGCAAACCATGTAAGAGTTACTGTAAGAAAAATAATTTTCTGAACTTGTGTTGCCTCACAGATGTCGCACTGAGTGAAAGGTCCAGCCATCAGGTCAAATAACAAGAAATGGCTGAACTCTAACAGTCTCATTCCACACTGCCTCATCCACCCCAAAATAGAAACCGTTAGAGATTTGTAACTGGGTACATGATGATTAGCAAGAAGGTTCAAACTAATCTAGGTTGTCAGACCACCCTGTTGGGGGCCTTGCACAAAACCTTAGAATCTAGCCTCCCAAAACAAACCAGAATTATGGGATAATAAAAAAATAAAATAAATCAAAGCATAAACCACACGACACTAGGGAATTTTATGTGAAAAACCCTCAAAGATTTAAAAACCACGGGACCTCGTCCAGATCAACAATCCACTATAAAGCAGAACATTACAACTGATCACAAGCACACACTGCTTAGATCAAACCTTCTTCACTCACGTAGGAGTGGATAAACAACAAGAGAATAATGGAAAAATAGAGGGATCTCATTGATCACCAGGACGTAGAAGCGCTGAGATGTGGACTGCGAAGTAGATCACCTCTACGAGTAGAATCTCTCTTCCACAAGCTTCCTCTCTCTCTCTCACCTTTGATAGCCCTAAGCCCTCCTAGAAAACCTTTAGGAAACCTTAGAATACCCTGGAATACACCCCAATCCCGCATACACCCCTTTATATAAGAATAGAAAGAGGTATAATCAAAATAGGAAACAAATTCCGCAGAATCTGCATTTCCGCAATCGCATCTGCGTAACTCTTCGATGATATCGAAGGTCCTTCGATGACAACCTTCGATATCATCTAAGGACCTTTGATGATATCGAAACAAGACCAAAATTGTCCAGCGACCAGGGGTGAAAAATCTCGACAATTATCGATGATATCGAAACTAGTTTGATTTCATCGAACCCAGCAATGAGGAGAAAATCCCCATCACACCCAAGACACTCAATAGTACTTCTGATCCAAGACCAAGGTAGTGAAACTATAGCAGCAGTATAAGAGTAGTTTGTAATCCTGATGGCCATGTTTTCTTATGAAAGAGAATGCATCAGGGAGCATCCTTTCTGCATTGGGACTTGGACATGTTTTATCCACAACATCTGAATACATACCATCAAATCAGGGGATGCCTTTGGGATTCTTGAATTGTTAGAAAGCCAAGTGTTTTGGACCGAGTTAATGTCAGAGCCATTTTCACATCAGAATATGCCTTCAGAAGTTCCATGCATAGGGATCTCGTCACCAGGGGATGCCTGAGACCACATTTCCTCTACATAATGAAATAATTTTTTGTTAAGAATAACTCCTTTGTGATAGCCAAAGGAATACCCCAAGATTTAAAATAATAATAAAGAAACTCAATAATCCCTTTAAGCTCAATAATCTCATCAAACTCAAGCATTCCATGAATGATGCAGAATCTGTTGTTGTGTTTGGATGCACTATTGTATTGAATTGCCAAGAGATGGCTCAGATAGTTTCTTGCAACAGTATTGGCCCTTTATGATTTTATCAGCTGATACTGCTATTTGTGTAGTTTTCAATTTTGGGTTAGTGATATTCTTTAGAACCTAGGGTAGGACGACGAAAGTGAATTCTCTTTAGAGACATACAGTTAGCTTGGCAAAGGATTAGTGCAATTGGCTCTATTTGGATTTGGGTGATCTCAGCTAGTTGTCATTAGATACCTTGTTCCAATTAACACATCAAAAGAAGAGAAATTGATTTGGATGGGCTCAGACTTTTGTTTTCTAATTTGAATAGATTTTCAAATAGATTTTCTATTGAGATACAGACATAGCATAAATTTAGGTCCCTTTAACATGCACAACCGCAACAGCTCTTGTACATGCTCGACAAACTGAGTTTGGACAGCAGAAGCATTGAAGCTCTGAGCTTTTATGGCAGATAAGGCAGGAATGCCAACCTATCACAACAAATTTCTCATGCTAGTAAGTGGTACTGTTTCTTCTATCATGTAAAATTTCAGCCTAGTAAATGCCAACCTATTTCTCATGCTAGCAAATATACCTTGAAGCTTTTAGCTTTTATGGCAGATAAGATAGGTATACCAACCTATCACATTAAATTTCTAATGCTAGTTAATGGTTTTGTTTCTCATGATATCTTAAATGGAGTAGGCATTAGTCATGCTCATTTTTTCTTCTATCGAAATTGAAAGTAATTGAATCTATTGAACAAACAGAGATTATATACCCTCAAAAGGCCCATGTTCGAATAAGCTTGAAAAAGAGAGGTGAAAACAATATGGGTTTCAGGAGGCAAGTGAAAGAAAATGAGTGCCAGGAATGTACAAAATCAAACTTAAAATGAATCCATCCAAAGGAAGCAAGCATATGGAGTAGGAAGAGGCTTATTACAAGTCCACTGATCGTCCGTCCCCAAGAATGTGGAATCCTTGCCCACACATTCAGGATGATAAGCTTCAAGACAACATCTGACAAATAATAGCATCGTGTTAATTAAACATGGGAATAGTAGATAAGCAACTTTTCATCCAATCATGGGAAGAATAAAAGTTTTTTTTTCTTTTGTTTTGAGAGGTGGGAGTATAAAAGATTTCATTTCATAGAGACTAGACATGCTAAATGAGATATAAAAATAAAACAAAATGCCTCAATAAGCAAAAAATTATAAGCATGATTAAGCATTGACTAATCTCTAATAAATGTCAACGACAAACACATCGAAAGTCATATATCAGATCACATTACGAAGGCCAGATGCATTGAATCATACATCTGAGAGAAAATAATTATTTAAAAATATTTATAACATTAAAAATGCACAAAAGTATGAAATAAATAGGTTATGAACTTATGGATTCCACGTATGATCAACCAATGAGGCTATTTTCCTAGCTGTGGTGATGCCTTTGCTACAATGGTGTTCTCTAGCTGCTGCTATTTTATTCTCATGCTGAGCTGTGAATTGATGTAGCATTTGGAGTCATGTATCTGGATGCTGTTGGTCGTCTTCTTCCTCTGCACAACTGGCCAGTTGCATCTCTGTCAGTTGCTGCTACTATTGAGTTTGAATCCTGCTGATGATTCATGCACCCTGCTTTTATTGATGCCGGTTGCTCTGTTTCAATGGAGCTGATGGATCCTAAAAACCAAGGCCGCGCCAAAAGGAATAGTGTCAAATCATGCTAAATTTATTATACATGGCCAAGATGAGTCTTGGAATATCCTGATTTTCAGGGAATCCATTCATCCTAGTGTGACAAATCATATAAGTAGATTGGATGGCATGGCCAAATAATCCAGCAAGAAAACTGTAAAAATATTGGACATTATTGATGTCATTGAAGGAAGTTCGATGACATCAAAACTTAAGTTTTGATGGCATTGAACCTACTTTAAAGACATTGAACTTAGGCTAAATTTCTCCAGCAAGCTTTAAAGGAACTCTAATATTTTCGATGCAATCAAACTACCTTCGATGACATCAAAATTCAAATTTTGATGGAATTGAAGAAGGTTCAATAGCATTGATATTGGGACCAGTTTGTCCTGTGAGCTTTCAAAGAAAATCCTATATCTCAATGGCACCGAAATCCTTTCGATGACATTGAAATTCAAAATTTGATGACATTGAAAGGCTGCGTGATGGCATCGAGATATGGACAAATCAGTCCAGAGAGTTTTTGAAGGAAAATCAATTTATTCACAATGGCATTGAAGCATGTTCAATGACATAGAAATTGTGCTTAGATAGTCCAACAATCTCAGTGTATTCTTCAAGGAAAATCTCGATGACATCGAAGGTCCCCTTCGATGGCATCGAAGGATGATTGATGACATCAGACAGAATCTATCCAGCACCTATTTGAAAATCTTAGTGTAGGAGTCGATGACATTGAAGGAAACTTCAATGGCATCAAAGACCCTTCGATGACATCGACAACGACAGATTTCTGCCCATTTTTTACCATTGGAATTTTACTTTATTTATCACTTGGGGCTGTTTCTTGGCTTTTCGTAATGAGCATTGAAGAGAGCTTTGAGAGGTTATTGCTAGAGTTAATACCCTTCCTCTCAAGCCCTCTTTCCCATAGGAGTTCATCATTTAATCCATAACTTAAAGGCATTTATTGGAACATTCATAACCTGGATTGAATTATGAACTCTGACATTCATTAACGATCCAGTAACCACTCTGATGGAAAATCATTATGTTGGAATCTTTGAATGCCTAGCCTTGGGAATCATCTCTAGCTCTTAAAGTCACATCATTAACTGGATTAGATTCACCAACATCTTGACTTAACAACCTCAACATCTTCGATTGGAGCATTTACAACAGGTTGCGGTTCAAGGAAGTTAAAGACTCTTCATCAACATGCGCTGAATGGGGCTCACTCAATTAGAGGTAAGTACTAGAGTCCATTGTGTCTGAAACCCTTTCCTTGTGTATGATTAAGATTCAGAGTTTGGTTTCTTCAACTCACCAAGACCTTTTTGTAGGCCTCCGACGGGAGAGTACGTGTAGAGTCCTTGTGTAGGATCTACTGCCTTATGTAGGCATTTTTGATAGAGTCATTTTGTAGGATCTATTACCTTGTTTAATAACCTCGTATAGGTTATAAAGGTTCATGGTCAACCTATTTTAAAACCATTGGATAGTGAAATTCGGTACACTCATGGGTTAAGTGGGTCCACCGGGAGTAGAGTAGGCACGTAGCCGAACCATTATTTATCGTTGTGTTTGTGATGCATGATCTTACTTGTGTTTGCAATGATTCATGCTATGTTTAATTTATGCACAAGATGTTTAATATAATGTGGCTTTCATATGTTTCACTATCCTAGTTTTTTTTATTATGCTTGCTTATCATTTAATCTTGTTTATAAGTGCTTGGAAGTTATAATCTTCATTAAGTAGTATTAAAAATTTTGAAAAGTCCTATTTACCCCCATCTAAGAAACTTAGATAACTCCATACTTCACTAGTAGCAGTTTACCCGCAGTTTCATTTGGTATCAGAGCGGGTCCTTCTTGAAGGGTTTAACAACCTAGAGGGAGATCCTTACTGAAGTTGGAAGTACTGGTCTCTCAACCACCAAGTTTTGATGGTTCAAATTATTCATACTGGAAAGCTAGAATGATTATTTTTCTGCAATCTTTGGACCATGAAGTATGAGAAATTGTTGAGAATGGGTATGAGCCACCAATGGAACAATTTGTACTTGATAATGGCACTACCATATCTCGACCAAAACAAAAGGTATTTTGGACTGATTATGATAAACAAAGGAAAACATGTGATGCTAAAGCAATGAATGTAATCTACTTTGTCGTTTTACAATAGGATTTTAAACACATATGTATGTGTTAAACATTAAAACAAGCATGTGATTTGTTGGAAACCACCCATGAGGGAACAAGCACCGTAAAATGTTTAAAGATACAACTCTAAACAATCTAATTTGAAAATATAAAAATGGAAGAACATGATACTTTAATGGAGTTTTACACAAAACTGAATGATATTTGTAACTCCATGTAGGGACTTGGAGAGAGAGTTCCAGTATTAAAAATTTGCAGGAAAATCTTGGGTTCTCTACCAGAATGCTTGTTCACACCCCAAGTATAGGGTTGTAATGTAGTAATAATCTCGGTAAGACCGAGGTTGAATCCACAGGGACTGAACCTTGTAAGTAATCTAGAAGTAACCAGAACTAGAACTAGAAGAAGATGTAATCTAAATCAGGAAATTTTAAGGGAATAATGGTGAAATCTTAAATTAAAACTTGTAAAATTCAAAGGTTGGACTAGGGTGCGAAGGATCCACTTGTAGCATTTGGGAATCTACCTTGCATGATTCAAGGACACAACTGGAATTAGACTCCTATCCTATCTAATTGGTAAGAAGAGATTTGTCAGATCTTTGAACTTCTCATGGATCAAATTATCAATAGATAAGAATGGTGAAGAATTGAAAGTGATTCTGTCACTTAACCATGCCCAGGAGATGATGGCAAACAATAGCAATTTACCAATCTCATAGCTAATCATAAGAGAATTGTGAAAGTTAGGAAGGATTTCGTCACCCTACCATGTCCAACGGATGATGGTGAACAATAGGTCTGCCTAATTTCACAATCTCAAAACTGAAATTGTGATAATGACCGCTTTAATTGAAGTAAGAATGGGCCAATATGTCCTAGAGGGGGGTGAATAGGACTTTTTAATATTTTATAGTATTTAAAATCCTATCAATCTTGTCCTGAGTAAATATGCATGCATCAGGATTTCTTTAGAGTAACTCTAATGGCTTCCAAGCTAAATAGAGGATCTAGTCATAAAACTAGTTGAAAGATAAACATGATGCAAATCATAGTTCATGATGGATGTGACTGTGTGTGAGATGTGATCTCAGATAATTAAATATGAAAGTATTTAAGGAAATCACACAAGTAATGAAAGACAATAACAATCTCAAACACAGTCATTTTTATAGTGGTTCGACTACTTGTCTACTCCACTTCCGGCAGACGCACTCAACCCTCGAGTGTACCGGATCTCACTAACAGAGGTTTCACAACAGGTTCACCTCAAACCGGAGGTTTTAAATCAGGTTCACCTCTAACTAGTACAACCTACACTTAGGTTGACACAACGTGTCTACACGACACAGTTTATGCCTCACACAGGATCAAGGGTCAACACACATCACCTAAGTTTTAGGCCACACAGGCCAATGATCCTCGCAAGGAACCTCAACGGAGGTTTTGCAACAGGTTCACCTCAAGCCGGAGGTTTCAAATCAGGTTCACCTCAAACCAGTTTATGCTCTCCACAGAGCAAGGGTCAACACAAAGCACCCCCACAGACACTCTCGTCGGAGGCCTCCTATGAGGGCTTGCATGGGGTGAGAAACACATTACACCCAATCCTATAGAAAGAATGATCATAAGGGTCCTCTGGACTCTAATGACTTATAGATAAGTAGATGAGCTCCATTTAGTGTGTTGATGAAGATCTCCTCCTTTAATGATAAAGAATCTTCAGCTCCCTTTAACCGCAACTCAGAAGATGTACCAATACATGGCGATGGGTTGGGTCAAGGTTATGATGGAATTCTACTCTATTAAATGTTTTGCTATAAGGGAGATAGAGTGATTCCAATCATCTATGCATTCAAGGTATCCCAGCTTAATGATTTTTCATTAAGGTAGTAGCTGTAGGATCCTTGAATGTGGAAGTTCATTCCCCAAGCCACTCTATTGAATGTCAACGATGAGGGTGGATTGAAGGATGAACTTTCATGAGAGAAAAGGCTTAGGGTATATGAACTGGGGTTAAACACATAAAAACACTCTCTATTTTCTCTGCCAACAACCAAGGGCAAGCTCTCATTAAATAGGAAAAAGGTTCCAATGGATATAAAACAGTCATATTTTTGATAGAGTTCGATATCATCGAGCAGGGTCGATATCATCGAGTGTATACTCTCGATATCATCTACTGGCCACTCGATGACATGCACTCAACTGTCAAACATTTTGAAATCTTTTGCCAATTGGTCGAGGAAATCGAACGTGGTTCGATGTCATCGGATTTTGAACTCTGATTTCATCGACACGAGGTTCGATTCCTCGACATTTGAAAGTGAGAGAGTACTTGCCTTCAAAAAATTTTAAGTCAATGATATGATTGAGTATCACTCGATCTCATCGAAATTTGAATATCGATGGTATCGAGGGCAGTGTCAATTTATCGATAATTCAAAGGAATTTTTCTCTAAGCTTGCTGGACAGTTTATGTCCACTTTCGATGACATCGACCATGCCTTGATATGATCGATATTTGAATATTGATTTTATTGAGTGATTCTCGATCCAAGAAAAATAACCTGAAAACTTGTTGGATAGAATATTGTCCAAATCTGATATCCTCGAAGAACTATCGATATCATCAAGATTTGAATTTTGAGGATATCGAGGAGCCCTTCGATATATCAAGAATCATATGATATGCCTTGGTAGCTTCTTGAACACAACTGACCAGATGTCAATGTTATTGAGTCGGATTCGATGGACCCGAGGTTTAAAAATCGATGATATCGATGAGTCCATCGATCCATCGATAATTCAGTCCAGACATCTTTGGTCCTCATTTCGATAGGATCGAGTGAGCTTCAAGGATATCGACAACAGTGGTTCGATTTTATTAGACCACTTGTCGATAAATTGACAAAGGTAGAAAACTTAAAGATTTCTCTAAAGGTTGAAAAAAGTTTTCTAACAAAAAATCCTAAGATGTTATGTTCAATTTTAAGGGTTTTAATTACCTGATGTTTTGGGGTATGAGATGTGAGGCTAAGATTTACCTGTGGTGAGTTCGGGCACACATTCAGTTGAGGTAGACGCTTAATCAATCTTCCTATAGGGCTTCTTTGACTAGCTGACTCAATACTCACGCTAATTGACAAACCAAGGCACTTTCAATCTCCCCCTTTGTCAATTACGTGACAAAACTCCAAAACAACCTAGAACAACATCCAGCTTAATACCCTAAATTGTGTGTACATGAACTTTACATAATTTTACAAAGTTATCTAGTTGCACACACACACACACATTCAGTAATTGCTCCCCCTAACAACAATCTCCCCCTGTCTTCTAGTAGCTGCTCCCCCTAACACCTGCACCACCATCCATAAACAGATACACACAATTTTCCTTCACGGTGTGGATTTATTCTCCCCCTTTTTGTCAATCATTAGCAAAGGATAACATAATAGTGGATATTGACTGAAGTTGAAGCATATGGGAGAACCAAAAGTCAGATAGAATAAGCATAAAAGAACATCTCATTATAGAAAACATGTATGCATATTAGGAAAAAGAAGAGCAGCGAAATAAGCAGATAATATGGAGATAAAGATCAAGCATCACATGCATCACAATCGATATAAACCAGATAAAATAGGGGATCGCAAAATATGGCAGTAAATATAGATGAATTATAAACAGCCATTAAGCAAAATATCCAAAATATGTACTGCCTAAGATTGGCAGTAGTATAACCTCCATCCCAAACCAAAATAAAAATCAAGCCCATCCATGGGCACCCAAACACAAACATAAATATCTAGCCCATCCATGGGCTTATACACAAAAAAAAAAACTTGTTAGACTCTGTAGGTTAGTAAGCCATTACATACACTCATGTGAGCGTAGGGCATTCAAAAAGATACCAATGCCCATATGCAGAAATGAGAGTAGAGTGTATGTGACACCTTCTAGATAACAACACTAGGAGTGGAGGAAGATGGTGCTGTGTCGTCGCAACGGCAGGTGATCAGATCTACCAATTGCTGCACGGACTGCTGCACGCTAAACATAATCTTCTCCAATGTTGAGAACCTCACATCATGTCTCCCTAGCTTGTCTTCTATCCGAGCCAGTCCCTGCTACATTGCACTAACCTTATCTTGGTGAAACTTGATACGTTGGGTCTGAGCTGAACCACTCGGATCTGGAACTAGTTGTGTCTCCATAGGATCTCCACCAGTTAGTGCTGTGCCTTCTCCTGTTTCTCCACCTTCATAAATAGCCTCCTCAGATTCTTCTTCCACATAGTCGTGAAATTTAAGGTCCAATTTTTGTATATTGACCTTGTTAAAGTGTTGGAGAGGATGCTCAGGATCATTTGTTTGAGGAATACCAATTGTATCATAGATTACATGAATGATGTGGGGAAAGGGCAAATATACTGCTCTGGACTGGTGGATGACACTTGCTATTTGGTGAAGGATCAAAGTAGGCAGGTAAAGTTTGACTCCAGTGGCAACATAGTACATGATCATGGTCATGAACTCAGTAAGATCAGCGCGATTGGCTCCACGTGGATAAGCATTTGAGCAAAATATCCCATGCAAGATATGGTATCGAGGGTGCATATATTTTACTTTTAAGGCATTCCCTTGATACCATGAGATATCTCAACCCTGACACAGGAATTTTGTAATTGTAGACCGAGTGATGGGATTTTCAAGATCAAGGTCAAACAATCCAACTAGAGACAAATTTAAATCAAGAATGCTAGCGATGGATCTACAGTAATCTCAACACTATCATCTCCAACTGTGACAGTAAAGGATGGTGGTTCTAGTGTTGGAGAATGACAATATGCAAAGAAGTGATAGGTCCGCTCAATATGACATGCTCCCCTGAAATCAAGAAGAGGTAGCCACTCAATTGCCTCTAACAGAGCTTCTATAGTGTAGGATTTTATACATTCCCTGTTAACCCTACGCTCGTACACCAAGCGCCTTCCTAAGTATTTTTCAAGTATGTGTGGAGGAGGACTCGCAGTAGTATGTGGTGGTGCTGGTGCTTCAGTCAGAGCTTCTCTACGAGACGACTGCCGAGCAGAGGAGCTCCGTGGGCATGTAGGCGATTGTTGAGACTGAGCCTTTCCCCTTTCTCTTGAAGCCACGACTTTCTTTCTAATAGGCCGAGATGACTCACTGATGGCTGGAGATTTTCCTTTCTCCTTACTCATTAGAACAACTCAGAAGGAAATGTCAAAGGAAAGAAGAATCTGAGGACCTTGAGAACCGACCCAAAATTTCCAACTAGGAAGACCCTAACACAACAAAGTATACTTTGAGGAATCAAGAGTATGTGTTAGAGATTACTTGATTTAAGACACTTTACATGGCATATGGTTGACAAACGACGAGAGCCACGGAAAAAGAGCCTAGAAAAATCGAGCAGGGAAGCAAAAACTAAAATTTTCCTGCTCGTCAGCTATTTATCGGGCAGTGATCTTCTATATCATCGAACATGGTTTCGATTATATCGATGTACCCTATTCGATGTGATCGAAGATGTCCTTCATAACATTATCGATCATGTGACTTTTCAAATTCCAAATAGGCGTCGATGATATCGAGTATTTGTCGATGGGATTGATAAATCGTTTGATTCAACAATTTACTTATCGAGGAGAAATATAGAGCACGTTATCTCTAGTTTTCGACACTCTTCCACACACACACACACACACACACACATACACATATATATATATATATATATATATATATATATATATATATATATATATATATATATATATATATATATATATATATATAGATGCATATTAGTCTGTAAGCACATCAAAATTTGTACAAGATTTGTACCATCCAAAATTATAAACAACTGAATGTTTATATAAAAAGATTGAGGAGAGAGACCTCAGATGTATCATGAAAATTTTTCAAAATTGTATCATTTCAACCTCTATCCAGATCTAGATGCATGACCTAGGCATGTTTTCCATATGCAGATGTTACTAACCGTATGGATCAACCTTTCCGTTGCCTTTAATGATATAACAGTGGTCACTTGTGCGATACCCTTTCATCATTGGTTTGCCTGATAGGTCTAAGATTCACACTCTTGCTTGTTAAAGGTAACCATATGTTTGTTGTCACATATTTGAGAGATGCTTAAAAGATTATGAGCCAATCCTTTTATGTAAAAAGCACTCTCATTTTTTAGCAGTTCCATTCCTTTTATGGTTTTACATCCTATTACCTTAGTAGTGCTTCCATCTCCATAGGTGACTATCCCATCATCAAGATTTGAATAATTTGTGAGGAGAGATTTGTCACTTGTGACATGTCTAGAGCACACGCTATCCAGGTACCACTTAACATCATTGCCTGTTATCTGATTCGAGTTAGCAACAAGGCAATTATTCTTCTCTTTCACTACCCATTTTGTGACATGATTTCTGACTTTGGTAGTCTGTGTTCCATTAATCAAGTTGGGTAACTGAATCATGTTTCCTTGTTTTACAAATTCATTAGTTCTCTGATTCAATTCAGCCCCCTGATTTAATAATTCCTTCATTCTTGGTGGTGATGAATACGTGTTACCTCTAGTCATATTTCTAGGTGAACTCCTGACATTTTGTATTGTTCTTCTTGTTGGTTTGTATTTATCAATATGATTTTGATCAGAATTGAGTTGGGTCCTCCTAGGGGATATGCATTCAAATTTATAATGACCAGAACACCACATGAATGATAAACAGGAGTAGTTCTTGTTTTACTTCCTGAAGCAGCAGATTTTTCAGCCATTTGTGCTGCATTTCCAGATTTTGTTTTAAACTTATCATATCCTAAGCCACTCTTGTATTTTTCAGGTCTTCCCATACCTAAGAGTTTTTCTAATTTCTCACCATTCTGGGAAAATTTATAGTTTAACTTAGCTGATTTTCTGGATTCTTTTAAATCAAACATGAGTGTGTGGTTTTCATTTTGAAGGAGATGTTCTTATCTTTTAATAGCTCAACCTGTTGTTTAGTTTTTCAGACTTGGATTTAAGTAAGATATTGATTCTTTTTACTCTATCATTATCTGAATGGTATTGCTGTAAATCATTAATTAGGTGTGTATTGATTTCTAATGTTTTATCTAGATCTTTTTGTAGCAATTCCTTTTTATTTTCAGTTATTCCAAGTCTTTTAAGGATATTGATGCTATGAATGTAGAATTGATTGTAAGCATCTTGTAGTTTATCCTGTTCTTCTTCTTCCTTCTCAGTTTCCTCATCATCTGATGGAAATGATTTAGTGGCTTACGATTCTTCAACGTTCTCGGTTTTGATGGGAATGGTTGAGGCAGTGGAGACCATAAGAATTTTTAGAGATTTCTGGTCTCCATCACTCTCTGAGTTGCTACATTATGAGTTTGACTCTTCCGTATCATCCCATGTGGCTGCCATCACTTTTCCTTTGGTTTTTCTATTTGGGCATTCGGTGGGCAGGTGTTTAAACTTTCGACAGGTATAACATTGTGGTTCCTTGGACTTTTTACCAGATTTACTTGTGAAATGTTTGTTGTCCGCTAGTCTTCCTTTAAATGGACGGCCACGATTTTTCTGAAAAAACTTTCTGAACCGTTGTGCCAACAAGGCCACTTCCTCCTCTTCATTTTCTCTTTCACTTTCAGTGTCCTGATTTTTTGTATTCTTTGAAGTTTTGAGGACAGTAGTTCTGGATTTAGGGGTTTATTTGAAGTGTAGTTCAAATATTTGTAGGCAACCTGCTAGTTCTTCTACTTTCATTTCATCTATGTTTCTACACTTTAATGGTTGTTACTTTAGGATTGAACCATTTCGGTAATGATCTTAGTATTTTCCTACAGATTTTTGGGACCAGAACTTTCTCACCTAATCTACCCATGGAATTGCAAATGATGTTCAGTTTGGTGAAAATTTTCATGAAGGTCTCATGCTCTTCCATTCTGAGACTTTCAAACTGTGATGTTAGGAGTTGCAGTTTGGATCTCTTCACAGTGCTTGTTCCTTCATGGATTGTTTCCAACAAGTCCCATGCTTCTTTAGCTATCTCACACATACTGATTTAATTGAAAACTTCTTGAGACACAACACAGTAGATAGCATTCATAGCTTTAGCTTCAGAGGTTTGGTTTTCTTAATCAAATGCTATCCACATCTCTTTGGCTTTTGGTTTGGTGATAGTTGTGCCATTTTCAAGTACGATTTGATCGGTTGGTGGCACATATCCTCTTTCAACTATATCCCAAACATCATGATCCAAAGATCTTATAAAGTAATGCATTCTAGCCTTCTAGTATGCATCATTTGATCCATCAAATATTGGAGGTCTAGTGACCGATGAGCCCTCTCCTTTGGCCATATTACCAACTTCAGTCAAGATCACTTTCTAGGCGATGAAGCCCTTAAGAGAGACCCGTTCTGATACCAATTGAAATTGCGGTAATGATCACTTTAGTTGAAGTAGGAATAGGCCAATATGTCTTAGAGGGGGGTGAATAGGACTTTTTAATATTTTATGGTTATTTAAAATCCTATCAATCTTATCTTGAGTAAGTATGCATACATCACGATTTCTTCAGAGTAACTCTAATAGCTTCCAAGCCAAATAGAGGATCCAGTCATAAAACTAGTTGAAAGGTAAATAAGATGCAAATCATAGTTCATGATGGATGTGACTATGTGTGAGATGTGATCTCAGATAATCAAATATGAAAGTATTTAAGAAAATCACATAAGTAATGGAAGACAATAGCAATCTCAAACATGGTCATTTTTATAGTGGTTTGACTACTTGTCTACTCCACTTCCGATGGACGCACTCAACCCTTGAGTGTACCGGCTCTCACTAACAGAGGTTTCACAACAGGTTCACCTCAAACCGGAGGTTTTAAATCAGGTTCACCTCTAACTAGTACAACCTACACTTAGGCTAACACAACGTGTTTACACGAAACAGTTTATACCCCACACAGGTGCAAGTGTCAACACACAGCACCCAAGTTTTAGGCCACATAGGCCAATGATCCTCACATGGAACCTCAACGGAGGTTTCACGACAGGTTCACCTCAAATTGGAGGTTTCAAATCAGGTTCACCTCAAACCAGTTTATGCTCTACACAGAGCAAGGGTTAACACAAAGCACCCCCACATACACTCTCATTGGAGGCCTCTTATGAGGGCTTATAAGGGGTGAGAAACACCTTAAACCCAATCCTACAGAAGGAATGATCACAAGGGTCCTCTAGACTCTAATGACTCACAGATAAGTAGATGAGCCTCATTCAGTGCGTTGATGAAGATCTCCTCCTTTGATGATGAAGAATCTTCAGCTCCCTTGAACCGCGACTCAGAAGATGTACCAATACATGGCGACGGGTTAGGTCTAAGTTCTGATAGAATCCTACTCTGTTAAATATTTTCCTATAAGGGAGATAGAGTGATTCCAATCATCTATGCATTCAAGGCATCCTAGCTTAATGATTTACCATTAAGGTAGTAGCTACAAGATTCTTGAATGTGGAAGTTCATTCCCCAATCCACTCTATTGAATGTCAATGATGACGGTGGATTGGAGGACGAACTTCCATGAGAGAAAAGGCTTAGGGTATATAATCTGGGGTTAAACACACAAAAGCACTCTCTATTTTCTCAACCAACAACCAAGTGCAAGCTCTCATTAAATAGGCAAAAGGTTCAATGGATATAAAACGGTCATATTTTTGACAGAGTTCGATATCATCGAGCAGGGCCGATGTCATTGAGTGTATAATCTCTATATCATCGACTGGCCGCTCGATGACACGAACTCAACTGTCAAACACTTTTGAAATCTTTTGCCAACTTGTCGAGGAAATCAAACGTGCGTCGATGTCATCGGATTTCGAACTCCGATTTCATCGACATGAGGTTCGATTCCTCAACATTTGAAAATGAGAGAGTACTTGCCTTTGAAAAATTTCAGGTCAATGATATGATCGAGTATCAGTTGATATCATCAGAATTTGAATATCGATGATATCGAGGGCAGTGTCGATTGATCGATAATTCAAATAAATTTTCCTATAAGCTTGCTGGACAGTTTATGTCCACTTCGATGACATCGACCATGCCTCGATATGATCGATATTTGAATATCGATTTTATCGAGTGATTCTCAATCTAGGAAAATAACCTGAAAACTTGCTGGATAGAATTGTGTCCAAATCCAATATCATTGAAGAACTATCGATATCATCGAGATTTGAAGTCCGAGGATATCGAGGAGCCCTTCAATATATCGAGAATCATATGATATGCCTTGGTAGCTTCTTTAACACAACTGACCAGATGTCGATGTTATCGAGTCAGATTCGATGGACTCGAGATTCAAAAATTGATGATATCGATGAGTCCATCGATCCATTGATAATTCAATCTAGATATCTTTATGGTTGCTGGACATCTTTGGTCCTCATTTCGATAAGATCGAGTGAGCTTTGAGGACATCAACAACAGTGGTTCGATTTTATCGAACCACTTGTCGATAAATCGACAAAGGTAGAAAACTTAGAGATTTTCTTGAAGTTTGAAAAAAGTTTTCTAACAAAAAACCCTAAGATGTTATGTTCAATTTTAAGGGTTTTAATTACCTGGTGTTTTGGGACATGGGATGTGAGGTTAAGATTTAGCTGTGGCAAGTTCGGGCACACATCCAGTTGAGGCAGACTCTTGATCAATCTTCCTATGGGGCTCCTTTGACAAGCTGACTCAACACTCACGCTAATTGACAAACTAGGGCACTTTCAAAAACATGAAAAGAAGATAATCAAACCAATCGCAGATCCATTGTTATTTGAGTCACAAAAAACCATTAAAAACAAAAAAATATTCCTTATAATCAAACTAGAATCCAAGAGAGTTTAATAAAACATGAATCAAAACAAAGTAAATATCCCAACCACACTATAAGCTTCACCTTCTAGCCCTAGCTAAGAGGTTTAGCTCATCATAAACATGATGACTAAAATCTCTTAAAAAATAAAAACACAAATTAAGAAAGTAGGGAAAGAAAAACTCATGCGAACTGCCGACCCGTTTCCTCCCGCTCTCTCTCTCTCTCCCTCTCTCTCTCTCTGTCTCTCTCTCTTCACGTCAAAGCACACACGTCAGATGCCTCCACGGCTGCCCTTGGCTCCTTCCACGTTCACCCCTTTTCCACTCTTTTTCCTTTCTTTTTATAGACCTGCTATAGGTCGGCAATCCCTCTGTGTAAGATTGTTTACGCAGCAGGAGGCGATGCGTAGCAAGAGGCTTACACATTCAGTTTCTATGCAGGTCTTAGTAGCAGCTGACTACGATCGGCCCGTTTCCCACACGTTCTTCTCCTTTGCACCGTAGATCCATTCAGATATGAATTGAGTTATGTTGTCCCTAGATGGGTCCATAATTAGGAAGGCCGCGATTGGTTTTCTTGTGGCCAGAAAATGATCAAGCCGTGGCTAGCAGAGTGGTTTAACGCAGTTACCCTGCGTGAAAAATGGGAAGCACTGCTGCTTCCGTTTCCCTTCTCCTCTTTCGAATTCCTTGGAGGACATCGGATCCCTACTCCAAACGGTTTGGACAGTCTGGATTGAAACTGCAATCCAGACCACAGACGCATAACCACCCGGAATGTCTAGGTTTCTCAGACGCAGATTCCTTTGCATAAGGAAGGTTGTGGTGGTGTCCGTGGGGCCTGTAATCAATGTTAACGGAGAAATCCACTACGTTCACTAGATTCCTGACGAAATTTCAGTCAGGAATGGCCACTTTTTCTCGAGTTTGATGCGGCCTACTGTATCAAATCTTCTTGCTGTTCATCCTATGTTTGACGGTGATCTTCATGTGTCCATGTGCATGAGACCAAAGGGACTCTATGGCTAGGGTCATGCCCCCTGGAGTGAATGGACGGTTCAGATCGTCTGAATGGATAATCATGATGGCCCACTGAGCACCATAGCAGACGGTCGTGCGGTTACTGCATAAGAGAGAAGAGACTCTCTCTCTCTGATTCAAAAACCTCGGGTTAACCCGCTTTGACTGGGCGACCCGGGTTAGTGCACTGCTTACTCACGTGCGCTGGTTGTGCACGCAACCTATTGTGGGGTCCACTATGATGTTCGTGAGAAATCTGCTCTGTCCATCCTCCTCATCTAGTTTAAGGGGTTGAGATCAAAATTGAGGCACATCCAGAGATCAAATGGGCCTCAAATCGATGCTTCATGGGCTGATCAGACCATTGGGCCACTTCCACAGGGATCTAAGGGCTAAATTTTGACGTGTACGGTTAATTTAAGGTCATCAGGCCAGATATAAAGTTTCGAGCCAAATGGATGGTGGGAACTCTCTGATTTTGCATTCAGGACGACTTTCAGGCCCCTTTAACTCCAATCACTTGATTTTTTTGGATCTTTGGCATGTAAATTCTTCGATCTCGGTCCCCTTAAGATCTGTCCCTTACCTTGTTGATTTTTTAGCATCAAATCCATGCTTTTAGCACTCTTTTTCAGTCCAAGCTCTTAAATTCACCTTGCAACACAAACACAATTAAAATATAATGTTAAACATTATCATGTTCATAAAATCGGGTAATAACCAGGGTCTAATATGCAATATTTGACCCTCAACACAATCCCCAACTAGCATTTTTCTAGTCCCGAGTATAGTATGTGAAAAATATTTTGAGAATTACAGGACAATTTCTATAAACCTGAGTGATTTTTGAAAAACAATCCAAGTACTAGAATTCTAAGATACATCAATATTGGGCATTTCCTTCTCTTAAACTCAAGTGCACGGTAAACTTCATAGTCAAGTTCAAAGTATTAATCCATTAATTAGAACAATTCTAAATATTGAGTTCCATGGGTGAAGAGTGTAACATTGACTTATCACAATTAAGGATTCAATTTCAATTTTCATGATAACATTGATAATCACAAGAACATTCAGGATAACCATAACCTAAACCAAAACTTGCCTTACAGTTCAACTTTTCATTCTTCCAGCTTTTGATTTTTCCATCGATGGCTTTCACGCTATGTCAATCTTTTTAAAGATCTTTAATAGGTAGCCCTTTTCGATGACAATTGTTTTTTAGCTGGGTATTCTTTTTTTCTTCTTCAATTCTTCTTATTGAACATGATGGACAAATTCCCCGGGTTGGTTCCTTCCATGCTTAATGATCACCAAGTTAACAATTCTATCAAATTAAAACCTTAATGTGTAAGCGAGATGTGACATGTGAAATCATGACTCAATCAATGTTTAAAACTTTGAATCATGAATTAATAATTTTAACTTAATTGTGAAATATAACAGGTAGCTGAATCCAAGAGTTATAAATCACCAACATTACGTATCTTATACTTTTAAATCAAGGATGAACTTCAAAAGTACTCAAATTTACAAAATTTCTAGAAAAATTTTAAAAATTTTCACAATTTTTGCTCAAGACCAAGAAAATACTGATTAGGTCACCTAATCTCCCATCCCTGACCTAAAATCTACACTGTCCTCAATGTAAAAAAAGAAGACATGCAATGCACATGAGACAATGAAATTGAAGGAGAAGTGATGGAAAGATAGTACCTGATGAGGGAGTTGTACGGCTTTTTCCAAAGAGATCTTAACGAGAGGGTGGGCCAGCACAAGAGTTAAACCAATAAAAAACAAACTATCCTAATGGCATAAAGCTGACTATCCTAGAATGACATAAAGCAAACTACCCTAGTCCTATAAAAGTAGAGAAAAAGCTACTCAGTCATGCCACAAGGTTCCTCCTCCAGCCAATATCTTGATATATTTCTTAGTAGGTTTCTCAACAAGATCATCCAAAAGCCCTTTTTATAGTAAACTTTGATGCCTTGGAGCTTGAATTTCTAGAGAAATTTATGAACCTCATCAAAAAATTGTCGTTGCATCCCCTGAGGTATCAAAAGGATATATGATTCACCTGTGACAGAAAAAGTTTCAACGTTAGTACTCCATGGTGAATCAAAGACTATAGGTAGATAGAATTCAAAAAAATTTTCAGTGGATGATGTAGCCTCAACACATTCTGAAGTGTCAGACTTCGATTCAATTGTGAGCTCTCCCTCCTATGATAGTAAGCATTTAGGATATATAAAGGGAAAGGTTTCAGGATAAGGGATCTCTCGATTAGTGACAACTGCCAAGTTGTTGTCTTGCAAGGCATTCACTGTCTTTTATCATAGGATCATTCAAATATACAAAGTATGCCAAGCAATCGTCTAAAGAGTTGAGAAATTCCACATTGAAATTTATAATGAGATGCTAAAGGACTTCATCGTCTTTAAAAGTAGATGGAGGTATGCTCTCTTGCTCCAGCCCTGCACATACAGATTAAGGGTTAGTAGACGAAGTATTGATGTGAGGACTCTGTTCATTGATACTACTCAGAAGAGGCATTGAATCGTCAAAATTTGACAGTTTAAATGGTGATCTCAACTGGGTGATTTCAAATTCCAGAATCTTATCGGGCAATTCGTCCATCTCCCTAACTATCTTATAAGTCAATTAAGGGGAGTGGTTTAAACATGCATTACAAAGGTTGGAAGGTTTAGGTGAAAGTGGTTCATACTCCACAGTTAAATTAGCCATGTCAGATAGGTGGAGTAGATCACTATGGTCAACAACTTCCTAAACCTTTTGATTATTGATATGGGCCAAACTTGAGATTGAATCCTAATACACATCTTCCAATTCAGTGCAGTAATCCTTGGAAGGGGATTACTTTCCTCACATTCTGTTCCTAGATTGGGTTGAGGTTTGAATAAACTAACATCTTTGCTATCATTAAAATCAGGTGTGTCATGTAAGTGAAGTGTGTCAATATTATTATATTTGAAAACCAACAATGTCTCTTGATTATTCCTTTGGACTATCATCGAGATCGACTCATTTAGAAATTGAGCCATATGCTTATTAATGGATTCCAACTCCTTATTCCAAATTCCAGAGTTCTCCATAAGCAAGTTAGGATCACTCTCCTTGTATTGTGTTTCTGGATGGAGTTGTGGCTAGGATGAACTAGCCTCCACTATCTCATCATAAGTAGGGAATCTAAAAGAGTAATTAATAAAATGAATTGGTAGTTCATCTCTCCAATGTGTCGAGTTGAAATCACTTTCCTTAAACTATATTTGTAATTTGGGTTGCGGTTGGGATGAATTAGTCCCCATTAGCTTATCGAGGCGTGATTCAAGTGCTTCTAATAATTTTCTCATGTCAGTAACATAGTTTATGTAACTCTGAGGTGACACCTCTTAGATCGTTTCTAGTGGATATTCAAAAGTGGCTGATCCAAGAGGGTTTTCACCATAATGTTTTACTCACTTAACTTTGAAATATTTCTATTTCCACTGATCATAATCATATAGGTCATAGGTCGGGAGTTGATACGTGTTATCATTCCAATAATCACGTACTGTTTTCTTAACTCGTGGAGTGCAATTATTTTCTCACAGATAATCACCAAAGGACTTCTTAATCGGCGGAGCATCATATTTCGATTGGTTGAAGAAATTTTTTAAAAATATTTGAGGCATGGCTGTTTCCCATCATAATCATCATACATCCTTTCCCAAGATTTCTTTGCTATCTCAGCATATTGACGTTCCCACTCGTGCATATACGTGGTGAAACCCTAATCCTAATCCTAAAAAATCCTACAGCAAATATGGAAAGTAAAAAGTTAGGAGGTTACCAAATTAGAAGTTCCTATGTTAAAAACCTGCAAAACAAAACAAAACAAGTTAGTTTCTAAAAACAGAAAATCTAAAATTAGAAAGTTTCTAAAAACAAAAATAGAAAGTTAGTTTCTAAAAAGGAAAGAAATCCTAGAATTAAAAAGTTTCTAAAAATAGAAAAATAAAACCTAATAGTAAATCCTAATCTTACCCTAATTCTAAATCTAGTTAATCTCAGGAAAACACAACTGTTAATCCCCGGCAACGGTGCCAAAAACTTGTTCACACCCCAAGTATAGGGTTGCGATGTAGTAATAATCTTAGTAAGACCGAGGTCGAATCCACAGGGACTAAACCTTGTACGTAATCTGAAAGTAACCAGAACTAGAACTAGAAGAAGATACAATCAAAATCAGGAAATTTTAAGGGAATAATGGTGAAATCTTAAACTAAAACTTGTAAAATTCAAAGGTGTGATTAGGGTGCCAAGGATCCACTTGTAGCAATTGGGAAGCTACCTTGCATGATTCAAGGACACAACTGGAATCAGTGTCCGATCCTATCCAATTGGTAAGAAGAGATTTGTCAGATCTCTGAACTTCTCACGGATCTAATCATCAACAGATAAGAATGATAAAGAATTAGAAGTGATTCTGTCACCTAACCATGCCTAGGAGATAATGGAAAACAACAACAATTTACCAATCTCACAGCCAATCATAAGAGAATTGTGAAAGTTAGGAAGGATTCCGTCACCCTACCATGCCCAAGGGATGATGGTGAATAACAAGTTTGCCTAATTTCACAATCTCAAAACATGAAAAGAAGATATTCAAAGCAATTGCAGATCCATTGCAATTTGAGTCACAACAAACCATTAAAAACCAAAAATATTCCTTATAATCAAACTAAAATCCAAGAGAGTTTAATAAAACATGAATCAAAACAAAGTAAACATCCCAATCATGTTACACACTTCACCTCTTAGCCCTAGCTAAGAGGCTTAGCTCATCATAGACATGATGACTAAAATCTCTTAAAAAATAAAAATAGAAATTAAGAAAGTAGGGAAAGAAAAACTCATGCAAACGACCGGCCCATTTCCTCTCTCTTTCTCTCTGTGTCTCTCTCTTCACATCCAGCCCACACGTCAGATGCCTCCACGGTTGCCCTTGGCTCCTTTCATGTTCACCCCTTTTCCGCTCTTTTTTCCTTTCTTTTTATAGACTTGTTGTAGGTCGGCAATCCCTTTGCGTAAGATTGTTTATGCAACAGGAGGCGGTGCGCAGCAAGAGGCTTACGCATTCATTTTCTGCACAGGTCCCAATAATAGCTGACTACGGTCGGCCCGTTTCCAACACTTTCTTCTCCTTTGCACCATAAATCCATTCAGATATGAACTGAGTTGTGTTGTCCCTGGATGGGTCCACAATTGGGAAGGCTGTGATTGGTTTTCTTGTGGCCAGAAAATGATCAAGCCGTGTCTAGTAGAGTAGTTTATCGCAGTTACCTGTGTGAAAAATGGGAAGCACTACTGATTCTATTTCCCTTCTCCTCTTTCGAATTCCTTGGAGGACATCAGATCCCTACTCCAAACAGTTTGGACGGTTTAGATTGAATCTGCGATCTAGACTACGGACACATAACCACCCAAAATGTCCAGGTTTCTTGGACATAGATTCCTTTGCATAAGGAAGGTTACAGTGGTGTCTGTGGGGCCCATAATCGACGTTAACTGAGAAATCCACTCCGTTCACTGGATTCCTGACGAAATTTCGATCGGGAATGACCACTTTTGATTGAGTTTGATGCAGTCCACTGTATCAAATCTTCTCTCCGTTCATCCTGCGTTTGACGATGATCTTCGTGTGTCCATGTGTATGGGACCAAAGGGTCTCTATGGCTAGGGTCATGCCCCCTGGAGTGAATGGACGGTTCAAATCGTCCGAATGGATGATCATGATGGCCCACTGAGCACCACAGCGGACGGTCGTGCGGCTACTACGTAAGAGAGGAGAGAGAAACTCTCTCTCTGATTCAAAAACCTCGGGTCAACCTGCTTTGACGGGGTAACTCGGGTCAGTGCATTGCGTACTCACGTGCACTAGTTGCGCACGCGACCTATTATGTGGTCCACTGTGATGTTCGTGAGAAATCCGCTCTGCCCATCCTCCTTCTCATCTAGTTTAAGGGGTTGAGATCGAAATTAAGGCACATCCAGAGATCAGGTGGGCCCTAAATTGATGATTCATGGGCTGATCAGACCATTGGGCCACTTACACAGGGATCCAAGGGCTGAATTTCGACATGTATGGTTAATTTAGGGTCCTCAGGCCAGTTATAGAGTTTTGAGCCAAACGGATGGTGGGAACCCTATGATCTTGCATTCAGGACAACTTTCAGGCCCCTTTAACTCCAATCACTTGATTTTCTCGGATCTTTGGCATATAAATTCTTCGATCTCGGTCCCCTTAAGACCCGTCCCTTGCCTTGGTGATTTTTAGCGTCAAATCCATGCCTTTAACACCCTTTTTCAGTCCAAGCTCTTAAATTCACCTTGCAACACAAACATAATTAAAATATAATGTTGAGCATTATCATGTTCATAAAATCAGGTAATAAATGGGGTCTAATATGCAATATTTGACCCTCAACAATGCTTTAATTTAAAAGTTACCGCCATAGAAGAGTGTAGAAATATCGATGAAATGAAAGTAGAAGAACTCATAGGTTCCCTACAGACTTTTGACTTACACTCTAAAACCCCCACAAAATCCAAACATATTGTCCTCAAAACTTCTAAAAATGAAGTCGAATCTGAGGAGGATAGTGAAGAAGATGATGGAGATGAGGAGGTGACCCTTTTGGTTAAACGGTTCAAAAAATTCTTCAACAAGAACCGTGGAAGAACATTCGGCAAAAAGGGGAAATATCCTTACCGTTAGCGCCAAATAGGCAAACCATTTAAAAGGTCAAAGGAGCCCTAATGTTATAATTGCCAAAAGTTTGGCCATCTATCTACCGATTGTCCCACAAAGAAATCAAAATGAAAGGTTATGGCAGCCACATGGGACGACACCGTAGACTCCGATTCAGATATGAGTCTGAGAGTAAAATCTTTGAAAATTTTTATGGCCTCCACCACTATGGTCATCCCGGATCTAGGGGACAACAAGGAGCAAGATGAGCAACAAACAAAAAAGGCCTACTCCGAAGAAGAAGAAGAAGAAGAAGAAGAAGAAGAAGAAGATGAAGTAGAAGAAGAATAAGAAAATGATAACATTCAGGTGGCCTATGACCAGCTTTATACTCACAACAAAAACATCCTTAAAAAGCTTAGTCAGGCTAACAATGAAATCAAATAAATGAAAGAGGTTTTGGATGAGGCATTTGTTGTCAATAACAAGTTGGCTGATGATAATTAAGAATACTATGCTGAAAACATCTTGCTTGGAAAAGAAGCAGTTGATGCTGATCTTAAAATTGAAGAGTTGACCAAGAAGATTAAACATCTAGAAACAGAAAATGAAAAGTTGAAAACTGAAAATGAAAAACTGAAACTAGATGTAGAGAAATCCAAACATTCAGTTGAACTTAGTCATAGGTTCTCCCAAAGTGATGAAAAACTAGAAAGACTCTTAGGTTTGAGAAGAAACTCTAGGGATAAGAAAGGCTTAGCCTATGAAACTTGCAAATCTAGACCTTCTCTTGCACCTCCTATGATTAAGAAAACAATTGCATCTGACAGCAAAATAAAAACTTCTCTTATTTTCCATTCATGTGGAGACATTGGGCATTTTAAATTTGAATGTCTAGCATTTAGACAGCCTGATGTAGGACAATTAAACACTTGCTCTAAAAGCTTAAATTGCTAGAGCACGGCAAATTAATCCCTTTATCTCATAGCCCAAGCCCCAAGTCCATGGGTTAGGTCCTCGGCCAAACCCTCCTTGTGGGCCCCAAATCTATGGGCTCCGCCCCCTCGTGGGCCCCAGATCCATGGGCTCTGTCTCACATGAGTCACCCGCCTCCACGGCCCCCAAATCTATGGGTTATGCCGGCCATCCACCCCAAGTGTGCCCCTGCATCCCACAGGCCACCCCACTCGAGCTTAATGTGAAAATGCCCCGGTATTAATCACCCCCGGTAAGAAGTCTCGAACACGAGACCTCCCGCTTTGATACCAATTTGATGCAGGACAATTAACCACTTACTCTAAAAGCTCGAACTGTTAGAATATGGCGAATTAATCCCTTTATCTCATAGCCCAAGCCCTAAGTTCATGGGTTAGGTCCTCGGCCAAACCCTCCTCATGGGCCCCAAATCCATGGGTTCCACCCCCTCATGGGCCCCAAATCCATGGGCTTCGCCTCACATGAGTCACCCACCCACTCGAGCCCGGTGTGCAAATGCCCCTGCATTACAGCTCCATTCCACTTCCGGTTCAAGCAATATTGGTAAATTCAAACCAATCAGTAAAATGATGCAGAAACCAAAGAGTCCTACAAAAGTTCCAAATGAAATGAGGAAATTCCCTACTCCTCCCAAAATGACAAAGAGGATGGAGGAGTTACTGAAACAAGTAGCATAATTGAATCAGAAAACCAAAGAAATGATAAATTAGGCGAATCTGGATCAGTTGCCCCAAAAATCTAAATCACCCAGGTATAACCAGTCTTAAGGAGAAGCCAAAAGGAATACTTCATCTCCAAAGAAGGTGATTACCAAATGGGTTGTGAAAAATAAAGCTAACTAACTGCCTTGTAATTCATACAACAATCAAAGTAGGCAGTAGCTCTAAATGGTATCTTAATAGCAGTTACTTCAGGCACATGACTGGTGACAGGACCCATTTTTGTAATTACATTAAGTTTGATGGACGGCCAGTTACATTTGGAGATGGGAGCACCGCCAAGATAGTTGGACGTGGGACAATAGTTAGGGCTAGATTGTCTAAGATTAAGAATGTTGTGTTGAGGAACTAAAACACAATATATTGAGCATTTTCCAAATATGTTATAAAGAACACTCAGTCACTTTTTCTAAAGATGTGTGCGAGATCTTGGACCATATAGGTAAATTCATCATGAAAGGTCTCCACACAAGTGACAAGTGCTATGTAATAGAAAGCAATAGAGAAAATGTCCCATCTACAAGATGTTACATGGCCCAAGATAATGAGTCTGAATTATGGCACCAAAGACTTGGGCATGTACACTATCGAAATTTATCCCAACTTAGCTCAAAAACTCTAGTGAGAGGACTTCCTAAGATCGGGAAGAAGGTTGTGTGGTGATTGTCTTAAAGGAAAATAGATAAAAGTTGCTTATAAAAAGACAACCACCGTAGCAACCTCAAAACCACTTGAGTTGTTACATATGGATCTAGTAGGTCCCACTAGAGTTGAGAGCCATGGAGGGAAGAGACACTTTTTGGTGGAAGTAGACGATTACTCTAGATTCACTTGGGTTGCTTTTCTTAGGGAAAAGTCTGATACTTTTGAAGAATTCAAAAAACTTTCTAAGTGACTCTAGACCGAAAAGTGATATGTCATTGATAGGATCAGGAGTGATCATGGGGAGACTTTGAGAACGACCAATTCCAAAGATTTTGTGATGAAAACACGATTTGGCATAAATTCTCAGCTCTAAAGACTTGAAAAGGCGGAGCTATATGTCCTAGAGGGGGAGTGAATAGGACTATGCCAAATTAAAATAATAACAGCAGAATAAAACAATTAAAGGAAAGATAACACTATAAATAATCCACAATATGGAAATGAAAGGCAACCTCAAAATGTACGAGTATTGAGAGATTGATATAGATGTTATTCTAAGGCCAACCTTACACCAAAAACCAAAGGTTTATGGTAGAATAACCTGATTCCTAGAAAGGTCTGCATATCAAAAACTCAAACTTGATACAGAGGAATAAAAAGAAATAGCAAGAAAGGAAATCTAAGCTATTACAACATTCCCCACAATCTTGAATGATAAAAGATATAGAAAATAAACCACACATCCACAAAACACAAAAAATTATAGTGGTTCGCTTGTGTGTACTCCAACTGTTAAACAACAGCCACACAGCTACTCCACTCCTAATATCCTCACACAGTGGATATTAGCGTTCACTATGAAAATAGGTTTTTCCAGGTTCACCTAAAACCCTCACAATTGTGTCTTTTAAGTGGGCTTACACAATTTAAAAACCCCACACTCTGAGTTTTCTTGATCTCCTCAGATAACCAAAAGAATGAGATTTTTCTAGCTCAATCTCAAAAGAAACCAAAACAAAGGAAATTACAATAATGTAAAATACCTGGATATTCTCCTTTTGTTGCAGCCTGGAAGAACCAATTCAGAGTAGAAGTTCGAATATAGAAGTTCAATGTCCACACTCACTTATGAAATGGTTCTAGGTTCAAAATTGATTTTAGAGTTAAGGAACCTTAGGCTAGCTTGATTTGATTTTGATTCCAAGAAATGGGAATACCTCAATTCCTCTTTTAATTATAATTGGATTGTGGAAATTCAAAATTAAATGCAAAGAAAGCTACTAAAAGAGAATATTAAATGAGCACAATGTAGCTTAAATAAATAACTAACTTATCTCTCAGAATGGCGTATTGATTTAACTTTAATTAATGAAAAACTCTGAAATTCATCGTCTATTTATAGTTGCAGAAGACACGCTCACGATTGGTCCTGTGGACACCACGACTGGTTGTAGGACCAACGGATTTTTGAAATTTTGAGTGCGATTGGATAAAGCCGTTCCACGACTAGTCGTAGGACATACACAACTGGTCGTGGGACCTCCATGACTGGTCGTGACCTGTCCACGACTGGTCGTGAACGAGTCATGCACTGTTCACATGACCGATCGAGCAGTCTCTAAGACTGGTCATGGCTTAACAAAAAATTTTAAAAATTTGCAACAAGCTTAGGATTGGTATTGAAATTTCTTGGACTGGTGAGCCAGTGCTAGGACTAGTTGAACAGAGTCTAGGACTAGTCGAAGAATAGACTAAACACTTATAAAATGATTTAATTTGAATTTTATATTCAAAATGACCTACCCTAAGGTCAATCCAAGGTCTTTTATACCTTGGACATGATGTATGAACATTGAACCTTCTTTTCTTCAGATGATAGACGATCTTTGAAGTTCAAGAAGCTGAAGATCTCGACACATAATGAAGTTTGAACTTGAGATCTTTTGAAGCTTAAATTTGTATTACATGAGTTATAATTCACCTTGAGTCTTGATTATGAATAGTTGACTTTTCTTTCGATGTTGCTCTAAAACATTGAACTTTGAAGTTTAAAGTAGTAAACAATGTACTTGATCTTGCATTTCTTGAAGTAGATCTTTGTTCTTGACTTGAAGCATTGTCCATGTACATGTGATGCATTGCCTTGAACAGATATATCAATGTGCTACACAAGACACGGATTGTGGTTTTGGCACTACAAAATTTGATAATTAAAGGAGCAAGAAACCATAGCACTTACAATCTTCCCCTTTGTCAAATTTGTGACAAAACACACTCCATTAAAAATAAGAGAAACATTACATGCTTAATAAAGAATCATGCACCATATATACACAAGAAAGTATAATGCACCAATTACAATAACCAGAACACAAAATATTCAAAACACTTCCTTACTTACTCCCCCTGAGTAGTACACATCAAAAATAAATGCTACTACCCACAATCCATATCCATATCCATAATCCATAAGCAAGCATAACAATTACTCCCCCTTTTTGTCACAATATGACAAAGGAAGCAACTAAGATATGGAAGAGAAAAATAAAAAAAAGAGGAATAAGGGAGCAAACTAGGCATGATATAAGTAAATAATGTTCACATATAAGTAATCAACATGAACCAAGTTCATCCAAAGTCAGTCTTACAAACTGAAAGAAAGCAAAGTATCATAAGAGTTATTACAGGCCATATAAGAAAATATTTAATCAGATCCAAAAGAGGGAGTAGGACTAGATGGATCAATTTGGCGTAAACCCTTATTAATGCGGCTCAAATATTTGCGCATATAAGAAAATTGAGAATCTTGGGTTACACGAATCTGAGCCACCTGTTCCTCAAGAGTATGCAACCTCTCAACAAAATCAGAAGGCTGATAATCAGGGTCAGCCTCAGAATCTGATTCAAGCTCATTAAAGATATCATCCATGTTTATATCATCTGGAGGGAAATCTCCTTCTTCTTCATTCACCGCTTCAGCTCCACCACCACCATTCACTCGGCCATCAGCCAACCTCAAATTCATCTTATTAATATTGGAGTTGTTGAAAATAAGGTGATGAATAGGAGCCTCTCCAACAGGCATAGCTACTAACATATGAGTGACTAACACAGTCATAATATATGCAAAAGGGATATCACTATGTCCAGGATGGATACAAAATTATATGATGGAATGACAGATTAAAGAAGGAAGATAGACATTTGTACCAGAGATGATTGAATGCAAAATTCGAACCATAAAAGAGGTGAGTTCGGTTTTGTTCTCAGAATGAGGATATAGATTTGAAATAAATATCCTATGAAGAACCCTGTATCTGGGTAACAAGTACTTTGAAGTGAGCACATTCCCATTTTGACTCCATTATGCATTTATGTTGCATAATGCTTGAATAAGCATGCGTTTTTCTGATTCAGAAGGTTTCTCAACTAGAGAGTTAATAGGAATACCTTCATCATTGACAGGTATGTCCATTAAGCCAGAAATTAAATGACGATCAACTTCAAATGGACCTTCTCTAGTTGCTATTATAAACGTTAAATTTTTAGATGAAAAATTAAAAATGCAAGCAAACATAGCCTGCGCAATAGACCGGTATGCCGGCCCACCCCAATGTAGAATGTTAGCCCATCCTATAGATTGGAGAAGAGGGAGGAGATCAAAAGGAGCAATATGTTTAAGATGAATAGGTCGTTCAACTATCACATTGCTCAACCGTAAATCCCGTACATAGGAGGGATTATCTTCGGGTGACCGAAGGTGACGCCATTTGATAAGTGTCGATCTGGAGGTTGAAGCACCATGGGAAGTTTTCTTTTTACCTCTAGCATCCATTTGCAACTAGGAATATCGAAAATCAAGAGGTTGCAAAAGATGAAGAGTGGGTTTCTTCAAAAATAGATTATGGAGAAGAAAACTCTAAAAACTTCAAGGAAACAAGAAATAAATCACTCCAAGTAAGAAAATGGAGTGATATGCACTTGAATCTATAAGAAAAATGAAAATGACAAACTAACCTTGAAGAATGAAGAAGTTGGGTATGACCGGTCGAGCTTAGACTCATTAGAGAGGAAGAGCAAATGAGGAAGAAAAGGGTTTTTCCTCAAATTAAAAGCACAAGCATGCTACACGACTGGTCGAGTATGTCCTCGACCAGTCGTGCCGTGCATAGATAAAAATATGCATTTTCACATAATTTTGAAATTTAAACAAATAAATTAACAAATATATATATTATGATACATGCAAGTATGAATAATTAATTTAAATTGCATATACCAAGATCAAATTTTAATTTATTAAACCTGCTTTTTTCGAGTGATTTAGTGAAAATGTCAGCAAGTTGATTCTCGGTCGGAATGTATTCCAAAGAAATTGTCTTTTCTTACACAAATTCATGAATGTAGTGATATCTAATGTCAATGTGCTTGGTTCGTGAATGCTGGATTGGATTTTTAGATATTTTAATTGCACTGGAATTATCACAATATAAAACCATTGAGTCCTGTACAATTTCATAATCACTTAACATTCATTTCATCCATACAAGCTGAGTACATGCATTTCTTATTGCAATGTATTCGGCCTCAGCAGTTGAGAGCGATACGGAACTTTATTTCTTACTTTACCAAGAAACTAAATAGTTCCCTGCATAGAAACAACCACCACTGGTTAATTTTCTATCATCAACATTACCAACCCAATCAACATCAATATACCCAGCTAATTGAAAATTAGTATCATGTGGATACCAATGACCCAGATTAGCTGAACTTGCGACATATCGCATAATCCGCTTAATAGTAGTTAAATGAGATCTTTAGGGTCAGATTGATATCTGGTGCAAATCCCTACGCTAAGTGCAATATCAAGTCGACTTGCAGTTAAATAAAGTAAATTGCCAATCATACTAGGATATGATTTAAGATCCACACTTTTACCTGTAGAGTCCTTTGAGAGTCTTAATGTAGTACTCATAGGAGTATCAAAATTTTTTCCATTCTCAAATCTGAACTTTTTAATTAAGTTCAGAGCATATTTGGTTTGAGAAATAAAGATACTACCAGGTTGTTATTTCACTTATAACCCTAGGAAATAATTCAATTCCCCAACCATGCTCATTTCGAATTTAGATTTCATAAGATCTGCAAACTCAACAATCATGTTAGTACAGGTAGATCCATAAATAATATCATCAAGATAGATCTGCACTAATAAGATATGATCGTTATGTTTCTTAACAAAAAGAGTCTTATTAACACTTCCCATTAGAAAATTATGAATTAGTAGAAACTCAAAACAATTTTTCGTACCATGCCCTGGGAGCTTGTTTCAAATCGTAGAGAGCCTTTTTTAAGTGATAGACATGATTAGTATTTCTAGGGTCTTCAAAACTTGTTGGTTGTTCAACATAAACTTCTTCAAGTAAATCGCCGTTTAAAAAAGCACTCTTTACATCCATTTGATAAATTTTAAATTTTCTAAAGCACGCAATGGATATAAATAGTTTGATTGATTCAAGACGAGCTACTGGGGCAAAGGTTTTATCATAATCTATTCCTTCAATTTGAGTATACCCTTATACAACCAGTCTAGCCTTATTTCTAATTATATTACCAAGTTCATCAGACTTATTTTTGAAAATTCACCTAGTTTTGATAATATGTTTATCTTCAGGTCTTGGAACAAGATACCAGACATCATTTATAATAAATTGATTAAGCTTTTCTTGCATCGCTACTATCTAGTTTTCGTCAGTAAGAGCTTCTTTTACGTTAGCCAGTTCGATCTGGGATGTAAAGCATACGTAATTGCATATATCTTCTAATTGTCTATAAGTGCGAGAGAGGGTTTCCAAGAATCTGAGTGGTTGGATGATCTTTAACAGTCCTTAGTTCAGAGTTATTTTGACTTGATGAAGTATCTGGTTTGTCAATTAGAAGAACTTCATCATTATCTGAACTTGAGGCAGGTGTATTCAAGTGATCGTCAATGACCACACTAATGGACTCTTGAATTACACCAGTCTTCTTATTCAGTACACAATATGCTCGACTGTTCAAAGCATATCCTAAAAAGATCTCTTCATCACTTTTGGTGTCAAACTTACCCAGATTTTCACGGTCACATAAAATATAACACTTGTTGCCAAAAACTCAAAAGTATTTGATAGTAGTCTTCTTATCAAACCACATTTCATAAGCCATTTTATTGTTTGACTTACTTGTATAAATCTGGTTGATTATATAACAGGCATTATTTACGGCTTCAGCCTAAAGGTTTTTAGGGAGCTTCATACTATTCAACATTACATTTGGCATTTCTTGAAGCACTCTATTTTTTCTTTCAATAATTCCATTTTGTTGTGGTGTTTTGGGCGCAGAGAATTCATGTGATATTCCCTGATTGCAACATAATTTCTCAAAACTGCTATTCTCAAATTCTGATCTATGATCACTACGGATCTTACAGACTTGAGAACCTTTTTTCGTTTAGATCTGTTTGAGAATCCTTTTTACTTCATCAAGGGTTTCTGATTTATCCCTTAAGAAGGCTACCTAGGTGAATCTGGTAAAATCATCCACGATTACCAGTATGTATTTTTTGCCACCTCGACTCTCTATCCTAGTTGGTCCTATAAGATCCATGTGGAGAAGTTCGAGCGGTTTGGATGTGGCATTGGAGTTCACCTTTTTGTGAGCACTCTTAGTTTGCTTGCCAATCTGGCATTCGCCACATATTTTGTCTACTTTCTGTAATTTAAGTAGACCTCTTATCAGTTCTCTTTTGCTCAATCTATACAAATTGCGATAGTGTACATGTCCAAGGCATTTATGCCATAACTCAATCTCATCGGTATGGACCATGTAACACAATTGATTAGATGAGCTAGAATCACTTACAATTTAGCAGTTTTCAGAAGTTCTACGACCAGTTAATATTATAGAACCCTTTTTATTTAATATTTCACAACCTTGGTTAGAAAATTTTATGCTATAATTTTTATCGTATATTTGAGAAATGTTTAATAAGTTATGTTTTAAACCTTTTGCATATAAGACATTCTCAAATAAAGGGAGGTTAGAAAGTTGAAGCATACCTTGACCAATAATCCTGCAGTTGCTACCATCACTAAATGTGACTGATCCATCAATCATGTCTTTAAGAGTGGTGAATAGACCTTTGTCACCAGTCATGTGCCTGGAGCATCCACTGTCTAGGTACCACTTTGAATGGCTTGATGCTTTGAAAGCCGTGTGGGCAACCAAGTGTAAGTGCTATAGTTTATATCCCTGTCTGTTTTCAAATTTGTGGTGCCAAAATCACTGTTATATATAACTTGCATAAGTGAAGCTCTCTCAAGGATCAACATTCATGAACAAGCTAAGCTCACAACAAGTAAAGCTCACAAGACAAGACTCAAGCTGAAGAGTACAAGGCAGTTGGTAAAGAACTCAAGACCCTTTCAAGATTGAGCTACATCAAGATTTCAAGATTGATCTACATGAAGACTTCAAGGCTCATACTTCAAGGTCACTAGTTCCTAATATTTCAATGTCCTTACTTCATGGTTGAGGTTTGACTGACCATAGGGTGACCTTAAAAGTAGGTCATTTCGGATACATAAACCGTATGTTTATTTTACATGAGTTTGGTTTGTTCTTCGACTAGTCCTAGGCCTTCTTCGACTAGTCCTAGAGTTGCTTCGACCAGTCTAAGAAATTCCTCGATCAGTCGTGAGTTTGTTACAAATTTCGGATGAAATCTGTTAGGCTTCGACTAGTCCAGGAATCTGTTCGACCAGTCGTAGGAATAGTGTCGACTGCATCTACGACCAGTCGAAAATCTTCGACTCGAAATCCAGTGAAGCTTTTCAGGACCTACGACTAGTCGAAGGAGACCTACGACCAGTCGTAGAATGGTCAAAGCATATCCCGCCGGATTTTTCAAATATCTGTTATTGCTTCGACTAGTCGAAGAGCTCCCTAGACCTGTCGAAGACCCGATCTTCTCACCTATAAATAGAGCACGAATCTCAGAAGAAATTATCGAATTAATTAATCCATTCAAGCCAATCTTTCGTCGAACTTCTGAGAATTAATTCTGTGCTCCATCTAAGCTAAGTGTGCTTATTTAATATTCTCTTTCCTTAGCTTTATTTAATTGATTTTGTTTCTGCTATTCCAATCTGATTTGATAAAAGGAATTGTTATTCCTTTTCTTTGGAATCAAAATCAATTAAGGCAAGCCCTATTTGGTTTAATTTAAAATCTATTAGAATTAGAACCATTGTAATTGAGTACTGGACATTGAACTTGGACATTCAATCATCTATTCTGATTTGGTTCTACCGGGCTGCTACAACAAAGGAGATAATCAGGTATTTTACATTTAATTGTAAATTCCTTTTTGTTTTGGTTTCTTTCAAGATTTGCCAGAAAAATCTTGTTGTATTGGTTTTCTGAGGAGAGCCAGGAAAACTCAGAAGTGGGGTTTTTTAATTGTGTAAGCCCACAGACAAAGACACAATTGTAAAGGTTTTGGGTGAACCTGGGAAAACCTATTTTGTTAGTGAACGCTAATATCCCCTGTGTGAGGATATTAGGAGTGGAGTAGCATTTTGTGTGGCTGTTGTTTAATAGTTGGTGAACACACAGGCGAACCACTATAAACCCTTGTGTTGTGGTTGAATGTTTTTTACTTCTAATCTTTAATTATTCTTTTGTGGGATGTATGTATGGTGGTGAATGTTGTAATCATTTAATTCAAGCATTGTGAGAATTTTGTAATAGTGTAGAATTTATTTTCAGCTATTTCTTTATCAGCTTGATTTTCAATTTCATTTGAAAGTTGTTCCAGCAAGGTTGCCCTGCCATTTTTATGGTGTATGGCTATCCCTAGAACAATACATTTTTTATTACAATTTATTTCAATTCAGTTTGTATTTATTTTTGTATTCCTCTTCGGTTTGAGATTTGATACAAAGATCTTTCTAGAAATAAGGTTGTCCTACCATAAACTCTGGTTTTTGGTGTAAGGTTGTCCTTAGAACAACGTTTGTATCAACCTCTCAAGATCTGAATTTTGAGGTTATTTTACTTTACTGCATTGTGATTTACTTTGGCTATCATATTCTTTTTAATTCCGCTGTTATAAGTTTTATTTGGCATTGTCCTATTCACCCCCCCTCTAGGACATATAGCTTAGCCTTTTCACCAAGCAAGTAACCTTAGGAACCCATTTCATTACAGTTTTGGGTTTAGAAGTATAGTTGGTCTTCTTATGTTTGTAGTTGTTGTAAGAACGACCTACTGAGTTAGATTTTAGGAGCTCCTTAAGTAAATCAACTATTTTCTCAGCTAAAAGATTTTGGTTCTGATTTTTATAGTTGATATGGTTGTATTTAAGTTTTAAAGATTGAAAAGTTTTAGCATCTTTAGAAAAAATTTGATTTGAACTATTCCCTTTTGAATTTGAAGACTCTCCTTTCACAAACCTAGGAGAAGTATTCTTCTGTTTAGGAGGAATATTTCTGTCATAGCCCAAACCGGATTGGTCGCCACATTTTCTTGATCCAGACAAAAGCTTTTCTAACTTTGGATCACCTTGGGCATACCTCTATGTATCCTTTAAACTCAAAAGTGAAGAGACTTCAAGTTTAAGTTTTTCATTTTTAGATTTTAGATTTTCAATAAGGGAAGTTTTGAAATCTAAAATCGCATTTAGATTTTTCAAAACTATTTGAAATATGGGATTTTTCTAAAACAAGAGAATCAAAATTTTCTTTAAGTTTCAAAAACTTTTCTTTCTGAAGTTTTAATTTAACAGCAATTTTACAACTTTCCTTGTAAAGGGCATTTAAGCATCTTGAAGATCTTCTTCATTTTCATGATTACTATTCAGATTTTTTTCACTAGTTGAATCATCATGATCTGAAGAAGTGAACTTGGCTAGAGTCATAAGGGCTTTAACTTCATTACCCGACTCGGTTTCAGAATCTTTTGATCCAGAAGAAGCTTCAGAGTCAGAAGATTCATCCCAAGTAGCCAACATTCCTTTCTTTTTATATTTGTCCTTTTTAAGACACTTGTTTGCTAAATGCCCATATTCATAGTAGTAGTAACATTGACTATCTTTTAAATATTTTCGAGTTTTAGATTTAGATCTATTCTTATCATTTGATTTTTGAAAATCAACCCTCTTTTTACTTTTGAAAATTTTGTAAAACTTTTTAGTTAAAGGGCCATATCATCTATGGATTTTTCTAAATTAGAATTACTACAGTTTTCTTAAGAAAAACATTTAAAAGATTTAAGGGCAATTGATTTTTCTTTAGGAGCTTTAAAAGTTAACTCATAAGTCTGTAAAGAACCAACTAGTTCTTCTACCCTCATATTGTTCGTATCACGAAGTTCCTGGATCGCGGTCACCTTTGAGTTGAACCGTTCAGGTAGTGAGCATAATATCTTTACACAAACTTTACTTTTTGGGATTTTATCTCCAAGACCCCACATAGAGTTAACAATATCATTTAATCTTGTATAGAAGTCCATGAACATTTCATTTTCTTCCATATCTATTTCCTCAAATTTGGTTGTGAGGATTTGGACTTTAGATTTCTTGACAATTGATGTTCCCTCATGTGTCATTTCTAAAATATCCCAGGCTTGCTTTGCAAAATCACATGATATAATTCTTTTGAATTCATCCGGTGATAGTGCGCAAGTGATTGCATTTAGTGCTTTTGCATTGGCACTACTCTCACTTTTTTGAAGAGTGGTCTAATAAAAATAAGGTGTTACTCTTGTAGATTTGGATCCATCGATACCAGTTACTTCAATGGTAGGAGGGGTCCATTCAGTCACTGTGGCTTGTCACACGCTCTCATCCATGAATTTTAGGAAATCCTCATTCTGGCTTTCCAATAGGCATAATTGGAGCCATTAAATGGTGGAGGCCTAGTGACTGATAAACTATCAAAATTTGACATCTTATAAATAGCTCCGATCGATTAGCTCAGGAAATTAATCCAAAAGATATAACAATTAAAACGAGCTATTAGGCTCTGATACCACTTGAAAAGGCCGAGCTATATGTCCTAGAGGGGGGTGAATAGGACTACGCCAAATTAAAATAATAACAGGTGAATAAAACAATTAAAGGAAAGATAACACTATAAACAATCCACAGTACAGAAATGAAAGGCAACCTCAAAATGTACGAGTATTGAGAGATTGATATAAATGTTATTCTAAGGACAACCTTATACCAAAAACCAAAGGTTTATGGTCGGACAACCTAATTCCTAGAAAGGTCTGTGTATCAAAAACTCAAACTTGATACAAAGGAATAAAAAGAAATAGCAAGAAAGGAAATCTAAGCTATTACAACATTCCCCACAATCTTGAATGATAAAAGATATAGAAAATAAACCACACATCCACAAAACACAAAGAATTATAGTGGTTCGCCTATGTGTACACCAACTGTTAAACAACAGCCACACAGTTACTCCACTCCTAATATCCTCACACAATGGATATTAGCGTTCACTATGAAAGTAGGTTTTTTCAGGTTCACCTAAAACCCTCACAATTGTGTCTTTCAAGTGGGCTTACACAATTTAAAATCCCCACACTCTGAGTTTTCTAGATCTCCTCAGATAACCAAAAGAATGAGATTTTTTTGGCTCAATCTCAAAAGAAACCAAAATAAAGGAAATTATAATAATGTAAAATACCTGGATATTCTCCTTTTGTTGCAGCCTGAAAGAACCAATTCGGAGTAGAAGTTCAATGTCCATACTCACTTATGAAATGGTTTTAGGTTCTAAATTGATTTTAGAGTTAAAGCACCTTGGGCTAGCTTGATTTGATTTTAATTCTAAGAAATGGGAATACCTCAATTCCTCTTTCAAATATAATTGGAATGCGAAAATTCAAAATCAAATGTAAAGAAAGCTACTAAAAGAGAATATTAAATGAGCATAATATAGCTTAAATAAATGACTAACTTATCTCTCAGAGTGACATATTGATTTAGCTTTAATTAAATGAAAAACTCAGAAATTTGTCCTCTATTTATAGTTGCATAAGACACGTTCACGACTGGTCCTGTGGACACCACGACTGGTCATAGGACCAACAAATTTTTAAAATTTTGAGCGTGATTGGATAAAGCCGTTCCACGACTGGTCGTGAGACCTCCACGACTGGTCGTAACTTGTCCATGACTGGTCATGTGGAACTAGAAATAATTGCTGGAGTTTGAGTCGTAGCTGTAGGACTGGTCGTGAATGAGCCATGCACTGTTCACATGACCGGTCGAGTAGTCTCCATGACTGGTCGTGGCTTAACAAAAAATTCTGAAAATTTGCAACAAGCTTAGGACTGGTCTTGGAATTTCTTGGACTGGTCGAGCTAGTGCTAGAACTAGTCGAATAGAGTCCAGGACTAGTCGAAGAGTAGACTAAACACTTATAAAATGATTTAATTTGAATTTTATATTCAAAATGACCTACCCTACAGTCAATCTAAGGTCTTTCATAACTTGGACATGATGTATGAACATTGAACCTTCTTTTCTTCAGATGATAGACAATCTTTGAAGTTCAAGAAGCTTGTGATCTCGACACATAATAAAGCTTGAACTTGAGATCTTTTGAAGCTTAAATTTGTAGTACATGAGTTGTACTTCACCTTGAGTCTTGATTATGAACAGTTGACCTGTCTTTCGGTGTTGCTTTAAAACATTGAACTTTGAAGTTTAAAGTAGTCAACAATGTACTTGATCTTGCATTTCTTAAAGTAGATCTTTGTTCTTGACTTGAAGCATTGTCCTTGTACATGTGATGCATTGCCTTGAACATATATATCAATGTGCTACACAAGACATAGATTGTGGTTTTGGCACTATAAAATTTGACAATCAAAGAAGTAAGAAACCATAGCACTTACAAGACTCCACAACAAATGGTGTGGTTGAAAGAAAGAATAGGGTGTTGCAAGAAATGGGCTCAGTTATGCTCAATAGTAAAAATCTGCCGAAAATTTTTTGGGCTGCGGCTGTCAACACCACCTGCTATATAATTAATCATGTATACCCTAGAGCAGGTTTAAATAAAACTTCATATGAATTGTGGAATGGTAAGAAACCTAGTGTGAAATATTTTTGTGTCTTTGGTAGTAAGTGTTATATCCTTAAAGACCGAGAACAGCTAGGTAAATTTGATTCTAAAAGCGATGATGACATATTCTTGGGATACTCTCTATATAGTTGAACTTATAGAGTCTACAATTTGAGAACCCTTACAATCTAGGAAATAGTCAATGTGGTTGTTGATGACCAACCACATGACAAAAATGGTTCTGCCATTGACATGGAGGATGATGTGGAACCATATGTGATAGGTAAATTAGATAAGAAATCCACTTCTCCATGTGTCTCAGCCATTGGGTGACATACCAATTATCAAGGATCATCCCCTCAATAAGATAATTGGAGATCATAAAGCCAGTGTGAAAACTCAGTGACAACTTGAGACCACATTTAGCTATCTTTGTTTCACCTCGAAAATAGAACCTAAGAATGTTGCTGAAGCACTTAAAGATAAATATTGGATTACTTCCATGCAAGAGGAATTGCAATAATTCAAAAGGAATGAAGTGTGGGAACTAGTCCTTAGGCCACAAAATACAAACATCATCGGAACAAAATGGATTTTCAAGAACAAATCTGATGAATATGGGAATGTGGTAAGGAACAAGGCAAAACTCATTGCGCAATGTTATTCACAAATTGAGGGCATTGATTTTGATGAAATGTTTGCCCCGATAGCATGTTTGGAGTCTATTAGAATACTCATTTCCATTGCATGTGGATTGTAATTTAAACTATTTCAAATGGATGTGAAGAGTGCCTTTCTCAATGGTGTACTTGAGGAAGAAGTATACGTTGAGCAACCAAAGGGATTTATTAATCCAAAGCATCCTCAACAAGTATACAAGTTGAGAAAAGCACTCTACGGTCTTAAACAAGCACTATAAGCATGGTATGAGCGTATAACATAATTTTCGGTAAACCACTAGTTTTGTAGGGGGTGTTGATAAAACACTATTACTCAAAAGACTGGTAATGCCTTGCTAATTGCCCAGATTTATGTGCATGACATTATTTTTAGATCCACTTGTGAAGATATGGCTCATGAATTTTCCAATCTAATGCAATCTGAATTTCAGATGAGCCTAGTTGGTGAGCTCAATTTCTTTATGGTATTACAAGTGAAACAAATGCACAATGGGATTTTTGTATGCCAAAGTAAGTATGCTAAGGAATTGGTAAAAGATTTGGACTTGAATCTGGCCGTACTCATCATACTCCCATGAGCACCACACTCAAGTTTTCTAAAGATACAAGTGGCAAGAGTGTGGATCAACACTTGTATCGCAACATAATAAGGAGCTTACTTTACCCAATAGCGAGCCGACCAGACATTTCTTTTAGCATATGTGCATGCGCTAGGTTCCAGGCCGAACCTAAAGAATCACACTTAACTGTTGTTAAGGGCCTAGTTAATTTTCCATGATACATGTAAATCATGGTAAATAAGTAATTATTACTTTTTCACTTGGTTTGAAAATGTGAGAGTAATTCCACCTTGAAATTGATACAAAAATGTTGACTTAAATATGTGGACCCCCACCATAATGTATATGATATATTTGCACCATCCATCTATTTTATTAGAATATTTTGGGGCATGAACGAAAAATGAGGCAAATTCAACTCTCAAATGGCCCACATGAAAGGAAACAATGGCCTTAATTTGTCCACCATTGAAAGTTGTTTCCTTCACCGGGCCAACATTGAGGTTTTTTTGTAAGGCCTGTGTCCTAGTACCATTCCATTCCTTAGGATCCTGCGATCCACCCCGTCAAATTCTGGTGACCCGCGACCTGTAAACAGCATTTGCGAGCGACCTTAAGTCGTATCTTGTAAATCTGAGTTGACTTAACCCGAGACCTATGCCATTGCGACCACGCCGTTGCTGTGGTTCCAACATCACGTCTCATGTGCCAATGCGATGCTTAGATTGAGAGATTGGCCCATGCATTATCCCGGCTGTGGACCGCACGTTGCAGGGCCGTGGAGTTCCAGATAAAGTGTATCCTTAAATAGTCATCATAAAGGTGATGTCATCTTAGGCTACTAGCCTAAGGGTGACATCATCCTATCCCATGCTTGCTAGTCTATAATTAGTAGGCATGCCATGCCCTTACATGTGTAATGATGATCTTACATAACAATCATCACTCTCATTTATCTCTTTCCCTCCCTCTCTTCTTCCTCATTCCTAGCAACTAGAGAGAGAGCTCCCAATGTCCATGAGAGCCCTCCATTTCCAGCCACTTCCAAGCTTAAACCCACCCAATCCAACCATCCATAGCCCATCTCCACCATTCAAACACCTCCATTGAAGTTAGAGAACCCAAGGGTAGAAGAAGAAGAAAGAAAATAGAGGTGGGTGCCTTACAAGCATTAGATTTGTTGTTTTCTTGCTTAGATTCCTAACTCTTCTAGCATGGGGGTAAGTAGGACCCACCAATAAATGGTGATGATCCTATTTTGACCCCTAAGTGTGGCCAATGGCCCACCTTTATTGCATGCACATGCCACGATGGGGCCATTCTCCATGGACCCCATCATGATGTTTTGCTTGATCCATAACATTGAGGGGTCATCGAAACCCTTGATTTCATGGTAGGGATGACATCCCCACCTTAGATTTCTGATGTAAGGACCCATGCATGGATGAGACCCATTTAATGTATGGTTTGGATCATTCGGACGGGTTCATAGTGGCGGAGCCCCTCCCATGGCTGTGTTTCACTCTCTTTCTCTCTTCCCTTCTCTCTCCTTCCCTCCTATTTTCCCTAATGGATGTGGCCGACCTGGTGTTCTTAGCATGCCCAGACTGTCCAGCAGGGTATGACGGCCTTACTATTCATTTTTTAGACATTGGACGGTCCACCTTGCTATCCAGTTTGGCATGCAAGGAGAAATACAAATATCAGCCTGGTCTGGGGTCCTTGTAGCCCACTCAGGTAGGCCATATCATGGTGCATGTGATGAATGTCCACCATCCAACAAGCCTTATGGGATGTAACGTGCAGCACCATGCTGCTATCCAGATTTTTGAGGCCCATTTGCTAACTATTTTAATAGAGTGTAACCATGTATTCCAGCTTGATTTTTTTCCATTATAGTGGGGTGGTCCACTGATGTGTGGACCCCACCTTGATGTATGAATGTATCCACACCAGCTAACCTTGGTGGGATGCCTCTGGGCTTGAATGGTCTAACAGTTGGGACCATCCAACAGTCTTGAATGGAAGGAAAATAAAAATACTAGCTTGGTTTTTGGGTTGGTGGGCCACTCATGTGGACCCCACGTTACTGTACATTTGAGGGATGCACCTCATCCATCCATTTTCCCATGATTAGGCAAGCCTGGGCCCATTCTAGAGGTAAAACCAAACAGGGCCAGTAATATTTTTTTTTTAGCAACTTGCTGTCCAACAACTACCCATACTTGATGCATGTGTTTTTGTCTTCCCCATTCACCTCTATTATGGCCCACCTCATGTGCATGTGGAGTATCCAGGCCGTCCATCTGTGAGACACCACCTGTTGTGGCGGCAGCCCATTTGCTGGATGTTCAAGCAGGCCCAGCGTCCAGCAAGGGCTAGCCGTCCCTGGCTTTGCAGGCCCACCATGAAGTTGTATGTGATCCATGACATCCTCCCTTTAGTGGCCCACCTGGACGTGGCCGACCCCTGGTGGGACGTCCACAAGTGGGGCTCACCTTGAGTGTGTTTTGGGTCATCTTTCCAGGCCCCTTTGGTTGTCTAAGCTGGGTTAGGCACTGCTGGACTTGCAATCCAGTAGCAGGCCCACCCTGATTTATGTGTTGTATCCATGGCTTCTATCTGGTGGGGCCCACTATAACATGTATGGGCTACTATGGAGTGTTTGTTTTTGTTTATTTTACCTAGATAATTAATTTGCTGGACCCCAACAGGCCCAGGAAGATAGGTGGGCTAGACGTCCAGCAAAGGCCCGGTATTGCTACATATAGTTGAATGTTTTGAAGTTGTGAACCCTACCAAATTCAAGGTGTTATGTATGCACACCATACCTCTAATTTTCTGAGATCATGGGCCTCATTTGTGCCTTGTATAGCCCTTCATCCATCTGATTGAATGAGGACTAAGCTGTTTAGAATTTTGGATGTCCAGCAGGCCCAGATGGGCTGGACGTCCAGCCTTAGAGCTCTCTTTGATGCATGTGTTGCCCATCCATTGTGCTAGGACTTGTGGGCTGTTTGTAAGCCCATTATGATGTATGTGATTTTATCTATGTTGCCCATCCAATTTTCCAAATGTTGGGCTGACCTATATGGCCCACAATAATATATGTGATGTGCACCTAGCCCAACTATTTTTTAGGGCTTATGGCCTACCCATGAGGTCCACTATGATGCATGTATTAAATGTTCCCTTGGCCATTGTATTTTTGGGTTATGGGCTGTCCCAAGTAGCCCACCTTGATGTTTGTGGACCATGGGCCATTTCTTGAGGCCCATATGATGTATGAGATGTTATGTGTGTTGCCTATTCATTTTCCTAAGTAGTATATGGGCCATGGACCCTGTTATAAGTAGATTTCACGTGGGCCGCACTCTAGGGGACAATAGTGGTTAAATTTCCACGTTGTGAACCTCCCTAGGGCCCATTGTTAGGCCCATTATTATCTATTTGGGCCCCCCATAAGTGTAGGCCCGTATCCTCACTACCAAACAAATGACCAAAGGCTACGGACTATGAGAGTTTTTTGCTATGGATATAAATCGTAGCTAATTTACTATGGTTTTAATCCGTAGCTAAAGGATATTGCACCCCCCACGGCCTACTGATGTTTTACGGTACCCTAAGAGCCTTCATGGGCCTGCCGCAACATGTGTGTTTTATCTAAGCCATCCATCCATTTGGACAACTCATTTTAAGGCATGAGCCTAAAAAAGGAGGTAGATCGAAGGCACAAGTGGACCACACCATTGGAAATAGTCAATATTAAGTCACCGCCATTTATATTTGTGTGATTCACATGGTCCTTCGATTTTCCTCCTTTTTTTGTATCACGCATATAATTAGATTCTAAAACGAATGAAAGGATTGGATAAACCATGTACATTATGGTGGGCCCCATGAGCCCATGATAGGACCGTCCATGCAATGACGGTCCCCAAAATTTTAGCTTATTCTTTTGGTAAAAGAAAACACTCCCGCCCTCACTTTCCCTTTCCCTCTCCCTCTCCCTATCCCTCTCGCCCTCACTTTCCCTGTCCCTATCCCTCTCGCCCTCACCTTCCCTCTCTTGCACTCCCTTGCTTTGCTTGCCCTCGCCCTTCCCTCTCTCTCTCTCTCTCTCTCTCAGCGCATCGTCTCCAGCATCATCTCCAGATCTGGTGCGGCCAACAGCCCCCACCCTTCACCTCTTCCCCAACTGGGTACTCATTTCTCTCAAATAGAGATTTAGGGTTTTTATTTGTAGATCTGTAAATCTGCGTATTATCATATTTTACAATATTGGAATTAAGGCTTTTTTAAAATCTGTAATGGGAAAAGGATTTGGGCTTTCGTAAAAATCACTTTTATGGTTTATTTTTCTGAATTTGTAATGGGAAAAGGATCATCTTTTCCTTTCATTTCATGGGTGGGATTTTTATTTATTTATTTATTTATGATTTTGGGGTCTGATCATGTTGGGTTTGAGGGTGGGTTCTTTTTGTCGTTCGTTTCAACATTTTCTTTTAGGGGTAAGATGGGTTTTGTGTTTTGGGGATTTGGGTTCCTGGGTTTGTGGTAATTTATGCTTTCTTTAGTGGGGGGTTTTGTTTTGGGATTTGATGGTTTTTTATCTATCTGGATTTGGGTGTTTGGGTATCACATTCCTTCTTTTTTTTTTTTTCCCCAGCTTTGATGTTGAAATCTCTTTTATAATTCGGATTTCTCCCTTTGTTTGTGAAATTTTAAGGAATCCTGTTCCTATAAAAAATAAATAAATAAATAAAATAAAAATAGAAAGATTTACTCATTCTTCATGGTTATGAAGTATCTGCCCTTGTTGTAGTAGTCGTGGAACTTGTTGAACATTGTCTCTTGAAGAAGAATTATAGTCTCCATGTAAAAAAAAAAAAACAGAGGCACTCGAGGTATTCTCTCTTTCTCTCTATTTTTCTCTTTTGATAGCCGGAAATTGGGCAGCAGCCATGTCTGCCACTGTCCATGGCCCCCTACATGTTTGAAGAAATGCTTCAACCAATATTCTCGATTGTGTCACGTACTCTTTCAGAATATGGATTAATTCCATAGATCTCTAGCACATGTTGGCGTCTACCTAGATTCTAGCACGTCCCACACCTTCACATCACGGGCTTTCATTGAATCACGGGCATTTGGAAGCACCGTGACCAATTAACCATGGTTAGTTCAATAGAAAGGAAATGGTGAAATTGTCCTAGTATTTATGATATAAGGGAGTAGCCCTCAAGTTGCAGTTAACTTCCATTTATATCTGACATGATGGTAATATAATTGAAATTTGGAGACTGGTTCCTCAATTTGAATACCAAGGTAATTGCAATTTTGTCGCTTCCACTTCAAGAACTAATTATTTCAGTTCACTTCATTAGTACATACTGTGCTAGTTCTTAATCATATAGCCTCTACTATTGAGATCTGCTATTAAATTTTAGTAATGGAAGTTCATTTTTTAATGTTCTAGAATATTACAACAAGAACATTATTTAGCAGCTGAATCTAATATTATGCTTGTAATTGTTGCTCCTCATCATTGCAGGTTCTTATATATAGAGATTGGATGTCTTCAGAACATTCACAATAGCCATAGATGTAGTGGATACGAACAATTGCAAGTCGATGATTCTACGAGCTTGTTTTTTCTCTCAGGGACAGATTTTCCTAGCCAAGGAAAATGCAAAATGAGACCGGGCTGGAAATTGCATCTGTATATCACACAGATGCCATGTAACTCTTACCATTTTTTTCTTTAAATTATTTTTGTGGTGGTCTTGTTAAATCTATGAAGTTTTCAATTGTTTTCACCACTCATGTCAAGGAGATTTTACTATTGTTTCTTATTAAAGTTGCTTATTTGTTGATACTGTTCTATACTTTTTCTTTTTCCTACAATAGGTGGGGATGCATCAATGACTTCACCATTGTCATCATTGAGTGATAAGCCCCAAGCAAAAGAGAATTTGCTGTCTATACTCAAAGCCCCAGGTCCTATGGGTGAGTGTCTAGAAGTGTCCTTAAAGAATGTAGGCAATTGGAGTTATTTTATTTTATTTTTTTTTTACTATCGTAGTGAATTTCATTAGTTATAGGAAGCTCTTTTTTTAATGCCTCTGTTTTTCTTTTTCACATCCTAAAAGAATTACTTTCTTGCTTCCTATTTCTTGGGTTAGATTAGAGGACTACTGGAAAGCTAGTCTCCTCTGCCTTGGAAGTACCTACTTTCATGCCTCCTATTTCTTGCATTTGTTGCACACAGTCACATAAATGCTACCACAAATATTAAAAAAAGCCATGTTTCATGCATAGTTTTGCAGACATGTTGATGATGGCTCCTTGAAGAACTCATTATCAAGTCATTCTGTTTGGTTCTGGATGTTCTCATGGATATTAATCATTGCATTTCTATTCAACAGGATGATGACTTAGATGAATCGATTTACACTCCAAGTTTGTTGGTTTGAGCTAATCCCTTTTTTTCTTTTACTTTTCTCGATAATCTTTCAAAAAGGGACAAAATCTTCATAATTCATTAATTCTTTTTTCCATATAGATTGCTGATGTGTTGTTGGGAGCACATCATCTCAAAATTACAAAAGATTACAGCTCTATTATTATTTTTTTCCTCCGATGAATCTGTTTTGGAGCAGTTCCATACTTTGTTTCATTTATTTTTCAAAAATAAAAAATAAAAAATACACTTCATCTAAAAAAAAAAAAATCATGGTTCACAGTTCCATGTTCTGTTTCTTGGAAGAGAACAGTTCCATAGTTCATAATAGTCACTTCTTGGGCTGCAACAACCAAGAAGTGAAAATAGAAAACTATGGCATGACAACTTTTTTTTTTTTTTCCAGCCAGAACAAATCATAAAAAAACATCTATTTTTGTTTCATTTTGTTATAATTCCAGGTGTAGCTTTGAAATAGGTTTCTTTTACATCTTTTTCTTTTTAAAAAATGTTGTTACTTTGGCTAATGGCATAAGAACTAATTCTTTTATTTCAGCAAGATGAAAAAAATGTTGTTTCATCTGCACTTTCCTTTTTCTTTTGGAATTTCTACGATTGTCAATTCGAGTTCATACTTCTATGCAAGTTTGATTTACCATTCCTTTTTCGGTTGAAACTAATGGACAACCTTGATGCTATAGAAAAGCAGGTCTTTGAAACCAAGTTTGCCAAAATTGGAAAGAGATTTGCTAATTCCACATGCGTGTGAGCCCTGCCATCCATGTGCATTCCAGGTTTGGACAATTTAACTTAATTAATTGCATTCCAGGTATGTAATTTTTTTTAGCAATTTTTAAGTGCCTGCCTTCCATCCATCAACTCTGCCAGATTACTAACCTTTTTTCTCTTGTCTGAATGTATAAATAAAAGACCGTCCACTACTAAATACACCCAAAGCACAAACAGAATGGTTAAGCTATGTTTTTTCATTGATAAAAAGAAATGTATAGTGGACCCACATGTTAAGCTATGTTTCTTCATTTCCTTTTGCTACTATCTTTTTTTTTATTTTTCTTTTTTGGAAAGACTACTGTCATTTCTGTTATATTATAATTATATAATATCTGTAGAATTTTGTGGGTTTTTTTTTAATTTCTATTTTTTGAATACTCTCCTCTGTTTTTTCCCATGTAAAAAATTCATGGGTATTGTAATTTGATGGATTTCTTAGTTAAAATTACATGTTGGGAATCTAAGTCAGCTTTGATTTTGAATTGAGTATCCTTCTTTCTTCTCATTCCCTTATCTCCTTTTGGAGGAGATGCAGCTCATAGAGCTAGAAAGGCAGTTACTACTGGAGATGGAATCCCGGAATAGAGTGGAAAAGAAGCTGAAACTCATGACAAGAAAGCTACATATCCTAGGATGTGATGAAGTGTTAGGACGTTTATCACGCCCCAAACTCGGAAACTGGGCTCACAAAATTTTCGATCGCCGAATCCGGCGCCGACAGCCTCCGTAGTGCCCCATTCTCGGATTCTGGCACTCATATGCCAGATTCCGATCCTGGGATCCTACAAGGAGAAATTTTCAACGTACTTTTTTTTTGTAAGAAGCATAACCACAAGTTTACCCAAATCATAAGGGCAACATCATCATCACATATCCACTAATATAAACATTTGGATATAATGCTGAAATGGAAATACATATATCGAAATCAAAGCTCCAGACGATCGCTGCACACTCCAAGCTCAACGCTGATGCAACCTAACGCCACCTGCATGCATCTATCGTGCATAAGCTTATAAAAGCTTCGAGGGTAGTGAAAGTGTGTGTAAGGTAAGTACCAAGTATATAATAAAGCCCATAAATCATACACCATCGGAATAAGCGGAAATACTGACAAGATCATGAATCATACAATATCAGAGTAATGCAGAAATATGCGGTAAGTCCATGAATGCTATCAGCTGTACCAAAGCTATGTGATGCAAGGCATGAATGCTATAGGCCATACTAAGGCCATGCGATGCGAAACATAAAAAGACAATAATAGATGCTGAGGATGCAATGCAATATGCAAATCCTGACGAGCCATGAATACCATCAACCTCATCTGGATTTATATGCAAAAGCCATATAAGTGCAAAAACATAGTAACACAAAATGCTAAGTACTGTGGATACAATGTAATATGCGGTGCGAATAAAATGACCATTCTGAAATGTGAAGTCGGGATGATAGTACGTAGTATCGTAGGCTATGGGGTCCACTACAAGGGACTTCTATCCAAACCAGTCCCATACTTAAATTTAGATAGTCCGACTCAATGTGGTAAGCTCCTGATCTCAGGTTAGTCGCGCGCCTAACCGAAATCCTGGCCATGCGATGGTACACGTAACAAATAGTTACGCACCACCAGCCCGAGTGGATACTGAAGAATGAATGAATGGATATGCAATTCCTGCTCAATAAGTCCACATATCAGTACAGTTGCTCTCTAGAGAGGGTCTATTATACTCCACACCGACTGCCTCCTCCCTAGCTGCATAGCCCAGTGAGTGGAAGAGACCTCACTATCCGCCTAGCCAGCAGTCTATCAATACATACTCAGCTCATCGATAGCAGACCCACTTACAAGCTGGTCATACTTAGCCTAGCTTATAGCCCCCTCACTCGGGCGGATAAGGCCATACTCCCTTCCAACTGACCAGACACAGTGGGAGACACGACCTCATGGTATAGGCACCGACGCTCATATTCCACTCGGTCTAGACATTGGAGCATCTCTTGGTACCAAGGAGGTTCTGGGATTTTCACACAAGGACATCTAAAGTGCCCACAGTGCTAAAACCAAGCATTTTCGGTGTCCCATCTAACCATCCACGATGTGCCTGTGGAGCCACGGCCCTGATGTCACTAGGGCATATAATGATCATGACACATAAATGTGAGATGAATGAATCACACCATCAAATCATGCAGCAATCTAGCGCGTACTGCGCGATCATGTGGGGCACTCCGTCTCATAAGGAGTCCCATAAATGTCTCAGCCTAACCGGCTTATGCTATGTTCAAACATTCCTCATATTAAGCATACATATGATGCGCATGGGCATGAATCATGGAGCTATACTAAGCATGTTACATGGTGATGAACTATCCTTCCAACAAGGATGGGCCTAAACAGCCAACACATAACAAGTACGAGCCTATCAATGGGCGCTAGGGAGAGTTATAATGCGGACATTGAACCAACATTAATCTTACAATGTGGACGTTAAACCAACATTGCTCCCAAGGCATGGCCCGCTATAAATGTCATTACATAACCCATGGGGAATCACACATTGTAATGGACCTATATACATCTCGTTGGGCCTCGACCCATAGGCCTCAGATACATCGAATGGGCCTCACAGCATGGGCCTCATGTATATTAAGGTGGGCCTCATAGATGGGCCATAAACATATCAAAGGTGGGCCTCACAGATGGCCATAAACATATCAAAGGTGGGCCTCATACATATCAAAGGTGGGTCTCACAGATGGGTCTAAACATATCAAGATGTATATATAACAGATATATATATATGTATAAATGAATCATATCAAAAGATCCACTGGACCGCATTCCAAATAATGGTAGTGACAATGATTTCCACCATTAAAAATCCTACAGGGGCCCATTGTTATGTATTTTTGGGATCCAACCTATTTATAAGTTAACATGGAGGTAGATGAAGTGAAGGCAACACATCATCTTGATCGGAATTGCCGTGTCTCGTAAGAAGTTTTAAATGGTAAATGTCACTATCCCCATTATTTTAAATGGTGGGGTCCACTTGAACTTATGGATCTGGATCATTCTTTAGCTTATGCCATAAATGAGCTTTCAAAGGGGCTGGATGGCTTGGATGCATCACGTGCATCATGGTGGGGTCTACAGGCGAGCTTGCCAAATGGTTGGACAGTTAGAATGCAACACATGCATCATGGTGAGGCCCACAAACATGGCCCACCAATTAAATGGACGGTGTGGATATAACACAAACACCAAAGGTGGGGCTTACTGGCCATCTAGCAAGTGCCTAGACGGCATTGATAAAACACATATATGGTGGAACCCACAATCCACGGCAACAAAACACATATATCATTGTGGGTCCCACGTGGGGCCCACCATAATGCTTATTTGCCGTCCAACCTGTTGATAAGGTCACGCTGACCTAGATGAAAGGAAAAAGACAAATTTCATATTAATCTAAAAATTCTGTGACACACAAAAAGGTTTCATTGACAGCCGTTCAATCTCACTGTTTCCTATGATGTGGGCCACCTGAGCCACGTATATGGCTAAATTTTAGAGGGGGGCCCACTGCCCTAAGAGGCCATCATGTGCATGGTGTGGATGTTCAAGACACATCATGGTGGGGCCCACACATGGGACCCTGTCCCACCTCTAGCGTCCCAGTGCAGCAGGACGCTGCTACACATCAGCAGCGCCTGCTGCCTAAATATATATATTTTTTTATTTTTTCTCAAAAAATTATTTTCCTGTGGTTTTTCACAGGTGGGGCCTGCATCAGTGGAATCCGACCCAACGGTTGGATTCCAGGGCTCAAGATGGACCAAACAAGTCTAATATACGATGTGTTTTGGCAGGTAAAAAAAATTAAGGTGGATTTCAATGGTAACGATCACTATTTTCAACGCTATGGCCCGCCAGAAAATCAGATTGGCTTCATTTTTCGGCTCAACGCCTAAAATGAAATGGGGAGTGGGATAGATGGCGTGGATTAGAATCAGAAATCAAGGTGGGGCCTACACAAGCGGCCCTCCTCAAGGCTTGTTAAACCAAGCTAATATTTATGTTTTCCATTCAACGTCCAGCGTCCAGGGATGCTAGACGGTTGTGTATTTCAAGTGGGCTGCCCACGTGGGCCACCAAATGATGGGTGGTGTGGATATAACACATATATAAAGTGGGCCCCACCTTCAAATGGCTTGGCTAAAATACATGCTTCATGGTGGGGTCCATCCAGGTGGGCCACACGGCCACATCATTACACATAAAAAATATGAAAAAGAGAGGGAAAGAGAGATAGAAGGAGAGAAGGACACGTGTGATGGAGGGACCCCGACACTATGGGCCCTCCCTTGTATGATTTACAACATACATCAAGTGGGTCCCATTTCATATGGGCCCACCGATCAAAATCAATGGTGGAATCCCTTCTCCACCAAAATGGAAGGTCTAGATGACCTCCTTTTTAAACTAGAAAGTAAACATCATGATGGGGTCCATGGGTAATGGCCCCATCATGGAATGATCATGATAATAAGGTGGGTCATCGGCCACATTTAGGGTCCAAAGTGAGATCCATACCATCAATTGGTAGGCCTCACTTGGCCCATCATAAAAGCATGAAATCTAGGCTATAGAAGCACCCACTGTTCGATCTTCTTGGTCCATTGAAAATCCAGTCTCCTTGTGCTCCACTTTGATGGAGGGTGCTGAGAGATGGATGGCTAGGATGAAAGTTTATGGGATGGGAAAGGTGGGCCACACAAAGTCATTTTTCTCTCCATGGGAAGCTTGGACGTGAGCTCATTTTGGTGCTTGGAAAATGTGTTGGAGAAAAGAGAGAGAGAGAGGGTTGTTGTAAGAGGAGTGATGGTTGATGGATGTGACGTGATGGTGTACTTAACTGGCATGGGTGTGTAAGAGAGAGGGTGAGAAAGAGTTGACTTTGGGGTTGCTTGACTTGAGGAGAAAGAAAGCATTGATTGATTGATTAATGGGACATATTGTAGAGATTCTCTTGGGATTGCAAATGCGTGGCGTTTTCTTCAAACTGAACGCCAGCCCACATCTCCCTACTAGGGTATCGGATCAGTATACAAGACGCGGCGTTGGAATCGCGACGACGGTGTGGTCGCAATGGTACAAGTCTCGGATTAAGCCGACTCAAATCTACAAGATACGACTTAGGGTTGTGTGTAAACGTCGATCATAGGTCGCAGGTTACCAGAATTCGAGGGGAAGGATCGCGGGAGTCGATGGAACAATATGGATTAGGATACGGGTCTTTCAAGGTTGAACTCTTATTTTAAGTCTATTCTAATTTTATGAGGAATTTTCGAGGCAGATTCAGCGAGTAGCTTGGAGTCATCATAACAGTAAGATTTTTTTGTAGCTTGTGGACCCATCTGATGAGTGATCGATACAGATTTTTCTACCACCTTTTTCCTTTTATTAAAATGAACACCAACAGGGAAATGCTTGTCTTATATTCTTTTTAAGCTAGCATTATACCAAAGAAAGTTGAATAAACTTCTCGCAGAAGGTATGCCGATTCACTCTCACTTATCTCATGATTCTTGTTTTCTATGCCCTACAACTTTGCATGTCTTACACCTTTGTATCATGGTTGTTCTTTCGTTCTTATTTTGAATCATTGCTGAGAAATGACTGATGGTTATCATACACATTAATTTGACGTGAAGCTTACCGGAAGAGCTGAGGCTTTAGTGCAAAGCAAGAGTGCCATGGAAAAAGGTTCAATTTTTTAACATTTTTTCATGCATAATTCTCTATTTTCATTGAATTGAAGTTGGGTTTCTTTATTGTATGGATTCCAAAGAACTCAAGTGGCAATTGGAATCTTTCATGATTAGAACTACTAAACATTTTAAATTTCAAGAATCAGAGGTAAACCATTTTTGGCTTGTAACTTCAATATTGTATGTAAACAAGTTACAGTTTTTTTTTTATCGCTATTTTGATTATCTGTTACTGTGAGTGATGAATTTCTAGCTTACTGTGAAGCTTCTTGATATACAACTATGCAAAGATATTGCCATTTTTGTTGTTTATATTTGTAGCAACCATAATCTATTTGTTTTTTTCCTTGTACTGACTGATTTAATATGGATTTCCTTCATCCTGCAAATCAATCATCTGTCACTAGGAGTTGGAAATTTCTTAGTAGCTTATAAGGTTTCTTGATGTGGAATGATTTGTAAAAGTTTGTCATTCAAATTCAATTTGCAGTCCATTTCAATTATGCAACTAAGCAGATCATGATTTAATATTGGAAATGGCATTAATTCATTCTCAGCTGTCTATTTCTAAACCATAGTTCTAATGGAGAATATTGTCGAGGTGGCATAGATTTTGGTAGCTTTATTTTCCTTTTCATGTTATTTTTTTCTTTCTATTGCTCCATTTTTGGTCTGTTTTGCCAGAGCATAAAAGTTTTTGTCAGAGTTACAAATTGCATTTACATTCTCATTCCAATGGAGATGGAATTCTAATTTATTTTTGGAGGTCTTTTGGAACGTGGAACCTTGCACATCTTTTACATGTTTTACATAGAGATACACATACACCTAATGTACCTGAGGTAGAACCTATTACAATTGAGCTTTATTGGTATTGTGAATTGTTTTCTGTACAAGACAAATACATAGGAATGAGCGCACTATTGAAAAAAAAATGATTGGAATCTTATTGCAAATTCTTTGTTGTTGCCAACCAAGACTGCAAGGAATTGTAAATCAGGAAATGTTGCTAACTCTGAACAGTTTATAGAACCAATACTCAATTCTCTCGAAACGTTGATGACATCGAGAAAACCCTTAAATAAACTCATACTTAACTACATAGTTTTCCTCTATTGTATTTTAGAAATTCCAATCCTTGAATTGCTGGGATAATGATCATTACGGTGTCACAGTTCGTAGCTCATTCATGAGAATTTAACATCAAGTACTGTCCAGTAGTTGTGATATTAACACTTCTTTTCTTTTTGTTTATGTGAATTGAATCAACAGTTAACAGAACTAAGCAAATTTCATAGTATGAGAAAAAGGTTAAACAGAGATATCCACAGCCAAACAATATATACAATGGTTGATCAATTCCTTTTTTCCCTTTATATTTACAGATTTCCCAACTAAAGTTTGGGAGTAGTGAAACCTTTTTCTGAGTTTTCTCATTGTCGAAATCATTCTTTTCATGTTTGAATTGGTTTTCTTTGTATTATCGCACTGCCAATCAGTGCTGCTATATATATGTTTCTACTAATGTCCCCCACGAAAACCATTGCAGGTGATCAATTGGCAATTGCTAAGGAAACTGGGCGTCGGCTGGGAATGGGTACAAACATGTACCCATCTTCATCTCTTGGTTGTTCATCAATCTATGCTAGTTATATCCTCTCTACTGGTAGTAAGAAATCTTGAAGGAAAAAGAACGGATAGATGGAAAGGTATTGCCTCCTGCAAAATAGAGAGAAATGCAAAGGAGATTAGTGCAAATGGAAGAGGATCTTTGTAGCGTGTGTTAGATCTGGGATATTCATCAGTTGGGGACCAGACTCACCAAGAAAAGGATGATGACCTGATGACATTTTCTTTGTATTTTTAATATATTATTGTAACTGTAACTGTAACTGTAACTGTAACTGTAATTGTACTTGTAATTGTACTTGTAATTGTATTTGTAATTGTAATTGATTGAATGAAGGATTGTAATTGATTCATTATTGAATGAATGATTGTAATTGAATGAATGAATGATAATGCAGGTGGTAATTGAATGAATGAATAATTATAAAATTTTTAATGTAAGAAATAGCTACGGATATTGACCGTAGTTGTTATTGAATTTGGCATATTGCTACAGATTGAGCACTACTTTTAGCTACAAATACTATCCGTAGCTGTATGTACTTTTCACTACAAAAATAGTTGCTATGGATTATTTCTATAGCTATTTTAATCTATGGCTACAGATTAAATCCATAGCCATAGGTTTTATACCTATTGTTATGGCACCTATGACTACGGTCGTGCCGCAGACTAAAACCGTAGCCATAGGTCTTTAGCTACGGCTTTTATCCATAGCCTTTGCCCATTTTTCTGGTAGTGCCTAGTCTATACCGTTCTATAGACTCTCGCGATCCTCTCTGTTGAGTTTCAGAAACCCATGACCTGTAATTGCCATTTGCGTGCGACCCTGAGTTGCATCCCCCTAGATCTGAGTCGGCTCGACTTGAAACTTATACCATCGTGACCGCACCGTCTCCGCGGTTTCAACACCATGTCTTGTGCACCGATGAGATACTCAGGCCAGGAGTCATAGGCCTGCGTATTTTTTGAAGAAACATCGTGCGTTGCTAATTCTGAGAGAATCTCTACAACCCATCATATCAATCAATCAATCATAAGTCAAGTACACAACCCATGCCTCTCCCATCCCTTTCTTAGTAATAAAGACAAGCAACTCACACCCCATGCCACCTCACCCCCCATAAGTCAACTCTCTCTTACACACACCCATCCCTCTCTTACACTACCCATCCCTCTCATCCCATCCTTCTTACAAACATTGTAAGACCTGTATCCTAGCCCGTACTGTTCCGTAGGCATCCACGGTCCTCTCGGTCGAATTCTAGCAGCCTACGATCTGTTGTTGGCATTTGCGCACGATCCTGAGACGTGTCCCGTATATCAGAGTTGGCTCGTCTCAAAACTTTTACCCTTGCGACCGCACTGTCACCGCGGTTCTGATGCTGCATCTTGGGCGCCAAAGCGATACCCAGGCCAGGAGATGTGGGCCCACATGCAGTTTAAGGAAAATACCGCTCATGCAATTCTGAGAGAATCTCTATGAAACGTCACGTCAATCCATCAATCAATGTCAAGTACATAACCTTACCTAGCCCATCCCTTTCCCATTCCCCAAGTCAACTCTCTCTTACACAACCCATACCCATCCTATTCATTTCTTACCCTAAGTCAACAAGCACCGTGCCATCTCATCCCATTACTCCACCTCACCACTTCTCTCTCTCTCATTTCTCTCTTATCATTCTAAGTAACTCCCATGGGAGAAACCCACGTCCAAGCAAACTCCATGCGAGGCTTTGTGTACCCCACTTCCTATCTCCCATCCCCACCCTCCAAAAATAATCTCAATCGTTGAAGTTTGTCCTTTGGTGCTCTAGATCGCGTTGGCAGAAGAAGGAAGAGGAGATCGAAGGTGGGTGTTCATTTCATTTAATTTTGATGTTAGGTCCACATGATTTGGGACCCACTTGATGTATGCATCGTATAAGGAGGGCCCATGGTGTTGTATATTTGGCTCTTGTGTGGGGCCATGGGTCACTGTATGTTAGGCTCTATGAGGGACATGCCATGTGGTTAATGTTGGTTAAATGTCCATATTGTCGAAGTCGATTGTAGATGCCGGTTATCGATACCGATTATGCGTATGTGACTGTATAGCATCATGTGACATGCCCATATGCATCATCTGCATGTTTGTTATGAGATGTGACTGACCATTGCACATGTCATTGGGTAGGTTGATATGAGACTCCCTGATAGGCGGAGGTTATCTCACATGAGAGCACAACATGCGTAGGATTAATGTATGACTGGATTGTATACTCATACATCACGCATTTTTTGATATGATTACTGTACACCCTAGCGTCATCAGGGCCGTAGCCTCCACAGGCATGTTGTGGATGGCCAAACGTGACACTGAAAATCCGTTCTAACATCTGGCTGCTATAAATGGCCCTGGGTGAAAATTTCTAAACCCTCTTGGTACCAGAGGACGCCCCAACATCGAGACCGAGTGAATATATGAGCGCCTGAGTGCCAAATACCAGGAGGCTGCATCTCCCACTATGTCATGGTCGGTTGGGAGGGGGTGTGGCCTTACCCGATAGAGGGTAGGGGGCATAGCTAGGCTGAGTCTGACCAGCTAGTAAATGGGTCCGCTATTGACATGCTAGATAGGTATTGGTAGACTATTGGCCAGGCGGATAGTGAGATTTCTTACACTTACTTAGATTGTACTGTTGGGAGAGGGGCAGTGCCATTCAGAGTGTACTAAACCCCGGTGATGATCCCAGAGAGGAACCGCACTGATATGTGGACTTATTGAGTAGGAGTTGCATATTCATTCATTCACTATCCACTCGGGCTGGTGGTGCGCAACTATTTGTTACGTATAACTTCGCATGGCCAGGATTTCGGTTGGGTGCACGACTAACCTGAGACCAGGAGTTTACCACATTGAGTTTAACTATCCAAATTTAGGTATGAGACTGGTTTGGATAGAAGTCCCTTAATGATGGACCCCGTAGCCTGAGATACTACGTACTATCATCCCGACTTCACACTCCGGCATGGTCATTCCATTCGCACCGCATATTGCATGACATCCATGGTATATGACACTTTGGGTTACTGTGTTTCTGCATTTATATGGTCTAGTTACGACTGCCGTATTTCTGAACTCAGCAGGAAGTATATATTACATTGCATCCTCGACATCTGATAATTGTCTCTCTATGACTCTTCATTTGCATAGCTGATTTGTATTGCGTACTTTGATATTGTATGACCCATGGACTTGTTAGTATTTCCTCTTAATCTGTTATCGTATGATTTATGATCTTATTAGTATTTCTTCTTACTCTAATGACTCATGATCTTGTCAGTATTTCTGCCTATTCCGATATTGTTTGATTTATGGATTACCAGTATTTCTGGTATTATATGATGATGGTATTGTATTGAATACTTGACACTTACCTTGTGCACACACTTTCACCACCCTCTAAGTTTTCTATAAGCTTATGCACGATAGATGCATGCAGGTGGCGTTAAGTTACAGCTGCGTTGAGCTTGGAGAGTGCAGTTGTCTTCTAGAGCTTTGATTTCAATATATGTATTTCCCTTTCAGCATTGTACTCAAATGATTATATTAGTGGATATGTAATGATGATGTTGCCTTTATGTTTTGTGTATACTTGTGGTTATGCTTCTTATTAGACAAAGGTATGTTGGAAAATCCTCATTGTAGAAATTCCAGGATTGAAACTTGGCATATGGACGCTGGTAGCCGAGAATGGGGTACTACGGAGGCTGTCAGCACCGGGTTCGGTGATCGGGATTCCTGTGAATCTGATTTCTGGGTTTGGGGAGTGACAGAAGTTGGTATCAGAGCATAGCTTGGGAATACCTGAAGATAACATCACATATCTGCTGATAACTATCCTGTACTCTAGGATTATTGAGAACTTAGAATGGTTAGATCCCCGAGTTTGAATAACTTAGAGATTTTCTGATATAGCTCCCTATCGTTGAGATTATAAGGCTGTATAGTATTCCAGCTTCGATCGTTTCTAATCCGGGATTCGAGGTTCAGTAGAGTCACCAAAGTGTTGATAATGTTTCTTGGGAAGGCAAGGTGGATATTAGAGAACACTATCTTAAACCTTTAATAGATTGATTGTGCCTTGACTTATATACTTGATAATGTTTCCTCTTCCCTTGTCTGTTCTGTAAATTTTGAGGATAAAATTTTTATTAGGTGGGGAGAGCTGTAAGACCCGTATCCTATCCCATATAGTTCCTTAGGCTTCCGCGGTCCTCCCGGTTGAATTCCAGCAACCCGCGATCTGTTGTCGGTAATTGTGCATGATCCTGAGACATGTCCCATATATCAGAGTCAGCTTGACTTAAAACTTATACCCTTGCGACCGCGCCATCACCGTGGTTCCGATGCCGCATCTCGCGCGCCAAAGCTATACCCGGGCCAGGAGATGTGGGCCCGTGTTCAGTTCAAGGAAAATACCGTGCGTTGCAATTTCAAGAGAGTCTCTACGAAATGTCACGTCAATCCATCAATCAATGTCAAGTACACAACCTTACCTTGTCCATCCCTCTCCCATTCCCCAAGTCAACTCTCTCTTACACAACCCATACCCATCCTATTCATTTCTTACCCTAAATCAACAAGCACCATGTCATCTCATCCCATCACTCCACCTCACCACTTCTATCTCTCTCATTTCTCTCTTATCATTCCAAGTAACTCCCATGGGAGTAACCCACATCCAAGCAAACTCCATGAGAGGCTATGTGTGGCCCACTTCTTATCTCCCATCCCCACCCTCCAAAAATAATCTCAACCGTTGAAGTTCATCCTTTGGTGCTCTAGACCGCGTTGGCGGAAGAAGGAAGAGGAGATCGAAGGTGGGTGTTCATTTCATTTAATTTTGATGTCAGGTCCACATGATTTGGGACCCACTTGATGTATGCATCATATAAGGAGGGCCCATAGTGGCGGGGTCCCTCCCTCTCTCTCTCTCATTGTTCATAATGATGTGTGGCCCACTTGATGTGCAACACATCCAGATCATCCAGGATTAATAGGTCCACCGTGATGCATTTTATCCATATTGTCTATCCAACACGGGTCATCTTGCTGCCCATTTTTGGATAGGCTTGCATGGTGGGGAATACACTATTTAGGGTAGATTTTCAGCCATGTGGACCCCCCATTTGTGGACCACACCTTGATGTATGTGTTCAATATCTTGGTTGTCCAAACCCATCGCTCCAGATCCAAATCTCTGGTGGGCTGCACGTCAGCGGCAACAACAGGATCATCCACCTGCTGGTCGCTTGAGTGAAGGAAAAATGAATATTAGCCTGGTCCGTGGGGTGGCTCACCCTTTTGTGGACCCCAACATGCATGCATGTCATCCTGACCGTCCATCCACTCACACATGTGGACCACCCCCTGACGTACGTGTTTCCAGACCACCCATCTACATGGGACCCACATGAGCTATGTTTTATATCCACGCCATCCTGAATTTCTATCATGGACGGAGGATGTGGGACACCTCACTCCAGTCCCTGGACGTGGGACACCACCAGCATGCATATATTTCATGTACCTCACACGTGTGAAGATTGGCTAGGATGCCTTACACGTGTGTAGATTGACTAGAATTCCTCACCCCATGACAGTGTGTGGGGTTACCTTAGCTTGATGTATTGCATCCACACTGTCCAATCCATGGACGGTGGATGCTGTTTGGCTGGAATACTTCACACCAGCCGTTCTGCTAATGGTTGACGTCAGCAAACTCTGTGGGGGCCTACTGTGATGAAGTGTTATATCCTCTCTGGCCGTTCATATCAGGTGGGGCCCACCCCTTTTGTATGCGTTGCTTACACACCATCCGTCCATGCAGATCATGTGGACCCCACGATGTATCGATTTTATCTTGGCCATCCATCCTAGATGACATGGGGCCCACATCATTCAAGTGTTTTGTCCAGGCCTCCCGTCCAGGGGCCTGGACATGTATATATTTATATACATATAATATATATTAATTATATATATATATATGTAGTATTAGATGGTGGGCCACGCGTGTGGAACCCACCATGATGCATGTGTTATATCCCCACCGTCCATCATCTAGACGGTGGGCCAGTCACTCACACACCAGTTTTATAGCTGCTGGGGACGTCAGAAACGTCCGTAGGTATGGTTATAACCATAACCGTCCATCCATTTTAGTGCACGTGTGGGCCCACCCACACATGTTGTACGTGTGAGATGGGACCCACCTGGATATATGTTTTGTATTCCTACCTCCGTCCGTTCTGGACAAGCGGGACCCACTCATTATATGATTTGTATCCACACCGTCCATTCATTTGACGAGCTCGTCTTCGGCTTGTGGGCCAAATACGTGGACCCCACAACATGATGTATTGTATATCCATTCCTGTCCATTGATTTTGTTGGTGGGACCTACCTTGTATTAAATCTGCACCGTCTATTGATATGGTTGGTGAGTTCTAGTAGCTTAGCTACTACCATTGATGTCATCAAGTTATGTAGGGCCACCGTGATGCATCTGTATGCTACACCGTCCATTTGGACGGTGCTGTGCAAGGGGCCATCGTGATGTGTTACATCTGCACTGTCCAATCCATAGACGGTGGGAGCTGGATGGCTGGGGTACCTCACACCCAGTGATATAGCTGTTGTATATGAGGTTCGTAAGTTCTGTGGGTCCCACCTGTTTTGACGTCACCAGGTTCTGTTGGACCTCACCCTGATGTATTTATTCCATCCATACTGTCCAGATGGCACTGGATGGTACTGGACAATATTTAGACGGTGTTGTCCAATGTTTGGACAGTGATGATTCTCAGGGACAATGGCTGGACGGTGCTGATTTAACTGGTCAATGTTTGGACAGTGCTGATCATCATTAGTGGGTCATGTGCCCCATGGAATAATAGTGTACAGTGATACACATGTTACACCTACAACTATTTAAATGATTTGTGGTGTGGTCCAAGCCCACTTGGGGCCCATTGCTGTGGTCCATCCATGAGCCCCATCATGATGTATATTTGAGGCCCATGTGCAAGGCCCACTTGTGATGTATATAGGCCCATGTGTAGGGCCCACCTATTGTGCATTTGAAGCCCATGGGTTGTGGCCCATTGTGATGTATTCGAGGCCCATGGGCAAGGCCTGATGTGATGTGTTTATGGCCCATATGGTGAGGCCCAGTGAGATGTATTTCAGGTCCATGTATTATGGCCCATTTGATGTATACAAGGCCTATTGGTACGGTCCATTGATGCGGCCCACTTGTTGTATATAAGGCCCATTGGTGCGGCTCAATGATGCGCCCCACCGTGTTGTGTATGTTATCCAGGTTGTTCTTTGGCTGGATCGCTGGTAGGCCCAACGTGATGAGTAGGCTCACTTGCTGCATGTATAAGGCCCACATGTGATGTATATTCGAGGTATATCTGTTGGCTAATTAAGGCCCACTTGTTATGTATTTACGGCCCATATGTCGTGGCCCATTGTAATATATTTTCGACCCATTTGGTATGGCCCATTGCGATTTATATTGAGCCATTGTATGAGGCAATGAGCTCACTTATGTTTGGCTTTATGTGTGCCACTACTTGGGAGCGATGTTGGTTGAATGTCCACATTGATGGGCAATGATGGTTAGATGTCCACATTGTGACCTTCCCTTAGGCCTTGTTCGGCTGATTTGTCGAGGCCGATTGTATAGGCCGATTCCGATTGTCCAGATTGAATACCGAGGCTGATTCCGATTGTCGAGGCTGATTGTATAGGTTGATTCCGATTTTTGAGGCCGAATATTGAGGCCGATTCTAATTGTCGAGGCTGATTCTGATCGTCGAGGCCAATTGCATAGGCCGATTCCGATTGTCAAGGCCGAATATCAAAGCTGATTCTAATTGTCGAGGCAAATTGTATAAGCCGATGCCGATTGTCGAGGCCGACTCCGATCATCGTGGCCGATTATTGACCAATTCTGATTGTTGTGGCCGATTGTCGACTCTGATCATCGAGGCTGATTATTGATCGATTTCGATTATTGTGGCCAATTGCCGACTCTTATCATCAAGGCCGATTGTTGATCGATTTCGATTGTTATGGTGAAAAGGCCAAGCTATATGTCCTAGAGGGGGGGTGAATAGGACAATGCCAAATAAAACTTATAACAGCGGAAATAAAAAGAAAATGATAGCCAAAGTAAATCACAATGCAGTAAATTAAAGTAACCTCAAAATTCAGATCTTGAGAGGTTGATACAAATGTTGTTCTAAGGACAACCTTACACCAAAAACAGAGTTTATGGTAGGACAACCTTATTTCTAGAAAGATCTTTGTATCAAGTCTCAAACCGAAGAGGAATACAATAATAAATATAAACTGAATTGAAATAACTTGTAATTAAAAATGTATTGTTCTAGGGACAGCCATACACCATAAAAATGGCAAGGCAACCTTGCTGGAACAACTTTCAAATGAAATTGAAAATCAAGCTTGATAAAGGAATAGCTGAAAATAAATTCTACACTATTACAAAATTCTCACAAAGCTTGAATTAAATGATTACAACATTCATCACAAAAGAATAATTAAAGAATAGAAGTATAAACCATTCAACCACAACACAAGGGTTTATAGTGGTTCGCCTGTGTGTTCACCAACTGTTAAACAACAGCCACACAAAAAGCTACTCCACTCCTAATATCCTCACACAAGGGATATTAGCGTTCACTAAAAATAGGTTTTCCCAGGTTCACCCAAAACCCTTACAATTGTGTCTTTGTATGTGGGCTTACACAATTAAAAAAACCCCACTTCTGAGTTTTCCTGGCTTTCCTCAGATAACCAATATAACAAGATTTTTCTGGCAAATCTTGAAAGAAACCAAAATAATAGAAAGGAATTTATAATATGTAAAATACCTGAATATCTTCTTCGTTGTAGCAGCCCGGTAGAACCAAATCAAAGTAGATGATTGAATGTCCAAGTTCAATGTCCAGTACTCGATTACAATGGTTCTAATTCTAATAGATTTTAAATTAAACCAAACAGGGCTTGCCTTAATTGATTTTGATTCCAAGGAAAGGGAATAATAATTCCTCTTTATCAAATCAGATTGGAATAGTAGAAACAAAATCAATTAAAATAAAGCTAAGGAAAGAGAATATTAAATAAGCACACTTAGCTTAGATGGAGCACAGAATTATCTCTCAGAAGTTCGACGAAGATTGGCTTGAATACTTTAATTAATTCAATGATTTCTTCTGAGATTCGTGCACTATTTATAAGTGAGAAGATCGGATCTTCGACTGGTCTAGAGTGCTCTTCGACTAGTCGAAGCAGTAATAAATATTTGAAAGATTAGGCGGGATAAGCTTTGACCATTCTACGACTGGTCGTAGGTCCTGCAAATCTTCACTGGACTTCGAGTCGAAGATTGTACGACTGGTCGAAGAGCAGTCGACACTGTTCCTACGACTGGTCAAACAGATTCCTGGACTAGTCAAAGGCTAACAGATTTTATTCAGAATTTGTAACAAACTCACGACTGGTCGTGGAATTTCTTAGACTGGTCGAAGCAAGTCTAGGACTAGTCGAAGAAGGCCTAGGACTAGTCGAAGAACAGACCAATCATATGTAAAATAAACATTTGGTTTATGTATCCAAAATGACCTACTTCTAAGGTCAACCTATGGTCAATCAAACCTCAACCATGAAGTATGGACATTGAAACATTAGGAACAAGAGACCTTGAAGTATGAGCCTTGAAGTCTTGATGTAGATCAAACCTTCATGTAGCTCAATCTTGAAAGTGTACAAACTGCCTTGAACTCTTCTTGAAGTCTTACAGCTTGAGTCTTGTCTTGTGAGCAGTTCTTTCATTCAAGATCTTGAGTCTTGTCTTGTGAGCAGTTCTTTCATTCAAGATTGATCCTTGTACTTGTGAGCTTTGCTTGTTGTGAGCTTAGCTTGTTCATGAATGTTGATCCTTGAAAGAGCTTCACTTAAGTAAGTTATATATAACATAACAGTGATTTTGTCATCACAAATTTGACAATAGACAGGGATATAAACTATAACATTTACATATGGCCAATTGTTGATTCCGATTATCGAGGCCGATTCCAATTGTTGAGGCCGATTGTCGAGGTCAAATATCGAGGCTGATTTCGATTGCCGATTCCGATTGTCGAGGTCGAATGACGAGGCTTAATGTGATGTATATGAGGCCTATGTGATAAAGCCCATTATGATGCATTGAGGGCCAGGCAATGGAGCCCATTATAATGTATGTTAGGCCCATGTGAAAGGTCCATCGTGAGGTACATTAAGCTCTTGAGTGAGGCCCATGGTGTTATATATTTGGCTCTTGTGTGGGGCCATGGGTCACTGTATGTTAGGCTCTATGAGGGCCATGCCATGTGGTTAATGTTGGTTAAATGTTCATATTGTCGAGGTCGATTGTCGATGCCGGTTATTGATACCGATTATGCGTATGTGACTGCATAGCATAATGATACATGCCCATATGCATCATCTGCATGTTTGTTATGAGATGTTATGCGCCCAAGTGCCGAATACCAGGAGGCCGCATCTCTCATTGTGTCATGGTCGGTTGGGAGAGGGTGTAGCCTTCCCCCCCCCCCAAGGGTAGGGGGCATAACTAGGCTGAGTCTGACCAGCTCATAAATGGGTTCGTTATTGACATGCTGGATATGTATTAATAGACTATTGGCCAGGCGGATAGTGAGGTTTCTTACTCTCACTTGGACTATGCTGTTGGGAGAGGGGAAGTGCCATTTGGAGTGTACTAAACCCCGGTGATGATCCCAGAGAGGAAACACACTGATATGTGGACTTATTGAGTAGGAGTTGCATATTCATTCATTCATTCATTCACTATCCACTCGGGCTGGTGGTTTTAACTATGTGTTATGTGTAACTTCGCATGGCCAAGATTTCGGTTGGGCGCGCGACTAACCTGAGACTAGGAGTTTACCACATTGAGTCCGACTATCCAAATTTAGGTATGGGACTGGTTTGGATAGAAGTCCCTTGTGATGGACCCCATAGCCTGAGATACTACGTACTATCATCCCGACTTCACACTCCAGCATGGTCATTCCATTCGCACCGCATATTGCATGACATCCACGGCATGTGACACTTTTAGTTATTGTGTTTCTGCATTTATATGGTCTAGATACGGCTGGTGTTTTTGTGAACTCATCAGGAAATATATATTGCATTACATCCTCGACATCTGATAATTGGCTCTCTATGACTCCTCATTTGCATAAATGATCTGTATTGCGTACTCTGATATTGTATGACTCATGGACTTATTAGTATTTCCGCTTAATCTGTTATCGTATGATTTATTATCTTATCAGTATTTCTGCTTACTCTAATGACTCATGATCTTGTCAGTATTTCTGCCTATTTCGATATTATTCAATTTATGGAATACTAGTATTTTCGGTATTGTATGATGATGGTATTGTATTAAATACTTGGCACTTACCTTGTGTACACACTTTCACCACCCACTAAGCTTTCTATAAGCTTATGCATGATAGATGCATGCAGGTGACGTTAGGTTATAGCAGCGTTGAGCATGGAGCGTGCAGCTGTCTTCTGGAGCTTTAATTTCGATATATGTATTTCCCTTTTACCATTGTACTCAAATGATTATATTAGTGGATATGTGATGATGATGTTGCCTTTAGGTTTTGGGTATACTTGTGGTTATGCTTCTTATGAGACAAATGTACGTTGGAAAATCCTCCTTATAGAAATTCCAGGATCGGAACCTGGCATATCGACGGTGGGAGCCGAGAATGGGGTACTACAGAGGCTGTCGGCACCGGATTCGGTGATCGGGATTCCTGTGAATCTGATTTTCGGGTTTGGGGCATGACACACATCACTCCTCTCTCATTTCACTCCATCCCATCTCATTCTCCACCATTTCTAAGCAACTAAGGAGAGAAAATAAGCTAAGTGAGGCCCACTCCCTACCACCCAATCTCACATCCTAGCAATCCATACTTTATCATCTTCTATCAAAGAGAGAACCAAAGAGTTTGACATTCCATCGGACCAAGCAGATCCAATGGTGGGTGTTCTTATATGTTTAGATTTTTATTTTTGTTGATGGGCCAAGTGGGGCCTACCAATTGATGGTACGGATCTCACTTTTGACCCTAAGTGTGGCCGATGGCCCACCATGATTCATATGTTTATCTCATGATGGGGCCATTCTCCATGGACCCCATCATGATGTTTACTTTCCTAGTTTGAAAAGGTCATCTAGACCTTGCATTTTGGTGGAGAAGGGATCTCCACCATTGATTTTGATTGGTGGGCCCACATGTAATGGGACCCACTAGATGTATGTTGTAATGTATGGAAGGGAGGGCCCATAGTGCCGGGGTCCCTCCATCTCTCTCTCTCTTTGTCTCTCTCTCTCTTTTTCCCTCTTTGATGGCCCACATAGAAAAACAGATTAGATCTACAGCGTGGATGGTGGAAATCCCAATGTGATGTAAGTTTTTTATCCATGTTGTCCAGCTGTATGGACCCCACCTGCTGGACGAGTTAACCTTGACCGTCCATATGATAGGCCTGGACGAGGAAAGAAAATAAATATCAGCTTGGTCCTGCACATGTGGCCCACCCACGTGGGACCACCATGATGCATGTGTGATATACAACACTGTGGGCTGGACGCTGGAGTCCCTTAAAAATAAATAAATAAAATAATATATAATAATAATATATATAATATACATATATATGTTATATACATATCTGGTGGGCCCCACGTGGGAACCCACTTGTTGTTGAAAGCAGATTGGCTAGCACATCTCACACCTACTGAGGACGTCACCAAGTTCCGTGGGACCCACCTGATTGTGTGGGTTTCATCCACACTGTCCATCCATCTGGACGGGACCCACCTGATGCATGGGTGGAATCCACATCGTCCACCCATCTGAATGGAGCCCACTGTGATATTTGTATGATAATCCACACCTTCCATCAGGTTGGTACGGTGGGGACCCATGAGCAACAGCATAGCTGCTATATACATTAGCAAGCTTGGTGGGTCTGATTTGAGTTTGATCCAGACCATCCATCTGTGGCCCCACCAGTAGCAGTTAGCTGTTGGTCTCGACGTCATCAAGTTCTGTGGGGCCCGCTGATGTATGTGTTACATCCAAACCCTCCATTTAATTGGCAAGCTCCTCTCAAGGCCCGAGACTAAAAATGAGGCAGATCTATGAAGTAGACCACACTGCAGAAAACAGTGGAGAGTTGAACGCCCACCATTGAAATCCTTTTGGTACCACTGAAGTTTTAGATCAATATGATATTTGTTTTTCCTCTTAATTTATGTCTTTGTGACCTTATGAACAGACTAGATGGAAAAGAAACGTGATGATGGGCCCTATGGAGTTTCAACAGTGATAATCATTATCACCATGGCTATTTGTGGCATGGTCCAGATGATCTTTCGATCACTACCTCTGCTGCTATTTATGGTGTGGCCCACGTGATGCGGCCCGCTTCGTGTATATGAGGCCCATTGGTGCAGCCCACTGATGTGTCCCACTTGATGTATATGAGGCCCATTGGTGTGGCATGTGGATAAGGCCCACTTGATGTATATGAGGCCCATTGGTGTAGCCCATGTGATGTTGCCCACTTGATGTATATGAGGCCCATTGTGATGTATTTGAGGCCCATGGGTTGAGGCCCAATGTGATGTATACAAGGACCATGAGTGAGGCCTAATGAGACGTATGTAAGGCCTTTGTGTGGGGCCGAATGTGATGTATATGTGGTCCATTGTGATGTGTGATTCCACCATGATGTATGTAATGATGTTTATGGTGGGCCATGCCTTGGGAGCAATGATGGTTTGATGTCCATATTGTAAAAGTAATGATGGTTAAATGTCCGCATTATAACTCTCCCCAGGGCCCGTTGTTTGGCCCATACTTGTTGTGTGTAGGCCGTTTAGGCCCATCTTCATTATGAAGATAGTTCATCACCATATAACATGCTTAGTATAACTCCATAACTCATGCCCATACGCATCATATGTATGCTTGATATGAGGAGTGACTAATCATAGCATATGCCACTAGGCAGATTGCTTATGGGACTCGCTGATAGGAGTTGTCCACATAAGCGCGCGGTACACGTAGGATTGCTACATGATTGGACAGTGTGATTCATGCATTTTCCATTTGTATAACATGATCACTGTACACCGTAGTGACATCAGGGCCGTGGTCTCCACATAGGACTGGATATTAAAAATGTTGGCTCTAGCATTGTGGGCACATAGGATGTCCTTGGGTGAAAGTCTCAAAACCTTTTTGGTACCAGGAGATGCTCTAACGTCTAAACTGAGTGAATACATGAGTGCACGAGTGCCGAATACCAGTAGACCACGTCTCCTACTATGTCGTGGTCTATTGGAAGAGGGTGTGGCCTTATCCGCCAGAGTGAGGGGCTGTAGGCTAGGCTGAATTTGACTAGCTCACAAATAGGTCTGCTATCGACAAGCCAGGTAGGTATTGACAGAATAATGGTTAGGAGGATAGTGTGGTCTCTCCCACTTGTTGGGCTGTGCGGCTAGGGAGGGGGTAATCAGTGTGGAGTGTACTAGACCCCGGTGATATTTCAAAGATGAGCTGTATTGTTATGTGGATTCAGATGAGGACCGGCATGCTTGCATTGCGTCTCGTATATGACATTTAGCTACGTAGGCCTCTCATTACATGGCCTTAGTATGGTCGACAACATTCATGCCTTGCATCACATGGCCTTGGTATGGTCGGTAGTATTCATTCCTTGCATCGCATGGCCTTTGTATAGCCGATAGCATTAATGCCTTGCATCGCATAGCCTTAGTACAGCTGATAGTATTCATGGACTTACCAGCATATTTCCACATTACTCTGATATTGCATACTTGACACTTGCCTTGCGCACGCACTTACACCACCCTCTAAGCTTTTCATAAGCTTATGCACAACCTTTGTATGCAGGTGATATTGGATCGCAGCAGCGCTGAGGCAGGAGCGTGTAGCTAAGCTTTTGGAGTTTTGATATCTATATTTGTATTTTCCTTTTCACATTGTACCTAAAGTTTTTGATATAGTGGATATTTGGTGATGTTGTTTTGTGACTTAGTTATGCTTGTGGTTATGCTCCATTGCAAAAAAAATTCATATTGGAAATCCTCCTTGTAGGATTTCAGGATCGAAATCTGGTATATGGGTGTCGGGAGCCGAGAATGGGGCACTACGGAGGTTGTCAGCGTCAGATTCAGCGATCGAGAATTCTATGAGCCCAGTTTCTGAGTTTGGGGCATGATAAAAGTTGGTATCAGATCATAACTTGGGAATACTTGAGGATCACACCACATATCTGGTATGAACTTAGAATAAATAGGTCCCGAGTCTGAATAACCTAGTGATTTTCGAACATAGACCCTTAACTGCCTTCGAGGATTCTCAAGGCTAATAGGTCCTTATTCCTTCCTGTAGGACATACCGCCTAAGAGAGCCACCCGAGCGACTCCTGCTCCCCCGTTTGAGACCAGTGCAACCTTGACAGCACCCATGACTACAGATCAGCTTTAGCAGATGCTACATGTGATGACTACTATTCTTCAGGGGTAGGGCAGGCGTCCCACTGTTACACCATCCCAGGCAGAGTAGGAGCGAGCAAGTGCCCTTCTCAGAGACTTCTCACAGCACGATCCCCCAAGCTTCTAGGGCGAGCCAGACCCTACTGCCGCAGAGATATGACGCTTCGAGGTGGAGAAGATATTTGACACTAAGATGTATAACCCATCATCAGGTCCCGTTAGTTGTATTTCTTCTCTAAGGCGAGGCTCAGCACTGGTAGGCATCAATCGCCTGAGTGGTAGCGGCCGATTTCAAGTGGACGTTGGAGGATTTTGTTGACCGATTCGACCGAAAGTTCTTTCTCGAGCATGTACGGCAGTAGCACGCATTATAGTTTGAGACTCTGGTCTAGGGGGACATGACAATGTCCCAGTATGAGGCACATTCGTCAAGTTATCGAGGTTCATGACTTACCTTGTTGATGATGAGGGGTGGAAGGCCCGCTGTTTCGAGAACGGCTTGCGTCCTGCCCTCAGGAGCCGTGTGGTCTGACACATGCTTTCGATGTTTGAGCTGATTGTGCAGAGGGCCCAGGTTTACGAGACAGATTGGCTAGTTTTTAGAGGGACTGTGACCAGAGAGGAAACTGGAAGAGGAAGGCGCCCTCTGGTAGCTCCCATCAGCGACGCACGACCCGCCCAGCACTCCAAGCACCAGTGGCACCTCCAACACCATCTCCGGGACCGTTCCCAGGTGCTTTCTTTGGATGTGGTTGGACAGAACATCGTAGGCACGAGTGTCCCCATCCACAGCAACAGCAGCTGAGGGCACCACATCAGCCTCCACAGAGCAGCGACTGTAGCACCAGCCTCCAAGACCTCCCCCGTAGCAGCAGAGGCAGCAGATCAGGCCGCTACAGTGGCAGTAACAGTAGTAGAGACCTCAGAGGGGACATGCAGCTCCCCAGCAGGCTCAAGGTAGATTTTATGCCACCCAGCAGGACCCTCAATCATCAGGAGGGGTCATCAAGGGTACTCTCGCTGTTTCTACATGCATTGCACGTATGTCATTTGACTCTAGTGCATCACATTCCTTTGTGGCTGAGGATTTTTACCGATTGAATGGTTTACCATTAGAGTCTACTCGTGAGGGTTTGTCGGTATCGACACCCTTGGGGAAGATTACAGTGTTGGGCCGATTTTGCTCATCTTGCCTCATTCTAGTTGGGGATATCTTTTTACTTGATGATCTGTTCGTATTGTCGATTTCTGAGTTTGACGTCATCATGGGCATGGATTGGCTTGCCGAGTATCACGTCATATTGGACTGCTCTTCTAGGACAGTCACATTCTGTATACCCGATGTGCCGCAGTTCCAGTTTGTAGCTAAGCCCAGAGGAGAGCAGCTTTCCTACTTATTGTCATGTGCCGTTGAGGAGTCAATTACTTTGAGTATCGACCAACTGCCGGTCGTTTGTGGTTTTTTTGATGTGTTCTAGGAGATTCTGGGTTTACCACATCGCAGGCACATGGAGTTTCAGATTGATCTCGTGCTCGGTATCGCGCCTATTTCGAAGGCCTCGTATCGTATGACACCATTAGAGTTGCGGGAATTGCAGAAGTAGTTGGACAATTTGCACGAGTTAGGCTTTATCCATCTGAGCAGTTCATCGTGGGGAGCCTTGGTACTCTTCGTGAAGAAGAAGGATAGCTCGTTGAGGCTTTGCATGGATTACCGCAAGCCTAATGAGGTCACAATCAAGAACAAGTATCAGCTCCTGAGGATCGATAATTCATTTGATTAGATGCAGTGTGACAGTTCCTTTCGAAGATTGATCTGTGTTCCAGTTATCATCAGATTTGGGTCCGTGAGGAGGATATCTCGAAGACAGCATTCAGGATGCGCTACGGTCATTTTGAGTTCCAGGCCATGTCCTTCGGATTGACATATGCGCCCACCGTATTCATGCAGTTGATGAATGAGGTCTTCCATCCATATCTCGATTGGTTTGTTATGGTGTTCATCGACGACATCCTGATATATTTAAGGACTTATGAGGAGCATGAGTAGCACTTGAAGATTCTCTTACAGACCCTCCGTACATACCAGCTTTATATGAAGCTGGAGAAGTGCGAGTTTTGGCTGGAGGAGGTGAAGTTCCTCGGTCATGTGGTGATGAGGCAGGGTGTCACAGTGGACCCTTGAAGATTGATGCCGTGTGTCAGTGAGGCCAACCCATGAATGCGTTCGAGATCCATAGTTTCCTTGGTTTGGTGGGCTACTACTGACATTTCATTGAGGAATTTTCTCGTATTGCAGCCCCGTTAACGAGGTTGACTTGGAATGGTCCCGAGTTCGTTTGGAGCGATGCTTGTGAGTAGGCATTTGTGGAGCTGAAGGACCACCTCATGTCCGCTCCTGTCCTCACTCTTCCCTATGGGAGTGATGGATTTGTTGTATTCACTGATGCCTCATGAGTTGGATTGGGTGATGTCCTGATGCAGCACAGGAAGCCAGTGGCCTATGCATCTCGCTAGCTCAAGGTCCATGAGCTAAACTACCCCACACATGATTTGGAGCTGGCAGTAGTTGTCTTCCTACTGAAGGTGTGGAGGCACTATCTCTATAGGGTTAGGTTCGAGCTCTTCTTCAACCACAAGAGCTTGAAGTATCTATTTTCTCAGTCTGAGTTGAATATGAGGTAGAAACGTTGGATGGAACTCATGAAGGACTATGATTTTGATCTTCAATACCACCCGGGCAAGGCGAACGTAGTGGCAGATGCCCTCAGCCGTCAGCCATGAGGCCTCGTGGTACACATGATGATTCAGGAGTGGAAGATGCTTGAGGATATGTCAGCATTTAACTTTGAGATTAGCTTGTAATCTTCTATTATGTAGTTATTCAGCCTATCGATTCAACCCTCTCTTGTCACAAGGGTGATCGAGGCTCAGTAAGCAGATAAGTTGTTGCAGAATTATCGGGCAGAAGCAGCATCTGAGAGTCAATCAGATTGGCAGATTGGTTCTGATGGTGGACTTTGCTTAAGAGGCTGATTATGTGTCCCAGATATTCCTGAGTTACGTAGAGATCTTATAACCGTGGCACATCGGTTGCAGTTTTCTATACGCCCTGGCATAACAAAGATATATTGCGATATGATGCATTAGTATTTTTGGCCGGGGATGAAGTGCCAAATAGCTAATTTTGTAGCCGAGTGTGACACATGTCAGCGTGTTAAGGCCAATCATTAGAGACCCCCTAGTCGCTCGCAGTCGTTGAGCATCCTGTTGTGGAAGTGAGAGCACGTATCCATCGATTTTATTATGGGTTTGTCGAGGACTCAGCGTGATTATGATGCCATTTGGGTTGTCGTCAATCGTCTGACGAAGTCGGTGCATTTTCTTGCGATTCATGTAGCCTAGACTTTGGATCGGCTTGCGAGGTAATTCATCGAGGATATTGTGAGGCTGCACGGTATTCCAGTTTCGATCGTTTCTGACCAAGATCCGAGGTTCACGTCTCAATTTTGGAGGAGCTTCTAGACAACGATGGTATTATTTTACAGCTCAGCACCGTGTATTATCCGCAGACCGATGGGCAGACGGAGAGGGTCAACCAGATCCTTGAGGATATGCTCAAAGCTTACGTGATTGACTTCATGGGTAGATGAGATGAGCACTTGCGATTGGCTAAGTTCGCGTACAGCAATAGCTATCAGGTGACCATTGGCATAGCTCCTTTTGAGGCATTATATGACAGGCCGTGCAGATCTCGGAGTTGTTAGACTGAGGTTGGAGAGTGGCATCTCCTAGGTCCCGAACATGTGCAGTAGACATCAGAGGTCATCAACATCATCAGGCAGAGGATGCACACTGTTCAAAGCTGGCAGAATAGTTTTGCTGATCATCGGCATCGTCCCTTGGACTTTATTGTTAGGGACCATGTGTATCTCAAGGTCTCACTCATGAAGGGTGTGATTCATTTTAGAACGAAGGGCAAGCTTGCCCCGAGATTTATTGGACCTTTCAAGATCATTGGGTGCGTTGGCGCCGTGGCCTACCGGCTTGCCTTGCTATCTCAATTGTCTGGCATCCACAACGTTTTCCATGTCTCTATGTTGAGGAAGTGTGAGTCAGACATTTTTCCTATTATTTATTGGTAGCCATTGGAGATTCGTGAGGACGCTTCTTATGTAGAACAACCAGTTCGTATCCTTGATTAAAAGGAGCAGGTCCTCCGGACCAAGGTCATTCTCTTAGTGAAGGTTCAATGGGGTCATTATAGTGTGGATGAGGCATCTTAGAAGTGTAAAGTTGAGAATCGCGAGCGTTATCCCTATCTCGTTGATGATTGATTGTATTTTGTATTGTCTCTGATTATATATGATGCCATGATTTCTCTCATTCTACGAGTTGTGCTTAGTTGCGATGATAGTGTAAATTTTGATAACGAAATTTTTATTAGGAGGGGAGAGTTGTAAGGCTCGTATCCTAGTCAGTACCATTCTATAGACTCTCGTGATCCTCCTTGTCAAATTTTGGCAACCCGCGACCTGTAATTGGCATTTGCCCGTAACCTTGAGTCCCATCCCGTATATCTGAGTCAGCTCAACTCAAAACTTGTACCATCACGACCGCACTGTTGCTGCGGTTCCAATGCCGCGTCTTGCACACCGATGTGATACCCAGGCCACGAGTTGTAGGCCCGTGTATTTTCCGAAGAAACGCCGCACGTTGTAAATTTTGAGAGAATCTCTACAACCCATCAAATCAATCAATCAAGCATAAGTCAAGTACACAACCCATGCCTCTCCCATCCTTTTCTTACCAACAAAGACAAGCAACCCATACTCGATGTCACCTCACCCCCCATAAGTCAACTCTCTCTTACACACACCCATCCCTCTCTTACACTACCCATTCCTCGCATCCCATCCTTCTTACAGATATCACTCCTCTCTCATTTCACTCCATCTCATCTCATTCTCCACCATTTCCAAGCAACTAAGGAGAGAAAATAAACTAAGTGAGGCCCACTCCTTACCACCCAATCTCTCATCCTAGCCATCCATACTTCATCATGTTCCATCAAAGAGAGAGCTAAGGAGTTTGGCATTCCATCAGGCCAAGAAGATCAACGGTGGGTGTTCTTATAGGTTTAAATTTTTATTTTCGATGATGAGCCAAGTGGGGCCTACCAATTGATGGTATGGATTTCACTTTTGGCCCTATGTGTGGCCGATGGTCCACCATGATTCATATGTTCATCCCATGATGGGGCCATTCTCCATGGACCCCATCATGATGTTTACTTTCCTAGTTTGAAAAGGTCATCTAGACCTTGCATTTTGGTGGAGAAGGGATCTCCACCATTGATTTTGATTGGTGGGCCCACATGTAATGGGACCCACTTGATGTATGTTGTAATGCATGAAAGGGAGGGCCCATAGTACCGGGGTCCCTCCATCTCTCTCTCTCTCTCTCTCTCTCTCTCTCTCCCTGTTTGATGGCCCACTTAAAAGAACGGATTAGATCTAAAACGTGGATGGTGGAAATCCCACTGTGATGTATGTATTTTATCCATGTTGTCCAGCTGTATGGACCCCACTTGCTGGACAAGTTCACCTTGACCGTCCATATGGCGGGCCTGGACGAGGAAAGAAAATAAATATCGGCTTGGTCTAGCACGTGTGGCTCACCCACGTGGGGACCACCGTGATGCATGTTGCTATCCAGCACCATCTAGTTTGCTGGACGGTGGGCTGGACGCTGGAGTCCCTTAAAAAAATAATAAAATAATATATAATAATAACATATATAATATACACATATATATATATGTTATATACATCTGGTGGGCCCCACGCAGGAACCCATCTGTTGTTGAAAGCGGATTGGCTGGCGCATCTCACACTTGCTGAGGACGTCACCAAGTTCTGTGGGACCCATCTAACATGTGTGGGTTTCATCCACACCATTCGTCCATCTGGACGGGACCCACCTGATGCGTGGGTGCACTATGTGAAAAATGTAAAAAAAAAGGACGGATTTCGAGACGGTTCTAGACCGTCTCTAAAATTGCTTGGTTTAAAGATGCTTTAGAGACGGTTGTAAACCATCTCTAAAATTTTAGACGGCCCTTGATCGTCCTTAATATTGTCTTAAACATTTGAACGTCCACAAATCATTTAAGACAGTCAAAGACCGTCTTATATGTGGTCATCTGAGATGGTCAAAGACCGTCCGCATTAGAGACGGTCCTTAACTGTCACGACCCAAACTCAGAAACCGGGCTCACAAAATTCCCGATCGTTGAATCCGGCGCCGACAGCCTCCGTAGAACCCCATTCTCGGCTCTAGCGCCCATTCGCCAGGTTCCAATCCTGGGATGCTATGAGGAGGATTTTTTTAACATCAATTTGATTCGTAATAAGCATAACCAAAGGCATAACCCACAACAACCAAAAACACCATCAATTTTCCACTATGATAAAAAACTTTACAAGTACAATGAGCATAAAGGGAAATACAATGAAGATGAGTAAAAACTCCAAAATGATCTGCCACGCGTCCAACCCTCAACGCTGCTACAATCCAACGTCACCTGTACGCAATGGTCGTGCATAAGCTTATAGAAAGCTTAGAGGGTGGTGAAAGTGTATGCTCAAGGTGGTAATGCAGTTATGCAGTATCAGAGTAATGCAGAACATGCTGATGAAGGCCAAGAATACTATTAGCCATACCAAGGCCATGCGGTGCAAAGAATGATGTCGGCCATACTAAGGCCATGCAATGCGAAATGCAACTCAAGCATACAAATCCTCATCCAAGTCTATATATTGATACAACTCAAAATCTGGAATATCACCGAGGTCTAGTACACTCCAAGCCAGATTGCCACCCCATCGCGCACAATAAGGTGAGTGGAAAGACCTCACTATCCGCTTGCCAATATCGGGCTCGGCTCGTTAATAGCGCACCCATTCCTCGAGCTGGTCAGACTCAGCCTAGCATTGACCCCTACTCTCGGGCGGGTAAGGCTGTAACCCCTTCCAACCGACCATGACACAGTGGAAAGCGCAACCGTCTGGTAATCGGCACTCGGCGCTCATGCACCCACTCGGTCTAGACGTTGGAGCAACCTCTTGGTACCATTAGGGTTTAGGAACTTCACCCAGAGATATCTATAGCACCCCATGTAGAACAATATTTCCGGTATTCAATCTTACCAACCACGATACGTCAGTGGAGGCTACGGCCCTGATGTCGCTAGGGCGTATAATAATCATATCACACAATGCGAATGCATAAATCATACTATCCAGTCATACAGCAATCCTACGTGTATCATGCGCTCATGTAGGGCAACACCCTCTATCCGGGAGCCCCTAAACAATCTGTCCGAAGGCATATGCTATGATCAGTCACTTCTCATACTAAGCATACATATGATGCATATGATCATGAGTTATGGAACTATACTATACATGTTATAAAGTAATGCACTATCCTAATAACGCAAATGGCCTAGACAGCCTACACACAACAATTACGGGCCAAACAATGGGCCCTAGGGAGAGTTGTGATGTGGACATTTAACCAACATTATACTTGCAATGTGGACGTCAAACCAACATTGCTCACAAGGTATGACCGTCGTAAACATCATTATATAATCCGAGTTAGGATCACACATTGCAATGGACCTTAGGTACATCCCATTGGGCCTTAAATACATCAAATGGGCAATATCATATGGGCCTTATATTCATCAAGTAGGCCACATCAATGGCCGCACCAATGGGCCTTATGTGCATTGCAATGGGCCATAACCTGTGGGCCTTAGAATGCATCAAATGGGCCTAATCTCATGGGCCTTATGTGTATCAAATGGGCCACACCAATGGGGGACCAAATGTACATCAAATGGGCCTCAACCCATAGGCCCCAATACATCTTAATGGGCCTTAAACCATGGGCCCCTAATACATCAAATGGGCCTCGACCCATGGGCCTTACATATATATCAAAGTAGGCCTCAACCATGGGCCACAAGTGAACTGAGATGGGCCTTACATATATATCAAAGTGGGCCTCAACCATGGGCCACAAGTAAGCTGAGATGGGCCTCCCACCAGCAGTAAATTATATATAATATAATATATAATATATATATAGTACATACAATATTATATATATATAAATATATATACACACACATGTACACACCCACACATGCACGCACATGAACACACCCACCGTCCCTGGACGGTGGGGATACAACACATATTTACAGTGGGCTCCACCGTCCGCCTGGACGGTGGCAGTGAAACACATGTATCACTGTGGGCTCCATGTGGGGCCCACCATAATGTTTGCTTTCCATCCAACCTGTTGAGAAGGTCACGCAAACCTGGATTGAAGTGGAAAGACAAATTTCATATTGATCCTAAACTTCTGTGGACCCAAAAGGGGTTTCAATGGTAGAGTTCACTTCACATTGTTTCCTATAATGTGGGCCACCTGAGTCTTGGATGGACCCGAAATTTGGAGGGTGGTCCACTACCCTGAGGGCCCACCATATGAATGGATTGGATGACAAATAAACATCAAGGTGGGGCCCATGGTTGGAGCCGTGGGATCCTGTCCGCCCGCCCGTCCGGGCGCTGGTGCGCAGGCAGCGCCAGCTGCCTTTCTGACACAGCTGCTGCTGCTGGTGTTATGTATTTTTTTTTATTTCAAGTATTTTTGAGGTTTTCACAGGTGGGTTCTACCTCTTGAGAATCCACTCCGTCCAATGGCCCTCTATGGCTCCAGACAAGCAAAACAAGCCCAATATTGGGCATATTTCAGCGTATAAACAATCAGAGAAGGTTTCAATGGTGAAAACCACCATTTGATATGGTATGGCCCGTCAGGACCTCGGGTTGACACCATTTTTCGGTTCAACGCCTAAAAGGAGGTTGGGAAAGGAATGGACGGCGTGGATTGAAGACATACATCAAGGTGGGGCCTACCTGAGTGGGCCACCCCAAAGTTTGGGAACAAGCTGATATTTGCATTTTTTCCTTTTGTCCAGCGTCCAGAGATGCTGGACAGTTTGGTCTGGCACAAGCATTGAGGTGGTCCCTGCTTAGGTGGGCCACCAAATGGAGTATGGGTGGGTACAATACACACAAAGTGGGCCCCACTTGTAGATGGTTTGGATAGAATACATACCTCGTAGTGGGGTCCATTCAAGTGGGCCACATCAATGTTATGATCACATAAAAAAATATGAAATAGAGAGGGAGAGAGATAGAGATAGAGAGTGGGACCCGCGTGATGGAGGGACCCCGACACTATGGGCCCTCCCTTCAATGATCTACAACATAAATCAAGTGGGCCATTACATGTGGGCCCCTTAAGTTGAAATCCAACGGTGGAGATCCCTTCTCCACTAAAATAGACGGTCTAGGTGACCCTAAGTATGCAAGGAAAATAAATATCATGATGGGGTCCATGGAGAATGGCCCCATCATGGAATGATCATGATGATCCAAGTAGGCCATCGACCACATCTTAGGGTCCAAAGTGAGATCCAAACCATTGATCGGTTGGCCTCTCTTGGCCCATCTCAAAAACATTAAAAACTACCCTATCAAAGCACCCACCACTTGATCTTCTTGCTCACTAGGCTTCCTTAGCTCCTCATGCTTCTCTTTGATGGAGGAAGATGAGAAATGGATGGCTAGGATGGGAGATTTAGGGATGGAAATGGGCCACACTTGAAGCTCTCTTGGAGAGGAAGAGCTTGGACGGATGGTGCTCTTAGGTTACTTGAGAATGAGTTTGAAAATGAATGAGAGAGAGAGACTTGAAAAGGGAGAGGGATGGGTGATGTGTTGATGATGGGTGATGGATGGGAGAGAGAGGAATGGGTGTGTAAGGCTTCTTTTGACTTTTGTGGCAAAAGTTGTAAGAAAAGCATGGGTTTGTAGGATCTTTTTTGACTTTTGGGGCTTGCTTGGGAATGGGTGAAAGGTGATGTGTACTTGACATGATGGGATAGGTTGATTGATTGATTGAGGTGACATCTCATAGAGATTCTCTCGAAATTTGCACGCGCGGCGTTTTCCTCGCACCGAACGCTGGCCCATAACTCCCAACCAGGGTATCGCCTCGGCGCGCGAGTCGTGGCATCGGAACCGCGGCGACGACGCGGTCGCTAAGGTACAAGTCCTGGGTTGAGTCAACTCGGGTTGACAGCATGAGAATCAAGGTCGTGCGCAAATACCGGTTAAGGGTCGAAGGTTGCCGAAATTCGACTGAGAAGACTGCAGAAGTCTAATGAACGGTACGGTCTAGGATACGGGGCTTACATTAACCGTCTTATATGCGGTCATCTAAGATGGTCATTGGTCATCTGGATTAGAGACGGTCATTGGCCGTCTTTTACTTGTAATCTGAGATTGTCAAAGACCATCTCTATTAGAGACGATCCTTAGCCGTCTTATAGCCCTGTCAAAGACCATCTCTATTAGAGACTGTTAAAGACCGTGTCTATTAGAGATTGTCAATGACCATCTCTATTAGAGACTGTCAATGACCATCTCTATTAGAGACGGTCCTAAACTGTCTCTAATGCTCAAGTCAAAAATTAAGAAGCTCAAAAAAATATGAATTTCGAAAAAAAAAAATAGTTGAGAAGCTTAGAAAAACAATGTTAAAGAAAATTTTAAATTTTGAAAAGAAAACTGTCAAAGACCGTCTCTATTAGAGACAGTCCTAAACCGTCTCTAATGCTCAAGTCATAAATTAAGAAGCTCAAAAAAAATATGAATTTTGAAAAAAAAAATTAGTTGAGAAGCTTAGAAAAATAATTAACAATGTTAAAGAAAAATTTAAATTTTGAAAAAAAAAAAAACTGTGATTTTATAAAAATATAGATTTTGAAAGAAAAAAATAAGAACTTTGAATAATGTTGATAATTTTGAAAAGAAAAGATTTTGATAAAAAAAAAGGATATTTTTAAAAAGAAAATTTTAAAAATTAAACAAAATTGTGAAAAAATTGACAAATTGTAAGAAAAATATATATTTTAAAAAAAAGAAAACTAGATTTTGTATTTTGACAACAAAAATTGAAAAGTTAAATAACAAAAGTGAGATTAAAAAAATGATATTTTGAAAAAGAAAATTTAAGAAATTAAACAAAATTGTGAAAAAATTGACAAATTGTAAAAAAAAATATATATTTTAAAAAAGAAAACTAGATTTTGTATTTTTACAAGAAAAATTGAAAACTTAGATAACAAAAGTGCGATTTTGATGATGTGTTGTATATCCTTGCCGCCCCTATGTTTCTCCAACCCATTTTTGGGCCGGGTATAAAAAATTGTGTAGATTTAAATCTTAAGTGGACCACACCGCTGCAAAGAATGATAATATAGTACCTCGCCATTAAAAATTATAAAGAGCCCATTGTAAGGTTTTAGTAATGTTTATTTGCAATCCAACTTGTTGATAATGTAAAGAAGATCTAGATGAAGGTAAACTACAAAGATCAAATTGATCTAAAACTTTTATGGCCTTCAAAAGGTTTTTAATAGTTATTCATCATTGTTTTGATTGGTATGATCCACCTGAGATTATTGAGTTCTTATGATTTTAAATCAGATCCTAAAATATGATGGAAAAATATATGGACGGTGTCGATATATGTAAAATATATCAAGGCGGACCCTACACGGTTAGAGTAACACCCATGAAGGAGTTACCTAAATAGTGAAATGGTACTATAAGGTCATCTCATGGGAACTTCCCATGATGTTAATCTATGTGCGCCCCACCATGATGTGTGTAGAACATCAACACCATGCATTTGATGTGTCCCCTTTAAGTCCAAAAATCAGTCATATACGAAACTCAGGTGGGCCGTAACATCTAAAACTATGTGAAGACATCCCTAAAACATATAAAAGCATTTGGTGGGGCCCACATGAGTTTTGGATGTGTATGAAACTTGCTGTGACTCATCCAAGTGGGACACAGATAATGAATGGGCTGGATTTATGAACCACATCTAGGTGGGCCCAATAAATGATTATGAATGTTTTAATGGGAGGGTAACCCTCTCAACTATAGTATGTGGTGTGGCCCACCCATGTCATGGATTGAATTTATTTTTAAGCTCATGGCCCACCATGGAATGGTGCATCTGACTGACGGGCAGATCCAAAGTTCAAGTGGACCCACCATAGAAAAGAGTGGGATAGTGACACCCACTATTGAAACCTTCTTAGGGCCCGCCGGAATGTTTATTTGAGATCCAGCTTGTTTATAAGTTAATACAGACATGGAATAAGGGAAAACATATATATTAGCTTGGTTGAAAACTACATAACATATTAACGATAGAAATTTATTTATTTATTTATTTCTTATGGTGTGGTCACTTAGACCTTTAATCTATATAATTTTTTGGCTCATCCACTGAAATTATATATCAGAATTAATGGATGGTTTAGATTAAATACAAATATTTCAATGGGCCCCATGAAGCCCCTCAAGGTGGGCCATGCCATCTAAAATCATGTGAAGAAATGCCTAAAACATATAAAATCACTTGGTGGGGCCCACTTGAAATTTTGATGCATATGAAACTTGGTCTGACTCCTCATCAAAGTGGGACACACATAATGGATATATAATATGTAAATCAAAGTAGGCCTAAGGTCAAGTTTGGCATCAGGTTGGTTGAGGTCAGGCTAAAGGAGCTGGGCAACAAAGAGCTCTGTTGGGGTCTGTATGACCTAATAAATAGATTGGATGTCAAATAAATAGTGAAGTGGGCCTTAGAAGGATTTTAATGATGGATATCCAATCACTATTGTTTTCATGTGGTGTGGTCCACCTGAGATTTATATACCTCTCAATTTTTGGCCCCACCATGATGTATGTTTTATATCCACACCTTCCATCCATTTGGAGAGATCATTTTATGGCAATGTCTAAAGAACAAGTTAAATCCAAAGTTCCAGTGGACCCCAGCACAGAAAATAGTGGGACAGTAATGCTAGTGTGGTCCATTTAATAATTGTAAATTAATCATGTTTGGGATCACGATCTAAAATGATATCTCCAAAGTGATGAACGGTGTAGATATGATAAATACATCATTATGAGGCCCATTTAACTTTGATCTCCTTTAAACTGTTTGTACAACTCGGAGCTCGAGGAGCGTCAGCGCTCTCTCTCCCTCTCGGAAATGGATTGACTACTCCCCGTACCACCAGCCATCTGTGGACCCCACCATGATGTATGTATTTCATCCATTCCATTCATCCATTTTTACTAATAATTTAGGGCTTGATCCAAAAAATTAGAGGGATAGAAATCTCAGGTGGACCACACCACATGAAAACAATAGTGATTGGATATCCACCATTAAAATCCTCCTAAGGCGCACTGTACTGTTTATTTGACATCTAATCTGTTGATTAGGTCATACATGCCTAGATTAAGGGAAAAAACAAAAATCATCTTGATCTAAAACTTCTATGGCCCCCAAAATGTTTTTAATGGTCGACGCTCAATAGTGTTTTCTGATTTTGTGGTCCACCCAAGATTTATTTCAGGCTCATTTTTTGTGATTGTACACAAAATGATGTTATGAAATTTATGGACGGCGTGGATGAAACAAATCGATCATGGTGGGGCCCATAGAGTGATTCCAGGCCCAAAGTTCAAGTTAACGTTTTTAATCTACTGGTTTTTCATTGTGAGTCTTGCATTTTATGTAAAATGGTGTTGACTCATCCATAACAATAGTGGCTAAGATATAGAGTTATCCAGACCATTGAAATAATCGGTCTAGTTGTAAATAGTAAATATTTATAATTTTATTTTGTAAAACGATCTTAACCATCGAGAAAATGGTCCCATGCATGTACGACCATTAATAGAGTTGGTGTTATAAATAATGGTAAACTCACAATATATGGATTTGAAATTTTTATCTTCTTTAAAAGATGAAAACCATCAAACGTCCGCTCCTCTTTTCCTATTTTCCCTCTTTTCCTCATCTTCCATTGATGAGCAACCCTTTCTCTCTCTCTCTCTGCTGTGAAAATCCATGGTAGCAGCAGTAGCAACAGTTGCAGCAGAAGCTTCTTTAGGATCTAACGGTGGAGGAGGATCCGCAGATTCCTACATCGACAGCGTGATTATCTTGACATCCAAATGCGAAATCAGATACGAAGGCGTCCTCTACAACATCAACACCGATGAATCTAGCATCGGTTTGCGGAACGGTACTCTCTCTCCCTCCCCATTTTTTCTCCAGATTGGGGTTTTTAGGGTCTGGAAGGGTTTTTGTGGTATTTTGGTATATAGGTTTTGATTTTTGTTAGATTTAGTGATATGGGTCTTGTTAAATCTGACATGAGATTTATTGGGTTTTTAGGAATTTATTATTTTTTCTTTTCATTTTATACGGGTTTGAGTGTATTTTTCAGTTATATATATATATATATATAATTTTATAACTAGGAAGTTTTTATTTATTTATAGAAGGTTCTGTATGGTTGGTGGACTGAAAATGTTGCATATTTTTTTTATGTTTTTTCTCTTAATTTTTAATTGGGTGGTGAATTGGAATAAAAATAGAACTTATTTTCCCATACGAGAATTGAAAAATGTTACATTTTATGTATGTGGTTAGGGGCATGTTTGGGTGTTTGAACGAACTGAATTGGAGCAATCAGATTCGGGGTTGAAACATTTTGATGCATAGATGACGGTTGTACTCCTAATCCCAATTTCTTGGGATTCAAGTTGGATTTGAAGTGAGCGTATTTTCAGCTTGGGGGACTAGTTTCTCATTATGAATGGATTGGAGATGTCATTATTGGAAGGCCCTGCGTTCCGTTTCACCTACACTGAGGTATACTTTACTTTCCCATTTCATCCCTCCCTCGAATTGTATTACAACAGATTTCTTTAATGCATCTCTTCCTTTTCTTCTCCTTACTATCCTCCTGCATGCATTTCCATCAAAATGCTGGAACGTTCATTCATCTTCTTTTTTCTTTTTTCCTTTTCATTTGATCTTGAAAAAGAATCAGATTTCCTCAAAAAGATAATAAATAAAAACAAAAATTTAGGACTCACAATCCATTTTACGGTGACGATCCATTAAAGGCCGCAGGTAAGGATGTCATTATCAGCTAGAGTATTTTCAGCCATGGATATGACTATCCTGATGGATGGTGTGGATTTACTTCCATGGTTGCCATGTGTAAGGAACTGGGCATTGAATGCACGTTTTTGATCAACCGGCATCATAACTAGGCAAAACTTCCTGTCGAGGGAAGCAGGGTGAGGCCCACCGTGATGTTTGAGATAAATCCCCACACTCATCCGATTTTACAAATCATTTTAGGATACTATCCATAAAATGATACAAATCCAAAACTCAAGCAGGTCGTGCGACAGAGGATCGAACGCCTATAGTGGGTCACAGAAGTTTTAGATCTGGCTAATTTTTATGTTTTCAGTTCATCGTAATAAGAATGACCATATTAACAGTATAGATGGCATACAAATATTAGTGGACTCAGGAAGGTTTTAATGGTAAGCATTTACTTACTAGCTTTTTCCTGTTGTGTGGCCCACTTGAGTTTTGGATTTGTATCATTTTTATGCCCGTGTACTAACATGATCTGGATAAATGGATTAGCGGGATAGATTCCCACAAACATCACGATGGGGTCCACCTTGCCCCTGTATCTGGAAGTTCCAATGAAAAGCTCTCTCTCTCTCTCTCTATATATATATATATTGATTTTTAAAAAAATGTTTTTATGTTATTTCTGGTTGTGGATATTATAATCTCATTGAATAAGTTGGGTGTTTCTTAGAATTTTAGTACATGTAGGAAAAATCTTGATTTAGGTTTTCCTACATGTATATCATGGTGGGCCCCATCGAACCCCTGTCGGGGTTGAGTTACACAACGCAATCTGCACCATCATGACATTCATGTATGGATGCGGATTAACTTGTCCTGGGACTGTTATTGTGATGGTTGTACCTTTTATTTTGATTTTTATAGGAGGGGAGCTTTTCATTGGAACTTCCTGCTATATATAGTGGATTCTTCAAACGTCTTGACCCGACTTGAATCACTCCAAAAGGCATCCACAGTCATGCCAAGCCATAAATTTCCTTTCAAAGAAGCCACAGGTTCTCTCAATTATTCTGAAAAATAGCAGCTGATAAAGCAATACTGCGGGTTCCAAATACCTTAACTAAAAGATCCTTTTTTTTAAAACCTCATTTGGGTTCTTGATAAAATTACAATGGTCAGGCTAAAATGGTCAATCCACCTTACTCTTATGAACCAATCTCCTACATGTGTGACATTTGTCGACCTATAGGTGCATTTTGTTTCTCAAGTTGGGTCCTGAGGGTGAGAAGGAGACAATGTTGTGGGTACCACATGCCTTTAACCATTTGTGTCTCAATGATCTGATTCTTATATATTCATGTGATGGATTTATGTGGATTATGTATTTTTTGGCCTCTCATTTGGTTATTCATTAAAAGATTCTGTTTTTTCCTTCATGCTTAGTATTTGTTTTGTGCCATACATTTTCCATGGTAAGGTTTGGCATTTAACGTACATGAAAAGTAGACACATATTTGCAATCATGCTCGGTGATGGGGATTTCTTTAACATTTTTATTTTTTATTAATTTTATTTTGGTGGATATAGCTGGAACGTTTCTCATATGGTCATGATTACCTCATTCCACTTAATTTTGTGTGGTATGCCTTCCTTAATTGAACCAACGGTCATCAGTTTGGCTGGTTTATCTGACTATCATGATTTTTTGAGACTCCTAGCTTTATCCAGTGGAGAGGAATTTGGATTGTGGTTATATTCAAGTTTGGTTTATGTGTTTATAAGATTGGCAGTAATGGTTTTTAAACTTCAAGAACTTGTAGCTGTGACAAAAGCCTTAGGTGACATGAGCAACTGGAGTAAAACGAGGAAAGTATGGCATGCCAGCCACGTCATTTATGCCCTCATAATGTGAGGAATTACTTTGGCAGAGTGAGATTCTACTGCTTTTCTTACCAATCTTTTTTTTTTTTTTTTTTTTTAATTCCTTAACCTATAACCTAAACCTAAACCTTAACCTAAACCTAAACCTATTCTCAACTCCTTAACCTAATCTCAACTCCTCAACATAAACCTATTCTCAAATCCTTAACCTAAACCTATTCTTAAATCCCTAAACCCAAAACCTATAACGTATAACCTATAACCTATAACCTAGACTCAATTCCCTAAACCTTAACCTATAACCTAACCTAAACTTAAACCTATAACCTACACTTATAACCTAAACCTATAACCTAAACCTAAACCTATAACCTAAACCTAAACTTACAACCTAAACCTATAACCTAAACCTAAACCTAAAACCTAAACCTATTCTCAACTCCTTAACCTAAACCTATTCTCAAATCCTTAACCTAAACCTATTCTCAAATCCCTAAACCTAAACCTAAACCTAAACCTAAACCTATAACCTAAACCTATTGTCAAATCCCTAAACCTATAACCTAAACCTAAACCTATAACCTATAACTTAAACCTACAACCTATAACCTAAACCCAAACCTAAACCTATAACCATAACCTAAACCTATAACCTAAACCTTAACCTATAACCTAAACCTATAACCTATAACCTATAACCTAAAACCTCAACCCAAACCTAAACCCGATCCTGAACCCGAACCCGATTTCCTAAACCTAAACCTTAACCTATTCTCAATTCCCTAAACTTAAATGCACTAACCAGAAATGATTTGAGACGACGTTCAATGATACTTTGTTAAATATGAAATTTATGAACTTTAGTAACTTGGTTAATTAAAAAGAACTACGTAGTGGCTTGATCCCAATTTGACTTTTTGGGTACGTAGGCAGCCATTCATAATATACTAGAATATTGGGGCAACCACAAATCTTTTTTCTCCTTTAAATTGTAACAAACTGTATCAGTTGCATTTTACTCTGTCATACAAGTTGTGGTTATCAAAGATATAATATCACCTCCTTATAGGGAAACATTTAATGATGTGTGCAGGTAAATTCATTTTTTCTTATTCCTTGTATTGTTTCCCAGTTATATTTGTGTCGGTTTCAGAGTACAGGTAGCGATAGAAATTATTGGTCAATTGTGGCTTGTAGACAAATGGATGAGTAACCAACAATACAAATATGGGAGGCCTTTCCCATGTATCCAGATGCTTTTAGATATATTTATGTTGTTTTTAAATGTATTAGCTCGAAATTGATGGAGCAGACCCGGATGTGCGTCGGAGCTATTTGAATGTTGAGCGGGGGTCCTTGGAAGGTGGGAGCCATTGTTATGACCATGATAAAGCTGTCTAATTCCTATGGATAGCATAGAGGGGGCCTGACCATTTGGACAGGCCGTGTTTATGTATTTGCTCGAAATTAATGGAGCAGACCCGGATGTGCGTTGGAGCTATCCGGATGAGTGGGAGTCCCTGGAAGGTGGGAATCGCTGTTATGACCATGATGAAGTTGTCCATTTCCTATGGACAGTATTGGAGGGGCCTGACCATTTGGACAGGCCGTGTTTATGTATTTGCTCGAAATTAATGGAGCAGACCTAGATGTGCGTCGGAGCTATCCGGATGAGGGGGGGTCCCTAGAAGGTGGGAACCGCTATTATGACCATGATGAAGCTGTCCATTTCCTATGGATAGTAATGGAGGGGCCTAGCCATTTGGACAGGCCGTGTTTATAACTGTATTTGCAGGGACCACACCCTTAACCAAAACCACACCCTAAACCTATAACCTAAACCTATTCTCAATTACCTAAACTTATAACCTAAAACCTAAACCTAAACCTATTCTCAAATCCCAAAAGCTATACTTATAACCTAAACCCAAACCTTAAACTATAACCTAAACCTATACTTATAACCTTAACCTAAACTTATAACCATAACCTAAACCTATTCTCAAATCCCAAAACCTATACTTATAACCTAAACCTAAACCTTAACCTATAACCTAAACGTATACTTATAACCTTAACCTAAACCAATTCTCAAATCCCAAAACCTATACTTATAACCTAAATATAAACCTTAACCTATAACCTAAACCTATACTTATAACCTTAACCTAAACTTATAGCCTTGACCTAAACCTATTCTCAAATCTTAAAACCTATACTTATATCCTAAACCTAAACCTTAGCCTAAACCTATAACCTATACTTACAACCTTAACCTAAACTTATAACCTTAACCTAAACCTAAACCTATCCTCAAATCCCAAAACCTAATCTTATAACCTGAACCTTAACCTTAACCTAAACCTAAAACCTAAATGTATTCTCAAATCCCTAAACCTAAACCTACACCTAATCCTAATGTCAACTCCCTAACCTAAACCTAAACCTAAACTTGAAAACCCAAACCTAAACCCAATCCCGAACCCGAACCAGATTTCCTAAACCTAAACCTTAACCTATTCTCAATTCCCTAAACCTATAGCTTATAACCTAAACTTAAACCTTAACCTTAACCTTAACCTAAACCTAAACCTAAACCTATAACCTATAACCTAAACCTAAACCTAAAACCTAAATGTATTCTCAAATCCCTAAACCTAAACCTACACCCAATCCTAATCTCAACTCCTTAACCTAACCCTAAACCTAAACTTGAAAACCCAAACCTAAACCCGATCCCGAACCCGAACCCGATTTCCTAAACCTAAACCTTAACCTATTCTCAATTCCCTAAACCTATAGCTTATAACCTAAACCTAAACCTAAACCTAAACCTAAACCTAAACCTATAACCTTAACCTAAACCAAAACCTATGACCTAAAACCTTAACCTATAACCTATAACCAAAACTTATAACCTATAACCTAACCTTAACCTAAACCTAAAACCTAAACCTTAAACTATAACCTAAAACCTAAACCTAAACCTAAAACCTAAATGTATTCTCAAATCCCTAAACCTAAACCTACACCTAATCCTAATCTCAACTCCCAAACGTAAACCTAAACCTAAACTTGAAAACCCAAACCTAAACCCGATCTCGAAACCGAACCCGATTTCCTAAACCTAAACCTTAACCTATTCTCCATTCCCTAAACCTATGGCTTATAACCTAAACCTAAACCTAAACCTAAACCTTAACCTAAACCTAAACCTAAACCTATAACCTATAACCTAAACATAAACCCATAACCTAAATGTATTCTCAAATCCCTAAACCTAAACCTACACCTAATCCTAATCTCAACCCCTAACCTAAACCTAAACATAAACTTGAAAACCCAAACCTAAACCCGATCATGAACCTGAACCCGATTTCCTAAACCTAAACCTTAACCTATTCTCAATTCCCTAAACCTATAACTTATAACCTAAACCTAAACCTTAAATAGAACCTAAATCCAATCCTATAACCTATAACCTAAACCTAAACCTAAAACCTAAATGTATTCTCAAATCCCTAAACCTAAACCTACACCTAATCCTAATCTTAACTCCCTAACCTAAACCTAAACTTAAACTTGAAAATCCAAACCTAAACCCGATCTGGAAGTCGAACCCAATTTCCTAAACCTAAACCTTAACCTATTCTCAATTCCCTAAACCTATAGCTTATAACCTAAACCTAAACCTTAACCTAAACCTATAACCTAAACCATAACCTATAACCTAAAACCTTAACCTATAACCTATAACCTAAACTTATAACCTAAAACCTAACCTTATCCTAAAGCTAAAACCTAAACCTTAACCTATAACCTAAAACCTAAACCTAAACCTAAAACCTAAATGTATTCTCAAATCCCTAAACCTAAACCTACACCTAATCCTAATCTCAACTCTCTAACCTAAACCTAAACCTAAAGTTGAAAACCCAAACCTAAACCTGATCCTGAACCTGAACCTGATTTCCTAAACCTAAACCTTAACCTTAACCTATTCCCAATTCCCTAAACCTATAGCTTATAACCTAAACCTAAACCTTAACCTAAACCTAAACCTAAACTTATAACCTATAACCTAAACCTAAACCTAAAACCTAAATGTATTCTCAAATCCCTAAACCTAAACCTACACCTAATCCTAATCTCAACTCCCTAACCTAAACCTAAACCTAAACTTGAAAACCCAAATCTAAACCCGAACCCGATTTCCTAAACCTAAACCTTAACCTATTCTCAATTCCCTAAACCTATAGCTTATAACCTAAACCTAAACCTTAACCTAAACCTAAACCTAAACCTATAATCTTAACCTAAACCAAAACCTATGACCTAAAACCTTAACCTATAACCTATAACCTAAACTTATAACCTATAACCTAACCTTAACCTAAACCTAAAACCTAAACCTTAACCTATAACCTAAAACCTAAACCTAAACCTATAACCTAAATGTATTCTCAAATCCGTAAACCTAAACCTACACCTAATCCTAATCTCAACTCCCAAACCTAAACCTAAACCTAAACTTGAAAACCCAAACCTAAACCCGATCCTGAACCCGAACCTGATTTCCTAAACCTAAACCTTAACCTATTCTCAATTCCCTAAACCTTAACCTATAACCTAACTTAAACCTAAACCTATAACCTACACTTATAACCTAAACCTATAACTTAAACCTAAGCCTAAAACCTAAACCTAAACCTAAAACCTAAATGTATTCTCAAATCCTTAAACCTAAACCTACACCTAATCTTAATCTCAACTCCCTAACCTAAACTTAAAGCTAAACTTGAAAACCCAAACTTAAACCCGATCTCGAACCTGAACCTGATTTCCTAAACCTAAACCTTAACTTATTCTCAATTCCCTAAAGCTATAACCTATATACTATAACCTACAACCTAAACCTAAACCTTAACCTAAACCTATAACCTAAACCTAAACCTTAACCTAAACCTAAACCTAAACCTATAACCTATAACCTAAACCTAAAACTAAAACCTAAATGTATTCTCAAATCCCTAAACCTAGACCTACACCTAATCCTAATCTCAACTCCCTAACCTAAACCTAAACCTAAACTTGAAAACCTAAACCTAAACTTGAACCCGATTGCTGTAATAATGTAGCCCAATCACATGGCAACAAACAAGAATGTATCCCTTCTAACACATGCCCCTTTTTACAAAGCTTTAATTTTTGTTGTTGTTTCTATTAACTTGAATTGAAACACTTTTTTGCATTATTTGTTTGCATTAGTTTTATTTTAATGATCAATTTTATTTTAAAGAAGTGTACCCACTTTTTTAGAAGAAAAAAAAAAAGCAAATAAAGTTTCTGCAATTCTTCATGATTCTGAATTATAATGTTTTGTTGGTTGAATATTTTTTTATTAGATGAAAGACACAAAAAGAAAATTGTTGCTGATTTTTTTTCCTTTTTTTTATTTATGATGTTAAACTTATATGTATTTATATGTGGATGAATGTAATGTGGATAAGATTGTTTGTGTTTGGATGGATGTGGTTTATGTTTGGATGAATGTAGTTTATGTTTGGATGGATTTACGTAGTTTGGGTTTAGATGGATGTGAATGTGAATATGATGAAATATATTATATCACAAGTGTATATCAGGAAGAATACGATGAAATATATTGTAACAGGTGTATATCGACCATCTCATATTTGAAAATTTCTGACGGCTCTAGGCCGTTCATATTTTTCTAAATATTCAAATATGAGACGGTCGAAGACCGTCCTTTTAAGGGTCATAAGAGACGGTTCATAGCAGTCCTTTTTAAGGACGGTCCATGACCGTCCTTTTAGGGCTCATAAGAGATGGTTCATAGCAGTCCTTTTTAAGGATGGTCCATAATCGTCCTTTTAAAGGACGGTCCATAACCATCCTTTAAAGGCTCATAAGAGACGGTTCATAGCAATCCTTTTGAAGGACGGTCGATGACTGTCCTTTTTAAGGATGGTCCATGACCATCCTTTTAATGGTCATAAGAGACGGTTCATAACAGTCCTTTTTAAGGACGGTCCATGACCGTCCTTTTTATAGACGGTCCATGACTATCCTTTAAATGTCAATAAGAATGACGGTTCATGACCGTCCTTTAAGTAATACGAAACAGTCCATAACTGTAAGCTCCATGTCCTAGACCGTACTGTTCTGTGGACATCCGCGGTCTTCCCGGTTGAATTTCGGCAACCTTTGACCCTTAACCGGTATTTGTGTGTGACCCTGAGTCACACGCCATCAACCTGAATTGACTCAAGTCGAGACTTGTACCCTTGCGACCGACCCGTCGCCGCGGTTTTGATGCCACGTCTTGCGTGCCAATCCAATACTCTGGCCAAGAGATGTGGGCCAACGTTCAGTACGAGGAAAACGCCGCGCGTGCGAATTCTGAGAGAATCTCTATGACTTATCGCATCAATCAATCAATCAATCAATCCCATCATGTCAAGTACACATCACCTTTCACCCATTCCCAAGCAACCCCAAAGTCAAAAAGAGTTCTTACACACCCATGCCTTTCTTACACTAAGCAACCACAAAAGTCAAAAAGGCCTTACACACCCATCCCTCTCTCTCCCATCTATCACTCTATCACATCTCTCTCTTTACAACACACACACACACACACACACACACACACACTCTCTCTCTCTCTCTCTCTCTCTTTTCAAACTCACTCCCAAGCAACAATCTCAAGCAAAGAGAGATGCTGACGTCCAAACCCTTCCCAAGAGAGAAAGTGATTCCTACCCCCCCCCCCCCCCCGCTCCCCCCCTCATCTCCCATCTTAACCATCCAAACTCCATCTCCTCCGTTGGAATTGAAGTTAAGGAGCAAAGGAAGCCTTGGGAGCAAGAAGGAATGGTGGGTGATCTTGGATCTCCACTTATTTATTTTATTTTGTGATTTAAGGGCCCACTTGTCGTGGGACCCACCTTAATGTATGCTTTGTATCAAAGAGGGGCCCATAGTGGCGGGGTTCCTCCACCCTCTCCGTTCTCTCTCTCTCCATTGTTTTTTTTGTGTATGATGGCCTATGGCCCACTTGATGCATGATCCACGCCATCCATTGATGTGGACCCCACTGTTTTCATGGCTGGTAGGTGCCATGGGAAAAACACAAAGATCATGCTAATCCAAAACAGATGGGCCATGTGGGACCCACCTTGTGAGGTGTACATCCACACTGTCAGTCTTGGCGAATGCACCAGTGGAGGGTGCAGCTAACAGTGAAGTGTTCTGACGGTGAGTGTGGACTGACGTGGGTGGCTAACAGTGTAGTGTGGCTGACAGTGGCAGTAGCTAACAGTGGAGTGTGTATGGACAGTGGGGTCTATGAGCCCCATCCACGCCCTCCACCCCACATGTGGGGCCACACCATGGTGTATGCGTTCTATCCAAAGCGTCCACTGTCGCTGGGCGGTGGGACCACGTCGGTGTGGGGCCCTCCTTGGTGCGTGTGCACACCCAGCCCCATAACTCAAGTGGCAGACCGAGTGAAAGATACCTCGTTTCAGCACTAGAGGTCTTGGTATCGATCCTGTGGAGGTTGCTAACATGGAGTGTGTACTGACATGGCTGTGGATGGACTGTGGGGTCCGTGGGACCCATCCATGCCGTCCATCTGTATAATATGGCCCCACCATGATGCATGTATTGTGTCCACCGTCCATCTGATGGTGGGACACACCCCACGTGTGGGGCCCTCCTTGATGTAGGTGACCGTCCGGGCCTCCCAAGTGTCGGACGTTGGTTGTAACATATATATTATATATATTATATATTATGATATGAGAGGGTGGGCCCTACCTGGGACCCACATCTGCCCTCTCTTTTGTACATAAAAGCAGCTATGCAGCAGTATAATATATATTATATATTATATATTATATATTATATATCATATATATGGCATGTGAGGGTGGGCCCTACGTGGGACCCACCTCTCTCTTTTAATGAAGAAAAGCTGCATGTACAACAGCTGACCTCTTTCATATATATATAAATATATTTTATATTGCTTGAGGGTGGGCACCATGTGGGACCCATCTCTGCCTTCATGAAGCAGCTGTAACTGCAACGTGCAACACTTATGCTGTTGTGTACGTCCAGCATAGGACATGGACCACACCATACTTTATGTGTTGTATCCACCGTCCATCAGTTTGGGACGGTGGGATCCACCAGCAGGAGAACAGGTTGGCTAGGGTACCTCATACCAGCTACATGGCTGGTGAGTTGAAGTCGGTAAGTTCTGTAGCCCCATGATGCATATGTCTATTTACACCATCCACTATTTGGACGGTGGGGCCCATCATGCATGATACATGTGTTGTATCCATACCATCCAACCATTTTGAGATACCATTCATGGTATGAGTAAAGAATGAGTCAGAATTAAAAATTCAAATGGGCCCCACCATCGAAGCAGTGGACAGTGACATCCACCGCTCAAAACTTCTATGGCCCCCTAGTTCCCAATATTGTTTCCACTTCACTTATCTCTATGTTAACTTGTGAATAAGTCAGATCTCAAATATACATAAGGGTGGGCCTGATTTGATATACAAGCCCATCGGTGTGACCTATTTGATGTACATGAAGTTTGTTGGTGTGGCCCATATAGTGTGGCCCATGTGATGTGGCCCGCTTGGCATAAGAGGCCCATTGAGATGTATTCAAGGCCTTGGTGCGAGGCCCACTTGTTGTGTATTTTCGAGGCCCGATGTGATTTATGTTGGCCCGTGTGACGAGGCCCATGTGAAGTAAATGAGGCCCATCATGATTGTATGTGAGGCCATGGGCCCATTATATGTTGAGCCGTATGTAGGCCACCCCTTTGTGAGCAATGTTGGTTTGACGTCCACATTGATGGGTAATGATGGTTAGATGTCCTCATTGTGACCTTTCATTAGGCCTTGTTAGGCCCATTCTCTTCATGGGTTAACCTAAATAAGTGGGCCCTATTCGCTGTAGATGAATGACTTCATAACCACGGCCGAGTGTTGATCTTTATACTATGGTTGATCGACTGATCATTTATGGACCCCACTTTATTTATCTGCTGATTATCGAGGCCATTTATCATGACTGATTGCCGATTCTGATTGACGTGCCCGATTTGTCAATTCCGATTATTGACCGATTTCGATTGTCATGGTCGATTGCCGATTAGCGATTGAGGCCGTTTATCATAACCGATTGCCGATTCCGATTGACGTAACCTATTTACCAATTTTGATTGTTGATCGATCTCAATTGTCGATTAGCGATCGAAGCTGATTATCATGACCGATTGCCAATCAGCGATCGGGGTTGATTATCATGAACGATTATCGATTTCTGATTGACATGACCGATTTGCCGATTTCGACTATCGATCGATTCCGATTGTCGTGACCGATTTGCCAATTCTGATTATCGTGGCCGATTACTGATTCCGATTGACTTGGCCAGTTTGCTGATTCCAATTTCGAGGCCGATTTCGATTGCCAAAGCCGATTGTCATGACCTATATGATGTACGCGTGACCCGTAGTTGAGGCCCATTAGGACACATATTAGGCTTATGATGCATGGCCCATTTGATGTATTCAAGACCCATGTGTATGGCCCACATGTCATGTATTTGAGGCCCATGGGCAAGGCCCATTGTAATGTATTCATGACCCATGGGTAAGGCTAATTTTGATGTATTCATGGCCAATGGGCAAGGCCCATTGTGATATGTATTAGGCCCATGAGTAGGGTCCACTTGTTGTGTATATGTGGCCCTTGAGTAAGGCCCATCGTGTTGTATATTAGGCCTTTGTGTGAGGTTGTGGGCCTATATATGTTTGGCTCTATGTGGCCACTCCTTAGGGGCAATGTTGGTTAAATGTCCACATTATCGAGGCCGATTGTTGATGCTGGTTATTGATACCGATTATGAGTATGTGATAGTATAGCATCATAATACATGCCCATATGCATCATCTGCATGTTTGTTATGAGATGTGATTGACCATTGCATATGCCATAGGGCAGGTTGTTCATAGGGCTCCTTGATAGGCGGAGTTGCCCCACATGAGGCATGACATGCACAGGATTGATGCATGATTGGACTGTGTGACTCATACATCTTGCATTTGTGTGATATGACCACCATACGCCCTAGCGACATCAGGGCCGTAGCCTCCACAGGTATTTCATGGATGGCCAGATGGGACACCGAAAATCTATTCTACATGGGGTGCTATAGATATCCTTAGGTGAAAGTCCCAGAACCCTCTTGGTTTTAGAGGTTGCTCCAACGTCTAGACCGAGTGGATGCATGAGCATATGAGGGCAGTATACCGTTAAGCCGCGTCTCCCACTGTGTCGTGGTTGGTTGGAAGGGGGTACGGCCTTACCTGCTCGAGAGGAGGGGGCAATGCTAGGCTGAGTCTGACCAGCTCGAGGAATGGGTCCACTATCGATGAGCCGGGCCCGATATTGGCAGGCGGATAGTGAGGTCTCTTCCACTCACCTTGTTGCGCGCGATGGAGCCGCAATCTGGTTTGGAGTGTAATAGACCCCGGTGATTTTTCAGAGAGGAACCGTACTGATATGTGAACTTATTGAGTAAGAGTTGCATAATCATGCATTTATTTCATTCACTATCCACTCGGGCTGGTGGTGCACAACTAATTGTTGTGTACCTTCGCATGGCCAGGATTTCGGTTGGGCGCACGACTAACCTGAGATCAGGAGTTTACCACATTGAGTCTGACTATCCAAATTTAGGTATGGGACTGGTTTGGATAGAAGTTCCTTGTGATGGACCCCATAGCCTACGATACTATGTACTATCATCTCGACTTCACTCCAGCTTGGTCATTTCATTCGCACCGCATATCGCATTGCATCCATAGTACTTAGCATTTTGGGTTGCCATATTTCTGCATTGATATGGCGGTTAGTACTCACGCCTTGCATCGCATAGCCTTGGTATAGCTAATGGCAGTCATAGACTTTTCAGTATATTTCCGCTTATTTCGATATTGTATGATTTATGGCGTTGTACCCTCGGCATCTAATATTTGGCTTGCTCTGATACCTAATTTGCATAGCTGATTTGCATTGTATACCCTGATATTGTATGACTCATGGACTTGTCAGTAATTCCGCTTACTCTGATTACTCTGATATTGCTTACTTGACACTTACCTTGTGCACACACTTACACCACCCTCTAAGCTTTCTATAAGCTTATGCACGATAGATGCGTGCAGGTGATGTTAGGTTGCAACAGCGTGGAGCTTGGAGCTTGTAGCTGACTTCTAGAGCTTTAATTTTGACATATATATTTCCCTTTTAGCATTGTACTCTAATGATTATATTAGTAGATATGTGATGATGATGTTGCCTTTATGACTTGGTTATTCTTGTGGTTATGCTCCATTACAAAAAAAATTCATACTGAAAATCCTCCTTGTAGAATCCCAAGATCGGAATCGGTCACGTGAGTGGCGGGATCTGAGAATGGGGTACTACGGAGGCTGTCGGCGCCAGATTCGGCGGTCGGGAATTTTGTGAGCCCGTTTTTCGAGTTTGGGGCGTGACAATGACCATCCGTTTGGGTCTTTTGAGATGGTTTTCAACCGTCCTTTTTTCACTGTTTTAGCGTAGTGGTGGAATCCAAGCAATCCGTCTATCTAAATGGAGCCCATCGTGATATTTGTATGATAATCCACATCGTCCATCAGGTTGGGACGGTGGGGACCCATGAGTAGCAGCATAGCTGTTGTATACATCAACAAGCTCAGTGGGTCTGATTTGAGTTCAATCCAGATTATCCATCTGTGGCCCCACCAGTAGCAGTTAGCTGCTAGTCTCGACATCAATAAGTTCTATGGGCCCTTTTGATGTATGTGTTACATCCAAACCCTCCATCCAATTGGCAAGCTCATCTCAAGGCATGAGACTAAAAATGAGGTAGATCTATCAGGCAGACCACACTGTAGAAAACAGCGGAGAGTTGAACGCCCACCATCCTTTTGGGACCACTGAAGTTCTGGATCATTATGATATTTATTTTACCTCTTAATTCATGTCTTTGTGATCTTATGAACAGACTGGATGGAAAATAGACATGATGGTGGGCCCTGTGGAATTTCAACAGTGGAAATCATTATCACCACGGCTATTTGTGCCATTATCCAGATGATCTTTCGATCACTACCTTTGCTGCTATTTATGGTGTAGCCCATGTGATGCAGCCCACTTCGTGTATATAAGGCCCATTGGTGCAGCCCACTGATGCTGCCCACTTGATGTATATGAGGCCCATTGGTGTGGCCCATGTGATGCAGCCCACTTGATGTATATAAGGCCCATTGGTGCGGCTCGTGGATGTGGCCCACTTGATGTATATGAGGCCCATTGGTGTGGCCCATGTAATGCGGCCCACTTGATGTATATGAGGCTCATTGTGATCTATTCGAGGCCTATGGGTTGAGGCTCAATGTGATGTATACAAAGACAATGAGTGAGGCCTAATGAGACGTATGTGAGGCCTTTGTGTGGGGCCAAATGTGATGTATATGAGGTCCATTGTGATGTGTGATTTCACCATGATGTATGTAATGATGTTTATGGCAGGCCATGCTTCAGGAGCAATGATGGTTTGATGTCCACATTGTAAGAGTAATAATGGTTAAATGTCTACATTGTAACTCTCCCCAGGGCCCGTTGTTAAGCCCATACTTATTGTGTGTAGGCCGTCCAGGCCCATCTTCATTATGAAGATAGTTCATCATCATTTAACATGCTTAATATAACTCCATGATTCATGCCCATATGCATAATATGTATGCTTGATATGAGGAGTGACTAATCATAGCATATGCCACTAGGCAGATTGTTTATGGGACTCACTGATAGGAGTTGCCCACATGAGCACCCGGTACACGCAGGATTGTTGCATGACTACATAGTGTGATTCATGCATCTCACATTTGTGTGACATGATCACTGTACGCCCTATTGACATCAGGGCTGTGGCCTCCATCGCATGGTCTTAGTATGGCGATAGCATTCATGCCTTGCAACGCATGGCCTTGGTATGGCCGATAACATTCATGCCTTGCATCGCATAGCCTTGGTACGACTGATAGTATTCATGGACTTACCAGCATATTTCTGCATTACTCTGATATTGCATACCTAGCACTTGCCTTACGCACACACTTACACCACCCTCTGAGCTTTTCATAAGCTTATTCCCGACCGTTGTGTGCAGGTGACGTTGGATAGCTACAGCGCCGAGGCAGGAGCGTGTAGCTGAGCTTTTGGAGTTCCGATATTTATATTTATATTTCCCTTTCTGTATTATACCTAAAGTTTTTGATATAGTGGATATGTTGTGATATTATTTTGTGACTTAGTTATGCTTGTGGTTATGCTCTATTACAAAAAAAATCATATTAGAAATCCTCCTTGTAAGATCCCAGGATCGGAATCTGGCATATGGGTGTCGGGAGCCGAGAATGGGGCACTATGGAGGCTATCGGCGCCAGATTCGATGATCAGGAATTCTGTGAGCCCAGTTTTCGAGTTTGGGGCGTGATAATAATTGTTATCCATCTAGCCTTAGTAGGCTAACCGAAATCGTGGGGCCCCCATTATTGTTGATGCTTCCACCATGCCTTATAGATTTTTTCAAGTCATTAAGCCTATCTTGTGCTTATTGGGCCCTATAGGAAGCCCAATTTACTACGTGATGAAGCGGGTAAGGAACCCCACTCCTTGTTCTTGGGCCCATTCTCGATATGAGTAGGCCATCCGGGCCCATCCTTGATATGAGGAGAGTACATCATCACCATAGAATATGCTTAATATAGCTTTATGATTCATGCCCATGCGAATCATATGTATGCTTGATATGAGGAGTGATTGATCATAACATATGCCATTGGGCAGATTGATTATGAGACTCCTTGACAGACAGAGTTGCCCCACAGGAGCGCATAGTACGCACGGGATTGATGCATGACTAGATAGTATGATTCATGCACCTTGCAATGTGTGATGTAATCATTGTATGCCCTAGCGACATTATAATTGTGGCCTCTATAGGCATATTGTGGATAGTAGGATTGGATACCAAAAATACTTGGTTCTAGCACTGTGGCACATAGGATGTCCTTGGGTGAAAGTCCTAGAACCCTTATGGTACCAGGAGGATACACTAACGTCGAGACTGAGTGGATATATGAGCGCACGAGGGCCATATATCAGTAAGTCGGGTCTCCCACTATGTCGTGGTCGGTTGAAAGGGGGTGTGGCCTTACCCGCCCAAGAGGAGGGGGCAATGTTAAGCTGAGTTTGATCAGCTTGAGGAATGGGTCCGCTATCGACAAGCTGGGCTGAAATTGGCAGGCGGATTGTGAGGTCTCTTTCACTTGCCCAGTTGTGCGCTTAGATGGGGCGGCAAGCTGGCGCAAAGTGTACTAGACTCCGATGATATTCCAGAGAGCAACTATACTGATATACTGATGTGTGGATCCAGCTGAAGACTGGTGTGCTTGTGTTGCATGTTGCATATGACATTTGGCCATATAGGCCTTGCATCACATAGCCTTGGTATGACTGATAGCATTCATGGACTTTCCAGCATTTCCACATAGAATTCATGGACTTGCTAGTATTTTCTTATTACTCTGATATTGTATACTTGACACAAATATTGTGCACATACTTACACCACCCTCTAAGCTTTCTATAAGCTTATGCATGATAGATGCGTGCAGGTGACGCTAGGACACAATTGAGCTGAGGCAGGAGCGTGTGGCTGAGCTTCTGGAGTTTTTGATATCTATCTTGTATTTCCCCTTCATGTATTGTACTCAAATTTTTTTATTATAGTGGATATGTGGTGATGTTGTGGTCATTGTTTGTGGGTTATGCTTGTGGTTATGCTTTTATTACACAAAAAAATTATGTTAAAAATCCTCCTTGTAGGATCCCGGGATCGAAATCCAGTATATGGGTGCTGGGAGCCGAGAATGGGGTACTACGGAGGCTGCTGGTTCCAAATTCGCCGATTAGGAGTTTTGTGAGCTCGGTGTTCGAGTTCGGGGTGTGAAATTTTTCATCATCTAACTCGTTCATAGGGTCACACAGACATGGATTAGTGGAAAACACAAATATCAGCTTGATCCAAAACTTTTAAGGGCCCTAAGAAGTTTTTAATGGTAGGTGTTCGATTCTCGCTATTTCTTGTGGTGTGGACCACTTGAGCTTTGAATCTTTCTCATTTTTTTACTCATGCCCTAAATTGAGCTGGCATAATAAATGAGCAATATGGATAAGTCACATACAACACGATGGGCCCCACATTGATTTTGTAAATTTCTCGATTTCAGTGTTACAAAAGTTAGTTGTCACATCTGCATTAGGAAAGATGTGGTAATTACCTAGCTAAATAACTATTACCCATTTACATGGTAATTACAGTTGAGTTAAAAAATCAAACATGTCCTAAATGAATTATAAGATATGTGGCTGGGACAATCGATTTTGGCCTTTGATACCCATTTGAAACATCGACTATTATTGATAGGTATTCGGATGCCGATTGGGCTAGTAATATTGATGATCGCAAGTCAACCAATGGTGGTTGCTTTTACATCAACAATTGTCTAGTGTCTTGGCATAGTAAGAAACAAAACTCTATATCTTTGTCTACCCCTGAGGCCAAATACATTACAGCCGGCAGTTATTGTGTACAACTTCTTTGGATGAAGCAAATGTTGCTGGATTATGGGATTGACCAATCAAAAATGACACTATTTTACGATAATATAAGTGCCATTAACGTTTCAAAAAACTCAGTTCAACATTCTAGAACAAAACACATTGACATCCGACACCATTTTATATGTGAGCTTATAAGTGTTATAGTTTATATCCTTGTCTGTTGTCGAATTTGTGGTGCCAAAATCACTGTTATATATAACTTGCATAAGTGAAGCTCTCTCAAGGATCAACATTCATAAACAAGCTAAGCTCACAACAAGCAAAGCTCACAAGTACAAGGATCAATCTTGAATGCAAGAACTGCTCACAAGACAAGACTTAAGCTGCAAGAACTCAAGCTGCAAGACTTCAAGAAGAGTACAAGGCAGTTTTTAAAGATCTCAAGATTTCAAGATTGAACTACATCAAGACTTCAAAGCTCATACTTCAAGGTCACTAGTTCCTAATGTTTCAATGTCCTTACTTCATGGTTGAGGTTTGACTGACCTTAGGTTGACCTTAGAAGTAGGTCACTTTGGATACATAAATCGAACGTTTATTTTACATAAGTTTGGTCTGTTCTTCGACTAGTCCTAGAGTTGCTTCGACTAGTTTAAGAAATTCCTCGATCAGTCGTGAGTTTGTTACAAATTTCGAATAAAATCTGTTAGGCTTCGACTAGTCCAGGAATCTGTTCGACCAGTCGAAGGAACAGTGTCGACTGCATCTTCGACCAGTCGAAAATCTTTGACTCAAAATCCAGCGATGTTTTTCAGGTTCTTCGACCAGTCGAAGGAAACCTTCGACCAGTCGAAGGTGACCTACGACCAGTCGAAGGAGACCTTCGACCAGTCGTAGAACGGTCAAAGCTTATCGCGCCTGATTTTTCAAATATCTATTATTGCTTCGACTAGTCGAAGAGCTCCCTAAACCAGTCGAAGATGCGAACTGCTCACCTATAAATAGTGCATGAATCTCAGAAGAAATCACGGAATTAATTAATCCATTCAAGCCAATCTTCGTCGAACTTCTGAGAGATAATTCTGTGCTCCATCTAAGCTAAGTGTGCTTATTTAATATTCTCTTTCCTTAGCTTTATTTAATTGATTTTGTTTCTGCTATTCCAATCTAATTTGATAAGAGGAATTATTATTCCCTTTCTTTGGAATCAAAATCAATTAAGGCAAGCCCTATTTGGTTTAATTTAAAATCTATTAGAATTAGAACCATTGTAATTGAGTACTGGACATTGAACTTGGACATTCAATCATCTACTCTGATTTGGTTCTACCGGGCTGCTAAAACGAAGGAGATAATCAAGTATTTTACATTTAATTGTAAATTCCTTTCTGTTTTGGTTTCTTTCAAGATTTGCCAGAAAAATCTTGTTGTATTGGTTATCTGAGGAGAGCCAGGAAAACTCAGAAGTGGGGTTTTTTAATTGTGTAAGCCCACAGACAAAGACACAATTGTAAAGGTTTTGGGTGAACCTGGAAAAACCTATTTTGTTAGTGAACGCTAATATCCCCTGTGTGAGGATATTAGGAGTGGAGTAGCATTCTGTGTGGCTGTTGTTTAACAGTTGGTAAACACACAGGCGAACCACTATAATCCCTTGTGTTGTGGTTGAATGATTTATACTTCTGATCTTTAATTATTCTTTTGTGGGATGTATGTATGGTGGTGAATGTTGTAATCATTTAATTCAAGCATTGTGAGAATTTTGTAATAGTTTAGAATTTATTTTCTGCTATTCCTTTATCAGCTTGATATTCAATTTTCTTTAAAAGTTGTTCCAGCAAGGTTGCCCTGCCATTTTTATGGTGTATGGCTGTCCCTAGAACAATGCATTTGTGATTACAATTTATTTTAATTTAGTTTGTATTTATTTCTGTATTCCTCTTCGGTTTGAGATTTGATACAAAGATCTTTTTAGAAATAAGGTTGTCCTACCATAAACTCTGGTTTTTAGTGTAAGGTTGTCCTTAGAACAACATTTGTATCAACCTCTCAAGATCTGAATTTTGAGGCTATTTTACTTTCTTGCATTGTGATTTATTTTGGCTATCATATTCTTTTTAATTCTGCTGTTATAAGTTTTATTTGCCATTGTCCTATTCACCCCCCCTCTAGGACATATAGCTAGGCCTTTTCAAGTGGTATCAAAGCCTAATAGCTATTTTTTAATTCTTGGATTTAATTCCTGGACTAACGATTTAAGCTATTTAAGATGTCAAATTTTGATAGCCTTTCAGTCACAAGGCCTCCACCCTTTGATGGCTCCAACTATGCCTATTGGAAAGCCAGAATGAGGATCTTCCTCAAATCAATGGATGAGAGTGTGTGGCAAGCCACAGCAATGAATGGAAACCTCCTATCATGGAAGTTACTGGGGTTGATGGTTCAAAATCTATGAAAGTCACACCATATTACCAATGGACCACTCTTCAGAAAAGTGAGAGTAGTGCAAATGCTAAAGCACTAAATGCAATTACTTGCGCACTATCACCGGATGAGTTCAAAAGAATCATTTCCTGTGATACTGCAAAGCAAGCTTGGGATATATTAGAGATGACACACGAGGGTACTACAATTGTCAAAAAATCTAAAGTCCAATTCGTCACAACCAGATTTGAAGAAATTCATATGGAGGAAAATGAAATGTTTATGGACTTTTACACTAGATTAAATGACATTGTAAACTCAATGTGGGGTCTTGGCGATAAAATCCCAGAAAGTAAAGTGTGTGCAAAAATATTACGCTCACTTCCTGAACGGTTCAATTCTAAAGTAACCGCAATCCAGGAACTTCGTGATACGGATAATATGAGGGTAGAAGAACTAGTTGGTTCTCTACAAACTTACGAGTTAAACTTTAAAGCTCCTAAAGGTAAATCTATCGCACTAAAATCTTCTAAATGTAATTCAAAAGAAAATTCTGATTCAGAAGATGATATGGCTTTTTTAGCTAAGAAATTTTACAAGATTTTCAAAAGCAAGAAAAGGGTTGATTTTCAAAAATCAAATGATAAAAAGAAGTTTAGACCCAAATCTTGAAAATCTTTGCAAGATAGTCAATCTTACAACTGTCAAGAATATGGGCACTTAGCAAATAGATGTCATAAAAGGGACAAACCCAAGAAGAAGGGTATGTTGGCTACTTGGGATGAATCATCTGATTCTGAAGGTTCTTTTGAATCAGAAGATTCAGAAACTGAGTTGGGCAATGAGGTTAAAGCTTTTATGACTCTAGCTAAATTCACATTTTCAGATAATGACTCAACAAGTGAAGAAAATCTGAGTAGTGAATGTGAAAATGAAGATGATCTTCAAGATGCTTACAATGCCCTATATAAGGAAAGTTGTAAAATTGCTGTCAAACTTAAACTTCAAAAAGAAAAGTTTTCTAAACTCAAAAAATGTTTTGAATCACTTGTCTTAGAAAAATCACAAATTTCAGATTGTTTTGAAAAATCAAAATGCGATTTGAAATTCAAAAACTCCCTAATTATTGATTTAAAATCTGAAATTGAGAAACTTAAAACTGAAGTATCTTCTCTTCTGAGTCTAAAGGACACATGGAAATATGCCCAAGGTGATCCAAAGTTAGAAAAACTATTATCCAGATCAAGAAAATGTGGCGATCGATCCAGGTTGGGCTATGATAAAAATCTACCTCCTAAACAAAAGTATACTCCTCCTATGTTTGTTAAAGGAGAGTCCTCAAACTCAAAAGGAAAAAGTACTAATCAAGATTTTTCTAGAAATTTAAAAACTTTTCAAAATCCTAGAAGCAGCCATGTCAACTTTAATCAGAAACGAAATCCACTAGCTGAAAAGATAGTTGATTTACTCAAGGAGCTCTTAAAATCTAACTCTATAGGTCATTCCTACAAATATACACAAAAGAAGACCAACTATGTTCCTAAACCCAAAACAGTTATGAAATGGGTTCCTAAAGTTACCTGCTTGGTTGCTCACACTGCTTTCAAAGCAACAAGTCATTCAAAATGGTACCTAGACAGTGGATGCTCCAGGCATATGACAGGTGACAAAGCTTTATTCACGGATCTGAAAGATATGACTGATGGTTCAGTCACATTTGGTGATGGTAGCAACTGCAAGATTATAGGCCAAGGTACGGTTCAACTTTTTAATCTTCCTGTGTTTAAAAATGTTTTATATGTTGAAGGCTTAAAACATAACTTGCTTAGTATATCTCAAATATGTGATAATAACCATAGTGTTTGGTTTTCTAATCAAAGCTGTGAGATACTAAACAAAAAGGGTTCTGTAATATTAACTAGACGTAGAACGTCTGAAAATTGCTATATTATTAGCGAATCCAGCTCATCTAATCAAACATGTTACATGGTCCATATAGACGAGACTGATTTATGGCACAAACGTCTTGGACATGTACATTATCGAAATTTATATAGATTGAGCAAACGAGAACTTGTAAGAGGTTTACCCAAACTTTAGAAATTAGATAAAATATGTGGTGAGTGCCAGATAGGCAAACAAAAAAAGAGCTCACACAAAAAGGTGAATTCAAATACCACATCAAGACCACTCGAACTTCTCCACATGGATCTGATAGGACCTACCAGAACAGAAAGTCGTTGTGGGAAAAAGTATATCCTGGTAATAGTTGATGACTTTACCAGATTCACTTGGGTAGTCTTCTTAAGGGATAAATCTGAAACCCTTGAAGAAGTAAGAAAAGTTTTCAAAAGGATTCAAACTGAAAAATCTTCTCAAATCAGTAAAATTCGTAGTGATCATGGATCTGAATTTGAGAATAGCAATTTTGAGAAGTTCTGTACCGACCAAGGAATATTACATGAATTCTCTGCTCCCAAAACTCCACAACAAAATGGAATTGTAGAAAGAAAGAATAGGGTGCTTCAAGAAATGGCTAATGTCATGTTGAATAGCATGAAGCTCTTTAAAAATCTTTGGGCTGAAGTAGTCAACACAGCTTGTTATATTATTAACCGAGTCTACACTAGCAAAGATAATAATAAAATGGCTTAAGAATTGTGGTTCAATAAAATGCCTTCTATTAAATACTTTCGAGTTTTTGGCAGCAAGTGCTATATTTTACGTGATCGTGAAAATTTGGAAAAATTCGATACGAAGAGTGATGAAGGTATTTTTCTAGGATATTCCTTAAACAGTCAAGCTTATAGGGTTCTGAACAAAAGGATTGGTGTGATTCAAGAATCCATTAATGTTGTCATTGATGATCACTTAAACACACCAATTTCTAATTCAGATAATGATGAAGTACTAATCATTGATAAACCTGATACTTCATCGAATCAGACTGATTCTGAGTTGAGGACTATTAAAGATCATCCAACCACACAAATTCTTGGAAACCCTCTCACCGGTGTTCGCACCCGTAGACAACTTGAGGATATATGTAATTATGTATGTTTTACATCCCAAATAGAACCATCTAACATAAAAGAAGCTCTTGCTGATGAGAACTAGATTGTTGCGATGCAAGATGAACTTAACCAATTCGTAAGAAATGATGTTTGGTATCTCGTACCAAGACCTAAAGATAAACACATCATTGGAACAAAATGGATTTTCAAAAATAAGTCTGACGAGTGTGGAAATATAATTAGAAACAAGGCTAGACTAGTGGTACAAGGTTATACTCAAATTGATGGGATTGATTTCGATGAAACTTTTGCACCAGTAGCACGTCTTGAATCTATCAGACTATTTATATCCATTGCATGTTTTAAAAAGATAAAGATCTATTAGATGGATGTGAAAAGTGCTTTTCTAAATGGCGATTTACATGAAGAAGTCTATGTTGAACAGCCCATGGGTTTTGAAGATTCCAAAAATACTGATTATGTATATCGGCTTAAAAAGGCACTTTATGGATTAAAACAAGCACCTAGGGCATGGTATGAGAAACTAACGAAATTTCTTTTAAGTCATAATTTTCAAATGGGATCTGTTGATAAAACTTTGTTTGTTAAAAAACATAATGATCATATCTTAATGGTGCAGATTTATGTTGATGATTTCATTTATGGATCAACTTGTACTAACTTGACTACTGAGTTTGCAGATTTGATGAAATCACAGTTCGAAATGAGCATGGTTGGGGAATTGACTTATTTCCTTGGATTACAAGTAAAGCAACAACCTGAAGGAATATTTATTTCTCAATCTAAGTATGCTTTGAATCTAATCAAGAGATTTGGATTTGAGAATGGCAAGAATTTCGATACTCCTATGAGTACTACCCTGAAACTCTCAGAAGGCTCTAATGGTAAAAATGTTGACTCAAAACTTTATTAGAGTATGATTGGTAGTTTGTTATATTTAACTGCTAGTAAACCTGATATTTCTCTAAGTGTTGGTATTTGCATAAGATATCAATCTGATCCAAAAGAATCTCACTTGATTACTGTCAAGCGAATTATTAGATATATCGCAAGTACTGTAAATCTCGATCTCTGGTATCCTCATGAGACCAGTGTCCAATTAGCTGGGTACTTGGATGCTGACTGGGTTGGTAATCTAGATGATAGAAAATCAACCAGTGGTGGTTGTTTTTACATTGAAAATTGTCTAGTTTCCTGGTTTAGTAAGAAACAAAATTGTATATCACTTTCAACAGCTGAAGCTGAGTATATCGCAGCTGGTAATGCATGTACACAGCTTGTTTGGATGCAACGAATGCTAAGTGATTATGGAATTAAATAGGATTCTATGTTATTACATTGTGATAATTCCAGTGCAATTAATATTTAAAAAAATCCTATTTAGCATTCTCGTACTAAGCACATTGACATTAGATTTCATTATATAAGGGAATTAGTAGAAGAAAAAGTTATATCTCTAGAATATATTCCTACCGAAGATCAACGAGCTGACATTTTCATAAAACCTCTCGATAAAAGCAGGTTCAAAAAGATGAAATTTGATCTTGGCATGTGCATTTTAAAATGATTATTTATGCCTACTTGTATTATAGTGTATATATTTACTAGATTAAATTCCAATTTTTGTATAATTTGCAAGAAATATGAATTTTTGGTCATTCTTCGACCAGTCGTGAGTATACTCGACCAGTCGACCTTTGACCGGTCGTAGATATCCACGACCAGTCGTAGAACTCGGGAATCACTTAAAATTTGAGAATTTTTACTTTCTTCCTCATTTCGTTTTTCTTCTCTAAGGAACTGTGCGTCGACTTGTCGAACCCATCTTTTATGTTCTTTGAGGTTAGTGTTCCAAATCACGTTTTTCTTGCAGATTTGTGTCTAGATTGTTTACTTTTCAAGCTTTAAGCTTTGTATTTTGGATTTCATTGGGATTTGGGGTTTGGATTTTGAAAATTTTGTTTTAAGTAAACCCACTTCTCAATCCTTTGCAACTTCTTATTTCCTTGATATCCTTGTTGCAAATGGCTTCTAGAGGTAGAAAAACTACTTCCCGTGGTCTTTCTTCTTCCTCCAGATCGACCATTATCACTAAGCATCATCTTCTTGTGTCCCAATGATGATTCATCATATGTAAGGGACATTAGATTATGTAATGTTATTGTTGAACATCCTGTTGATGTTAATCATATTGCACCTTTTGACATCCTTCCTATGCTTGAAGCTGTAAGTTGGGTTAACTTATTACATTGGGGTGGGCCTGCATACCGGTTCATTGCCCAATCCATGTTTACATGTATTAGTGCTTTCTCACAGGATAATTTAACTTTTAAAATATCTACTAGAGAAGGGCCTTTTGACATTGATCGTCATTTAATTTCAGCCCTTATGGACATTCCTGTGAATGGTGAGGGTATTCCTATCCGTAACTTAACTTATAAACCCTCAATGTTTGAAAAACACATGCTCACTAGAGACTTGTGCAACATGGATGTTCAATGGACACAAAAAGGGAATGCGCTTCCCGCAAGGTATTTATTACCTAAGTACAGAATTCTCCACAAAATCTTTGTGTCTAATCTATATCCTCGTTCGGGTAATAAAACTGACTTGACTTCGTTTATGGTTCGTGTTATCCATGCTATTTCCAATGGTACTCAGATTTGTTTACCATCCTTAATCTGTCATTTCATTCTTCAGTTTAGACTCCATCCTGGTCATAGTGACATTCCTTTTGCCTATTTAATGACTGTATTGGCTACACATATGTTAGTCGATATGCCGGTTGATGAGGCACCAATCCATCATCTGAACTTCAACAATACTAATATCAATAAGATGAAGCTGGATCTTCTTCCTGAACAAGGTGGTGGTGGTGGTGGTGGTCATGAAGAAGCTGGTGATGACATTAATATGGATGACATTTTTGAGGAACTAGATTCTGACTCAACAAATGATCCAGATTTTGAACCATCTGATGTTGATGCTCGTCTTAGTGCATTAGAGGATAAAGTTGAGAATATAAATGTAAAGATGGAAAACATGTCTGTTGCTCATGATTTACAATTCAAGTACATGCGCAAATATCTTAGGCGATTGAACAAAGGCATGCACCAACTTGATCCCTCTATTCCTGCTCCATCATCTGGTTTTGGTTCTAACTAGTTTATATGAGACTTCTGGTCTGTAATAACTTTATAACTTAGCACTTGGTTGACTGATTTTGAGTTGGATACTATCTATGTTTTATGCTGGATATTTATTCTATGTGAAGCTATGCTGAGTATCTCTATCACTGTTTTGCTATACTCTCATAACTCCTCATGTTTACCCTCATATATCCCTTTATTTAGTTCTCCTTTATTGTTGTTTCCTTTGTCATATTGTGACAAAAAGGGGGAGAATGGTTTGTTCTTAACGATGTGATTGTGAGAGGAGTAGCATTGGTTATGTTACTCAGGGGGAGTATGTTTGAACTAGTTGAATGAAACTGGTTAAACGTTGAATATTGAATATTGAATATTGATTTGCAGGTAAGCCAGTTGATATGACCTGGTTCATAACTCTTTAATCAGTTGTTTTACTTTATGTTTATCTTGGTTATGTGTTTTGTCACTAATTTGATAAAGGGGGAGATTGTAAGTGTTATAGTTTATATCCCTGTCTGTTGTCAAATTTGTGGTGCTAAAATCACTGTTATATATAACTTGCATAAGTGAAGCTCTCTCAAGAATCAACATTCATAAACAAGCTAAGCTCACAACAAGCAAAGCTCACAAGTACAAGGATCAATCTTGAATGCAAGAACTGCTCACAAGACAAGACTCAAGCTGCAAGAACTCAAGCTGCAAGACTTCAAGAAGAGTACAAGGCAGTTTTTAAAGATCTCAAGATTTCAAGATTGAACTACATCAAGACTTCAAAGCTCATACTTCAAGGTCACTAGTTCCTAATGTTTCAATGTCCTTACTTCATGGTTGAGGTTTGACTGACCTTAGGTTGACCTTAGAAGTAGGTCACTTTGGATACATAAATCGAATGTTTATTTTACATAAGTTTGGTCTGTTCTTCAACTAGTCCTAGGCCTTCTTCGACTAGTCCTAGAGTTGCTTCGACTAGTTTAAGAAATTCCTCGATCAGTCGTGAGTTTGTTACAAATTTCGGATAAAATCTGTTAGGCTTCGACTAGTCCAGGAATCTGTTCGACCAGTCGAAGGAACAGTGTCGACTGCATCTTCGACCAGTCGAAAATCTTCGACTCAAAATCCAGCGATGTTTTTCAGGTTCTTCGACCAGTCGAAGGTGACCTACGACCAGTCGAAGGAGACCTTCGACCAGTCGTAGAACGGTCAAAGCTTATCGCGCCTGATTTTTCAAATATCTATTATTGCTTCGACTAGTCGAAGATCTCCCTAAACCAGTCGAAGACGCGAACTGCTCACCTATAAATAGTGCACGAATCTCAAAAGAAATCACGGAAGTAATTAATCCATTCAAGCCAATCTTCGTCGAACTTCTGAGAGATAATTCTGTGCTCCATCTAAGCTAAGTGTGCTTATTTAATATTCTCTTTCCTTAGCTTTATTTAATTAATTTTGTTTCTGCTATTCCAATCTAATTTGATAAGAGGAATTATTATTCCCTTTCTTTGGAATCAAAATCAATTAAGGCAAGCCCTATTTGGTTTAATTTAAAATCTATTAGAATTAGAACCATTGTAATTAAGTACTGGACATTGAACTTGGACATTCAATCATCTACTCTGATTTGGTTCTACCGGGCTGCTACAACGAAGGAGATAATCAGGTATTTTACATTTAATTATAAATTCCTTTCTGTTTTGGTTTCTTTCAAGATTTGCCAAAAAAATCTTGTTGTATTGGTTATCTGAGGAGAGCCAGGAAAACTCAGAAGTGGGGTTTTTTTAATTGTGTAAGCCCACAGACAAAGACACAATTGTAAAGGTTTTGGGTGAACCTGGGAAAACCTATTTTGTTAGTGAACGCTAATATCCCCTGTGTGAGGATATTAGGAGTGGAGTAGCATTATGTGTGGCTGTTGTTTAATAGTTGGTAAACACACAGGCGAACTACTATAATCCCTTGTGTTGTGGTTGAATGATTTATACTTCTGATCTTTAATTATTCTTTTGTGGGATGTATGTATGGTGGTGAATGTTGTAATCATTTAATTCAAGCATTGTGAGAATTTTGTAATAGTTTAGAATTTATTTTCTGCTATTCCTTTATCAGCTTGATATTCAATTTCCTTTAAAAGTTGTTTTAGCAAGGTTGCCCTACCATTTTTATGGTGTATGGCTGTCCCTAGAACAATGCATTTGTGATTACAAGTTATTTTAATTAAGTTTGTATTTATTTTTGTTTTCCTCTTTGGTTTGAGATTTGATACAAAGATCTTTCTAGAAATAAGGTTGTCCTACCATAAACTCTGGTTTTTGGTGTAAGGTTGTCCTTAGAATAACATTTGTATCAACCTCTCAAGATCTGAATTTTGAGGCTATTTTACTTTCTTGCATTGTGATTTATTTTGGCTATCATATTCTTTTTAATTCTGCTGTTATAAGTTTTATTTGGCATTGTCCTATTCACCCCCCCTCTAGGACATATAGCTAGGCCTTTTCAGAGCTTGTATAGGAAAATGTGATTGTGTTGGATTATGTGTCTACCAACCAACAACTTGCCGATATATTAACGAAACTGTTGGATGTCAATAGATTTGGAAATCTCCAAAAATCTATCGAAGTATATGCGATCTAATTTCATTAATGGCCCATATGTTTTAATTACTATATTTGAGGATTTTGGCCTCATCATTCTTTTTTGACATAAATAGTTTAGTTTAATTTTTTTGTTTTATTATTTTGTGAATTTTGTTCAGTGTATAAACATGGATTATTGGTATATATGTGTGTACATCTCATTGTATATGTTTGTGTGTGCTGAACAAGAAAATCTGAACTGACAGACTGCTTCGATGACATTGAAGATGTCTTCGATGGCATCGAAGCCCTTCCCGCATAACTAACATATCTGGACACTGTTAGATGGCATCGACGATGCTTCGGTGACAACGAAACTTATGTTTCGATGGCATTGAAGATACTTCGATACAATCAAAGCATTGGGATGGTATATATTTGGGCGAGTGCAGGAATTTTCATTGTCACTCTATTCTCCTCCACCGCGCGTCTCTTCCTCTCCCCTTCTTCCTTGGAGCTTCAGTGAATGATTTTCAGTCATTTTTCTTCCTCCATTGGTCTTCGTGTGTGGTAAGGCATCCCATTGTGTCCTCCATTTTCATTTTTCATTATCTTGGGTTGCCGATTTAGGATTGATAGGCTCGATTTGGGGATTTCCTTGTGATTGTGCATTTCATTGTAGTATTTCTTGGTAAATCTTGATTTATTCTGAAATTTGCGCCACGCCTAAGGAAAAGAGCAAAACCGTTGTCCAAGGGGAGCCATCTAGAGCCAAACAATAAAAAATGTGTGCTCGCCCACGAGAAAATAGGCCCTTGGCTCTAGTGGAGCCTTCCACATCGTCTTCTCTAGCCTCACGGCAGGAGACACTGTGGCGAGAGGCTCCACAACCTAAGATCCAAATTCTAGTCATTCAACCTCCCCTAAAAGCCCTATATGAAAATTTTAAGGGGAGGAAGATGGTTTTGGAACATCAGGTGGATAAAAACTGCATTCGACCATATGGGATTGAACTCATATCAGAAGCAGTTGGATGGAGCAACATGCTCAACTTTGGCGACGTATCTAGGAATGAACAAGTATATCAATTCCTTGCCTATTATCATTCCCCAGTCCTTGACCCACCATCTCTTAAGGTCATAATTGGTCAGACCACTACCCATATCACTATGACTATGATTGCTCAGCTCATCAATGTGCCAGCCATACCACAAGGCCTGGCAGACCATGATTTTAATTCATTAGATGTTAGGTCCAAGGTCACCCAGTACCTGTGCAATGGCATAAATGTTCCATGGAATGAAGGGAACGCTTTACGTTCAAAGCACATGGCACATAAATTCTGTGTCCTCCATTAGTTCCAATGTCTATCCTTATGGGACTAATAAGGTAGACTTGACCTCGTTCATGTTGAACATTCTCTATAACATTTGTCTAAGGATCCATCTATGTCTACCGAGTATCATCCTCCATCAGATCGCCTTTGTAGTACAAGGGACTTGAGACACACATTACATTCCCCCATCTTATTTGTCTGCTAGCCTGGTAAGTGAGGTCGTTGCCCACGTCTGATCGTCTGCATCCTGCTCCACGCTTCACTAAAGACAACATCAGGAGGATGAACCTCTAGGAGCAATCGGGGACCACATCGGCATTAGCATCTGCACCCCAGGAGGATGACACTCCACTCGAGACCAAGGCTGTAGAGACAGATTTCCCAACTAAGGATGAGGTTCGACCACCTCACGATCTCCCATGCACACTAACTTCCGCACCAGGCGCCACATGTGCTTTCGCGATCACTGGGAGTCCATCATCCAGTCCCTGGACCATCAGGATGAGTGTGTCACCTAGATGGAGCGGGTGGTCAATGCCCTACAGCGGTCCATGGAGGCAATTCAGCAAACCACACAGGAGATCTTGCATGCCCTCACTTGCCGTCGCGATGACACAGCTCCGTATGAGGATGGTCAATCTGCTTAGAGTCCAATTCAGTGATGTGAGTCTAGGGTTTAGGTCCTGTGGCATTATTATCTTTTTGGATGCCCAGGATGATCTGATACATATGTATTTGTAAATGGTTTGATCAGATGTTATAGCGTATGGATTGTTGTTTGTGTTTTGGATGATATTGCCCTACTTGGGCTATTTGTGCTTGTCTTTTAGATATTTATGCCATTATTGGGCTTTCTAGATTATCTATATATGTGACATGTTTTGGATGATCTAACATATTTCCTTGAACTCAATTCATACTATTTTGATTATGCGATTAGACTATCTTCCATGAACTTATGAAAATATGATTGTTCTCCAACTTTAGTAATGTATGGTATGATGATTATTGCTAACCCTTTGCCAATGAAAGACAAAAAGGGGAGAACCATACTCCTGCAATTAGGTGTGTATGTTGTTTTGACTTAATGGTGATGCAGGAAGATAAGGCGAGTAGTAATTCAAGCTAGCAACTTAAGCAAAGTTTAATATTTGTATGTTTTTGTAAAAGCATTGTAATAATGTGAAATCTTGAGTTGTATAGATAATTTAGGGTTTGTTAGGTATTTTTTCACATAACTGACAAAGGGAGAAATTGAAAGTGCCCTGGTTTGTCAATATACGTGTATGTTGAGCCTTAGAGTCAAGTGAGCCCCATATGAAGAATATAAGACCGAAGACTCACCAAGTTGAAGAGGTTTGAGTACACATCATAGGTATATTAAACCTCATATCCCTAACCAAACCCTATCAGGTAAAAACCCCGCGTAAAATGGTCCCAACTTACCCAAAACTATATTTGCAAAACCCTTGAAAAGCTTAGATTTAAAGTTAGTTTAAAGTTTGTGGAGAATGAATCAAATTGGTAAATATCATGTTCGATGGCATTGAAAACAGTGGGCAAATAATCTAACAAGTAAACTGTAAAAATACTGGACATTGTCGATGACATCGGACAGAATCTGTCCAGCACTTATTTCAAAATCTTAGTACAGGAGTTGATGGCATCGAAGATGGCTCGATGACATCAAAGGAAACATCGATGGCATTAAAGACCCTTCCATGACATTGACAATGACAGATTTCTACCCATTTTTTACCATTGGAATTTCGCTATATATCACTTGGGGTTGTTTCTTGGCTTTTCAGAACGAGCATTGAAGAGAGCTTTGGGAGAGTTATTGTTAGAGTTAATACCCTTCCTCTCAAGCCCTCTTTCCTATAGGAGTTCATCATTCAATCCATGACTTAAAGGCATTTATTAGAACATTCATAGCTTGGATTGAACTACGAACTCCGACCTTCATTGATGATTTAGCAACTACTTTGATGGAAAATCATTGTGCTGGAATCTTTGAATGCCTAGCCTTGAGAATCTCCTCTAGCTCTTAAAGACACATCACTAACTAGATTGATTCACCAATAACTTGACCCAACAACCTCGACATCTTCGATTGAAGCATCTACAATGGGTTGTGGTTCAAGGAAGCTAAAAACTCTTCATCAACTAGAAGTCTTCATCAACATGTGTTGAATAGGGCTCACTCACTTAGAGGTAAGTAGTAGAGTCCATTATGTCTAAAACCCTTTCCTTATATAGGATTGTGTAACGTCTTGGAAAAATCCGTACAAAGACCCGAGTACCACCTCAGGCAGAAATCACTAAGGACCAAATCCTTTAGAAATTAGATGAGAATTAACTAAGTGCTAAACTATATTACCTATGAAATTAGCACTAATCACTTTAAATACGATCTGTAAAACCCAAAATGAGTAGAACCGTTGACACTACATTACCCTGAAACTTAGGATCTATCTCAAAACCCAGTTGCTCGTGGGAGCATCATGAAACTCCATATCGGACCTGGACCGCGTGTCGAAAGTTTGATTACTGTGAAACCATACGATTAGGACTGCATTCCTAGACTTGAGGATCACGTCAGAAATCAAGTCCTAATAGTATCCAGAAACGCACAACTTAAGCCCAGAGCGAAGTGTGTGAGAAATGTGAATATCTTTAGAAAATGAACTGAGACTTAAGTGAATTGAGTCGTTTCACTGGTAGGCCAAATCTAAGGATTCAGACTGTCAGAATCTGACCCAATTCACCCTCGGATCAGGAAAAATTTCTAACACATGTCAGTATACTTGTGGCCCTGATCGAGTATCGGTGATCGTTGAACTGAAACTGGTCCGTCACGGTCGATCTGTAAATTCGATTGGACTGAAAACTTAACTTGACCTAGATCCAATATATGAGAGCTTAAGTCCGACCGCACGTAAAGAAGGGGCCTCCAAAAGTGCTCCGTTGGATCAGAACAGTCCCTATTTGGCTATAACCTAAGTATACCTTGGCCCTGGGGCCATATCCATCAATCCTGGGCCTATATAAGGGCCTTAAACCCTCTCTCTCTCTCTCTCTCTCATTCCATACGAATTTGGAAAACCCTAAGAGAGAGAAGAGAGAAAAGAGAAGGAAAGAGAGAAAGTGAGAGAGAGAGTTGGCGTTTCTTCCTAGGATTTAATCCCATCACTCCACGTGCTTAACCACCATACCTGTATCACTTTTTCGACGATTCCAACTCCGTACTTGGGTCAGAAAACCTAACCCTAATCTGTTTAAAGGTTTCCAATAGTGTAAGTGATAAAATAACTAACCTATTTCATGCTATAGGTTGCTGTTGTACCGTAGACAAAGGCTTAGTGTTTAAACTGAGTTCGTTACGAGTCTACCGGCGAAAGGTGTGGACTATAAACGTTTAGGTTATGGTTTTCAAGGCTTTCAATGTCAGTTAATGATTTATGACTGACTTGATTGCTGTCGCATGTGCTTAGATGCAATGATTTTCATTTTTTACATATACTGTGAACTATGTTGAATATAATGCATTCCATGTGTTTGTTGAAATGTTTGGATGAATATGGAGTTAGGATTTGTTCTTGCTATGATTACCTGAGTGAGAGTACGTGCTTGTTGTACTTGTGGCAACTCCTCGTGAAAGGATTTGCTATAATATATGTTATAACTAATTTATTATATGTATGTTGATATGCGTAGTCTAAGTGTTTGATTATATGTTTGAATGAGAAAATGTTTGATAAGAATTGTATTTAATAAGGGTGTTGAGATAGAATTCTTAGCTACCTTATCTATAAATATAGTTTCCTTCATGTGACCTAAATTCCGAGTATGGAATTTATGGATGAAATGCAATATATGGTAATATGTGCAATGTGTTCGATGAAATGCTCGAATGAGATTCGTGTTGGGAATGTTTATTAAATGCCTATATGATTATCACATGTCTCCATATGCTGCATTTGAATATGATTAGGACTACTAGGTAGACCAGGCAATCAGTAACAATTCCTGTTTGAGTGGCTGAGCTAGTCTCACCACATTTGATGCGTTCGGTGCATTCGAGTCGTTCGATGATTGTCGACAGTGGTTAGCACTCCATGTCGATAAATTCAGCATACGCTCGTACCAATCGAACTTGTCAAGTAACCCGATTTGCCTACTATGTGTTCACCATCTATGGACGCTACTGCTTAAACCTAAGGTACCAAACTTACCAGTTAAAAGCCCGTTTAACCTTAGTACCTCGATCCGCTAAGACTCATGAGCCGGGCATGGTAGTATGGGACGTCATGGTCAAGCTATCGGCCTACGCTAGGGCGAGGAGCCTCCCCGTAGTGACCAGTGAGCAACCCAAACTCGTGAGCCGAATATGGTGGTATGGGACACTGTATTTGAGCTATCGGCCTACGCTGGCGCAGCCTGGCTGTGGTCCCCAGTCGGGTCGGTGATGAGCCTTTAAAAATAGACTGCCAGTTGGTAGGGCGTTAGTGGAGTGACCTCAAGTATGAAACAGGCCTACCCCAGCATAGCCTGGCTGTGGTCCCCAGTCGGGTTGGTGACAAGCCTTTGAAAATAGACTGCCAGTTGGTAGGGCATTAGTGGTAGTGACCTGAACGTGCTTATCGTATGTGATTAACTAGGATTGACGACCCTAGATGGATCATTGTTGGGTAAATGATATAAAGGGTGGTACCTTAGTTGTCACACCCCAAACTCGGAAACGGGGCTCACAAAATTCCCGATTGCCGAATCCAGCGCCGACAGCCTCCGTAGTACCCCATTCTTGGCTCCCGGCATCTATACACTAGGTTCCTAATCCTGGGATCCTACAAGGAGGATTTCAAGCATGATTTCGATTCAGTATAAGCATAACCATAAGCATAACCCACGAACAATAATCACAAGAACACCATCACAAAATCCACTATGATAAAAAACTTTTGAGTACAATGCGTATAAAAGGAAAATATAAGATGATGATAATCACATGAACTAAAAAATCTCGACTGCACACTCCAACTCTGATAAGGCTACGACTGCGTCCTGGCGTCACTTGCACGCATCGATCATGTATAAGCTTATAGAAAGCTTAGCGGGTGGTGTAAGTGTGTGCGCAATATAAGCGTACTCAGAATGCAAGGTCAGAGCAATGCGAAATCATGATGATGAGTACATGAATGCAGTCAGCCGTACCAAGGCTATGCAGTGCAAGATATGAATGCTATCGGCTATAACACGGCCATGCGATGCGAGATGTAATTCAAGCATGCCAATCCTCATCATGTATTAGTACAGTTCTCATTCTGGATAATCATCGGGGTTTAATACACTCCAAATGGCACTACCGCTCTCCAAGCCGCATAGTCCAAGTGAGCGTAAGAAACCTCACTATCCGGCTGGCCAATAGTTTGTCAATACCTATCCGGCACGTCGATAGCGAATCCATTCACGAGTTGGTCAAACTCAGCCTAGTATTGCCCCCTACTCTTGGGCGAGTAAGGCCACACCCCTTTCCAATTGACCATGACATAGTGGGAGAGCGGCCTCCTGGTATTCGACCCTCGCGCGCTCATATATCCACTCGGTCTTGATGTTGAAGTCATCCTCTGGTACCATCAGGTTTAGAAATTTTCACCCAAGGACATCTATGGCGCCCCGATGCTTAGTAATAATATTTTCGGTATCCAATCCAGCCATCCACGATGTGTTTGTGGAGGTTATGACCCTGATGTCCCTATGGCATACAATAATCACAACCACACAAATGCAGGTGCATGAACATACTATCAGACATGCAACAATCCTGTGCGTACCGAGCACTCATGTGGGGCAACTCCGCCTATCAGGGAGCCCATAAACAATCTGCCCAGAGGTATATGCTATAATCAGTCACTCCTCAAATTAGGCATACATATGATGCGTATAATCATGAATCATGGATCTATACTAAACATGTTATATGGTGATGGGCTCTGATCATAACGAAGATGGACCTAGACTGCCTACACACTATAAGTACGGGCTTATCAATGGGCCTTAGGGAGAGTGACAATGCGGACATTTAACCAACATCATGCATATAATGTGGACGTCAAACCATCATTGCTCCCAAGGCGTAGCCTGCTATAAAGGTCAACCCATAAACCATGGGGAATCACACTACAATGGGCCTTATGTACATCCTATTGGGCCTCGACCCATGGGCCTCATATATATCAAAGTGGGCCTCGATAATGGGCCACAATTGCATCAAGATGGGCCTAGTCACATGGGCCTCATATAAATATATATCATGAATCATATTAAAAGATTAACTGGACCATGCTCCAAATAACAGTGGTGATAATGATTTCCACCATTAAAATTCTTAAGGCCCACCATAACATTTATTTTCTATCCAATTTGGGCATGGGGCCACACAAACTTGGACTAAGGAAAAAAAAATTTCCTAACAATCCAAACTTTTATGACTACAAAAGTATTTCAATGGTAGAAGCTCAATCCCCACTGCCTTTGTACTGAGTGGTCCACTTGATCCTATATCTGTCTCATTTTTAGTCTCAAGCCATGAGACGGGCTTTCAAATGGTTGGATGGTTGGGATGCAACACATGCATCATGGTAGGGCCCATAAAGACGCACCATCATATATATGTATATGTATATAATATAATATAAACAATAATATATATATATATATATATATATATATATATATATATATATATATATATGTACACACACGAGGTGCAGCCCCCACACGTGGGGTGGGTCCCATATAGATGGACGACATGGATGAACATATACCTCATGGTGGGGTCCCCCTGCCATCCAGTAGCCACCTAAGATGGCTGGACAACATAGACAAAACACATACATCAAGGTGGGCTCCACCGTCCACGGCAGTGGACAGTGTGAATAAAACACGTACATCACTGTGGGCTCCACGTGGGGCCCACCATAATGTTTACAAGCCATCCAATCCGTTCATAAGGTCACGCAGACCTGGATGAAGAGTAAAAACAAATTTCATATTAATTCAAAACCTCTGCTGACCCAAAAGGGTTCCAATGGCAGACGTTAAATCTCCACTGTTTCCTATGATATGGGCCACCTGAGCGTCAGATTGACCTGATCTTTGGAGGGATTATAGCCCTAAGGGGCCCCATCAAAATGCATGGTGTGGATGATCGGGACACATCAAGGTGGGGCCCACGGCTGGGACCGCGGGTCCCTGCCAAGCCGTCCGTCCTTTTAGTGCGCAGGCAGCGCCTGCGTGCGTTCTGACAGCAGCAATGTCAGCTGCTGCACTTTATTTTTTTAAATTATTTTTAATTATTTTTCTGTAGTTTTTGGTAGGTGGGGCCCAGCCATTGAATTCCATAGCTCGGGACAGACCCATCGAGCCCGATATGCAGCGTGTTATGGCGGATAAAGGCATCAAGGTGGATTTTAACAGTTAACCCCACTATTTCCTATGGTATGGCCCGCTTGACTATTGGATTGACTCCATTTTTCGGCTCAACGCCTAAAATAGGCTGAGTAATGAAATGGATGGCATGGATTGTATACATACATCATGGTGGGGCTTACATGAGCGGCCCACCATTTCCTTCCCTTCCTTTTTTTTTTTAGTTAGCTCATTAGTACACTCCCATTTCAGTACACACACTCCATATTAGCCATCCTTATCACGTTCAGCGTCCAGAGACGCTGGACGGCGAGGATCAATAGGGACATCATGGTGGGTCCCACATGCACATGGCCCACCGGTTTGGACCACTTGATATTTATGTTTTCCTTCCATCCGGGCCCACTAATGGGCTACATGGTGTAGATCCAACACATTCATCCAATGGGTCCCACATGAAATATGTGATTCATGGTGGGCCACACTTACCCCTTCATCATCATCATTATTTAAAGAAAGAGAGAGAGAGAGAGAGAGAGAGAGAGAGAGAGAGAGAGAGAGAGAGAGAGATGGTGATAGAGGGGGGCCCCGCCACTATGGGCCCCTCATGAACACAATACATACATCATAATGTGTCCCACTAACTAGTGGGCCCAAAAGTTAAAATCAATGGTGGATCACCTACCTCTAGGCCTTCTTCTTGCTCCCCTAGCTTCCTTAGCTCCTTGCCTTCAAGTTTGATGGTGGTAGATAATGAATGAACGGTTGAGATGAGAGATGAGAGGGTAGGGAAAGTGGGCCACACTTGTTGTCTGGGAGGGGAAGAGATTGGACGTGGGATGGTGTGTTGCTTGGAAAGTGAAGAGATGAAATGAGAGAGAGAAAGAGAAGTAGTGGCTTAAGGGATGGGGTGATGTGGTGGTTGTAAGGAAAGGGTGATGGGGGGTATGGTTGTGGTTGAAAATGGAGAAAAAGAGGAATGGTGAGGGGAGAGAGGAGTGGACTTTTGAAAAGGTAGGGATGGGTTATTGTACTTGGGGTATAACTTGTACTTGACATTGATTGAGGGCCCCGCCACTATGGGCCCCTCATGAACACAATACATACATCATAATGTGTCCCACTAACAAGTGGGCCCAAAAGTTAAAATCAATGGTGGATCACCTACCTCTATGCCTTCTTCTTGCTCCCCTAGCTTCCTTAGCTCCTTGCCTTCAAGTTTGATGGTGGTAGATAATGAATGAACGGTTGAGATGAGAGATGAGAGGGTAGGGAAAGTGGGCCACACTTGTTGTTTGGGAGGGTAAGAGATTGGACGTGGGATGGTGTGTTGCTTGGAAAGTGAAGAGATGAAATGAGAGAGAGAAAGAGAAGTAGTAGCTTAAGGGATGGGGTGATGTGGTGGTTGTAAGGAAAGGGTGATGGGGGGTATGGTTGTGGTTGAAAATGGAGAAAAAGAGGAATGGTGAGGGGAGAGAGGAGTGGACTTTTGAAAAGGTAGGGATGGGTTATTGTACTTGGGGTATAACTTGTACTTGACATTGATTGAGGGCCCCGCCACTATGGGCCCCTCATGAACACAATACATACATCATAATGTGTCCCACTAACAAGTGGGCCCAAAAGTTAAAATCAATGGTGGATCACCTACCTCTATGCCTTCTTCTTGCTCCCCTAGCTTCTTTAGCTCCTTGCCTTCAAGTTTGATGGTGGTAGATAATGAATGAACGGTTGAGATGAGAGATGAGAGGGTAGGGAAAGTGGGCCACACTTGTTGTTTGGGAGGGTAAGAGATTGGACGTGGGATGGTGTGTTGCTTGGAAAGTGAAGAGATGAAATGAGAGAGAGAAAGAGAAGTAGTAGCTTAAGGGATGGGGTGATGTGGTGGTTGTAAGGAAAGGGTGATGGGGGGTATGGTTGTGGTTGAAAATGGAGAAAAAGAGGAATGGTGAGGGGAGAGAGGAGTGGACTTTTGAAAAGGTAGGGATAGGTTATTGTACTTGGGGTATAACTTGTACTTGACATTGATTGAGGGCCCCGCCACTATGGGCCCCTCATGAACACAATACATACATCATAATGTGTCCCACTAACAAGTGGGCCCAAAAGTTAAAATCAATGGTGGATCACCTACCTCTATGCCTTCTTCTTGCTCCCCTAGCTTCTTTAGCTCCTTGCCTTCAAGTTTGATGGTGGTAGATAATGAATGAACGGTTGAGATGAGAGATGAGAGGGTAGGGAAAGTGGGCCACACTTGTTGTTTGGGAGGGTAAGAGATTGGACGTGGGATGGTGTGTTGCTTGGAAAGTGAAGAGATGAAATGAGAGAGAGAAAGAGAAGTAGTAGCTTAAGGGATGGGGTGATGTGGTGGTTGTAAGGAAAGGGTGATGGGGGGTATGGTTGTGGTTAAAAATGGAGAAAAAGAGGAATGGTGAGGGGAGAGAGAGAGTGGACTTTTGAAAAGGTAGGGATGGGTTATTGTACTTGGGGTATAACTTGTACTTGACATTGATTGATGGGACATATCATAGAGATTTCCACGATAATCGCAACGTGTGGCATTTCTTCAGAATGAACGTAGGCCTACATCTCTTGGTCTGGTTATCGGTTCAGTGCGCGAGTCACGGCATTGGAACTGCGTCAACGACGCGGTTGCTAAGATACAAGTTTCGGTTCGAACTGACTTCGGTATGCGGGACCCGGTTTAGGATCGCGTACAAATGTCAGATACGGGTTGAGGATTGCCGGAACTCGACTGGAAGGACTGCGGAAACCAAAGGAAAGGTATAGACTAGGACACGGGCCTTACAACTCTCCCCTCCAAATAAAAATTTCATCCTCAAAATTTACACAATCATTACAAGTAAACATAACTCATAAGGATGAGGAAACATAGCATCATCATATAAAATTGGAGACATCATACAAGATATAACATGTAATCAATCATCAAAGAGATGAGGATAACGCTCTCGAATCTTAGCCTCGCGCTCCGAAGATGCCTCATTAACAGAATGGTGACCCCATTGAACCTTCACTAAGGAGATGACCTTGGTTTGGAGGACCTGCTCCTTCCGATCAAGGATACGAACTAGCTGCTCAATGTAAGAAGCATCCTCACGAACCTTCAACGGCTGTCAATCGATAACAGGAACTATATCTAACCCACACTTCCTCAACATAGAGATGTGGAAAATATTGTGAACGCCAGAAAATTGAGATGGTAAGGCAGGTCAATAGGCCACGGCACCAATGCCCTCAGTGATCTCAAAAGGTCCTATGAATCTCGGGGCAAGCTTTTCCTTCGCTCTAAATCGAACTACGCCCTTCATGGGTGAGACCTTGAGATACACGTGGTCCCCTACATCAAACTCCAAGGGGCGATTAACAAAACTCTTCTGTCGACTCTGAGCTATGCGCATCCTCTGCCTGATGATATCGATAACCTCTGACGTCTACTACACAAGCTCGGGGCCTAGGAGATGCCGCTCTCCGACCTCGGTCCAACAACTCAGAGATCTGTATGGTCTGCTATATAATGCCTCAAAAGGAGTCATGCTAATGGTTGCCTGATAGTTGTTGTTGTATGCGAATTTAGCCAATTGCAGATACTTATCCCAGTTACCCCTGAAGCCAAACACGCAGGCTAGAAGCATATCTTCAAGGATCTGGTTGACCCTCTCGGTCTGGCCATCGGTCTGCTGATGATACGCGGTGCTGAGCTGCAAATCAGTGCCTATCGCTCACTGAAAGCTCCTCTAAAACTGAGACGTGAACCTCGGATCTCGATCAGAAATGATTGAGATTGAAACGCCGTGTAATCTCACAATCTCTTCAATGAATAACCTTACAAGCCGGTCCAAAGGCAAGTCATACGAATCGCAAGAAAATGTGCCGACTTCGTTAGATGGTCCACGACAACCCAGATGGCGTCATGACCACACTGAGTCCTCGGCAAACCTATAATAAAATCGGTAGATACGGCTCCCACTTCCATATCGGAACACTCAATGGCTGCAATAGACCAAGGGGTCTCTGATGATCGGCCTTGACACGCTGGCACGTGTCACACTCGGCCACAAAACTGGTGATCTGACGCTTCATCCCTGTCCAAAAATATTGTTGCCTCATATCACGGTACATCTTTGTCAAGCTAGGGTGGATAGAAAACCACGATCGATGTGCCTCGGTCATAAGATCTCTGTGTAACTCAGAAATATCTGGGACACAATCAACCTCTGAAGCGAAGTCCACTATCAGAACCAATCTGCCAATCTGTCTGACTCGCAGATGCTGCCTGTGCTCGATAATCCTGTAATGACTCGTCTGTCTGCTGAGCCTCGATCACCCTTGCAACAAGAGAGGGTTGAATCGACAGGCTCGATAGCTAGACGATAGTAGACTGCAGACCAAAATCGAAGTCATACTCTGCTATATCCTCAAGCATTCTCCACTCCTGAATCATCATATGTGCCACCAGGCCTGGTGGCTGACGGTTAAGGGCATCTGTCACCACATTCGCCTTGCCTAGGTGGTATTAGAGGTCAAAATCATAGTCCTTTAGAAGCTCCATCCAGCGTCTTTGCCTCATGTTTAGTTCAGACTGAGAAAATAGATACTTCAAGCTCTTGTGGTTGGAGAAGAGCTCGAACTTAACCACATACAGATAGTGTCTCCACACTTTCAGTGCAAATACAACTGCTGCCAGCTCCAAATCATACGTGGGGTAGTTCAGCTCATGAACCTTGAGCTGACGAGACGCGAAGGCTACAGGCCTGCTGTGGTGCATCGGGCAGCACCTAACCCAATACTTGAGGCATCGGTAAATACAACAAATCCATCACTCCCAGAGGGAAGAGTGAGGACAGGAGTGGACGTCAGACGGTCCTTCAGCTCCACGAATGCCTGCTCACATACGCCAATCCAAACAAAATCTGTGCCCTTCCAAGTCAACCTAGTCAATGGGGCTACAATATGGGAGAAGCCTGAAATGGCCAAGCTATATGTCCTAGAGAGGGGGTGAATAGGACTATGTCAAATTTTAAGATAAATACAGTGAAAATATAGAAAGATAGAACTGAATAAATAAATCAATTCACACTGCTGAATGCTAGCTCAAAATATTGATTGTTCTAAGGACAACCATGCACCATAAAAATGGCAGGGCAACCTTACTAGAACAAATAGAGAAACTGAAGCTCAAAGTAATAAAGTGATAGTAAAAATATAATGCTAAAATGTAAATCTAAATTATTATAGCATTCCCCACTGTGCTTGAAATGTAAAATTTACAACAGTCATATCCACACATACATTCCACAATTCTGAATGATAAAAGATAGGTAATATAAATCACACATCCACAACATAAAGAATTATAGTGGTTCGCCTGTGTGTTCACTAACTGTTAAATAATAGCTACACAAAATGCTACTCCACTCCTAATATCCTCACACAGGGGATATTAGCGTTCATTATCAAATAGGTTTTCACATGTTTACCCAAAACCTTCACAATTGTGTCTTTTTCAAAGGGCTTACATAATTCAAAAACCCTCACTTCTGAGTTTTCTGGCTCTCCTCAAATAACCAACAACCTTGAGATTTTTCTGGCTTAACCTCAAATAAAACCAAACAATGTAAATTACACAAATTGTAAAATACCTGATTTTCTCCTTCGTTGTAGCAGCCCAGAAGAACCAAGTCGGAGTAGAGATTTGAATGTCAAAGTTCAATGTCCAATACTCACTTTATGATGGTTCTAGGTTCTAATAGATTTTAAATTAAAACAAAAGGGCTAGCTCTAATTGATTTTGATTCCAGAAAAAGGAAAACAGCAATTCCTCTTTTCAGATTAGATTGGAATACAAGAAACAAAATCAATTAAGAAAGCTAAAGAAAGAGAATATTAATATGCACACTTAGCTTATATGGAGCACCGACTTATCTCTCAGAAGGCCAAATTAATTTAGCTTGAAGTTCTTTAATTTCCATATATAATTCTGAGATTCGTGCTCTATTTATAGGTGAGCAAATCACGCCTTCGACTGGTCTAAGGACCTCTACGACTGGTCGTAGAACTAACAGATATTTGAAAATTCGGGCGCAATAAGATTTGACAGTTTCACGACTGGACATAGGTTTCCTTCGACTAGTCGTAGGTCTCCTTCGACTGGTTATAGGATCCCTTCGACTGGTCGTAGGTGGCCAAATTTGAACGTTGTTCTTTGAGTCATAGGTCTATGACTGGTCGAAGATGCAGTCGACATTGTTCCTACGACCGGTCGAACAGTCCCCAGGACTAGTCGAAGCCTAACAGAGAATTTTTGATTTTTGTAACAAAATTACGACTGATCCAAAAAATGTTTAGACAGGTCGAAGTAGCACTAGGACTAGTCGAACAAAGTCCATGACTAGTCTTAGAACAGACCAAACTCACTTATATAAAACATATGAATTATGTATCCAAAATGGCCTACTCTAAAGGTCAACCTAAGGTCAGTCATACCTCAATAATGAAGTAAAGACATTGAAACTTTAGAGACGAATGACCTTTGAAAGTAATGGAGCTTGAAGACTTGATGTCATTTAAACTTGATAGCTTTTTGAGATAGTGAGATTGAACTTGAAAGCTTCTTGAGATCTTGAGGTTGAACTTGAAAGCTTCTTGAGATTCTTGACTTGTGAACAGTGCTTGTCAACCTAAGTTGATCTTGAGTAGAGCATTGTTCTTCACAGATGCAAGCTTCATAACAGTGTCTTTGGCACCACAAATTTGACAACACAAAGGGCTATAAACAATGGCACTTACAATCTCCCCCTTTATCAAATTAGTGACAAAACACACTTTCAAGATATGTTACATAACACAGAATTTCTGATTAAAGAATCATGCACCAGTTGTTATCAACCGGCATCCTGCAGACTTGTAAATCAATATTATTCAACATACAGTCCACCTCTACACACCTCTGCTCACACCTCTGCACATACTCCCCCTGAGTCACATACTCCCCCTGAGTAACATACTCATAAAACAACATACAATACAATGCTACTCCCTCCTCATGACAACATCTATATCTATATACATATCCATAACATATCCATACTCCCCCTTTTTGTCACAATAGGAGAAAGGAAGCACAAAACAGATGGCTGAGGAGAAATAATCAATGAGAAATATGAGAGGTAACTAGTTAAGATAGGAGAACATAGCATAAGCAACACACATAATTCATAGACTGAGCTAAGTTAAAGAGAGTGACAAACTCAAAACTAGTTAAGAGTACTAAAGTTATTACAGACCAGTAATCTTAAAAATACTAATCTGACCCAGATGAAGGAGCAGAAATGGAAGGATCAAGTTGATGCATGCCTTTGTTCAAGTGCCTAAGATATTTACGAATATATTTGAACTGTAAATCATGGGCAACAGACATGTTTTCCATCTTAACATTTAGATTCTCAACTTTATCTTCCAATGCACTTAGACGTGCATCAATTGGAGAAGGCTCATAATCTGGATCATTTCCAGAATCGGACTCAAGTTCTTCAAAAATATCATCCATATTAATATCATCTGGAGGAAGATCACCAGCTTCTTCCTCATGTTCAGCTTCAGCACTGCCAACACCATCACCTTGGCCAGGAAGGAAATCTAGCTTCATCTTATTGATATTGGAATTGTTAAATATCAGATGATGAATAGGAGCCTCTCCAACCGGCATATCGACTGACATATGTGTAGCCAACACAGTCATCAAATATCTAAAAGCAATGTCATTGTGACCAGGATGGAGTCGAAACTGAATGATGAAGTGACAAATCAAGGATGGTGAATAAATGTTAACACCTCTGACAACAGAATGAAGAATACGAACCATGAAGGATGTCAATTCAGATTTATTACCCGACCGAGGATATAAATTGACACAGATTTTATTAAGAACTCTGTATTTGGGTAACAAATACCTTGAGGGAAGCGCATTCCCTTTATGCATCCATTGTACATCCAAATTGCATAAGTCCTTAGTCAACATACATTTTTCAGTGATAGAGGGTTTATCAGATAAAACATGGATGGGAATACCCTCATCATTCACTGGAATATCCATAAGGGCTGAAATCAAATGACGATCAACTTCAAATGGCCCTTCTCTTGTGGAGATAGAAAAAGTTAAATTTTTCAGTGAGAAAGCACATATGCATGCAAACATGGATTGGGCAATGGACCGGTATGCTGTCCCACCCCAAAGTAATAAGTTATTTCCAACCTATAGATTGGAGTATAGGAAAAATATCAAAGGAGCAACATGATTAATATCAACTGGATGCTCAACAATAACATTACGCAATCTGATGTCCCGAACATAAGATGGATCGTCCTCAAGAGCCCTAAGATGACGCTTAGTGATAGGGGTCGATCTGGAAGAAGAAGACGGACCACAGGACGTTGATTTTCTTCCTCTAGAAGCCATATACAACAAGGATTTCAAGAATATAAAGAGTTGCAAAGGATTGAGAAAAGGGTTTTCTCAAATCAGATTTTTCAAAAGAAAAACCCCAAATCTCAAATAAATTTGAAATAGACAACTCCAAGAGAGAAGTAGAAGCAATCTAGACACAAATCTATAAGCAAAATGTAAATGGAGCACTAACCTTGAAGATTTTGGAAGATGGGTTCGACTAGTCGTGTGTCGGCTCGTTGGAGAGTGAAGTTGAAATGAAGAAGAAGATGATTTCCCCCAAATTTTAAGTGAATCCACACGATTCACGACTGGTCATGGATATACACAACCGGTCGTAGCACGACTGGTCGTGGATACTCACGACTGGACGAGTACAGGCTAAAAAATCTGATTTTTACATATTTTTCAAGATTTGAAAACTAAACTAGCAAATATATACAATATGATACAAATAGGCATAATTAATCATTTTAAAATGCACATGCCGAGATCAAATTTCATTTTGTTAAACCTGCTTTTGTCGAGCGGTTTAGTGAAAATATCAGCACGTTGATTCTCGGTAGGGATATATTTCAAAGATATAACATTTTCTTCATCTAATTCCCGAATATAATGAAATTTAATATCAATGTGCTTAGTACGAGAATGCTGAATTAGAATTTTCAAAATATTTATGGCACTGGAATTATCACAATATAATAACATAGAATCCTGTTTAATTATATAATCACTTAGCACACGTTTCATCCAAACAAGCTGTGTACATGCATTACTAGCTGCGATATATTCAGCTTCAGTGGTTGAAAGTGATATAGAACTTTGTTTCTTGCTAAACCAAGAAATTAAACAGTTTTTGATATAAAAACAACCACCACTGGTTGATTTTCGATCATCAAGATTACCAACCTAGTCAGCATCCGAGTACCCAGCTAATTGAACACTAGTCTCATGAGGATAACAGAGACCAAGATTAACAGTACTTGCGACATATCATATAATCCGTTTGATAGCAGTCAAGTGCGACTCTTTAGGTTCAGACTGATATCTAGCACAAATACCAACACTTACAGCGATATTGGGTCTACTAGCAGTTAAATACAATAGACTACCAATCATACTCCGATATAATTTCGGATCCACATTTTTACCTGCAAAATCTTTTGAGAGTTTCAAGGTTGTACTTATAAGAGTATCAAATTCTTATCATTCTCAAATCCAAATCTCTTAATCAAGTTCATAGCATATTTAGATTGAGAAATGAACATTCCATCAGGTTTTTGTTTTACTTGCAACCCGAGGAAATAATTCAATTCCCCAACCAAGCTCATTTCAAACTGAGATTTCATCAAATCTGCAAACTCAATAGTCATGTCAGTATAGGTAGATCTATAAATGATATCATTAACATATATTTGTATTAATAAGATGTGATCCTTATGTTTTTTAATAAACAGAGTTTTATCAACACATCCCATTTGAAAATTATGGGGTAATCGAAAATTTGTTAGTTTCTCGTATCATGCCCTAGGAGCTTGTTTTAAACCGTAAAGTGCCTTTTTAAGACGATACACATGATCGGTATTTTTGGGGTCTTCAAAACCCATTGGTTGTTCAACATAAACTTCCTCATGCAGATCACCATTTAAAAATGCACTTTTCCCTCCATTTGGTAAATCTTAAACTTTCTAAAACACGCAATGGATATAAACAGTCTGATTGATTCAAGACGTGCTACTGGTGCAAAGGTTTCATCATAGTTAATACCTTCAATTTGAGTGTAACCTTGTACCACTAGTCTAGCCTTGTTTCTAATTATATTGCCAAGTTCGTCAGACTTATTTTTGAAAATCCATTTGGTTCCAATGATGTGTTTATCTTTAGGTCTAGATACGAGAAACCAAACATCATTTCTCATAAATTGGTTAAGTTCTTCTTTCGCAACAATCTAGTTTTCATCAGCAAGAGCTTCTTTTACGTTAGATGGTTCTCTTTGGGATGTAAAACATACGTAATTACATATATCCTCAAGTTGTCTACGTGTACGAACACCAGTGAGAGGGTTTCCAAGAATCTGTGTGGTTGGATGATCTTTAATAGTCCTCAGTTCAGAATCAGTCTGATTAGATGAAATATCAGATTTATCAATTACTAGTATTTCATCATTATCTGAATTTGAGAATGGTGAGTTTAAGTGATCATCAATGACCACATTGATGGATTCTTAAATCACACCGGTCCTTTTGTTCAGAACCCTATAAGCTCGACTGTTTAAAGAGTATCCTAAAAAGATCCATTCATCACTCTTCGTATCAAACTTTTCCAGATGTTCACAATCTCATAAAATATATCACTTGCTGCTAAAAACTCGAAAGTATTTGACAGTAAGCTTTTTATTGAACCACATTTCGTAAGCCATTTTATTATTACCTTTACTAGTGTAAACCCAGCTAATAATATAGCAAGCTGTATTGACTGCTTCAGCCCAAAGATTCTTAGAGAGCTTCATACTATTCAACATGACATTAGCCATTTCTTGAAGCACTCTATTTTTCCTTTCAACTATACAATTTCGTTGTGGAGTTTTAGGCGTTGAGAATTCATGTAATATTCCCTGGTCTCTACAGAACTTCTCAAAACCGCTATTCTCAAATTCAGATCCATAATCACTACGAATCTTACTAACTTGAGAACCTTTTTCAGTTTGAATCCTTTTGAGAACCTTTTTTACTTCTTCAAGGGTTTCTGATTTGTCCCTTACGAAGACAACCCATGTATATCTGGTAAATTCATCTACTATTACCAAAATATATCTTTTGCCACCTCGACTTTTCATCCTGGTAGGTCCTACTAGATCCATATGGAGAAGCTCGAGTGGTCTTGATGTGGTATTAGAATTCACCTTTTTGTGTGAGTTCCTTGTTTGTTTGCTAATCTGGCACTCACCACATATTTTATCTAATTTTTGTAGTTTGGGTAGACCTCTTATAAGTTCCCATTTGCTTAATCTATGTAAATTTCGGTAGTGTACATGTCTAAGACGTTTGTGCCACAAATCAGTCTCGTTTGTTTGGACCATGTAACATGATTGATTAGATTAGCTGGATTCACTAACAATATAGCAGTTTTCAGATGTTCTACATCCAGTTAGTATTACTGAACCCTTGTTGTTTAGAATCTCACAACATTGATTAGAAAATCGAACACTATGGTTATTATCACAAATTTATTATATATTTAGAAGATTATGTTTCAGTCCTTCAACATACAAAATATTTTTAAACAAATGAAGGTTATAGAGCTGAACCGTACCTTGGCCCATAATCTTGCAATTGCTTCCATCACCAAAAGTAACGGACCCATCAATCATATCTTTAAGATCGGAGAATAAAGCCTGGTCACCTGTCATATGCCTGAAGCATCCACTATCTAGGTACCACTTAGAATGGCTTGTTGCTTTGAAAGTGGTGTGGGTAACCAAGCAAGTGACCTTTGGAACCCATTTCATAACCATTTTGGGTTTAGGAGGATAGCAGGTCGTCTTTTGATTGTAAGAGTTATAAGTATGACCTAGTGAGTTAGACTTTAGAAGCTCCTTAAGTAAATCAACTATCTTTTCTGCCAAAGGACTTTGGTTTTGCTTTTTATAGTTGATATGTCTTTTAGGTTTTTGAAAAGATTTAAAGTTTTTAGAAAACATTTGATCTTTCCCTTTTGAGTTTAAGATCTCACCCTTTACAAACATGGGAGAAGTATTCTTCAGTTTAGGAGGAACACTCTTGTCATAGCCCAGACTGGATCGATCGCCACATTTTCTCGATCCAGATAAGAGTTTTTCTAATTTAGGATCACCTTGGCCATATTTCCAGGTTTCCTTTAAACTCAAGAGAAAAGAGACTTCATGTTTTAGTTGTTCGTTTTCAGATTTAAGATTTTCAAGCTGGGAGGTTTTAAAATCTAAATCACATTTTGTCTTTTCAAAACAGTCTGAAATATGGGACTTTTTTAAAATAAGAGATTCATAAATTTCTTTGAGTTTAGAAAATTTCTCTTTTTGATGTTTCAATTTCACAGCAATTTGACAACTTTCCTTGTATAGGGCATTGTAAGCATCTTGAAGATCATCTTCATTTTCATATTCACTATTCAGATTTTCTTCATTAGTCGAGTTATCATTATCTGAAAAAGTGAATTTAGCTAGAGTCATAAGGGCCTTAACAATACACCCTGACTCAGTTTCAGAATCTTCTGATTCAGAAGAGACTTCAGAATCAGAGGACTCATCCCAAGTAGCCATCATACTTTTCTTTTTTAACTTGCCCTTATTAAGACATTTGTTAGCCAAATGCCCATACTCATGGCAGTTGTAACATTGACTATCTTTTAATAATTTTCTAGTTTTAGGTTGAGGTTTCTTTTTATCAAATGCTTTTTGAAAATCAACCCTCTTTTTACTTTTAAAATTTTTATAAAATCTCTTTGCCAAAAGAGCCATATCATCCTCAGAGTTTTCTAAATCAGAGTTTAAATCATTTTCATGAAAACCATTTTTAGAAGTTTTTAAAGCAATAAATTTACCTTTTGGAGCTTTAAAGGTTAACTCATAAGTCTATAATGAGCTAACTAATTCCTTAACCCTCATATTGTCCGTATCACGAAGTTCCTGGATTGCAGTTACTTTAGAATTGAACCGTTCAGGAAGTGAGCGTAGTACTTTAGCACATATCTTGCTTACAGGAATTTTATTGCCTAGACCCCACATAGAGTTTACAATGTCATTTAATCTGGTATAGAAGTCCATGAACATTTCATTTTCTTCCATACGTATTTCCTCAAATTTAGTTGTGAGGATTTGTATCTTAGATTTCTTGACAATTGAAGTACCCTCATGTGTCATTTCCAATATATCCCAAGCATGTTTTACAGAATCACAAGATATAATTCTTTTAAATTCATCCGGTGATAGTGCATAAGTAACATTTAGTGCTTTAGCATTTGCACTACTCTCAGTTTTCTGAAGTGTGGTCCAAGAGAAATACGGTGTAATTTTCATAGATTTTGAACCATCAATCCCGGTTACTTCAGTGGTAGGAGGGTTCCATTCATTCACTATGGATAGCCACACACTTTCATCCATGGATTTAAAGAAGATCCTCATCCTGGCTTTCCAATAGGCATAGTTGGAGCTATCAAAGGGTGGAGGCCTAGTGACTAATAGGCTATCAAAATTTGTCAACTTTTATATAGCTCAGATCGTTAGCTAAGGAATTAAATCCAAATAAAAAGTAATAAGAGTGAGCTATTAGGCTTTGATACCACTTGAAATGGCCAAGCTATGTGTCCTAGAGGGGGGGTGAATAGGACTATGCCAAATTTTAAGATAAATACAGCGGAAATATAAAAAGATAGAACTGAATAAATAAATCAATTCACACTGCTGAATGCTAGCTCAAAATATTGATTGTTCTATGGACAACCATGCACCATAAAAATGGCAGAGCAACCTTACTAAAACAAATAGAGAAACTGAAGCTCAAAGTAATAAAGAGATAGGAAAAATATAATGCTGAAATGTAAATCTAAATTATTACAACATTCCCCACTATGCTTGAAATGTAAAATTTACAACATTCACATCCACACATACATTCCACAATTCTGAATGATAAAAGATAGGTAATAAAATCACACATCCACAACACAAAGAATTATAGTGTTTCGCCTGTGTGTTCACCAACTGTTAAACAACAGCCATATAGAATGCTACTCCACTCCTAATATCCTCACATAGGGGATATTAGCGTTCACTATCAAATAGGTTTTCACAGGTTCACCTAAAACCTTCACAATTGTGTCTTTTTCAAAGGGCTTACACAATTTAAAAGCCCTCACTTTTGAGTTTTTTGGCTCTCCTTAGATAACCAATAACTTTGAGATTTTTCTGGCTTAACCTCAAATAAAACCAAATAATGTAAATTACACAAATTGTAAAATACCTGATTTTCTCCTTCGTTGTAGCAGCCCAGAAGAACCAAGTCGGAGTAGAGATTTGAATGTCAAAGTTCAATGTCCAATACTCACTTTATAATGGTTTTAGGTTCTAATAGATTTTAAATTAAAACAAAAGGGCTAGCTCTAATTGATTTTGATTCTAGAAAAAGGAAAACAACAATTCCTCTTTTCAGATTAGATTGGAATACAAGAAACAAAATCAATTAAGAAAGCTAAAGAAAGAGAATATTAATATGCACACTTAGCTTATATGGAGCACCGACTTATCTCTCAGAAGGCCGAATTAATTTAGCTTGAAGTTCTTTAATTTCCATATATAATTTTGAGATTCGTGCTCTATTTATAGGTGAGAAAATCATCCTTCGACTGGTCTAAGGACCTCTACGACTGGTCGTAGAACCAACAAATATTTGAAAATTCGGGCGCGATAAGATTTGGCAGTTTCACAACTGGTCGTAGGTTTTCTTCGACTGGTCGTAGGTCTCCTTCGACTGGTCATAAGATCCCTTCGACTGATCGTTGGTGGCCAAATTGTAACATTGTTCTTTGAGTCGTAGGTCTACGACCGGTCGAAGATGTAGTCGACACTGTTCCTACGACTGGTCAAACAGTCCCTAGGACTAGTCGAAGCTTAAAAGAAAATTTTCAATTTTTGTAACAAACTTACGACTGATCCAGGAAATGTTTAGACAAGTCGAAGCAGTTCTTGGACTAGTTGAACAAAGTCTAGGACTAGTCTTAGAACGGACCAAAATCACTTATATAAAACATATGAATTATGTATCCAAAATGGCCTACTCTAAAGGTCAACCTAAGGTCAGTCATACCTTAATAGTGAAGTAAGGACATTGAAACTTTAGAGACGTGTGACCCTTAAAAGTAATGGAGCTTGAAGTCTTGATGTCGTTTAAACTTGAGAGCTTTTTGAGATCTTGAGATTGAACTTGAAAGCTTCTTGAGATCTTGAGGTTGAACTTGAAAGCTTCTTGAGATTCTTGACTTGTGAACGGTGCTTGTCAACTTAAGTTGATCTTGAGTAGAGCATTGTTCTTCACAGATGCAAGCTTCATAACAGTGTCTTTGGCACCATAAATTTGACAACACAAAGGGCTATAAACTATGGCACTTACAAAGCCCTCAATGAAACGTCAATAGTATCCCACTAAACTAAGGAAACTGTAGATCTCGGACGCAGTAGTGGGATGGCTCCACTGACGCACTACCTCAACTTTCGAGGGGTCCACTGCGACACCCTCTCTTGTCACCACGTGGCCAAGGAATCTCACATCCTCCTGCCAGAACTCACACTTCTTCAGTTTCACATACAGCTGGTGGGCATGGAGGGTCTACAAATCGATCTCCAGATGCTACTCATGCTCCTCATGGGTCCTCGAATAGATCGGAATGTCGTCGATGAATACCACAACAAACTGATCGAGATACAGACGGAAGACCTCATTTATCAATTGCATGAAGACCGCGGGTGCATTGGTCAGTCCAAAGGACATGACCTGAAACTCAAAATGATCGTAACACGTCCTAAAAGCCGTCTTCGGGATGTCCTCCTCTCGGACACGAATCTGATGATAACCGAAATGCAGGTCAATCTTTGAAAAGATCTGCGCACCTTACAACTGATCAAATAAATTGTCTATCCTAGGGAGCGGGTACTTGTTCTTGATCGTGACCCGGTTGAGCTCGTGGTAATCCACATAGAGCCTCAACGAGCCATCCTTATTCCTTACGAAGAGTACCGGCGCTCTCCACGGAGAACTGCTCGGACGGATGAATCCCAACTTACCCAACTCGTCCAACTGTTGCTGCAGCTCACGTAACTCCATCTGTGCTATACGGTATGGGGCCTTCGAGATTGGCGCGGTACCTGGCACAAGATTAATCTAGAACTCAATATGGCGACGCGGCGGCAATCCCGGAATCTCCTGAAACACGTTGGGAAAATCACAGACTACCGGCAACTGATCGACACACAAGGCAACGGGCTCCTCAATTATGCAGGACATGAGGCAAGATAGCGACTCTCCTCTGGGCTTGGCAATGAACTGGAATGGCAAGCCTAGTATAGAGAATGTGACAGTCCTCGCGAAACAATCTAACATGGCGTGGTACTTGGTAAGCCAATCCATGCCCAGGATGACTTCGAAATCTGATATCGGTAGCACAAACAAATTGGTGGGCAAAAGGATATCACCGACAAGAACCGGGCAAGAAGAACAAAAATGACCCAACACTGTAGTCTTCCCCAAGGGTGTCGATACGATCAACCCCTCGCGAGCAGACTCTGTCGGTAATCCAGTCAAATGACAAAAATTCTCAGACATGAATGAATGCGATGCACCGAAATCAAACAATACACGTGCGATACATGCGGAAATGGAAAGAATACCCTCAACGACTCATCTAGATGACTGTGGATCCTGCTAAGCCGCATAGAATCTAGCCTGAGCTAGCTGGGGAGGTGTCTGTCCCCTCTGAGGTCCCTGGTGATGCTCCTGCCTCTGCGGCGCCCTATACTGCTGTCTCTACTGCTATTGGGGTCTCGGTGGTTGAGGTGGCTGCGGTTTCTACTGATGTGGGGACTGCTACGGTGCTCTCGGCTGCTGCTGTGAAGGCTGCTGTGGTGCTCTTAGTGGCTGTAGATGAGGACGGGGGCACTCAGACAAACGGTGCCCTGTCCTACCACATCCAAAACAAGTCTCTGGAAATGGCTGCTGGGGTGACGCTGAAGGTGCTGCTGGGGCTACTGGTGCTCTAACAGGTGGGTGGCTCATGTACCTCTGCGGTCGTTGATGCTACTGGGAGCTACTAAGAGGGCCTACCTCTTTCGGCCTCTCCTCTGATCTTGATCACCCTGTGAGCTGGCCCATTCAGTCTCATAAATTTGGGCCCTCCACACAACTTCCTGAAAAGTCGGGAGCTCGCGCCCAATCACACGGCCTCGAAGGCCATAACATAAGCCGTTCTAGAAACAGTGGGCCTTCCGCCCCTCATCATCAACCATATATGGTGCGAACTATGATAGCGCTACAAAACGGGCTACGTACTGTGCCACGGTCATGTCCCCCTACACCAAAGTCTCGAACTCCAGTGCTCTCTGACGTTGAATGTGGTTAGGGAAGTACTGCTCCTCGAATCAATTGGTAAAGTCCTCCCATGTCCAGACATAATCAGGTCCTACAACGTGGGTGACGGAGGTCCACCAATGCTCTGCCTTACCCTGGAGAAGGAATATAGCCAATCAGACTTGTTGTTGGGTCGTACATGACATAGTATCAAAAATCTTCTCCACATCGAAGCGCCATGTCTCAGCTGCAGTCGGATTTGGCTCGCCCTGAAAACGCGGAGGATCGAGCTGTCTAAACTCTTGAAGAAGGGCGCTCGCGCGCTCCTGCTGGGCCTGGGTTGGAGAAATAACTGGGCGCCTACCCTGCCCCTGAAGTGCAGCAGTCACAGCCTGTAACATCTACTGTAACTGCGAGGCACTCACAGGCACGGTCGGATCCACACCGGCATCAGGTGGAGGAATGTCATCCTCAGGCAGGGGAGCAGGGATCTCTAGTGGTGGAACAGGAGTGACATGTGGTAAAGCTGGAGCCTTAGGTGGTGGAGCAGGGTGCGCTTGGGTCACTCTCCTGGGCGGCATGTCCTATAGGAAAGAACAATGACGCCAATCAACCTTGAGAATCGCACGTTAGGGAACTCAATCGGAAGGTTTTGCACCTAGAACCTAATCGTCCCAACTCATAGCAAACATGTGATGTTGTTCTCGGTTATTCCCAAATTATGCTCTGATACCAACTTTTGTCACACCCCAAACTCGAAAACTGGGCTCACAAAATTTTCGATTGCCGAATCCGGCGCCGACAGCCTCCATAGTACCCCATTCTCGGCTCCCGGCATCTATACACCAGGTTCCGATCCTAGGATCCTACAAGGAGGATTTCAAGCATGATTTTAATTTAGTATAAGCATAACCCACAAACAATAACCACAAGAACACTATCACAAAATCCACTATGATCAAAAACTTTTGAGTATAATGTGTATAAAAGGAAAATACAATATGATGATAATAACAGGAACTCCAAAAGCTCGACTGCACGCTCCAACTCTGACAAGGATACGATTGCGTCCTGCATCACCTGCACGCATTGATCGTGCATAAGCTTATAGAAAGCTTAGAGGGTGGTGTAAGTATATGCGCAATATAAGCGTGCTCAGAATGCAAGGTCAAAGTAATACAGAATCATGGTGATGAGTACATGAATGCAATCGGCCGTACCAAGGCTATGCGGTGCAAGATATGAATGCTATCGGCCATAACAAGGCCATGCGATGTGAGATGTAACTCAAGCATGCCAATCCTCATCATGTATCAGTATAATTCTCATTCTGGATAATCACCGGGGTTTAGTACACTCCAAATGGCACTGTCGCTCTCCAAGCCGCATAGTCCAAGTGAGCGTAAGAAATCTCACTATCCGCCTGCCAATAGTCTGCCAATACCTATTCGACAGGTCGATAGAGAACCCATTCACGAGCTGGTCAAACTCAGCCCAGTATTGCCCCCTACTCTCGGGCGAGTAAGGCCACACCCCTTTTCAACCGACTACGACACAGTGGAAGATGCGGCCTCCTGGTATTCGGCCCTCGCACGCTCATATATCCACTCGGTCTCGACGTTGGAGTCATCCTCTAGTACCATCAGGTTTAGGGATTTTCACCCAGGGACATTTATGGTGCTCTAATGCTTAGTAATAATATTTTCAGTATCTAATCCAGCCACCCACGATGTGTCTGTAGAGGCTATGGCCCTGATGTCGCTAGGGCATACAATAATCACAACCACACAAATGCAGGTGCATGAATTATACTATCAGACATGCAACAATCCTGCACATACCGATTGCTCATGTGGGGCAACTTCGCCTATCAGGGAGCCCATAAACAATCTGCCCGAAGGCATATGCTATAATCAGTCACTCCTCACATCAGGCATACATATGATGCGTATGATCATGAATCATGGATTTATACTAAACATGTTATATGGTGATGAGCTTTGATCATAACGAAGATGGACCTGGACTGCCTACACACAACAAGTATGGGCTTATCAATGGGCCTTAGGGAGAGTGACAATGCGGACATTTAACCAACATCATCCATACAATGTGGACGTTAAACCATCATTGCTCCTAAGGCGTAGCCTGCTATAAAGGTCAACCCATAAATCATGGGGAATCACACTACAATGGGCCTTATGTTCATTCTATTGGGCCTCAACCCATGGGCCTCATATATGTCAAAGTGGGCCTCGATAACGGGCCACAATTACATCAAGATGGGCCTAGTCACATGGGCCTCATATATATCATGAATCATATCAAAAGATTAACTGGACCACTCTCCAAATAACAGTGGTGATAATGATTTCCACCATTAAAATTCTTAAGGCCCACCATAACATTTATTTTCTATCTAATCTGGTCATGAGGCCACATAAACTTGGACTATGAAAAAAAAAAATTAATTTCCTAACAATCCAAACTTTTGTGACTACAAAAGTATTTCAATGGTAGAAGCTCAATCCCCATTGCCTTTGTACTGGGTGGTCCACTTGATCCTATATCTGTCTCATTTTTAGTCTCAAGCCGTGAGACGGGCTTTCAAATGGTTGGATGGTTGGGATGCAACACATGCATCATGGTTGGGCCCATAAAGGCCCACCATCATATATATATATATATGTGTGTGTATATATATATATAATATAATATATAATATATATATAATATATAATATATATAATAATAATATATATATATATATATATACATGCACACACATGAGGTGCAGCCCCCACACGTGGGGTGGGTCCCATATAGATGGACGGCATGGATGAAACATATACCTCATGGTGGGGTCCCCCTGCTGTCCACCAGCCACCTAAGATGGCTGGACAGCATAGACAAAACACATACATCTAGGTAGGCTCCACCGTCCATGGCAGTGGATGGTGTGAATAAAACACGTACATCACTGTGGGCTCCACGTGGGGCCCACCATAATGTTTACAAGCCATCCAATCCGTTCATAAGGTCACACAGACCTGGATGAAGGGTAAAAACAAATTTCATATTAATTAAAAACCTCTGCTGACCCAAAAGGGTTCCAATGGCAGATTTTAAATCTCCACTGTTTCCTGTGATGTGGGCCACCTGAGCGTCAGATTGGCTTGATCTTTAGAGGGATTACAGCCCTAAGGGGCCCCATCAAAATGCACGGTGTGGATGATCGGAACATGCCAGGCCGTCCGTCCGCTAGCGCACAGGCAGTGCCTGCCTGCGTTTTGACAGCAGCAGCGTCAGATGCTCACCTTATTTTTTTATTTTTTGTTATTTTTCTCCTATTTTTAGTAGGTGAGGCCCGCCTCGAAAAAATTCGACCCAGCCATTGAACTCCATAGCATGGGACAGACCCATCGAGCCTGATATGCAGTGTGTTTTGGTGGATAAAGGCATCAAGGTGGGTTTTAACGGTTAACCCCACTATTTCCTATGGTATGGCCCACTTGATTATCGGATTGACTCCATTTTCCAGCTCAATGCCTAAAATAGGTTGAGCAATGAAATGGACGGCGTGGATTGTATACATACATCAAGGTGGGGCCTACATGAGCGGCTCACCATTTCCTTCCCTTCCCTTTTTTTTGGTTAGCTCGTTAGTACACTCCCATGTCAGTGCACGCACTCCATATTAGCCATCCTTATCACGTCCAGCGTCTAGAGACACTGGACAATGAGGAAAAACAGGGACATCATGGTGGGTCCCACATGCACGTGGCCCACCGGTTTGGACCACTTGATATTTATGTTTTCCTTCCATCCGGGCCTGCTAATGTGCTGGATGGTGTAGATCCAACACATTCATCCGATGGGTCCCACATGAAATATGTGATTCATGGTGGGCCACACTCACCCCTTCATCATCATCATCATTCAAAGAAAGAGAGAGAGGGTGGGAGAGAGAGAGAGAGAGAGAGAGAGAGAGAGAGAGAGAGAGACGGTGATAGAGGGGGACCCAGCCACTATGGGCCCCTCAGGAACACAATACATACATCATAATAGGTCCCACCAACAAGTGGGCCCAAAAGTTGAAATCAATGGTGGATCACCCACCTCTAGGCCTTCTTCTTGCTCCCCTATCTTCCTTAGCTCCTTGCCTTCAAGTTTGATGGTGGTAGATAATGAATGAACGGTTGAGATGAGAGATGAGAGGTAGGAAAAGTGGGCCACACTTGTTGTTTGGGAGGGGAAGAGCTTGGACGTTGGATGGTGTGTTGCTTGGGAAGTGAAGAGATGAAATGAGAGAGAGAAAGAGAAGTAGTAGCTTAAGGGATGGGGTGATGTGGTGGTTGTAAGGAAAGGGTGATGGGGGTATGGTTGTGGTTATAAATGGGGAAAAAGAGGAATGGTGAGGGGAGAGAGAGAGTGGACTTTTGAAAAGGTAGGGATGGGTTGTTGTACTTGGGGTATGGCTTGTACTTGACATTGATAGATGGGACATATCATAGAGATTCCCTCGATAGTCGCAACGCACACATTTCTTCGGAATGAACGTAGGCCCACATCTCTTGGCCTGGGTATCGGTTCGGTACATGAGTCACGGTGTTGGAACTGCGGTGACGACATGGTTGCTAAGATACAAGTTTTGGTTCGAACCAACTTCGGTATGTGGGACCCGGTTTAGGATCATGCGCAAACGTCGGATACGGGTTGAGGATTGCTGGAACTCGACCGGAAGGACTGCGGAAGCCAACGGAACGGTACAGACTAGGACACGGGCCTTACATTAGCTTTTCAATCCTAGTGTATGAATAAACCTAAGTAAGAATCTGGCTAATCACATGCATGCACCGCATTACGTGTGTCTTTGGTGTAGCAGGTCAAGCATTGAGGAAGGGTTGCATGCCGTGATCGTGAGATGAAGTCGCTGAGGGAGGGCAGGCGAGGGCATGCATCATTATTTCATATCATTCTTGCATTAATAAGAGCACTTAGGACTTGATTGTTGTATTGCGTTATCATTATTGCTTGACTGAATTGATAACATGTTAACCTTTGCTTTATTGTTCCACTGAGTTGATCACTCACTCCCACGTTACGGGACAGTGTTTTAAGCACCAACTAGACCCTATTTTAGTTTCAGATGATGGTGATGTTTGTGAAGCGGAGCCAGACTTTTATGATGATGAGGAGGGTTTCTCCTATCTGCAGCTATCAGGCGGGTCTATGTAGACCATGTTCTGATCGATTGGGTTACAGGGATGCTAATTAGATGCCATTACACTTTTTATTTTACACCTTTAGATCACCCATGTATCTTCATTTTGTACATTTTTGGAGTATATATGTATATATTTAACCTAAAATCATGTTCACACTCAGAGACTTACAACAATTTATATATTTTATTATTTATCACAGTCTTTCGCTTGCGAAAGTTAACTGTCTCTGGAGTATGATATGTTGTTTCGGTATAATCCCACTCATGTTTAATGCACTAATGTGAACAACATTCAATCATCATTATCTATGTTACATAAGTGATGCGTTGGAACTCGGAAGCTGAGCTTCTGCTCGACCCCCGATTTTTAGGGCGTTATAGATTGGGATTCAGAATTTGGTTTCTTCAAACTCACCAAGACCTTTCGTAGGCCTCCGACGGGAGGGTATGTGTAAAGTCCTTGTGTAGGATATACTGCCTTGTGTAGGCATCTTTGATAGAGTCAATGTGTAGGATCTATTGCCTTGTGTGGCCATTGTTGATAATCTTGTGTAAAATGTAAAGGTTCATGGTCAATCTGATTTAAAACCATTGGATAGTGAAATTCGATACACTCATGGGTTGAGTGAATCTGTCGGGAGTGGAGTCGGCATGTAGCCGAACCACTATATATCTTTTGCTATGCATGCTCGTACTTGTGTTTGCAATGATACATGCTATGTTTAATTTCAACACACAAGATGTTTGATATAACGTGGCTTTCATATGTTTCACTATCATAGTTTTTTATTGCGCTTGTTTATCATTTAATCTTGTTTACAAGTGCTTAGAAGTTATAATCTTTATTAAGTAGGATTAAATTTTTTAAAAAGTCCTATTCACCCCCATCTAGGACACTTAGACATAACTCTGTACTTGACTAGTAGCGGTTTACCTGCAATTTCAGGCCTTGCATGATGGAGGCCCACTTTGAAGTTGAGCCCTGCATGATGAATGGTCCACATTAAAGATGGGCCGCGCATGATAGACAATCCTCATCCACTGTCCAACATGATGGACAACTCACATCTAGGGTGGTCCTGCATGATGGATAGCTCACATCGATGGTGGGCCTTACAAGATGGATGGTCCATATTGTAGATAAGCCCTATATGATGGACTGTTCACATTAAAGAAAGGGCCAATGTGGGCCCAACATAATAAATGGTCCACATCAAAAGTTAGCCCCATATAATGGATGGCGAACATTAAAGGTCGACCCCAGATGAATAAGTAAAACTTAGAAGAGGTTTTAATGGAATATATTTAAAGAAAAAAGTTACAAGAGAATAGAAAAAAGGAGAGAGATTAATGGAGATTTAAAAATTACTCATGTAATGTTGGGAACCAAGCAAACTTTTCTACTTTTTGGTTGATAAGTATGTTGTTTACCAAACATACTTATCATGGCCATGAATTTAGAAAGGTAATATTATGCAGGTCTTCATTGTGACTGTGGGTTGTTTTGTGGCAAGTCCAATATTGCTAGGGCCTTTTTTATTCTTCAGGTTTTGATGGTTTTATTTTTTTATTCATTTCTTTTCATTATATTTGGTAGGACCGACTGAACCTCCCCCCCTGTAAGACCCGTATCCTAGCTCGTACCGTTTTGTAGGCTTCTGCGGTCCTCCCAGTCGAATTTCGGTGACCTGCGATCTGTTATCGACATTTGCGCGTGATCGTGAGACATGTCCTGTATATCAGAGTTGCCTTGACCCGAGACTTGTACCAGTACGACCGCACCATCGCCACGGTTTCGATGCCGCATCTTGTGCGGTGAGGTGATGCCTGGGCCAGGAGATGTGGGCCCTTGTTCAATTCGAGGAAAACGCCGCGCTTTGCGGAATTCCGATAGAATCTCTACGATATGTCCCATCAATCACATCAATCATAAGTTAAGTACATCCCATCACAAGCCATCACTTACCCTTATCTCCCCTTACCCAAAGTCAATGCAACCCATGCTTAGCCCATTCTTTTCTTGGAAAAGTCAAAAGAACCCATCCCTTTCCACTCCATCACCACTCCTCTCTCTCTCTCTCATTCTCACTCTCCCAAGCAACTCCCAAGGAGAGGAAACACCCAAGCTCTTCATGAGAAGAGCCATGTGTGGCCCACTCCCTACCACCCTATCTCCCATCTCCACCCTTGGATCATCATCTCCACCGTTGAAGGAGCACTTTTGGAGCATTGGAAGGCTAGGGAGGAAGAAGAATGAGAGGTGGGTGCTTCTTTCTCCGTCTCTCTCTCTCTCTCTCTTTCGTTATTTGGGTGTGATAATGTGGCCGTGTGGCACACCTGGATGTACCCCACCTTGATATATGTGATGTTTAAGCCATCCATCAAATGGACTGTAACGCCTTGAAAATCGGGTGTCAAGTAAAAGTCCAACTCCCGAGTTCCAACGCATCACTTATGCAACATAGATAATGATGATTAAATGTTGTCTATGTTAGTGCATTAATCAAGAGTGGGATTATACCAAAACAGTAATTCATACTCCAGATCAATTCATATGATGCAAGCGGAAGACTGGAAAATGTATATAAACGTGTATGAGCTAAAAGGATCACGATAGGTCTCCAGAGTATGAATACATCACTAAGTCACCATATACATGTAATAGTTCAAAATAGTTCAACTACAATAATAAACCCTATAGCCCCGTCGATCCGGATGGCCTAAGAGAAACCACCGGAGAATTACATATATGAGAACTCATCCTGATCATCATAGTAATCGGGCTCCGCCTCCTGAGTCGTATCGTCATCTGCAACTAAGACAGAGTCTGGTGGGTGTTTAGAGCATCGTCCCAGAACTTGGGAATGAGTGATGAACTCAGTGGAACTTAGAGCAAAGGTTAACATGTTATCAATTCAATCAAGTAGTAATGATAAAACAGACATATCAGACATTCCTAAATACTCTTATTAATGCAAGGATGAAATGTAAGCATGATGCATGCCCTCGCCTACACTCCCTCGTGCGACACCATCTTACGGTCGCGGTATGCTTTCTTCCCTCTGTGCTCTTCAACCTGGGGCACATGCAGTGCAATAGAATGAGTGTGATTACCGAGTTATTATTAGTCCCTTTCATATAGCAGGATTGGGAAGCTAAGGTACCTCCCTTATATCAATTCCCAAACAATGATCCATTTTAGGGTCGTCAATCCTAGTAAATCTCATACGATGTTACGGTTCTAGGTCGCTGTAAAGGGCTCGTCACCTTATTAGTATAGGCCTAGTGTACTTTTGTTGCTACGTAAGGGCTCGTCGTATCTACACAGCCTTAGTGTACGCTTGAGGTCACTACAAAGGGCTCGTCACCTTATCAATGTAGGCCGACAGCTCGAATACAGTGTCACATACCACCGTATTCGGTTCACGAGTCTGGGTTGCTCACTGGTCACTACGGGGAGGCTCGTCACCCCAGCGTAGGCCGACAGCTCAACCACGGTGTCCCATACCACCATGCCCGGCTCATGAGTCTTAGCAGATTGAGGTACCAAGGTTTAAAAGGGTTTTCACTGGTGAGTTTGGTACCTTAGAGTAAGCAGTAGCATCTATACATGGTGAACATACATCGGGTCAATCGGGTTACTTGACAAGCTCGATTAGTACGAGCGCACATTGAGTTGATTGACATGAAGTGTGTAAGTACTCCGTGTGGCCTAACCAATGCCGACATCCCAAATACGGCTTGGATTCATCGATCACATCCTATGTGGCAGAGCAACCTCAGCCACCTATTCAAAGCCTGTTACCGATTGCCTGGACTATTCCATAGTCCCAAACATATTCAATAATAACAGATAATCATACAAGTTAATCAGAACAGTAATGGATCAACAATTCCAATCATACAAGCATGTGAGCATTTGATGGATTTCAACTTAAACATGAATTCACCATAGGCAGTGTCTAAGCAAAACACACAGAGAATATAAGTTACATGAAGGAAATCATACACATTGTTAAGATAGTGGAGAATTTCTTCTCAATACCCATATAAAGTACAATTTATTACACACTTGTTCATTTAGACATTTCTACAAAAACTTAGACTACATATTCCAACATACATGATGTAGTTGGTAATAGCACGTCTTAGGGCAAATCCTTTCGCCAAGGAGTTGTTACACATACAACTAACACAAACACATGACAATTAATCATGGCAAGCACACGTTCAAATGTCATACGCATACGATACTTTTTACATATACATGGAATACACTAAACTCCATATAGTTCATATATATCAGAAACGCGATACAAACATCACATCTGGCACGTCAAAATTTCACCCATATCAATAATAAACCATTAACGGACATTGAAAGCCTTAAAAACCATAACCTATACGTTTATAGTCTGCACCTTTCGCCGGTAGACTCGTAACGAACTCCGTTTTAAAGCTAAGCCTTTATCTACGGCAGATTGACAACCTATAACATAAATTAGGTTAGCTATTTCATAACTTACACTATCTAAAACCCTAAAACAGATTAGGGTTAGGTTTTCTTACCTAAGAACGGGATTGGTATTGCCCGTATAGCGACACAAGAGTGGTGGCTAAGCACGTGGAGCGTCAGGGAAAGATCCCAATATCTATCTCTCACTCTCTCTCTCTTCCTCACTTTCTTCTTCTCTTTTCTCTTTTCTTTCCCTTAGGGTTTGCAAAATTCGTATGACATATGAGAGGGAGTGTTTAAGGTCCTTATATAGGCCCAGGTTTGATGGGAATGGCCCCAGGGCCAAGGTATACTTAGGTTATATCCAAATACGGACTGTTCTGGTCTAACAGAGCACTTCTGGTGGCCCCTTTTCCACGTGCGGTCGGACTTAAGCTCCCTGACCATGGATCTAGGTCAGGCTAAGTTTTTGTTCTGATCAGATTTACAAATCAACCGTGGCGGACCAGTTTCAGTTCAGCAGTCACGGTCATTCGATCAGGGTCACAAGTACACCTACATGTGTGGGATATTTCTCCTGATTCCAGGGTGTATTTAGGTTAGATTCTGATGGTCTGAATCCTTATATTTGGCCTACAAGCGACACGACTCAGATTACATAAATTCAAATTTTTATTTCTAAATATTTTCATGTTTCTCACACACTTTACTCCGGGCTCAAGTTGTCTATTTCTAGACACAATTAAGACTTGATTTTTGAGGGGTTGTCAAGTCCAGTAATGTGGTCATATCCATATAGTTTCAATGTAATTGGACTTTCGACGTGCAGTCCAGGTCCGGTAAGGAGTTTCGATGTGCTCCCGAGAGCAACCGGGTTTAAGGATGGATTCTAGATTTCAAGGTAATGTAGCGTCAATGATTCTGCACGTTTTGGTCTTGCAGATCATATTTAAAGTGATTAGTACTAATTTTACAAGCACTCTAGTTTAGCACATGCTAGCATTAACCTAATTTTCTAAAGGTTTTGATCCTGAGTAATTTTTGCCTGAGGTGGTACTCGGGTCTTTGTACGGGTTTTTTCGAGACTTTACAATCTACCCCCATAAAGAAAAATTTCATCCTCGAAATTAGTACCTTTTCGTACTCCTCGAGAATTTGAGGGTAGTTCTTTCGAACCTCGGCTTCTGTCTCCCAAGTAGCCTCTTCTTCCGTGTGATGCGTCATCCACAACACTTTCATAAGTGGAATGACCTTGCTACGCAATACCTGCTCCTTCCTGTCTAGGATACGCGTCGGTTACAGTACATACTAGCGTCCTCGCTCAACTGTACCTGATCTCATCTGATAATGTGGGAAGGATCGGGAATGTATTTCTTCAGCATAGATATATGAAATACGTTATGCACTCCCGCGAGTGGTGTGGGCAAAGCAAGGCGGTACACTACTGTCCCCACTCGATCAAGTATTTGGAATGGGCCAATGAATCAAGGCGTAAGCTTCCCCTTCTTGCCAAACTGAAGGGCTCCCTTTATAGGGAAAACTCTGAGGAACACATGGTCTCTGACCTCGAACTCTAGAGGTCGCCGCCTCGTATCGACATAGCTCTTCTGTCTGCTCTGCGTTGTCAGTAGTCGTTGCCTGATAATGTTGATCTTCTTTAAGGTCGCCTGTACTAACTCTGGGCCAATCAAGCTCTTCTCGCCAATCTCTGCCTAGCAATGTAGCACTCTGCACGGGCGCCCATACAGTGCCTCGTAAGGAGCCATGCCAATACTCGCCTGGAAGCTTTTATTATAGGTGAACTCTGCATAGGGAAGACAATCATCCCAACTATCCTTGGCCTGCAACATATCTTTTAGAATCTGATTCACCCGTTCCGTCTGCCCGTCCATCTGTAGATGGAACGTGGTACTGAACTTCAACTTTACACCCATCGCTTCCTGGACACGAGTCCAGAAAATAGATGTAAATCGCGTGTCTCGGTCCGACACGATCTCCAAAGGAACTCCATGCAGACGTATAATCTCTTTGATGTATAACCTGGCCAACTCGTCTACAGAGTTCGATACTCTGATAGGGAGGAAATGAGCTGATTTCGTCAACCGGTCCACGATCACCCAAATGGAATCATAACCCTTCCTTGTCTTCGATAGCCCTAAGATGAAATCCATAGAGATGAAATCCCACTTCCATTCTACTATGGGCATGGGTTGAAGTAGTCCAGGAGGTCGGGATGCTTTGCCTTGACCTACTGGCATGTGAGACGATGGGATACATAATCTGCTATGTGAGTCTTCATATTGTCCCACCAGTACGACCTCTTCATGTCACGATACATCTTCATACTGCCTGGATGCATAGCCATCCTAGAATCGTGAGCAGCCTCAAGAACTTCTTTCCTCAAGTCAGGGAGGTTCGGGATGCATAAGCGGCCACGGTAACGTAAGCCTCCATCCATTCCAACTCTCCACTCGGCGTCCTCATCACTGCTAGCCTGTTCTCTCATCTTTGCCAATAGCTCATCGTCTGTCTGAGCCGCGATGATCCTGTCATCAATGAGGGGTTGTACTCGAATATGTGCGATGCCCTCATATGGCTCCTCCACCGCGAGTTTCTGCTCAAAGTCTCACACGAACTCTACCATGTCCTACTCTGCTACCATCAATGGAGCCGTAAATGCCAATGCCTTCTTGCGGCTCAGTGAGTCTGCCATAAGGTTAGCCTTGACAGGATGGTAAGAGACTTCGAACTTGAAGTCCTTCAGGGTTTCCATCCATCGGCGCTGCTTCATATTCAAACCCGCTGAGTGAATATATACTTAAGGCTCTTATGGTTGCAAAAGAGCTCGAACTCCTCTCCATAGAGGTAATGTCTCAAGAGCTTTAATGCAATTATGACGGCTGCTAACTCGAGGTCGTACGTAGGGTAATTCTCCTCATTTTTCCTCAACTGTCTCGAGGCATATGCAATCACCCTGTCCTTTTGCATAAGGACACAACCCAAACCAACACGAGACGCGTCGGTATATATGACATACTTGACCCCCTGCTCTGGCAAGAATAGCACAGGGGCGGACGCCAGTCTGTCCTTCAGCTCCTGAAAAGATGCTTCTGCCTTTTCATTACAGGTGAACTTTAAATCTTTCCATGTCAACTGAGACAAAGGTTTGGCTATCTTTGAGAAATTCCAAATGAATCGTTGATAGTAACCCGCCAGACCAAGAAAACTCCTCACCTCGGTAACCGAATCAGGCTGCTCCCAGTCCTGAACTGTGGCTACCTTAGTAAGGTCCACAACTATCCCTTCCTTAGACACCACATGTCCCAGGAACTTGACTTCTTCTTTCCAGAAGTCGCATTTCTTGTACTAGGCAAACAACTGGTTCTTCCTCAGAGTATCCAAGACTGCTTGTAGGTATTCCTCGTGTTCTTCCCGACTCTTGGAGTATATCAGAATGTTGTCAATAAACACAATGACGAATCGGTAAAGGAACGACTGAAATACTCTGTTTATCAAGTCCATGAACATAGCTAAAGCGTTCGTAAGATCGAACGACATCACAAGAAATTCATAGTGCCCAAAACAAGTCCTGAAAGCCGTCTTCTTCATGTCTTCATCCCTAACGCGCAACTGATGATACCCTGACTGCAAGTCGATCTTCATGAAATACTGCGCTCCTCTCAACTGATCAAACAAATCGTCTATCCTGGGTAGGGATACTTGTTCTTCATCGTCACTTAGTTCAATTTGCGGTAATCAATACACAACCGCAGTGACCTATCCTTCTTCTTCATAAAGAACACGGGTGCTCCCTAAGGAGACACACTCGGCCGTATGAAGCCAGCATCTAACAGATCGTCGATCTATTTCCTCAGTTCCTCCATCTCACATGAAGACATGCGATAAGTCGGAAGAGATATGGGCGTCGCACTAGGTGCTAGATCAATGGTGAAATCAATCTCACGACGAGGAGGTAGCCCCGGCATCTTACTGAACACTTCCCCAAAATCCGGAACTACAGTCGTATTTTCAAGTGTCGGGCCATCAATATTCTTCAATAAGGAAGCGTAACAAAGAACTTGAAAAGGGCAACTAACCTACACGGGAAATGTAAAGGGCGTGCCCTCGGGTCCGTGAGCTGTCACCAATCGGGTCTCGCAGTCAATCTCGGCCCTCACTTCAGTCAGCCAAACCATACTAAGGATGACATCGAAATGGTATATCGTGGTGACAATCAAGTCAATGCATATCGTCTTGCTCCCTAGATCTATCAAACAACCCGTACACATTTTGGTGGCATCTGTAAAAGTCCATGGTGCTGCGATAACTCGCACCCCAACCATCGGAGTCGTATTCAGCCCTAAGCGCTGGACTGTAGAACATGATATTACGGATATAATGGATCCCATATCCACTAACAGAAATATAGGGGTACCTTCAACGTGGGTCTTGAGCTCGAAGGCCAAAGGTACGGTAGCTGTAGTGTCAGGCGCTCCTACTGTAAGTGCGTGAACGTGTGCCTGCTGAGATCTGTTGGGCTGAGGCACCATAGGTCACTGAGGTGTCCTAAATCGAGGTGCAGGGGGCCTGAAGGAAGGATGTGCAGGTGCTGTCCATAGGGGTGGAGCCGATAGAGCCTCAGGGCGAGGGCGGTCGATTCTCTGTGGCGGCGAAAATCCATTATCTCTCATGCATGCAAAACAGCTCTCCGCAGCATGACCTGGTCTCCCACAATATGTACATGTCACACCAGGTCACCTCATCAGAACTAGTGGCACCGCAATCCTTGGAGGAGAGTCGGTACGGGATCTCTTGCCGAGGAATGGCCTGCTAGGCATATCTGGTCGTGGCCTAGGGATCATTGGCCCACGAGAACGTGACAATCGATCCCCATCCTACTCCGCCCACATAGACATGTGTACTAGCTTAGCATAGGAGGGTATGTTAGCACAACACATCTTCGAGCGAATATCAGGTCGCAGGCCCTTGAAAAAATGCCGCATCTGCATCTGTGCATCAGCAAGTACTGTAGGGACGTACCTGCCCAACTCCGTAAACTTGTGCTCATACTCTGTCACTGACATGCCTCCCTATCTGAGGCGCAAGAACTCATTCTCCTTCTCGTGCCGGTACGTCTGGGGATAGTACTTCTCATGGAAGCGAAACTCAAAAGTTGCCCACGTCCATACATAGTCAATTGCAACAGTCCGCAGGACACTATCCCACCACAAGCTGGCCTCCTTTTCAAACATAAATGTGGCCAACTCGACCTACTCCGGCTCTGTACAGTGTAGCATCCTCAGCATCTTAGAGATGCAGTCTAGCCAATATTCGGCCTCCTCGGGTCTGTGAGAACCCGCAAAGGTAGGAGGCCGCAAGCGCTGAAATTGCTCGAGGAGGCCACTCATTCCCAAGTTCCCCGTAGGGTATATAGTAGGTGCAGGTGAAGGCACACCCTCATCCTGAGCAGAAGGCCCTACAGTCCCAGTAGGGCATACAGATGGTGAAGGTGGAGTTGCACTTCCACCCTGAGCTTGGGCCCCTGTAATAGTGGTCAAGAGCTGCTGGTGCTGCTGGTGCATCATCATCATCAACTGCTCCAACCTATTCGTAGGTGGGGCCGACTGAGGCTCATGCTGCATCGAAGAAGACGCACAGTTTTGATCACGAATCGGTGGTGTGTAAGGTGGTGGCCCAACTGTAGGACCAGTAGAAGGCTGCGGCTCAGGCATAGTCTCACGAACTGGGCCCAAACCAAGGTCCGTACAACCATCACTCTGGGGAGGTGCCTGGTCCATCGAATCAATAAGTGTGAGGCGTGCTGTGCTCCGTGTGACCTTAGGTGGCATTCCCTATATGAAATAGGGTGCAACTTATGTAAGATGCAGCATAGCAATACACAATCCTTTAAACATTTCACACAACTTCATAGCAAAAGAGACTGCATGCATTTCATTTACCAAAATTTGTCACAACACATGAATACAATGTTACACGAATCATGACAGAAAATGCATACAAACGCAAACATCCTAGCACAGCAACAAAACAAGCTACGGGGCGACGACTTGGATGACTAGGCATCCGAGTCTGGCAACGGAGGAGGGGCACCCTTATCCTGTAGGCAGCACAGGATGGACTTCAAAGTACGAGTCACTTTCTTAAACTTGTGTTTCACGAGGCCCCGAAGATCCATTATATCCTGTCGTAGGACAGCCTGACCTTCCTCAAGTCGAGCTAGGTGAGCTCGAACAGTGTCATGCTCCGGTACCGTAGGAGGGGAGCTCTCATCTGTATCTTAGGTCTCCTCTTCTTCCTCGCTCTGCTCTTCTTCTATTTCAGCTCCCCCTTCTTCCTCACTCTCTTCCTCTTCGCTCATTGTCTCATCCTCACTCTCATCAAGTCGGGCTTGTCGTTGTCGTGGCTCGATTCCCATCTGATTGAGAGTGGCTTCATTGATGTAATGGATCGGCACTGGCTTTTCCACCCCAAGTCTGTAGCCAAACTCATGTGCAATCTTGCATATGAGTCAGCTGAATAGGAGCGAATCCGACCTCCTGTTAGAGCGTACGGTGAGAAATATCTATCGCAGAACATATGTAGGCACACACAGCTTCTCTCCCTGCCCCACTTGATATAGGAAATCTACCATCAGGCGCATGCACTCACTGCAGTTGCTCCACCTGGGGTAGATGTTGAACGTGAAGATGTGGTGAAGTAAATGGAAGTCACCAGTCATATTAGTCGCTAGAAGGCTATTGTTGGGTTGCCACTGAACCAGTTGGCCATAAAGGGTCCGTGTGCGGTGATCTCTTTCACGTGCACTCCTCAGATTCTTTTCACTTGCATGTACCTCACCAAGAGGCACATTCATAAGCCGAGATATTAAACTAATGTCAATTGTGGCTTCCCGATCTCTTCCATAAGGAATCTTGAACTGTAAGGGCTCCAACGTAGGCTCTCGAATGTGGGCATAGAAAGCTCAGACAGTGCCTACATTTGCGCGGTACTCGCCCTCAAATAGCGGACCCCAACCGGCCTCTTCCAGGCGCTCGAGCAAGAGGTATTCCCCAAATAGCCTTTCATCCACATGAGCTTCAAAAAGGACTCTACGGCCCTCATAAACTCCATGCGACAGCTCCATCAACAAAGTCCTTCCGACGGGAGCCTGGGGATCAAGATCCCGTTTAGTCTGAAACTCCCAAGTGACGCTCGTGCTCGCAGCGGCACCTCTCGGTCTCCTCAAACGAGTAGGGCGACTAGACCTAGTTTCTTCCACAGGAGCTCTTTTCTTTTCCATGAGAGAGAGAAGGGCAGAAAGAGAGAAAATAGTTGTCACAAGCTCAAAAAGAGCCATCAAAATGGAAAGAAAAGTGGGAATAAGACGGGTTATGGGCTCACAAGATCGTTGAAGCAAACAATGGTATTTTTGTGTTCCAAAAAGAGAAGGAATGAAGAAAGTTGAAGGAATGAGGAAGATTAGAAGAGGGATTGTTGGGTTTTGGGGTCTTGAGCTACGAAAAGGGGATGTGTAGGCTCAAATGAAAGGGGATAAAGAGGGAAAATGATGGAATAGGATAGGTTAGTGAGTTTACACAAATTTGAGACTCAAATGGAGGATTTAAGAGCTTAAATGAGAGAATGGAAAGGGTTGGCAGCGGTGGTAGAGGATTTTTGAAGGGGTGGTGCAAGGGTTGCACGAAAATGAGAAAAGAAGCATTTGGAGGAGGGGTTTGAGTGGAAAATCTGAAATTTTTTAGAGAAAAGGAAATCTTGGGGTGGTGGTTTGTGAAAGGGAGGTGGCATAGGAGGGGTTTTAATCGACCCTACTTATGTGCGTGGGCCACACAACACCCAGGACCCATCAGCACGAGCCGGCCCCCCCGGCCACCCCCGTTTGGCGGCGAGGCCTCGGCAAACCGGTGAGGTCCTCGCCGGTCGCTGGACTATCCGGTGAGGGCTCACCCTTTGGGCGAGGTCCTCCTGCCCCCTGGGTCCCAAAAAGGTGTGGGTCCCACCCTGGGTCCCCTGGAGATATGCTATTAGGCCCCCGACTTCGTTTTGACTCGTTTCGGGTCATTTCAAATAATTTCTGATGTATATTCACGTTTACTGATTTTAAATGGCTAGGACGGAATAAAGCATGGTCTAAACCCATCAATTGACGGTCTAGGGGTGATTCGGGATCGACTCATGCGATCACGGATGGGTACAGACCCAAGCAAAGTGATCGATTTCGATGAACTTTGCCAATTGGCGAAATCAGGGAAACCTAAGCTTATTTCTACATTTCTCTCGCACCCAACTATATTGGAAAGCATCAGAGTACATCATGTGACCCTAACCCAGGTCCGGTTAATCCAAATCATGCTCTGATACCAACTTGTAATGCCCTGAAAATCGGGCGTCGAGTAAAAGTCCAACTCTCGAGTTCCAACGCATCACTTATGCAACATAGATAATGATGATTAAATGTTGTCTGTGTTAGTACATTAATCATGAGTGGGATTATACCAAAATAGTAATTCATACTCCAGATCAATTCATATGATGCAAGCGGAAGACTGAAAAATGTATATAAATGTGTATGAGCGAAAAGGATCACGATAGGTCTCCAGAGTATGAATACATCACTAAGTCACCATATACATGTAATAGTTCAAAATAGTTTAACTACAATAATAAACCCTGTAGCCCCGTCGATCTGGATGGCCTAAGTGAAACCACCGGAGAATTGCATATATGAGAACTCATCTTGATCATCATAGTAATCGGGCTCCGCCTCCTGAGTCGCATCGTCATCTACAATTAAGACAGAGTCTGGTGGGTGTTCAGAACACCGTCCCAGAACATGGGAGTGAGTGATCAACTCAGTGGAACTATAGAGCAAAGGTTAACATGTTATTAATTCAATCAAGTAGTAATGATAAAGCAGACATATCAGACATTCCTAGATACTCTTATTAATGCAAGAATGAAATGTAAGCATGATGCATGCCCTCGCCTACACTCCCTTGTACGACACCATCTTACGGTCGCAGCATGCTTTCTTCCCTCTGTGCTCTTCAACCCGAGGTACATGCAGTGCCATGGAATGAGCGTGATTACCGAGTTATTATTAGTCCCTTTCATACAGTAGGATTGGGAAGCTAAGATACCTTTCTTATATCAATTCCCAAACAATGAACCATTCTAGGGTCGTCAATCCTAGTAAATCTCATACGATGCTATGGTTCTAAGTCGCTGCAAAGGGCTCGTCACTTTATCAGTGCAGGCCTAGTGTACTCTTGTTGCTACGTAAGGGCTCGTCGCCTCTACGCAGTCTTAGTGTATGCTCCAGGTTACTACAAAGGGCTCGTCACCTTATCAGTGTAGGCTGACAGTTCGAATACAGTGTCCCATACCACCGTATTCGGCTCATGAGTCTAGGTTGCTCACTAGTCACTACAGGGAGGCTTGTCACCCCAGCATAGGCCGACAGCTCGACCACGGTGTCCCATACCCCATGCCCGGCTCATGAGTCTTAGCGGATCGAGGTACCAAGGTTTAAAAGGATTTTTACTGGTGAGTTTGGTACCTTAGATTCAAGCAGTAACGTCCATACATGGTGAACATACATCGGGTCAATCGGGTTACTTGACGATCTCATTAGTACGAGCGCATGTTGAGTTGATCGACATGAAGTGTGTAAGCACTCTGTGTGGCCTAACCATTGCTGACATCCCAAGTACGGCTCGAATTCATCGATCATGTCCTATGTGGCGGAGCAACCTCAGCCACCTATTTAAAGCCTGTTACCGATTGCCTGAACTATTCCATAGTCCCAAACACATTCAGTGATAACAGATAATCATACAAGTTAATCAGAACAGTAATGGATAACAATTCCAATCATACAAGCATGTGAGCATTTGATGGATTTCAACTTAAACATGAATTCACACATAGGCAGTGTCTACGTAAAACAGACAGAGAATATAAGTTACATGGAGGAAATCATACACATCGTTAAGATAGTTGAGAATTTCTTCTCAATACCTATATAAAGTACAATTTATTATACACTTGTTCATTCAGACATTTCTACAAACACTTAGACTACATATTCCAACATACATGACATATGTTGGTGATAGCACGTCTTAGGGAAAATCCTTTCGCCAAGGAGTTGTTACACATACAACTAACATAAACACATGACAATTAATCATGGCAAGCACACGTTCAAATGTCATACACATATGATACTTTCTACATATACATGCAATACACTAAAATCCATATAGTTTAAATATATCAGAAACGCGATACAAACATCGCATCTGGTATGTGAAATTTCACCCATATCAGTAATAAACCATTAATCGACATTGAAAGCCTTGAAAACCATAACCTATATGTTTATAGTCCGCACCTTTTGCCGGTAGACTCGTAACGAACTCCGTTTTAAAGCTAAGCCTTTGTCTACGGCAGATTGACAACCTATAGCATAAATTGGGTTAGCTATTTCTTAACTTACAGTATCTGAAACCCTAAAACAGATTAGAGTTAGGTTTTCTTACCTAGGAACGGGATTGGTATCGCCCATATAGCAACACAAGAGTGGTGGCTAAGCACGTGGAGCGTCAGGGAAAGATCCCAATATCTATCTCTCACACTCTCTCTCTCTCTTCCTCACTTTCTTCTTCTCTTTTCTCTCTTCTTTCCCTTAGGGTTTGTAAAATTCGTATGGCATATGAGAGGGAGTGTTTAAGGTCCTTATATAGGCCCAGGTTTGATGGGAATGGCCCTAGGGCCAAGGTATACTTAGGTTATATCCAAATACAGACTGTTCCGGTCCAACGGAGCACTTCTAGTGGCCCCTTTTCCACGTGCGGTAGAACTTAAGCTCTCTGACCATGGATCTAGGTCAGGTTGAGTTTTCGTTCCGATCGGATTTACAGATCAGCCGTGGCGGACCAGTTTCAGTTCAGCGGTCACGGTCACTCGATCAGGGTCATAAGTACACCTACATGTGTGGGACATTTCTTATGATCCGAGGGTGTATTTGGGTCAGATTCTGATGGTCTGAATCCTTATATTTGGCCTCAAGTGACACGACTCAGATTACTTAAATTCGAATTTTCATTTCTAAATATTTTCATGTTTCTCACACACTTTGCTCCGGGCTCAAGTTGTACATTTCTAGACACAATCAAGACTTGATTTCTGAGGGGGTTGTCAAGTCCAGTAATGCGGTCATATCCGTATAGTTTCGGGGTAATCGGACTTTCGACGTGCAGTCCAGGTCCGATACGGAGTTTCAGTGTGCTCCCGAGAGCAACCGGATGGATTCTAGATTTCAGGGTAATGTAGCGTCAATGATTCTACACATTTTGGGTCTTGCAGATCATATTTAAAGTGATTAGTGCTAATTTCACAAGCACTCTAGTTTAACACTTGCTAGCATTAACCTAATTTTCTAAAGGTTTTAATCATGGGTAATTTCTGCCTGAGGTGGTACTCGGGTCTTTGTACGGGTTTTTTTGAGATGTTACATGGACCCCACAGCCGTCCAAGCCATGTGGCCCTACTTAACGGTGATGGAAAAACACAAATATATGGTTGACCCAAATTAAGTGGGCCATATCCACGTGGTCCCCACACGTAGGACCCACCTTGAGTAATATGTGTACACGGTCCGTCCAGCATCCCTAGACGCTGTACGTCTTTCACTGGAGTGTGAATAGATAGATAGTGAGGTGTACTATCTGCCAAAAAAAAGGGTGGGGGGGTTTTAGACTTTTGGGTGGGCCACTCACACAGTCCCCAATTTGACTTATGGATCCAATCCACACCATCCATCCCATTTCCCAAATCATTTTAGGCGTTGAGCCAAAAAATGAAGCTGATCCGAGTAACTGGTGGGCCATACCTTAGTAAACAATGATTTTCACCGTTTAAATTCACTTAAATTTTTCTACACACCAAGACATATCACATATTAACTCGTTTGGTCTGTCTCGAGCCATAGAAACCAATGGCTGAGTCAGATTCCCCTGGTGCGGGCCCTACCTAGGCAAAACCGCAGGAAAACTCAATTTCAAAAAAAAAAAATCATATAACAACAGCAGCGTCTGCTGCTGCTGTTGACAGAGGCAGTGTCCTGCTGCTGTGGACGCTAGAGGCGGGGACTATGGGTCCCAATCGTGGGCCCCACTGTGATGTATGTGAACATCAACACCGTGCATTGATGGGGCCCCTTTTGCTGTAAGGCACCCCAACAGTCTAGCCACACATGGCAGCTCAGGTGGCCCACATCATAGGAAATAATCGGTCATTGAACGTCAGCCATTGAAGCCTTTTTTTTATCACAGACGTTCTGCGTCAACATGAAATTTGTTTTTTTTCCCTTCCATCCAGGTTGGCTTGACCTTATCAATAAGTTGGACGACATATAAACGTTATGGTGGGCCCCACGTGGGACCCACAATGATGTATGTGTTTTACTCACACCATCCACACCATTGGATGGTGGAACCCGCCACGGTGTATGTGCTTTACCCACACCGTCCACTCCATTGGCTGGACGGTCAGTGGACCCCACCTTGATGCATGCGTTGTATCTATGCCGTCCAACCATCTGTAGAGATGTAGATGGGTCTCACACGTGGTGCGCGTGCCTGAAATCCAAGCCGTGTACACGCTGTGGGACCTACCGTGATGTAATGCTTTATCCATATCATCCATCAGAGCAGCATGGCTACTGTATGCGCTTATATGTTCCAGGGGTCTGGAAATGAGGGATGTGTTATATCCCAACTGTTCATCTGGGCCACACCTTGATGTATATATTTTGTCCAACTGTTGGTCAGGTGGGCCATATCACAGGAAACAGTAGAGATTGAACGTCCACCATTGAAACCCTTTTTGGGTCACGGAGGTTTTGGATCAATAGGATATTTGTTTCCCCCCTTAATCTAGGTCTTTGTAACCTCATAATCAGATTGGATGGGGAATAAACTTTATGGTGGGCCCTGTGATTAGTTTAACAGTGAGGACCACTATCTCCACGATTATTTATGGTATGGCTCAAATGATCTCCCGTTATGATTCATTTGGATAACACTTTAAAATTATCTCTAAAAATATATGTATGGTGTAGGTTACTCACCTAGAACGGTGGGCCCGATTTGACGTTAGTGAGGCCCACCTTGATATATTCTATGGCCCATACATGAGGCCCATCATGATGTATTTTTGGCCCATGTGATGGGACCCACCTGTTTTATATTCAAAGCCCAATAGTGCGGCCCATTGAGATGTATTAGGGCCCATGGGTTGAAGCACATTGTGATGTATTAGGGCTCGTGGGTTGAGGCCCATTGTGATGTATTTGGAGCTCATGGGTAAAGGCCCATTGTGATATATTTGAGGCTCATGGGAAGTGACCCATTATGATATATTCCCGGCCCATATGATGAGGCCCATTGTGATGTATTTCTGACCTATTTGGTAAGGCCCATTGTGATGTATTCAAGGCCCATGGTTGAGGCCCAGTGCGATGTATGTATGACCCATTAAGTTGTGTATGAATCCCTTATATGGGCCACTCCTTGGGAGTGATGTGGTTAAATGTCCATATTGATGGGTAATGGTGGTTGAATGTCCACATTGTGACCTTTCCTTAGGCCTTGTTCGGCCGATTCCGATTGTTGGGGTCGAGTATCGAGGCCGATTCTGATTTGTCAAGGTTGATTATTCGGCCGACTCTAATTGACATGACTGATTTGCCGATTCTGATTATTGATCGATTCTGATTGTCGTGACCGATTGCTGACTCCGATTGACGTGACCAATTTATCGATTTTGATTATCGATCGATCTCGATTGTCGTGGCCGATTGCTGATTCTGATTGACGTCACTGATTTGTGGATTCCGATTATCAAGACCAAGTATCTTGGCTGAGTTAGATTGTCGAGGCCTAATGTAATTTATATAAGGCTATGAGCCCTTTGTGATGTATATTAGGCCCGTGTTAGAGGCCCATTTTGATGTATATGTGGCCCATGTGATGTGACCCACTTAATGTATATAAGGCCCAATGTGACGTATCTATGGCCATCCATTGAGGCCCATCTTGATGTGATGCATAATGGACCCGTGTGAGAGGCCCATTGAGATGTACTTGGGACCCATGGGTTGTGGCCCATTGTGATGTATTTAGGGCCGATGGGACGTGGCCCATTTGATGTATATAGGCCCATGTGAAAGGCCCATCGTGATGTGTATTAAGCTCTTGAGTGAGGCCCATAGTGTTGTACATTTGGCCCTTGTGTGAGGTCATGGGTCCACTATATTTTAGGATTTATGTGGGCCATTCCTTGGGTGCAATGTTGGTTAAATGTCCACATTGTCGAGGTCGATTGTCGATACCGATTATGAGTATGTGATAGCATAACATCATGATACATGCCTACACGCATCATCTGTATGTTTGTTATGAGATGTGGTTGATCAGTGCATATGTCATTGAGCATGTTGTTATGAGACTCCCTGACAGATGGAGGTTATCTTGCATGAGGCACGGTATGCGCAGGATTGATGAATGACTGGATTGTATGACTCATGCACCTTGCATTATGATTACTGTACTCCCTAGCAACATCAGGGCTATAGCCTCCACAAGTATATCGTGGATGGCCAGACGGGACACCGAAAATTTTTTCTAATATTGGGCTGCCATAGATGGGCCTGGGTGAAAATTTCTAAACCCTCTTGGTACCAAATGACGCCCGAACGTCGAGACCGAGTGGATACATGAGCGCCCGAGTGTCGAATATTAGGAGGCTGCGTCTCTCACTATGTCGTGGTCGGTTGGGAGGGAGTGTGGCCTTACCTGCCCGAGCTACGGGGTATTACTAGGCTGAGTTTGACCAACTCGTGAATAGGTCCACTATCAACGTGCCGGATATGTATTAACAGACTATTGGCTAAGCGAATAGTGAGGTTTCTTACGCTCACTTGGATTGTGGGGCTGAGAGAGCGACAGTGCCATTTAGAGTGTATTAAACCTCGATGATGATCCCAGAGATGAACCGTACTGATATGTGGACTTATTGAGTAGGATTTGCATACTCATTCATTCATTCATTCACTATCCACTCGGGCTGGTGGTGCGTAACTATTTGTTATGTGTACCTTTGTAATGGTCAGGATTTCTGTTGGGGCAGCAACTAACTTGATATCAGGAGTTTACTACATTGAGTCTGACTATCTAAATTTAGGTATGGGACTGGTTTAGACAAAAGTCCCTTGTGATGGACCTCATAGCCTGCGATACTATGTACTATCATCCCGACTTCACACTCCAGCATGGTCATTCCATTCGCACAGCATATTGCCTTACATCCGCGGCATATGACATTTTGGATTACTGTGTTTCTGCATTATATGGTCTAGATACGACTGATGCTATTCGTGGACTCACCAGGAATTGCATATTGCATGCATCCTCGGCATCTGATATCTGACTTTTTATGACTCCTCATTTGCATAGCTGTTATATATTGCGTATTCTGATATTGATTGACTCATGAACTTGTCCGTATTTCCGCTTACTCTGTTATCGTATGATTTATGATCTTGTTAGTATTTCTGTTTACTATGATAATTCCTGCTCTTGTCAGTATTTTTGCTTACTCAGATAATTCATAATCTTGTCAGTATCTCTGCTTATTCCGATATTGTACGATTTATGGATTACCAATATTTTCGGTTTGTATGATGATGACATTGTATTAAATACTTGACACTTACCTTGTGCACATACTTACACCACGTTCTAAACTTTCTATAAGCTTATGCACGATAGATGCTTGCAGGTGATGTCCGGTTGCAACAGTGTTGAGCTTGGAGCATGCAACAATCTTCCGGAGCTTGATTTTTGATTTATGTATTTCCCTTTCAGCATTGTACTTAAATGATTATATTAGTAGATATGTGATGATGATGTTACCTTTATAATTTGGGTATACTTGTGGTTATACTTATTACGAGATAAATATATAAAAAAAATAAAAAATCCTCCTTGTAGGATCCCAAGATCGGAATCTGGCGTATGGACGCTAGGATCTGAGAATGGGGTACTACGGAGGTTGTTGGCACCGAATCGACGATCAGGATTCCTGTGAATCCAATCTCTGGTTTGGGCTTCAACGTGCCCCATGTCTTTTATGTGTGACAAAATGATTTCTCAACATCTCTTCGCCACTGTGTATTTCTCCTATTTGCTTTTATTTTTTATATCATTCCAATCATAAATAAATAAAATTAGCTTGCCATTTGCCACATATGCAAGTAGCAAAAAGAACCGAAAGATAAATTATAGGACCTAGCATCTCAAGCTGCATGGTGTGGTGAGCATGGATTGAACAGGAAACTTCAACATCCCAAGTTATCCTTCCTCCTGGATAAGCTTGTGGCTAGGTGGCATATTGAGATGTTAACTTCATTAAGGGTAGGGTCAAAAGTAAAGACATGTTGTGAGTTTCTTAGATGAGGAAGAACATGCTTATGTTGCAGGGTAAAGTCAAGAAGCGGAACTTTTATTGTGAGGTCTCATATGTAGTTTGTATAGTAATTAGTAGACAAGCCAACGCTTAATAAGAAGAGTATGGACTCGCAATTAAGAGTGGAGCTGGTAACTCCTTTTTTTCGTTTTCTTTTTCTTTTTTATTTATAAGGAGCTAGCATCTCAATTACATTATCATTATAATTTTTAAAAGCATGAGGAAGTTGTGAGTTACTATCAACTAGTGTTTTCAGTAGCGCCATAGCGTAGTGTGTGGCATACACTACGTAGTGTAGCGTAGCAAAAACGCTACGTAGCGTACGCATGTAGCATAATTCCCTGGTAGCGTAAGCTACTCTGCATGTAGCGTATTCCCTGGTAGCATAAGTTACAGGACATGTAGCGTACGCTACATGCAGTGTAGAGTAGTGTGTAGCATGGATAGCGTAATCTACCTGAAATCTCATTTTTTTTTCAAGAATTTTTTGTATGCTAGTTAAACGCCTATTTTAAAATGGTGATGACATATACCTATGACACATGAGACTACATTAAACTAATCTGGACCATCCAAATTGTGGTCTATATCATGAATTTGTGATGTTTTAATAAATAAAAAAGAAGTAATACTTAGAGATGTCTAAAGGCAAATAGAGAAGGATTTTGCATAGAAATAAGTGGTTGATGATCTAGATTTGTAGTTAAGAACTCATAGAAATTATGCATTTTGTAAATTTTATCATATGTTCTATTATTTTAATTAAAAATATTAAGGATTGTGTAGCTTATGCTACACACTATAGAGGGCCAAATGCCACGCTATACGCTACATGCTATTTGAAATACTGTTGTCAACACATATGATGATCCCTTAACTAAAGGTGCGAATTCGGAATTTTCTCTAAGAAAGTAGGCTTGATAGGACTTGAGTCGGTGAATTATGGGGCACTTGCATTGATTACTCATGAGAACCATGTATGCTGGAAATGACACATTGTGCACAATGTGTTGGGTGAGAAGCATTATAACTGTGCATTCTTATTTCTTGTATTCTTATCTTTTGTAACCGACTGCTGTTATCTCTTTGCAGTTGAACTTGAGCTATATTAAAAATAAGAGGCTAAGGGAGAGGAGCTCTCTCTTTTTTCTCCCGTTCTCACTTTTCCTTTTTTTTTTTTTTTTTTCCCAACCATGAATAAAAACATGGCATCTGAGTGGGACCTGGGGTTAATCTAATCAGCTCCTCCCTCTCCACAACGCCCACCGCCTTATCAATAGGCCCCATTAGTGCTCCAGAGAAATCACCAGCCTGACTAGTAGACATGACAAGGGCTACCGGCCTGACCAGACAGCTCCACAATGTCCATTGGTCCAACCAGAGGGCCCTAACATGACCAGCAGGCGTCTTCTCTCATATTCCAGAATGTTTTTCGACAAGTGGATTTGTTGTTGAACTCGTAGTTTCAAGCCTGTTTTTAAGAAATCATAGTTTGAAGTATACTTTACAATGACAGACTTGTCACTGATCCCAGCTGTCAGATCCTCTTCCCTAACTAGATTGTGCAATACATCTAGTGTTTGGCTGCTATTGGGCTGCAGCAATATATCCTAGGTTCATTCATTCTTGTGCTCATGACATTTTTTATTGCAAATTAAGGATTTTTTACTTTTTAAATTGCAGACGGCACCACAAGAGACGATCAAAAGATACGAATTCTAATGGGAGTAATCATCATGATCACCCTAATTTAATGACGACACCTTTAAAATTGATGGAAGAAATTGCTTGGAGTGGGCCCAATCTACCAAGATATATATCAGAAGTGGAAACTAGGGGACAATTGAAAATAAGGAGCCACTTGAAAACAATCCATTAGTGATTTCATGGTTCCTCCATTCCATGCAGCAACATGGCCTTATTGCACAATGGTACTCATTTCTAGCAACTTTTGGCTAGACTATGGCAACTCATCCACAACATACATAGCTAATCCATACTTCCATAATTGCGGACGCATAATGCAAATATGGCAGCCTAACATGGTCAGGTGATCTCAATCATCTGACATTTCTACTATTCATTTAAGGGTTTCTTCACCTTTTTTTATTGATATTATTAGAATAGAAAATTACTAGTAATAACCCCTTAATATTAACTCATTTACTTATTTTTAAAATAATTTACATATTTCATCATTAATTTATGACATGGCAATTGGTGTCATCCAAGCACCAAATAGTGCTATCCACATAGGTTCACACCAATAGTTATTGCATTGCAAACACTACATATGTATTATAATCATAGGAATAATCATCATAAAAAACCATATCAAGATTAATCTATCCATGCAGTGCTATGATGCACACCAAGTTAATTGCCTCATTATGCGTGTTTCATACCACAGGTGCTACGATCACTACCTATAGGTACCCAATCTGATCCAATCTGGGTGTGATGCAAGTAGCCAGTCACTCTTGCCATGCTGTTATTCCACATTTACGTCAAGAGAATAAGATTCAGTGTCACTTCTTTAGTGTGTCATGTCAAGTCTACGAGTGATGTGGCTAGATTATACGTATTGCTAGGAAATCATCTTGACTGAATCCAAACGGTGTATCTGTGAGAGAGATTCTTTGGCATCTAAATATGACTTGAGCTTAGCTGTACGAGCTAGTGATACTTATCTGTTATAGCAGCATCAAGTTTTTTCCAAGAATATTTTGTATATTTTTCAGAATAGTAGTACAAATGTAAATCTAATGTTTCCTCAACTGAAAAGAAATGAGTTTGAGAAAGTTTGACAAGTGCATAGAGGGTTGGATGTGTGTCTCTATATGGAGAGACTATTCAGTGTGTTTTAATTTTGTGGGCCTAGGGAATGGTTCACATGGTTTGGCACAATGCATGCTGGTCAGACAGCAACTTAGTGCCCAGCCACCTCTTTTGCAGCCTTGGAGACAATAGAGCCACGGTTTGTCCCACACCTTAGATCTATGCACAAGTAAATGTCTTACGATCGACTTCGAATTGCTTAAGAAGGATGTATGAGTCACGACATTCAACCACAAGTCAACTGGAGATGTTAGGTGTGGAGCCATGTGGGTCCCACGCATGTAACTCCCCTGGTCAGAGTTGCCCTTGTGCATCGGTAAGTGGTAGAGAAGCCCAAGGCTCCCATCTCGCTCATCTACACTCCTACAACCTTTGCAGCCCTCCCTCCCCTCACTCGTTCTCTCTGTCTCTATCCTTATCCATCTATAACCATCTCTAAATCTCATCCTGTTTAACCACCTTTAATATATCGAAAAGACCACGAATGTATGATGCAGACTGATAAAAAAAAAAAAAAAAATCTAGTGCAAAGAAGAGAGTGTGTGTGAGAATGTGCTTATGTCTTTGTCAATCCCTTTCCATCCTTATAATACGATGATCACAACTATAGATCTGGGTGCTTTCTTATGTGTGGTTGGATTCTAGGTAACAAGGGAAAGCCCACCATTTCGACCCCACGAACAGCATCTGATTGATCAAGGGTTATAGCCATGAATGTGGATTCATCTTTTGTAGGTCTATATGCATACATGCTCCAAGGACTATCTATCGCGAGTATAATAGAAAATGCATACAAGGTACACTGAAATATCGAAACAAGTGACAAGCTGCCAACAATTTCCATAGGAGATGGTCTAACAGACAAACAATCAGAATGGAAATCAAGCTAATTTCCATGAAATTATATATCGCGTGGAACCAAGAAACAGAATTTGTTTCCAAAGTAAGTTAATTTCCTCATAAAACTACTTTAGGAAATTGTAGATTTCACAAGTTTTTACTTGTGATTCCCAAACAGGCCCTAAGTGTATGTCTGTGAAGTTGTTAGAACATTTTAAAGTTGGAAGTTACAAAAATTTCGTACGTGTTTCCATACAAGAAAGAATTATATATTAAGAAGAGTTTTAGTGGGAGGATTATATGTGCATCGAGGAGTCTTAAATACGCAGATTCATCTAGGAAAAGAATCCTGAGTTGTGGCAAAGGCATGTTGGTGTTGGATTCTTCCAGCATGTAATGGTTGTACGTAGAAGATGATTTATGCAACACATTTTAGGCTTAGAAAACAGAGGCTATAAGAAACATCCTAACTCCAAACAAATCTACGGAAGATTGAATTTTGATACCCTGACTGGAAATGAAATGAGACTGTCTTCCCTTCTTTGGATGAAACCATTTCAATTTTCATGTATGAGGACTGGGACACATGGGGCTCACGGAAGAAAGTGAAATGAAGAGGGGATTTACATACCTCCGGGGAGTGCAGCGGCAAATAGCAGAGGTAATGGAGCGATTGAATAGAAGAGGATCTCTTTCTTGGCCTTCTCCACACTTTCATTGCGGCACTCCTTCAATGCAGCAGACGGACACCACAAATTTCTTCTTCTACTACTAATTCTTCCTCCACTGGCCAACCAAGGAGAGGAGTTTGGAACTAGGAGAGGAGAGCCATGCAATGCCATCGCCATCTGCACGATTCAAACAAGGAGAGAGAGAGAGAGAGAGAGAGAGAGAGAGAGAGAGAGAGAGAGAGAGAGAAATCATTACGTTACCAACAACTATAAAACGCAGGAAAGAAACAAATCAGAGCTCGAGGCAAAATTGTTGACAGGGAGGGGAGTGGGATGTCGTGGAGAAAGGAAAGCCGACGGACAAGAACAGATTATCGTACACGTTGGACGGGTGATTTATCATTTGAGACCCGTTCATCTACTTACCCTCTAATCTAATATAACTATGGATAGAAAATGTCTAAGAGAGTCATCAGTGGCCAAAAAGCGATATTAGGCACATGCTGTGGAGTGATGGCCTCTCCCGTATTTCAAGTATACGCGTATGTAATCCGACGTGCCTTGTCGTTACCCAAGCTCTACCCGTACGGACTACCAGCCGCTTGTCTCACGGGAACGTGGCTTACAGACGGAGAGGGACGTGGCATTCTAACAACCAGTGCCGGTGAAGAGGATAGGGTAAGGACGTCGATTTTGTATTACCCATGTAACAATGGCATGGCTCGTTTAAAATTTTTATTTTTTATTTTTAAAAAAAGCAAACAGAAAACTCGCATCGGATGTGGAATCTAAATCCTTGATTTCAACTAATTCAATTGCATGGGCTGTTTGCATACGTATGTTTATAGCCACCTAACATCGTCATATCTAATGGCTAAAAGGCCGGCACGTGACTATTTGCTTTAAATCGGACATGCGCCCACACATACAGTGGATGGCCCGGTTTTAATTGTGTACATGCAAGTTTGTATGTGTTGAGCAAGCCAATGCTTTATTTGAATCGAATCTAACCGAACGCCCCCGCACATCAAAATTGCCAAATTATGGCCAAGTCTATAAAGGTTGGCATGACTACTCAACTACTTATTGATAAAGAATCATGCAATTTACGAAGGATAGTGTTAGTCCTTTGAATGTGCTCTTTTTACCTTGAAGATTGACCTTTATCACAACATTGATAGCTTAATTGCGTTTGCCAATAAAACAAGTGTTCAAAAAGAAAATATGAAATAAAAAGCAAAGTGCCAATTTTATTAATATGAATGTAGATGCAGTACAATAGAAAGATCAAAATATATAAAATAGAAAATTATCAACAACGGTTCGAACCGGTGAGACAGGCGTCGATTGATGGTTTCTAAAACTTGGACGGTCGTGAGACAATTATCAAAACCTAAACAATCATGAGACGGTCGTGGTTTGGTCAACAAGTTATGATAGGGATAATCACTAAGAAAAGACTTAGGAATCCGAGGATCTGACGACGGGATCATGGATGATTAACTAAACCAAATCTGCCTCATTACAGTGATGCACTAGACAGAAGTGGAGAAACTAATTAAACTAAGCTATGTTAATTGATCCAACTTGTTGCAGTATAGTGTTGGGCAGAAGTGGAGAGGCTAAAGTAAGCTAAGATAAGATAATATAAGTGCCCATGTGGGACGAAAGATTGATAGGCAACACTAAGCTAGAAAGATTTGTTTTGTTTGGATTGGCAAGGACTTGAAGCTCTTTGTTATGTAATGTTTTTATAGACTTTGGATGAGGCAGTTGCATTGTGGATGGCCACTTGGCCTTTAGGATCGACCATCCGATCGGTTAGAGGCCTTAGCTTGGTACACTTTTATTTTAAGGAGGGGTCGGCTAACCATTACGTTGTCATGTATGGTCGTGTTTCTATTTTTAGATGGCTTTCTCCTCTTAATGTACTGCTTAGAGGTCGATAGATCCATGCGACTAGTTAAATCTCGTCATGTGTTACTAGATATCACTACCTTAGTATTACGTTGAGTTACGCATGTAATGCCTCATTAATTTTATTTTATTTTATTTTACTTTTTTTTTGGGTTTGTTGATTTTTTGTGATTTATAAATTGAATTTTGATGTCTAACCTAGATTATCCATGAACCTGTAATGACCCGAAAAATTTCGTGCTAAGACCCGAGTACTATCTCTATTTTCCTCAGAAGTTATTTGTGGGTTAATTAGCGCTAAACTCAATTGCTTGTGAAATTAGTATCAATCACTTTAAATTTGATCTGCAGGACTCAAAACCTGTAGGATCGTTAGCGCTATGTTACTCTGAAATCTGGGATTTAACGCTAAATCTAGTTGCTCTTGGAAATTTTTAGAAGCTTTGGATCGGACTTGGACCGCGCGTCGAAAGTCCGATAGTGATGATCTTAGACAGTTATGGTCATCATGTTGGACTTGACCATCACCTCAAAAATCAAGTCCAGATGATGTCCTGGGTCGATTTGATTGAGTCCGGAGTGAAGAGTGTGAGAACGGTGAGAAATTAAATATAATTTTATGAAATCTGAGTCGTGTCGCTTGCGCGATGATTTTAAGCAATCTGACCGTTGGATTCTAACCCAATTTCACCCTCAGATCAGGGAAGATGGCCCAGGCATGTCATAATGCTTGTGGACCTGATCGAGTTTCGGTGACCGTTGAATTGAGAGTGGTCTGCCACGGCTGATCTGTAAATTCGATCGGTACGAAAACTCAGCTTGACCTAGATCCATGGTCAGTGAGCTTAAGTCCGACCACACGTGGAAAAAGGAACACCGGAAGTGCTCCGTTGGATCGAGAGAGGCCTGATTTGGTTATAACCTAAGTATACCTTAGCCCTGGGGCTATTTTCATCAATGTTAGGCCTATATAAAGACCTTAAAACCCTCACTCTCTTTTCCATACGAATTTCCTAACCCTAGCTAAGAAAGAGAGAGGAAAAGAGAGAGAAAGTGAGAGAGAAGTTGGTGAATCATCTCAAGATTCTTTCCTATTACTCTACATCCTTAAACCATCACTTTTGAATCGTTATTCCGGCGATTCTAAGTTCCTTCTCAGGTAAGTTAATCTAACCATAATCTGTTTTAGAGCTTAGAATAGTCTATGTGTTGATGTAGCTTATTTCTATTCTTGCCTTAGGTTATCTAGTCGCCGTTGACGAAGACATATCGTCTGAATCAGTTCGGTGTGCTTTTTTTGGTTTAAGGTGCGGACTATATTCGTATAGGTTATGGTTTTCAAGGCTTTCAATGTCAGTTAATGGTTTATTATTGTTATGGATGCAATTTCACATGCCAAATGCTATGTTTATTTTGTGTTCCTGATATATATGAGTTATATTGAGATTTGTGTATTCTATGTATATGTAGGAAGTATTGTATATGTATAAAATATGAACATGTGCTTGCCATGATTAACTGTCGTGTATTTGTGCTAGTTGTTTGTGTGTCAACTCCTTGGCAAAAGGAATTGTCCAAATGCGTGTATTCCAACATATGTCATGTATGTTGACCTATGTAGTCTAAGTGTTTGTAGAAATGTCTGAATGGTTTAAAGTGTAATGTATTATCCTATTTGCGGGCGTCGAGAAGTGATTCTCAACTCTCCTATTGGTGTGTATGATTTCCTACATGCAAGTTACATTCTGTGTTCTCTAAGTTCAAGTATTACTTATGTTGAAATCCATGTTAAGTTGATATGCTTCAAATGCCCACATACTGTATGATTTGAATTGTTGTTCTGTTACTGTTTTAAGTGTTGATATGAATATCTATTATAGTGGAATGTGTTTGGGACTATGAAATAGTCCAGGAAATCGGTAATCGGCCTTGAGTTTGTGGCTAAGGTTGCTTTCGCCACGAAGGACGTGATTTGACGAACCCGAATCGTATTAGAGTTGTCGGCAGTGGTTTGGCCATACGGAGTGTTTGCGCACTCTATGTCGTTCAACCCAACGTGCACTCGTGCTAGTCGAGTTCGTTAAGTAACCCGATTGTCCGATGTATGTTAACCATGTATGGACGCCATTGCTTGAATCTAGGGTACCAAACTTACCGATGAAATCCCGTTAACCGTTGTACCTTGATCTGCTAAGACTCATGAGCCGGACATGGTGGTATGGGACACCGTGGTCAAGCTGTCGGCCTACGCTGGGGTGATGAGCCTCCCCGTAGTGACCAGTGAGCACACCAGACTCGTGAGCCGATTATGGTGGTATGGGACACTATATTCGTGCTGTCGGCCTACAATGATTGGTGACGAGCCCTTTGTAGTGACCTCGAGCATACCTTGATACTACATTAAGGCGACGAGCCTTAGAGTAGTAATGAAGGTATGATAGGTGTGCATTGATTGGTGACGAGCCCTTTGCAACGACCTAAAACCATATGATCGTATGAGATAGCCTAGGACTGACGACCCTAAAATGGATCACTGTGTGGAATTTGATATGAGGAAGGTACCTTAGCTTCCTAATCCTACTGTATGAAAAGGACTAATAACAACTTGGTAATCATGTTCATGCACCGCATTTGCATGTGCGTGGAAGTCGTTGGCACTGCGGGAGGATGTCATGCGTAACATGAAATGAAGACGCTGAGGGAGTGCTGGCGAGGGCATGCATCATTTATACATTCATCCTTGCACTAATAAGAGTAATTAGGACATGTTTGATCGTTCTGCTTTATCATTACTGCTTGATTGAATTGATAACTGTTAACCTTTGCTTTATTGTTCCACTAAGTTGATCACTCACTCCCACGTTCTAGGGCGGTGTTGTACACGCCAACCAGACTCTGTCTTGGATGCAGATGTTGACGCGACCTCTGAGGCAGAGCAGGAGTTCGAGGATGATGAGGCCGTATTTTCTTTTATGCAGTTCTCAGGCAGGTTCTTTGAGCCATGTCCTGATGTGCGGAGAATTCTGGGTTATTGTAATAGATGATGTCATTTAATACTTGTACTTTTGATAGTAACACTTGTTAGTATGACCTGGCATGTATACGTATTTCAGGGACTTGCACATGTACACATATCTTTCTTTAAGTCTTCCGCTTGCGTCTTCCACTTATCCCTGGATTATGTTTGCAGTTTGGCTTAATTTATACCATGTTTTATGTACTCTTACAAACAACATACATCCATCATTAAATATGTTGCATAAGTGATGTTTTGAAACTCGGGAGCTGAGTTATGCTCGACCCCCGAATTTCAGGGCGTTACAGAACCAACTAACAGATAAGGCCTATTATGAAATTTTAGTTTTTTAAGGAATATTTTTTTTCTAAATGACCTTGTGGACACCCCGCCCCATGCTGATAAATTGATTAAGTTTAAACCAATGGATGGTCAACTAAAACCCTAATACTAAACCCTAACCCTAGATGCTTAAACCCAAAACCCTAATCCTAAACCCTAGACCCAGCCAACTCATCCCCTCAGTCTAAGCAACCTAGTCAACTTACCTAGTTAAGCCCAAAACCAAGTCCGAATCGAAAGCCCAAAATCAAGCCCAATCGGAATACAATGCGTAATAGTAGTACAACATCCTTCACAGTACAGCCTCCACACGAGTGTACAAGCCTGCCCGCCAAAACAAGGAGTTGGAGTGTGGACCAGCAGCAACCAGCTTGTCACCAGCGACATGACACTCCCCCTCTTTGGGATGGCTTCCCTCAAGCATGTAGAGCCTCTCTTTTATAACCCCTAAGTGTGTGACTAGTGTGTATTTAATCCAATGCCCATCTCTTTTTCCAAATTTACCATTTTACCACCTCATCCAACTCACGAGATGATGTAATGTGGCAATCTCAAATCCAAACCATCGAACCATATTTTGCCCCTAGACTGTAACACCCCGTACTTTCCAGTATTCGAGTGTTACCATTTAATTTAATTTAATATGAATACAAAAAATAATACGACCTAAATACATGTACTATGAAATATTATTTATATATTTTATAAATATTTAAAGTTCATATTAGAATGATATGTAACTATAATCCATATTATATGCATATACTTGCAATATCATTAATATAAATTACAAACTATGGAATCTGTAATACATAAAAATAAAATATACTCAAAAATTTATAATGAGTAACATATTTCAAACAACTTAATGACTTGTATAAGATTTAAAACCTAACACCTATATGACCATGCAAATAATATATAAATAATATGTATATTAATTTCTGCTTACTAATATTCATATAATTTATATATATTAACGAATCGTGATAATATAAATTATATATGACAAAATATGTAAAGGAAATAATTAATAATAAGAATAATAAAAATAGTAATAACAATAATAATAATGAATGTTGAATTAACCCTAATAAAACCATTTAATGTTCAAAAATCATATATTGGGTGGTCCTGGGTATCTGAATAAATCCCTAGGACCATCTTAACCGTTGAGGTCCAATCACTAATTCAGCGGAAACCCTCAATTGGAACTTATAGTTGAGAGTATGGCCCACCTAAACTTTAGATCTGGCCCATCCCTGGTCAAGGGCCCTGATTAGGGCCTCCCAGAGTGAATGAACAGAGTGGATTCCCCTCAAACATCACAATGGGTCCCACACTGGAGTGCATGTACACCGGTGCTACAGCACCTGAGGTGAACGAGACCTTCAGCTCGGTCAGCTATAGGCTGACCCGACATTTCTAAAAGGGAAATTGTCCATACTCCCCTCGAAGTTTGGGTCAATTACCTCGATCGCCACGACACTCCATATATTCCCTAAAGGGCCTTCTAACAGCTTTTGGAGATTGTTGCGGATGAAAATGCCCCTGACCTTCGTTCAATAGTTGCACGGTTTTCTAGGGACTAAGAAGTTACATAGTATTTAATGCTAGTAAAGTGAAGTATACGGAACCCTTTTTGCGCGTGGGCAAGGACTAAACTTATGGGGCCCATATTGATGTATGTGTATAATCCATGCCATCCATCCTTTTTACCGTGTCATTTTAGGGCCAAGGCCCAAATATCAGCCTGATCTAGAGCTCGCGTGGGTCACATAATAGAAAATAATGGTGACGATAGAACCCATTGTTGAAACTTTCCAAACTCACTGTGATGTTTGTTAGAAGTGGACATTGCCCAAGTCAAGACTTCTTGGGCCCACGCTGAACTGGCCGACAAGGAGTATGAGAAGGTATGAATTTCGAGGACGAAATTTTCTTCAAGGGGGGTAGATTGTAATGACCCTGAAAATTTTGTGCTAATCTTTCCTTAGTAGCTTTTTGGGGTAATTAGCGCTATACTCGATTGCTTGTGAAATTTGCATCAATCACTTTAAATTGTATCTGCATGACTCAAAACTTGTAGATTAGTTAGCGCTATGTTACTCTGAAATCTAGGATTCATCGCTAAATCCAGTTGTTCTTGGAAATTTTTGGAAGGTCTGGATCGGACCTGGACCACGCGTCGAAAGTCCGATAGCGATGATCTTAGGCTGTTACGGCCACCATGTTGGGCTTGGTCATTACCTCAAAAATCAAGTCCATGTGATGTTCTGGGTCGATTTAATTGAGTTCGGAGTGAAGAGTGTGAGAACAGTTGGAAATTTAATGAGATTTTATGAAATCTGAGTCGTGTCGCTTGCGCGATAATTTTAAGCAATCTGACCGTTGGATTCTGACTCAATTTCATCCTCTGATCAGGGAAGGTGGCCCAGGCATGTCCTTGTGCTTGTGGACCTGATCGAGATTCTGTGACCGTTGAATTGAGTGTGGTCCGCCACGGCTGATCTGAAGATCCGGTCGGTACGAAAACTCAACTTGACCTAGATCCATGGTCAGTGAGCTTAAGTCCGACCTTTCGTGGTAATAGGCCCAAAGGAAGTGCTTCGTTGGATCGTGAGAGGCTGGTTTTGGTTATACCCTAAGTATACCTTGGCCCTGGGGTTATTTTCATCAATGTTAGGCCTATTTATAGACCTTAAAACCCTAGCTCTCTTTTCCATACGAATTTCCTAACCCTAGTTAAGAAAGAGAGTGGAAAAGAGAGAGAAAGTGAGAGAGAAGTTGGTGAATCATCTTAGATTCTTTCCTCTTCTTCTTCATCCTTGAACCTTCACTTTTGAATCGTTATTTCGGCGATTCTGAGTTCTTCTTTGGGTAAGTTAACCTAACACTAATATGTGTTAGAGCTTAGAATAGTCCTTGTGTTGTTGTAGCTCATTTCTATTCTTGTCTTAGGTTATCCTGTCACCGTTGACAAAGACATATCGTCTGAATCAGATCGGTGTTCCATTTCTGGATTAAGGTGCGGACTTTAATCGTATAGGTTATGGTTTTCAAGGCTTTCAATGCCAGTGAATGATTTATTCTTGCTATGGATGAGATTTCACATACTAAATGATATGTTTATTTTACATTCCTGATATGCATGTGTTATATTGAGACTTGTGTATTCTATGTGTATGTATAAAGTACCGTATGCATATGAAATATGAACCTGTGATTGCCATGATTATTTGTCGTGTACTTATGCTAATGGTATGTGCGACAACTCCTTGACAAAAGGAATTGTCCAAATGCATGTATTTCAACATACGTCATGTATGTTGTATTATGTATTCTAAGTGTTTATAGAAATGTCTGAATGATCTAAAGTGTGATATATCAACCTAGTATGGGCGTTGAGAAGCGATTCTCAACTCTCCCACTAGTGTGTTTGATTTCCTTCATGCAAGTTACATTCCTTATTGTTTAAGTTCAAGCATTACTTATGCTTACATTCATGTTAAGTTGTTATTCTTCAAGTACTGATATGCTACATGGTTGAAGTTGTTGTTCCATTATTGTTCTACATTCAATACGAATATCTGTTGTAGTGTAATGTGTTTGGGACTATGAATAGTCCAGGAAATTGGTAATCGGCCTTAAGTTCGTGGTTAAGATTGCTTTCGCCACGTAGGACGTGATTAGACGAACCCGAGTCGTATTAGAGTTGTCAGCAGTGGTTTGGCCACGCGGAGTGTTTGCGCACTCTATGTCGTTCAACTCAACGTGCGCTCGTGCAGTCGAGTTCGTCAAGTAACCCGATTGTCCGATGTATGTTCACCATGTATGGACGCTACTGTTTGAATCTAGGGTACCAAACTTACCAATGAAATTCTATTAACCATGGTACCTTGATCCGCTAAGACTCATGAGCCGGACATGGTGGTATAGGACACCGTAGTCGAGCTGTCAGCCTACGCTGGGGTGACGAGTCTCTCTGTAGTGACCAGTGAGCAACCAAACTCATGAGCTGATTATGGTGGTATGGGACACTATATTCGCGCTGTCGGCCTACATTGATTGGTGACGAGCCCTCTGTAGTGACCTCGAGCATACTTGGATACCGTATTGAGGTGACGAGCCTTAGTGTAGTAACGAAGGTATGATAGGCGTGCATTGATTGGTGACGAGCCCTTTGCAATGACCTACAACCATATGATCATATGAGATGTCTAGGACTGACGACCCTAGTATAGATCACTGTTTGGATGGTGATATGAGGAAGGTACCTTAGCTTCCCAACCCTGCTGTATGAAAAGGACTAATAACAACTTGGTAATCATGTTCATGCACCGCATTTACATGTGCTTTGTAGAGTGGCGCACTTTGAGGTGATGTCATGCGTAACATAAGATGAAGACGCTGAGGGTGTACGTGTGAGGGCACGCATCATTCTGCATACATCCTTGCATTAACAAGAATACTTAGGACATGTTTAATTGTTCTGCTTTATCATTTCTGCTTGATTGAACTAATAACATGTTAACCTTTGCTTTATTGTTCCACTGAGTTGATTACTCACTCCCACGTTCTGGGGTGGTGTTAAACACTCACCAGACTCTGTCTTAGATGCTGATTTTGCAGATGCTGACGCGACTTCTGAGGCAGATCGAGAGATGGATGATGTTGAGGCTGCTTTCTCTTTTATGCAGTTTTCAGACAGGTTCTAGTGAGCCTTGTTCTGATGCGCGGGATGCTGGGATTTCTTTTGAGAATTAAATGATGTAATTTGATACTTGTAATTTTGATAGCAACACTTGCATCACGACCTGGTATGTGTATGTATTTCAGGGATTAGCACATGTACACACATATATTTCTTTAAGTCTTCCGCTTGCTTTCTTCACTTATCCCTGAATTATATCTGCACTTTGGCTTAATCTATTCCATGTTTTATACACTAATACAAACAATACATCCATCATTAAATATGTTGCATAAGTAATGTTTTGGAACTCGGGAGCTGAGTTATGCTCGACCCCCGAATTTCAGGGCGTTACAAGTTGGTATCAGAGCATGTTTTGGATTAAACCGGACCTGGGTTATGGTCACACACCGCATGCTGTCGCCACTTTTATATATTTGGGTGCGAGTCTATCGTAGATTGTGTTTGTGTTCCGTTGCTTCTATCGGCGAAAGTTTCCTGAAAACGATCGCCGAGATTGAGTCTGTACTCTCTCCTGATCACACACAGCGACCCGAAACCTTTTCTAGACCATCTATTAATGAGTCTAGATGGTCTATCTTCCCATTTCAACCCTTCATTTGTCAAGAAATCTCTGTTTGTATCAGATTTCTGCCCGAATGGCCCGATAGGCGTCGAACCAAGTAAAGGGGCCAATCGGGGCATTTCCAGTGGGGCCCAGGGGGGACCCACATCATTTTAAGCATGGGGGACCAGGAGGACCTCACCCAAACGGTGAGGCATCACCGGATGGTCCAGAGACCGGCGATGCCATCGCCGGCTCGGCCAGGCCAGGCGGACCGGCTCGGGCCGACGATTGTTTGGCCTAGTGTGGGCCACCCCTCCACGGTTTGTTGGTTTAAACATCTTCTAAACCCTACTTCCTTCAAAAACTTCCCTACCAAGCTCTCCTTTTCTTGAAATTCTTCTCAAAACTTCTCCAAATCTTCTCCAAATCTTCTTCTTCCATTTTCGTGCAAACCCTATCCACCCATCTCAAAACCCTCACCCCCATTGCTGTTTATCCTTTCTTTCCTTCTCATTTGGGCTCTCAAATCCATCTTTGGGATCTCAAGTGTGTGGAAGCTTCCCATTCTTCCTATTTCTCTCTTTCTCTCATTTCTCATGGCCCTCTTTGAGTTTCTCACGGCCATCTTTTCCATTTCCTCCCTTCTTTCTCTGATGGGGAAGAAGAGGGCGCTCGTGGATGAAGCCGGGCCTAGCCGCCCAAACCGTGCACGGAGGTCGAGAGGTGTCGCCGCGAGCACGTCCGCGGATCGTGAATTCCAGACCAAGCGGGACCTCGATCCTCGAGCTTCCATTGGTAGAACTTTGTTGGCGGAGCTATCGCATGGAGTCTATGAAGGCCGTAGAGTCCTTTTTGAGGCTCATGTTGATCCGTGGCTGTTTGATGAGTTTTTATTGTTGGAGCGCCTGGAAGGGGCTGGTTAGAGTCCCTTGTTTGAGGGTAAGTATTGCGCAAATGCAAGTACTGTTCGAGCTTTTTATGCCAATATTCGTGATCCTTCGTTGGAGCCTTTGTAGTTCAAGATTCCTTGTGGTAGTGGTCGGGAAGCTACGGTCAACGTCGCTTTGATATCCCAACTCCTGAATGTGCCACTTGGTGAGGTGCATGCCAGTGAGAAGAATTTGAAAAGTATGCGCGAGAGGGACCGTCGCACCCGGTTCTTGTGTGGTCGTCTGGTCGAGTGGCAGCCTAATAGGAGTCTTCTGGCTACCAACATGATAGACGACTTTTGTTTACTTCACCACATGTGTACGTTCAATGTATATCCAAGGTGGAGCAATCGCAGCGAGTGTACGCGCCTGATGGTAGATTTTCTGTATCAGTTGGGGCAGGAAGCAAAGTTGTGTGTGCCGACGTACATCTTGTGCTAGATTATTCTCATCGCTCGTTCGACTAAGAGGACCGAATCGCTTCCTTTTGGCTGCCTCATTTGTAAGCTTGCACATGAGTTTGGCTATAGGCTTGGAGCAGAGAAGCCGGTTCCTTTTCGTCATCTTAATCTAATGACCCTTAAGCAGATGGAGATTGGTCCTCGTCGTCAGGCCTCAGAGAGTGAGGATGATTCAGAGAGTGATGAGGATGAGAGTTATGCTGAAGGTGGTGCTGAGATTGAGGAAGAAACAGAGCAAGACGAGGAAGAAGTAGAGGCACAGGATACGAGTGAGAGCTCTCCTCCTGTGGCACCAGAGCAGAGCACAGATCAGGCTGCTAGAGATGCCCATATTACTCGCCTTGAAGAAGAGCAGGCTATTCTACGCCAGGATATTATGGATCTTCGAGGCCTTGTGAAGCATAAGTTTAAGAAGGTGACTTGAACTCTGAAGTCTATCCTATGTTGCTTGCAGGATAAGGGTACCCCGCCTTCATCTCCCAATTCCGACGAGTAGTTGTCATTGTAGTCGTCCTTTGCTTTGTTTTGTTGTTTCTTTCTGTGTATAGCCATTGTTGGCTTTTGTAGTTGGAGTTGGTAGTTGTTTGTTGTTGCTTGAAGTGTTAGAAGTTATAGTTCACATGCTTTCCTAGTCGTGATTCATGTATTGCTGCACTACTTGTATTACGACAATTTTGATTAATGGAATGCATGTTGTTTATCTTTGAAGTTGTGTTGTGAATGCTGTGTGGATGGATTATGTGGACGTTGAATCTGACAGGTTGCATCCTCTGTTGAATGTAGGGATGCCTCCTAAGGGTTTAAAGACTTCGGCCCATCTCTCCTTGGTTGAATCACTTGCTGGGATTCCTCCCTTGAGCGATAGCCAGACGGATCCACAGGCGAGCCCATCTCATGCCGGTGTTAGGCCAACACCTATGGCTCCTCCAGTCATGCCCTCGGTTCCTGAGCCGAGCCGTGCATCTTCGTCTGGTCCACCTACTGATAGGTTTGAACAGATGATGTTGTTGATGCAGCAGCAGCAGGAGTTCCTATCTTCCATGGCTGACATCTTTACTCAGTCAGTGGAGGCGACTTCTCCTGCTTCAACTATGCCTCCATTTAGGAGTGCCAGTGCCAGCGGCACTTTTGAGCGATTCCAGCGCTTACGATCTCCTACATTTGCGGGTTCTCATAGACCCGAGGAGGCCGAGTATTGGATCGATCGCATCTCTAAGATGCTGAGACAGCTGCATTGCTCTGAGGTTGAGCAGGTTGAGCTTGCCTCCTTCATGTTTGAGAAGGAGGCCAGTCTATGGTGGGACAGTGTTCTTCGCACTGTCGAGGAAGGATTTGTGTGGTCGTGGCAAGCGTTTGAGGCACGCTTCCACGAGAAGTATTTCCCGGTTATGTACCGACATGAGAAGGAGAGTGAGTTCCTTCGCCTCCACTAGGGAGGGCTGTCGGTGATGGAGTATGAAAACTGGTTCACTGAGCTTGGTCGGTATGTGCCTTTGATTCTAGGTGATCAGCCAATGAGGATGCGGCACTTTTCTGAGGGATTGAGGCCTGAGATCCGATCGAATATTTGCTGTGCCAGCATTTCTTCTTATGCGAAGTTAGTGAGCATGTTCTTGCGAGCAGAGCAGGACGGGGACAAGTCGTCCTGTTTGCGAGCACCGATGGTTCCTAGGCCACGACCTGATTTTCAGGGTGCACCTTTTCTTGGCAAGAGGCCTCGAGCAGATTCTCCTCCTAGGCGTTCAACGCCGCCCGCTCAGCAGTTGCGAGCTGATCTTCGCTGTTCGTATTGTGGGAAGATGGGGCATTTGGACCATTTTTGCTTTTCACGTATGCGAGCCAGTGGTTTTACTCCACCGCAGAGGATTAGTCGTCCGATGCCTTAGGTTATTTCTCCTCCACCTCTTTGTTCAGCGCTAGCTCATCCATCCTTCAGACCTACAGTACCAAGCTTCAGGCCACCTCAGCGGCCCATGGTTCCTCCGCCGAATCGTCAGCAGCAGGCTCGAATTCATGCGCTCTCAGCTGAAGCGCCTATGTCTGACTTAGTGCCAAGATCCTTCAAGGTGACAGCGCACATTGAAGGTATTCCTGTTTCTATGTTGGTGGATACAGGGTCCACTACTTCTCTTATATCTTATGCGGCAGTTAGGCATTTGGGTTTGAGAACTGTTCTTATCCAAGGAGTGACGCTTACTACCGTTCCGGGGATTTCCTCTGCTTTGGGCAAGCGTTGTATGGATTGTTTGGTCGATCTAGGAAGTGGATCGATCCGTGTTGATTTCTTTGTCGCACCCCTTTATCATTACGATGTTATTATGGGTATGGATTGGCTCACGTGGATGCGAGCTGAGATTGATTGTGAAGCAAGGTCGGTGACCATCCATGGACCTCAGGGCGAGGCAGTTACTTTCCTAGTTCAGGTCAGTTATCCTCTTCGTATTGATTATTATACTTCTCTGTTGGAGAGTATGGCTGAATCGGCGTTAGTTAGCACGCCGGTAGTTCGGGAGTTCGAAGATGTGTTTGAGTCGATTCCTGGATTACCTCCTCAGCGTGAGATTGATTTTGCCATCGACCTCATGCCTGGTGCGGCACCCATTTCATTGCTCACCTATCGTATGCCTCCGAGTGAAATGGAGGAGTAGAGAAAGCAGATAGATGGTTTGCTGAATTTAGGTTTTATTCAGCCTAGTGTGTCTCCTTGGGGAGCACCTGTTTTGTTTGTGAAGAAGAAGGATGGTTCCTTGCGATTGTGTATTGATTATCGCAGGCTCAATCTGGTAACTGTGAAGAATAAGTACCATTTACCTAGGATTGATGATCTGTTTGATCAATTGAAGGGGGCACGGTACTTTTCAAAGGTTGATCTGCAGTCAGGGTATCATCAGTTGCGCGTCAAGGATGGAGACGTGCAGAAGATCGCTTTCAGGACTAGCTTCGGTCACTATGAGTTCCTTATGATGTCGTTCGGTCTGACGAACGCACCGGCCGTGTTCATGGATTTGATGCACAGGGTGTTTTGGCCATTCTTGTTCCGATTCGTCATTGTTTTTATCGATGACATCTTGATATATTCTGCGAGCCGGGAAGAACACGAGGAGCACTTAAGAGCGGTTTTGGATACTCTTAGGAAGAATCAGCTTTTTGCCCAGTTTAAGAAGTGTGATTTCTGGAAAGAGGAAGTCAAGTTCCTGGGACATGTGGTGTCCAAGGAAGGGATAGCTGTCGATCTTGCCAAGGTAGCTGCAGTGCAGGACTGGAAGCAGCCTGGTTCAGTTCCTGAGGTAAGGAGTTTTCTAGGTCTTGTAGGCTATTACCGACGCTTCATTCAAGACTTCTTGAAGATTACCAGACCGTTGTCACAGTTGACATGGAAGGATTTGAGATTTGCTTGGAATGAGAAGGCAGAGTTAGCTTTTCAGGAGCTGAAGGACAAGTTGACGTCCGCCCCTGTGCTAGTATTACCAGAGCAAGGAGTTAAGTATATTATATATACTTATGCCTCTCGCGTTAGTCTGGGTTGTGTCCTTATGTAGAAGGACAGGGTGATAGCTTATGCTTCGCGTCAGTTGAGGAAACACGAAGAGAATTACCCTACGCACGACCTGGAGTTAGCAGCTGTCATTTTCGCATTAAAGCTCTGGAGACATTACCTTTATGGTGAGGAGTTCGAGTTCTTTTGCGACCACAAGAGCCTTAAGTATATTTTCATGCAGCGTAATTTAAATATGAGACAGCGCTGATGGATGGAAACGTTGAAAGACTTTAAGTTCGATGTTTCTTACCATCCGAGCAAGGCGAACCTTATGGCAGATACGTTGAGTCACAAGAAGGCTATTGAGTTTGCGGCTCCACTGATGATAGCAGAGTGGGATATGTTGGAGTTTGTGCAAGATTTTGAGCAGAAGCTTGCTGTGGTTGAGCCGTATGAGGTGATCGCGCACATTCGTGTAAAGCCCCTTATCGACGAGAAGATCGTTGCAGCTCAGGCAGATGATGAGATTTTGGTGAAGATGAGAAAGCAGGTTGGTACAGATGAGAACTCCGACTGGAGTGTTAGTTCTGATGGGGGCCTACGATTTCATGGCCGGTTATGTGTTCCTGACATCCCTGTCTTAAGATGGGAGGTTCTCGAGTTAGCCCATGGTTCTAAGCTTGCGATGCATCCAGGTAGCACGAAGATGTATCAGGATATGAGGAGATCTTATTGGTGGGATAATATGACGGTCCAGATTGCTGAGTTTGTTTCTCGTTGTCTCACGTGCCAGCAGGTCAAGGCAGAGCATCGCCGACCTCCTAGGTTGCTTCAGCCCATGCCCATAGCAGAATGGAAGTGGGACTTCATCTCTATGGATTTTATTTCTGGGTTGCCGAGAACGAGGAAGGGATATGACTCTATTTGGGTGATAGTCGACCGATTGATGAAGTCGGCTTACTTCTTACCTATCAGAGTCACAAATTCTGCAGACGAGTTGGCTAGGCTGTATATCAAGGAGATAGTACGTCTGCATGGAGTTCTCATGGAGATTGTGTCTAATAGAGACACGCGTTTCACATCTATCTTCTGGACTCGTATCCAGGAAGCGATGGGTGTGAAACTGAAGTTCAGCACCACATTTCATCCGCAAACAGATGGGCAAATGGAACGCGTAAATCAAGTCCTGGAAGACATGTTGTGAGCTTGTGTTTTAGATTTCAAGGACAGTTGGGATGATTGTCTTCAGTATACAGAGTTGGCGTATAATAACAGTTTCCAGGCGAGTATCGGCATGGCTCCTTTTGAGGCGTTGTGTGGTCACCCGTGCAGAGCACCACATTGCTGGGCAGAATTTGGTGAGCGTAGTTTGCTTAGCTCGGAGTTGGTACAGGTGACTTCAGAGAAGGTTGACATCATTCGACGTCGACTTATGACAGCCCAGAGTAGGCAGAAGAGTTGCGCTGATACAAGGCGTCGACCGCTTGAGTTTGAGGTTGGAGACCATGTATATCTGAAGGTCTCTCCTATGAAGGGAGTTTTGCGGTTTGGTACGAAGGGAAAGCTAACGCCGAGATTTACTGGTCCATTTCAAGTTTTGGATCGAGTGGGAGCGGTAGCATACCGCCTTGCTTTGCCCACACCTCTTGCGGGCGTGCATAACGTATTTTATGTTTCTATGCTGAAGAAGTATGTTCCTGATCCTTCACATATTATCAGTTGGGAGCAAGTGCAGTTGAGTGAGGATGCCACTTATGTACTGCGACCAACGCGTATTCTCGACAGGAAGGAGCAGATATTGCGTAGCAAGGTTATCCCTCTTGTGAAGGTGCTATGTACGCATCATAGTGAGGAAGAGGCTACTTGGGAATCTGAAGCTGAGGTTAGAAAGAGTTACCCTCAGATCCTTGAGGAATATGAGAAGGTATGAATTTCGAGGACGAAATTTTCTTTAAGGGGGGTAGATTGTAATGACCTTGAAAATTTTGTGCTAATCTTTCCTTAGTAGCTTTTTGGGGTAATTAGCGCTATACTCGATTGCTTGTGAAATTTGCATCAATCACTTTAAATTGTATCTGCATGACTCAAAACTTATAGATTAGTTAGCACTATTTTACTCTGAAATCTGGGATCCATCGCTAAATCTAGTTGTTCTTGAGAATTTTTGGAAGGTCTGGATCGGACCTGGACTGCGCGTCAAAAGTCCGATAGCGATGATCTTAGGCTGTTGCGGTCACCATGTTAGGCTTGGTCATTACCTCAAAAATCAAGTCCATGTGATGTTCTGGGTCGATTGATTGAGTTCGGAGTGAAGAGCGTGAGAACGGTTGGAAATTTAATGAGATTTTATGAAATCTGAGTCGTGTCGCTTGCGCGATGATTTTAAGCAATCTGACCATTGGATTCTGACCCAATTTCACCCTTTGATCAGGGAAGGTGGACCAGGCATGTCCTTGTGCTTGTGGACCTGATCGAGATTCTGTGACCGTTAAATTGAGTGTGGTCCACCACGGCTGATCTGAAGATCCGGTCGGTACGAAAACTCAGCTTGACCTAGATCCATGGTCAGTGAGCTTAAGTCCGACCTTTCGTGGTAATAGGCCCACCGACAGTGCTTCATTGGATCGTGAGAGGCTGGTTTTGGTTATACCCTAAGTATACCTTGGCCCTAGGGTTATTTTCATCAATGTTAGGCCTATTTATAGACCTTAAAACCCTAGCTCTCTTTTCCATACAAGTTTCCTAACCCTAGCTAAGAAAGAGAGTGGAAAAGAGAGAGAAAGTGAGAGAGAAGTTGGTGAATCATCTTAGATTCTTTCCTCTTCTTCTTCATCCTTGAACCTTCACTTTTGAATCGTTATTCTGGCGATTCTGAGTTCTTCTTTGGGTAAGTTAACCTAACCCTAATCTGTGTTAGAGCTTAGAATAGTCCTTGTGCTGTTGTAGCTCATTTCTATTCTTGTCTTAGGTTATCCTGTCACCGTTGACAAAGACATATCGTCTGAATCAGATCGGTGTTCCATTTCTGGATTAAGGTGCGGACTTTAATCGTATAGGTTATGGTTTTCAAGGCTTTCAATGCCAGTGAATGATTTATTCTTGCTATGGATGAGATTTCACATGCCAAATGATATGTTTATTTTACATTCCTGATATGCATGTGTTATATTGAGACTTGTGTATTCTATGTGTATGTATAAAGTACCATATGCGTAAGAAATATGAACCTGTGATTGCCATGATTATTTGTTGTGTACTTATGCTAATGGTATGTGCGACAACTCCTTGACAAAAGGAATTGTCCAAATGCGTGTATTTCAACATACGTCATGTATGTTGTATTATGTATTCTAAGTGTTTGTAGAAATGTCTGAATGATCTAAAGTGTGATATATCAACCTAGTATGGGCGTTAAGAAGCGATTCTCAACTCTCTCACTAGTGTGTATGATTTCCTTCATGCAAGTTACATTCCTTGTTGTTTAAGTTCAAGCATTACTTATGCTTACATTCATGTTAAGTTGTTATTCTTCAAGTACTGATATGCTACATGGTTGAAGTTGTTGTTCCATTACTGTTCTACATTCAATACGAATATTTGTTGTAGTGTAATGTGTTTGGGACTATGAATAGTCCAGGAAATCGGTAATCGGCCTTAAGTTCATGGCTGAGATTGCTTTCGCCACGTAGGACGTGATTAGACAAACTCGAGTCGTATTAGAGTTGTCGGCAGTGGTTTGGCCACGCGGAGTGTTTGGGCACTCTATGTCATTCAACTCAATGTGCGCTTGTGCTAGTCGAGTTTGTCAAGTAACTCGATTGTCCGATGTATGTTCACCATGTATGGACGCTACTGTTTGAATTTATGGTACTGAACATACTAATGAAATCCTATTAACCATGGTACCTTGATCTGCTAAGACTCATGAGCCGGACATGGTGGTATGGGATACCGTGGTCGAGCTATCGGCCTACGCTGGGGTGATGAGCCTCCCCGTAGTGACCAGTGAGCAACCAAACTCTTGAGCCGATTATGGTAGTATATGTCACTATATTCGCGCTGTCGGCCTACATTGATTGGTGACGAGCCCTCTTTAGTGACCTCGAGCATACCCTGATACCGCATTAAGGTGACGAGCCTTAGTGTAGTAACGAAGGTATTATAGGCGTGCATTGATTGGTGACGAGCCCTTTACAACGACATACAACCATATGATCGTATGAGATGTCTTGGACTGACGACCCTTGTATGGATCACTGTTTGGATGGTGATATGAGGAAGGTACCTTAACTTCCCAACCCTACTGTATGAAAAGGACTAATAACAACTTGGTAATCATGTTCATGCACCGCATTTGCATGTGCTTTGTAGACGTGGCGCACTCTGAGGCGATGTCATGCATAACGTAAGATGAAAACGCTGAGGGTGTACGCGTGAGGGCACGCATCATTCTGCATACATCCTTGCATTAACAAGAGTACTTAGGACATGTTTAGTTGTTCTGCATTATCATTACTGCTTGATTGAACTGATAACATGTTAACCTTTGCTTTATTGTTCCACTGAGTTGATCACTCACTCCCTCGTTCTGGGGCGGTGTTAAACACCCACCAGACTCTGTCTTAGAAGCTGATGTTGCAGATGCTGATGTGACTTTTGAGGCAGATCGGGAGATGGATGATGTTGAGGCTGCCTTTTCTTTTATGCAGTTTTCAGATGGGTTCTAGTGAACCTTGTTCTGATGCGCGGGATGCTGGGATTTCTTTTAGGAATTAAATGATGTAATTTGATACTTGTAATTTTGATAGCAACACTTGCATCACGACCTAGTATGTGTATGTATTTTAGGGATTAACACATATACACACATATATTTCTTTAAGTCTTCCGCTTGCTTTCTTCACTTATCCCTGAATTATATCTACACTTTGGCTTAATCTATTCCATGTTTTATGCACTAATACAGACAACATACATCCATCATTAAATATGTTGCATAAGTGATGTTTTGGAACTCAGGAGCTGAGTTATGCTCGACCCCCGAATTTCAGGGCGTTACAATTTGACAGTAAAGGAAGTGAACACGTAATAACCACGACCCATATAACATGGGAACCACGACCCATATAACATTATAACTACGACCCATGACAACCACGCCCGTATAACATGAGAACTACGACCCTTACTACATTACAATCATGACTGTTGCCACATTACAACCACGACCCAGGTATGAGTCGTGGTTTTCATGAGGAAAGGGTTGTGGTTGTTATGAGGAAAGGGTGTGGTTGTCATGCTATGTGGGTTGTAGTCTTCATTTTATAGGCCTTAGCAAGGACCAACTAGTGGGGCCTACATTGATGTATGTGAATAATCTATGCCAACCATCCTTTTTGTCGTGTCAACCACGACCCTTACCTCATGACAACCACGACCGTTACCTCAGGACAACCACGACCCACCACAACTCATATATAATGACAACCATGACCCATGGAAACAATGACCCATTACAACCACGACCCATATCACATGAGAACCACGACCCCATATTACATGACAACCGCGACTCATGAGATTTCTCATTGATGACTAGGGGCGTACCATTTCTATCATTGAGCTACAGAGTTAAATAACGGTTCTCTTCAACAGCACCCAACGACGACCCATTATAACCATGACCTATATAATATGACAACCACAACCCATATAACATGACAGCTACAACCTTTATGTCATGAAAACCACGACCCACATAGCCTGCATTTCCTGCTCCTGCAGTCTATCAATAGTCATATCATATTTGAAAAATGCCAAACTAGCTTTGGTACGGAAGGGCACGTTACTTTTATAACTTTGATGGACGGTGAGGATCTTATGTGCATGTAAGGGTCGTGGTTGTCATGCAATTTGGGAGCAAGAAATGAGAATCACGACCCATATAACATGACAACCGCGATGGTCGTGGTTGTAATGTGGTAAGGGTCCTAGTTTCCATGAGGTAAGGGTCGTGGATAAAAATCTAAGGTGGAACACACCACAGGATATCTTTTGCTCTCATATTATATGGGTCTTGGTTCTCATGTTATATGGGTCATGGTTCTCATATTAAATGGATTGTGGTTTCGTGTGATATGGATCGTAGTTCTCGTTTCTTGCTCCCAAATTGCATGACAACCACGACCCATACCTTATGACAACCACGACCCATATAACATAAGAACCACGACCCATACAACATAATAACTACGACCCACCACCATGTATGTGTTTCATCCATGCTGCCTATCCTTCTTGCTATGTCATTTTAGGGCTAGGGCCTAAATATCAGCTCGATCCAGTGCTTGTGTGGCCCACATAATAAAAAATAATGGTGATTATTGAAAGTTTCTAGGCTCACTGTGATGTTTGTTAGAAGTGGACATTTCCTAAGTTAGGACTTTTTGGTCCCACGCTGAGTTGGCCAACAAGGTGGATGGATCGGATCACCCCATTGTGGGCCTTAAGCTATAGTACCAATGATTTGGTAGAAAAGGAAGTGAACATGTTGTAAACTGCGAACCATGCAACATGACAACCACGACCCATATAACATGACAACTATGACCTATGCAAACCACGACCCAAATGGGCCGCAGTTGTATGGATCGTAGTTTTCATATTATATGGGTCTTAGTTGTCCTGTTATATAGGTCTCGGTTGTATGGATCATAGTTGTCCTGTTATTTAGGTCGTGGAAATCCTATTATATGGGTCGCAGTTATATGGGCCACAGTTATCCTATTATATGGGTCGCGATCACAGTTGTCCTGTTATTTGGGTTGCAGTTGTCCTGTTATATGGGTCGTAGTTATATGGATCGCACTTGTCATGTTATATGGGTCACGATCGCAGTTGTCATGTTATTTAGGTCACAATTGTCTTGTTATATGGGTCGTAGTTGTCATGTTATATGGGTCGCAGTTGTCCTGTTATATGGGTCGTAGTTGTCATTGGTAGTGTTTATCCAATCACCATTGTTTTCCTGTGGTGTGGTTCACTTGAGATTTATATCCCTTTCATTTTTGGTATAAAACTCTAAAATAATCTGGAAAATGGATAAACAGAATAGATGTAACACATACATCATAGTGGGCCCACATAGCACCGATCTCCAGCCAGAGGCCTGGTAGTAGCGGAGTAGCCAATCCGTTTCCATCCCAGTTACAAAGGCGGACTGGTGTACCTCACATTAGCTATATAGCTGTTGTATTAACGTAAGTTATGTGGGTCTGATCATGAGGTATATGTTATATCCAAACCGTCCATCCATTTAGCGAGCTCGTCTTAAGGCTTGATATGAAAAATAAGACAGATCTAACTATCAAGTGGACCACACTGCAAAAAGCAGTGGGTGATTGAACGTCTACCATCCAAACCCTTGTTGGGGTCACAAAAGTTTTTGATTAATATGAAATTTGTTTTTCCTCTTCATTCGGGTTATTGTGACGTTGTGAACAGATTTGATGGAAAATAAATGTTATAGTGGGCCCTACGAATTGTTTAACGGTGAATACCATTATCTATGTTGCTATTTGTGGTGTGGTACAGATGATCTTTTGATATTATTTATTTTTTGGATAATGGTCTAAAATGATCTCTAAAATTAGATGGACGGTGTACATATAACAAATAAATTATTGTGGGGCCATGTAACTTTGATCTACTTTGAATCGTTCGCAGAACTCGGAGTTCAAGGAGCGTCAGTGCTCGTCCTCGCATGGCACGTAACTATAGCCATCTTGCACGACACGTACCTACTGTAGCTAGGAAGCAGATTGTGTACTGAGTAACTTAATAAGCTAAGGGCCCGTTTGGCTGGGCAGATCCCATGCTATTAGGAGGGATGAGATCAATTTTAAGGTAATGACGGTGGTGTCAGTGGATTGTCTTAAGATCCATGGGATTGCTTACATCCCGGGACAAGTTCACTAGGTCTGTTTGGCACGTCGTGCATATCCCAGGATTTTACCTTCCGATCCATGCAACTAAGGGATAAGATCAATTTTAAGGTAATGATGGTGATGTCAGTGGATTGTCTTAAGATCCATGGGATTTCTCATATCCCGGGACAAGTTCACCGGATCTGTTTGGCTCGTCATGCCTATCACAGGATATTGCCGATCCCATACCTCCTAATACTGCGGGATCTGCCTGGCCAAACAGGCCCTAAGGGTGGCGGGATTAGAAGGGATTAGGTGAGATGGGATTCATGGAAAAGCTTGGAATTACATTAAATGGAATTGCATTGGGTCTTGTGCCAATTTCACTCAATGTTAGCAAGTTGTGTAGGTCCCACCATGATGTGTTGGCTATATTCACACTGTCCACCCATTTATCGAGATTATTTTAGAGCATGGGCTAAAAAATCAGGTAAATCTAAAGCTCAAGTGGACCCCACCATAAAAAGTAATGGGGATTGAATACTCACCATTGAAAACTTCTTTGGGGCCACATAAGTTTTGGATCTACCTCATTTTTAGGCTCATGCTATGAAATGAGGTTACAAAACAAATGAATAGTTTAGATATAACACATGTGTGTTATTCTCAGTAATTTCAAATGATGGTGGGTATATCTATTTAATGTACCATCGTATTATCAACAAAGCATGACATTAATCTTATCTCATGGCAACAGAGGAAAATCCATGGCATGGCACAATCCCTGCCATGGGTAATAATTATGTTTTTTGAATCCCATCCCACCTAATCCCTTCTAATCCCACCGCCCAAATAGGCCCTAAGCGCATTGAGTAAACTAAGTGGGGCCCAACATGATGTATTTATTTTATCCACTTTGTAGATATATTTTATAATTTAATTTTAATAAATGGGACCAAATATAAAGCATATACAAAGCTCAAGTGGAGCACACCACAGGGAACAGTGTGACTTGAACATCTACCGTTGAAAAATTCTTTGGGTGGAAAATGTTTTGGATCAAGCTGATATTTGTTTTTTCCCTTCATCCATGTTTTTGTGATCTTACGAACAGTTTGGATGACAAATAAACGTTACTGTGGTCCCTAGGAAGGTTTCAACAGTGGAAATCATTATTCCCACTGTTTTCCTGTGGTATGGCCCACTTAAGTTTTGGATACGTTTCATTTTTTAGCTCAACCGCTAAAATGAGATTAGAAAATGGATGGGAGGCGTGGATAAACCACATGAATTCACGGTGGGCCTAACAAAGTTTACTCAGTACGATAAAAGCGTACGGAGTTACTATCCGATTTCCTGCAAGCTATATATATGGTGCGTGGCCCATCTTGACACGTACCTGCAGCAGTAGCCAAATCGCTATTGAAGTGACGTGCCACCATGATGCATGTGTTGTATCCATGTGGTCCAACCATCCGTAGAGATCGTTTTATGGTGTAAAAAAGAGAATGAGATAGATCTAAAGTTCAAGTGAACCCCACCGTAGAAAATAGTGGGGACAGTGATATCCAATGTTCAAAACTTCTTAGGGCCACAGTAGCTTCTGATTAAGCTTATATTTTTATTTTCACTTCTTCTATCTCTGTGTTGACTTATGAATAGGTCGGATCTCAAAAATACATCACGGTGGGCCCTATAAATGTTTCAATGGTAGGAATTTCCCTAACTATATTTTCCTTTTAGTATGCCCCACTTGAGGTTTGGTTACCGTTCATTTTTAGCATGGTGTCCTGAAATGAACTCACAAAACGAATGGAAGGGAAGGATTTCTCACAAACATCATAGTGGACTCCACCTGGGTTCCCACCGCAGGAACTTCCTGCTAAAGGCTTCCGCAGTAAATCAGAAGCAGATTGGCTGGTGTATTTATGTCAATAAGTTCCGTCGGTCCCATGATGTATTTGTTATATCCAAACCGTCCATCCATTTTATGAGCTCAATGTAAGATTTGATCCAAAAAATATGACAGATCTAAAGATAAACTGGACCACATTATAGAAGTGTTGGATCAAGCTTATATTTATTTTTTCCCTTCATCTATGTCCTTGTGATCATATAAAAAGGTTTCAACGATGCAAATCATTACTCCAACTGTTTCCTATGGTAATGTCCACCTGATCTTTGGGTATGATTAAATTTTGGGTTCAACCGCTAAAATAAGATGGAAAAACGGACGGCGGCATGGATAGACCACATACATTTACGGTGGTACACCAGCTAATCCACTTTTGACATGGATTAAAAGTTACTCGACTTGCGTGTAGCTGTAGGAGTCTTGGAGGAGTCCAGATTCCCGAGACCGAATGCTATTTTAGTAAGTCACATTACTCAACTTATGCATCCCAATATATTGAGAGATGAATGGTCTTATTGGGCCCATTGTGATGTATATATTTTATCTATGCCGTCCATTCATTTTGAAAAATCATTTTAAGGAATGAGCAAAAAAATGAGGTATATCAAAGGCTCATGTCGACCACACCATAAAAAGCAGTGAAATTGAAAACCTACCATTGAAAACCTTTCGGGGCATGACAACTACAACCTATATCAACCACAACCTACATAACATGACAACCACAACTCATATAACATGATAACTACGACCCGGATGACAACCACGACCCATAAAACATGACAACCATGACCCATATAACATGACAACCATGACCTACATAACTTGGCAACTACGACCCATGACAACCACGACCCATATAACTTCATAACCACAACCCATATAATATGATAACCTCGACCCTTGCTACATAACAACCACGATCCATTCGAAGGGTCGTGGTTCACATGCATAATGGATCTTGGTTTTCATCCACAAAGGGTCATGGTGATCCTACCCTTAAAATGACACAACAAAAAGGATGGGCGGCATGAATTATTCACATTAATCAATGTGGGCCCATTTGGGTCATGGTTTGCATGGGTCATAGTTGCCATGTTATATGGGTCGTGGTTGTCATGTTGCATGGTTCGTGGTTTGCAACGTGTTCACTTCATTTTCTACCAAACAATTAGTACTATAGCTTAAGGCCCACAATGGGGTGATCTGATCCATCCACCTTGTTGGCTAGCTCGTTATGGGCCCAAAAAGTCCTGACTTGGGCATTATACACTTCTAACAAGCATCACATGAGCACTACGACCTATATAACATGATAAATACAACCTACGACAACTATGACCCATATAACATGACAACCACGACACATAACAACTATAACCCTTACCATAATACAACCACAACCCATATAAAATAACAACCACGACCCATATAATATGACAATCACGACCCATATAACATGATAACTATAATCCATGACAACTACGACCCATGACAATCATGATCCATGACAACCACGACCCTTACGACATTACAACCACGACCCATATAACATGACAACTACAACCCGTGACAACCACAACCCGGATGACAACCACGACCCTTACAACATTACAACCACGACCCATATAAAATGACAACTACAACCCGTGACAACCACGACCCGGATGACAATCACGACCCCTATAACATGACAACTACGATTCATGTAACATGACAAAAAGGATGGGGCCTACGAGCTCCAGATCAAGCTGATATTTGGAACCAAGCCCTAAAATAACACGACAAAAAGGATGGGCGACATAGATTATTCACATACATCAATGTAGGCCCCACTAGTTGGTCTTGACAACCACGACCCATATAACATGACAACTACGACCCATGACAATCATGACCCATATAACATGACAACCACGACCCATATAACTTGGCAACTACGACCCATGACAACCACAACCTATATAACTTCACAACCACGGCCCATATAATATGACAACCACGACCCATGCTACATGACAACCATGATCCATATAAAGGGTCGTGGTTCACATGCACAGTGGATCGTGGTTTTTATCCACAAAGGATCGTGGTTGATATTTGACGCTACCCCTAAAATGACCTAACAAAAAAGGATGGGCAGCATAGATTATACACATACATCAATGTGGGCCCATATGGGTCGTTGTTTGCATGGGTCGTAGTTGTCATATTATATGGGTCGTGGTTGTCATGTTGCATGGATCGTGGTATCCACGTGTGCACTTCATCTTCTACCAAACCATTGGTATTATAGCTTAAGGCCCATAATGGGGTGATTCGATCCATCTACCTTGTCAGCCAGCTCATTGTGGGCCCAAAAAAATTCCTGACATAGGGTGATCCGATCCATCCACCTAGCCCTAAAATAACACGACAAAAAGGATGGGCAGCGTGGATTATTCACATACATCAATATAGGCCCCACTAGATGGTCCTTGCCAAGGCCTATAAAATGCAGATTTCGACTCGTATAGCATGACAACCACGAACCTTACCTCATGACAACCATGACCCTTACCTCATGGCAACCACGACCCATAGTCGGGTCGTGGTTGTAATGCGGTAAGGGTCATGGTTGTAATGTGGTAAGGGTCGTAGTTGTCATGGGTCATGGTTCTCATGTTATATGAGTCGTGGTTCTCATGGGTCGTAGTTGTCATGAGTCATAGTTATCATGTTATATGGGTCATAATTGTTACATGTTCACATCCCTTACTACAAAATGAAAGGGATAACCATTGATACAATAGCCTAAGGCCCATAATGGGGTGGTCCATTTCGTCCACCATGTCGGCCTGCTCGGTGTGGGCCCAAAAAAGTCCTGACTTAGGCAGTGTCCTCTTCTAACAAACATCACAGTGAGTGAGCCTAGAAGTTTCAATAGTGGGTTCCATTGTCCCCATTGTTTTCTATTATGTGGCCCACACGAGCTCTTGATCAGGCTGATATTTGCGCCCTAGCTGTTAAAATGATACGATAAAAAGGATGGGCGGCATGGATTATACACATACATCAATGTAGGCCCCACGAGCTTGGTCCTTGCCTGCACGCAAAAAAAGGTTCCGTACACATTACTTTCTTAGCATTAAATACGACGTAACTTCTTCTTCCCTGGAAAACTGTATAACTACTGAAACTAGGATAAGGGCATTTTGGTCCAAGTAATTTTCAAAAGCATTTCAGAAGGCGCTTTAGGGAATATGTAGAGTGTCGTAGCGTTCAAGGTAATTTACCCAAACTTTGAGGCGAGTACGGTCAATTTTCCTTTCTAAAAATAGGAAGGATTTCCCTCTTTTTCCTTGTTTGAAAGAGCGGACGGACAGGCATCCGCTATTTTTTATCATGGCCCACCATATGATCATCGCATGGACGATCCAAACCATCCATCGTGTGCATCCCTTAGCCCTGACCAAAACCATAGTTGTTTCACATGAAATAGCACACGAATGTTCGCATGACAACCGAAAAAAGTGAGCCCCCAAAACACAAAAACTCTGAAAACGGAAACTGTTACAGCCTATTAGCATGATCCGCGTGCCCTCTCCCATTTCCAATCCCAACCATCCGTCCTGGAGAGATCTCGACCATCCAATTTCTTAGGGCATCCCAAACAAAACCAGTGACGGTTTCAGTCCCCACCCACTGTTTTGAGTGGCGGTTTTAACTGGATCAGATCCTAGCCACTCATCTTCCATTCAAGGGTTGTGAGGGAGTCAAGAGTGCTATAAAAATGGAAAGGAAATGCACTATTCCTTCCATTTCACACTGCAGGAGAAAAATAGAGAGAGTAGCCATTTCCTTCCTCCAACGAACCCACCTCCCGAACCTCCCTGGAGCTTCAAAATCTATGATCTAGAAGCATCGTGTGACCCCTCAAAGCTGTCCAGTGACTTCGTTCTGAGGAGATAGGCTCCCATTCAAGATCCACCATTAGGGGAGACCATCTTCCTCGACGGTTTCCTTCATCAATGGTATTGCTGGAACCACTGGACTGAGGCTGTTGGGTGCGGTCTAGCCCAGTAGTTGTCAACTGGTGCAGATAAGAAGAAAGGGGAATGAAAGAGAGAACTAGAGAGAGAGAGAGAAGAGAAGGAAAACGGTGGTGGTGGTGACGCTGCTGCTATTGCTGCTGCCGTTACTGCACCATACAAACAGGTGGGTTGCACCCTGCAGTAAGTGGGCCACACCCTGCACAGATGCAGGTGGGCAGCACGCTGTAACAAACAGGTGGGCCACGCGTAAAGAGCAGTGGGCCACACCCTGCACCAATGTTATGGGCTGCACGAGCTGGGCAGAGCCAGGTCTGAGTTGGGCCGATTCTAGTCAAGTGGGGCCTAGTTTGAGTATTGCTGGGATTTTCCAGCAGCAAAAGAAAAGAAATGAAGAAGGAAAGAGAGGGGAAAAGGAAGAAAGAGAGGGTGCAGTCAGGTGTTGCACTAGCTCAACTCGAGACGAGCCAGCTGGGTCGGGTTGTGAGTGTCGGACCTGGTTCGGTCCGAGTTGGGCATCAGTCTGGTCCTGTCTAGATGTTGCTGGATTTTCTAGCATATGGAAAACAGAGAGAAAGAAGAAGAAAGGAGAGAGGAAGGGGAGTGGGTGTTATCCATTACACCAACTCGGCCCTACCGAGTCACTAGGCCCATGCATGGGTTGCTGCTAAGTCCAGATCAAGTTGGGCTTGCACCAGGTCAGCTGGATGTGTTGGAAAAATGAGAAAGATAGAAGAAGGGAGAAGGCAAGGAGGGAGCTATGGGCCTTGACTAGCCGAGTCAAATCGACTCGAACCGAGTCAACATAAGTGAGATTTTTCATCTCTTTTGATCAATCAAGTTACGTTGGTTATCAATAACATTGTTATTATTCCTATTGGTGATGGCAATTAAGGTTATTTTAATGTCATTGACTAGAAACTATAGTTAACATTATAATGAAATAATTAGTGTTATTATTGTTTAGCCATTGTTAGATTATTATTTTCAGTCAACAATATAATTAATATCATTACTACATCAAATTAGAAATTGAATCTAAGAACTAAACCCTAGGCCAATACTTAAAATGTAGATAGTAAGTTAGGTTGGATGTAATGGTAAAATTTCACAAATTATGATAAGATCAAAGTCCACTATATAACCTAGTTATGGTAAACGAAATTGTAGTTATTAAATAATGGTATTTTATTTAATGGTAGGTCATAATATCTATTACCAAGACAAGATTCACTATTTATAGTTATGATTATTATCATTAGGAAATATTATCATTTTCTCTATGGGAATTGTGTAATTCCTGTAATATGACTATTATCATTAGTCATTTTACTATTAGTAAATATCCTATTTTTATTACCTCTATTATTTAATGAATTATTAGTCATCATAAGAACACTTGATAATGTCGGTACATTTAAATATGAACTTAAGAACCATCATCATTAATATGGATGGATTAATACCCCGATCATGAATATTATTTGACCATTGTACGATAATGATATTAATGATAAATTAATTCAAATCTTAGAATCTAGAGCCTATAACTAAACTCTAGCATAAAACTTTAATTCTATACTAAAACCCTAAAAGTAATCTAAACCCTAGGTTATGATCTTGAACCCTAGGTATTATGTAGAACTTGGATCTAATTGTGCATCCTAATTTATGGTAAGATTTGATTCTAAGGGAACATGCATTCTTTAACAATGCTAGTAAGTGATGCAAAGTATAAGGTGATGATTCTTCCCCTTGAGCTTTCCATCTTCTCATTAGCTTAAGTTATAGTTTTTATTTAAATTCATGATTGATATCTCTTTTTATAATCACATGTGTTAGCTGGTGGAAATTGAATTGTTGTATTACATGCTTTATGATTATCCTGTATAATTGTTCATGCTTGTGGATTTTCTTTTGTGGATTGCTTATGGAACTTAAACTGGTACGTTAGTGGAAAATTCCCACATATGAATGTACACCCATACTTGGGATGTAACTTGACTAGTTGTGATTGTAATGGACCTTCGACTTGGTGGTTATTGAGTGGTGGTCTAGATGGATAATTGATGTGGGCCTACCATCCAGGGTTGTGTGTCCAATGGTTTTTAAGGATGGTCTTTATTGTATGGTTTTGATATCAGCCCTATGTGGCATATTTTGATACTCACCCTACGTGATTTTGTTTTGGTACTTGCCCTAAATGGGTTCGATGTTTTATACCGTGCAACCATGCAATGGTAAACCCTATATACTGTAATATGATTGGCCACTAGTCAACAGGTTTCCATTAAACATCCTAAGATGGTAGTCTCATGAGCCGGGGATGGTGGTATGAGACCTATGCCCGAGCTGTCGACCTACGCTGGTGACAAGCCCCCGTAGTGACCTTTAAGCTTATTTAAAATGGCTGGTTGTAATTGGATTAACAATGGATTGGCTAATCATGCATATATGGCACAGACCAACATTTATTGCTATCGTACATGATGTACGTATTGTTTCGAATGGATGATGTTTCCCAGGTTCGATTATTCCGACTGGATGATGTTTCCCAGGTTCGATGATTAATGGGTTACGGCCCACTGTCCGCATGGATGAGCATCCCTAGGGCGATGATTACATTCACACATCCATGCATCTAATAAGACCTGCATCATGTATTATTTTGTATGCTTTGTTTTATAACTATGATTATCTAATGCGGCGGTGTGTAATCTTGAGGGGAGTTCATACTAAGTTTACCACCCATCCATCAAATAAATATAATTGTACAAGTAGCACAGGTGGCTTAAGTGATTTTCAGGTACAGGTTGATGAGGAGCCGGGTTCAAGTGCCAAAGTTGCATGACTGTATCTACCTTGACAAGCTGAGGGGTCTTGCGACTCAAATTTACTTACATTCTACTATTTCTCATGTATTGTATTATGTAATTCTTGTATTTGTTAATTTTTGAGACATTGGTTTGTATAAGTCATTATGGGCAACCACTTGTATATTCTAAATGAAATTTGAAATTTCCCTTTATGCTTACTTGTCCACTCTATGCTCATCTTCTTACTCTGGTAAAAGAAAAATATTATATTTGACCATCCTTTAAGGTTAACACTCAGGTTTTTGGGACACGGGTCATATACTCGGGTCCTGAAAAGTTGGGGCGTTACACAGACTTTGCAAGAATTATAAGAAACCCGGGTTTAGGGGCTATAAATAGCCCCCTCTCTTTCTCATTTCAAGCATTCCATTACATCCTAACATTCATTCTCATCCACAAGCCTCCTCATCCCTTAGAGCCTTTGCCATCTAGCCATCCCTCCACTAAGGAGAGTGAGAGATAGAGAGAGAGAGAGGGAGAGAGTCCAACCCTAGTTTAGTCTAGTCTATCGAGAATCTGAGTCTCTTAAGCCACCCAAGGCCTAATCCGAGCCACTCAAGCTAGCCTCTGTGATACTACCATCCATCTGACCATTCAAACATCAATTAGTTTCATCAATTATATGCATTAGCATTGTGCAACACTCATTCCTTTTTGCAACCCCTTGCTCCTCCAATACATCATTATTGCATTGCATTTCATCTTTTTCTTGTATCTAATTGGTGGGTGTATGATGTGTGACTTGATGATATAATCGGAGCCTGCCCACTAGAAACTCAACTATTTAGTTGTCATTTTGTCATAAGTATCAACACAACATCGAGCATCCCATACATCACCTTTCCATGTTCTATAGCACTCGACACTTGGTCAGTTTAAACATATGCTCTATGGCTTATCGATATAATCGGACTTTGCCCATCAAAAATTCAGACTAATTAGCAATCATTATCATTGCATTACATTTCAATCTTTTGTATGTGAGAACTAATCTCATTCCTCAGAAATTATTTAGATCTTGTGCAGTAGAGACTGTACGCTCGACAAACAAAGTGGGTGCCTAACACCTTCCATCTCTATAACCGTGGTCCCTTACTCATATTCTCTTGAATGCAAACTCAAAAGTTGTAAGTGCTTATACTTAAGCACAATTAAGATTGTCAAATTTCGTAGTCCTGAAAGGAGCACAAGCACTCATGAAGATACACTTCGACAAGTCATGAAAACCTCGTAAAGACTTGATCAACATCTCAAGGAAGACTCAAAATCTCAAGCCTTTAAAGCCTTACTTGGTTCGAAGATCGAAACACTTTGTATGTGTCAACCATCGGTGGTATTACCTTAGATTGACCCTAGGTTAGGTGTATTTCATATAATATCATGATAACACACTATTCTAAGTAAAATATACTAAAGTTAGGCCAGCCCGACCTTAGGTTCGGACAGCCTAACTACCTTCGGCCAACCCAACATTATTTGGGCAAGTATACAGTAAGACAAAAATTTTCTAGAGCGAGTTCGGCCAGCCTAACCTTGGGTTCGGCTAGCTCGAAGGATGTTCGCTCAAGTTTCTAGCGAGATAAGATTTTAGATCTCATTGAGATTCGGCCAGCCTGAAGTAAGTTCCGTTAAGTTTCTAGAGAAATAAGATTTCGAATCTCATTGAGATTCGGCCAGCCGAATTTTGGCTTGGCTATTCGTAAACTAAGTATGGAATCAGATTCACACTTACTCCCAAGTCAAGTAGTGCATGTTCAATCCGATGATTCCAATTACATAAGAGATGGTTCGGATACTGGGATCTTTATATTTTTTAGGCACATCTTGCTTGAGGATAGCACTCACTTTTTCTATCAGAAAATTTTTATTTTGAATGTTTTGTTGTCTCGTAGCCGTACATAAATCTTTTAGGAACTTGGCATATGACAAGATTTGTTTAATGGCATCCAATAGATGAATATTAATTTTCACCTTTTTAAGCACCTCTAAGATATCCTGAGTGTTAGACAGAGGTTTTGGTAAAATCAACCTTTAAGGGAATGGGGCAACCGGCTTGTACTATTTTTTCCATTTCTTTCTCATGTGAAGCATCGCTAAGCCCATCTTCCTTCTTTAATTCCTCCAAGTCTTTAGGCTTCTCATCCCTTGTCGATATGCTTTTTCCAATTATTTTGCCATTTCTGAGAGTGGTGATAGACTTTACTTGTTCCACATGGTGGTTTAAAGAGCTTGGGTCACTTACCTCGCAATGTGGTTTTAGATTAGGTAGAGGTTGGGCTGGAAAAGTTCCTTGCTCTCTAACTATCTGTGAATCAAATCTTTGAATGGACTTGTTAATGTCTTGGAATGCTTGTAATGTATTTTGATTGAACAACTCTTGATTTTAGATGTGTTTTAGAAATGGATCCTCTTAAGCTCTTTTTTTTTTAATTTTTTATTTTTACAATGGGTTGAAACTTGAAGAAAAATTTCCTTAAGGGTTTCTCTCTGTATTAACTGTTTGATCATTCCTCCAACTAAAGTTTGGATGGTTCCTCCAACTAGGATTATACGTGTTTGAGATGGGGGCGTTGAATGGCCTTTGATAATTGTTCACGGCATTAAATTGCTTATGTAATAACTCTTGCAACATAGGAATTGTAGGACAATCTTGTGTCAGGTGTATGTTACTAACACAGATACCACTAACAATTTCAATGGTCTCAGCAGGTTTAACCGTTTCTACTTTCTTTAGTTCAATGGCTTTGACCTTTCTTGTGAGATTAGCCACCCTAAATTCACATCGTCCTCCTCCCTCAAGACGTACATTCCTCCCTTCTCTCTAGATTGAGTTGGTCTCGGATTAGTGGGCTTAGATTAGGTATCCCATAACTATGCATTTTTAGCAAGTACATCGAAATAATCTCATGCATCATCGGGATCCTTATTCATGAACTCTCCATTACATATCATCTCTACGAATTGGCGCATGGGCAAAGTCAATCCATAATAGAAAAAGCTTATTATGCACCAAGTTTCATAGCCATGATGCAGATAGGAATTTAGAAGATCCTTAAATCTCTCCCAACATTGGAAAAAGGTCTCTTCCTCTTTTTAAGAGAAGTTCATGATCACCCTCCTTAGGGTATTAGTCTTATGAATTGGGAAAAACTTTTTAAGGAACTCCTAAGTCATCTCAATCCATGTCCCGATAAATCTCATTCTTAAGGAGTGTACCCAAGACTTGGCTTTCTCCTTCAAAGAGAAAGGAAGCAATTTCAATCCTAAGGTGTCTTATGACACGTGAAAATGCAAGGTTGCTACAATCTCATCAAATTCCTTTATATGTAGACATGGACTTTCAAAGTCAAGTCCATGAAACTTTAGGAGTAGTTAGATCACTCCCGGCATGAAATTCACGTTTCTTGCATTATGTGGAAACACCATGCAGGAAGGTGTACTCACCGTTGCTGGTTGTAAGTAATCACGGAAAGTTCTAGGTGGAGGAGCATTATGTAAATCATTCTCATCTTATTGCTCTTTAGCATGATGGTCAGCCATGCTTTTTGCTGACTCTGAGGATCTTAAGGGACGTCTAATCCGGTGATGGATAGGCAAACCTTCAACTAATCCTCCTTTACTTAAGAGATGTAGAGTATTGTCACATACCCACTTGGGCATGAAACAGTCTGAATCCTAAGTCTAAACTAATTAAAACTACTTGAGAAAAAGAAAATTATAAAAAAAATAAGAAATCTAAAATACTACAGCAAGAAGAGTTGGAAGGATATTACGAGATCAATGATTCTATGTTAGTTTCTACAAAATAGAAAAAAAAAGTTAGTATTTAATAATTAAAAAAAAAAACCAAATTCTAATACTAATGTATTTCAGAAAAATGCAACCGAAATCCTCGGCAATGGCGCCAAAAACTTATTATGACAACCCTAAGTGCAGGGTTATGATGTAGTAATAACTCGGAGAGACCGATGTCATACCTATAAGGACTTGCTATTGTGCGATTTTGGGAATATGTTAGAATTAGAACTAGAATCTAAACTTGCAATGCCCCGAATTTTCATGGCCTGAGTTCACACTCATGCCCAAGAATTTTAGGTGTTAATAAAGTAATAACTAGATGCTTTCAAAATGCACATTGTATTTTTTTCATTTGGATCACATCCAGTTACATTCACGAAGGTACACATTTATAAGAATAAAATCATTTGTACTTCTTATTTCATCAAAACATAAAATTTAACTAATTGTCTAATGCCCTCTCAAATGGGAGCTTATTATATTATCAAAGTTTGTATCAAAAATTAAATAAAATAATTCGTGGTGATATCCTTCTTCTTTATTCAAACGAAACTTCCACAGAATGATCATTTGTCCATATCATCAACCTCTAATTCACCTGCAACATCTGTATGATTTGAGAGAGTCAATGCCTTACTCATAGTAGTGGTCATCCTTTAAAGTTTACAATGATTCAAGTGATTTATAAGAATACAAAAAGGCCCCGATACATCTCATACTCCACAAATACGAGTGGTAACAGTATGCGCAACCATTCTACATGAAATGCATGCCTAGCAAAGTATGTGTGGTCCATCACATGTAGCGATCATCACAATGTGAAAAATAATTCAAGAATACCTGGCTCACCCCGCATCACATACTATGAAGATTCGTCGACGTGTCCAATGTTAACATGAATTTATATAACATCTCAAGGCGATACAATAGCTATTGAAAGATTTATGTGACATGATTTGTTCATGGAGTGACTATTTGCAACATCCAATCCCGGAGGTGATGTAACATTCATGGTGGTTTACTTACATCGATTGTACATCACTACCCAACCCATGGGATTACATGTTATCCAAGAGGGTCACTACTCGAAACAAATTACGTCCACGATGATATATAGATCACTAAGGTGGGATTTCCAACACGATACTTACGTCACAAGGTAATAATGTGATGATTTAAATTGTGTAATAGTCATTCATAAGGTGATAATTCATAATAATAAAGCATGAAGCAAGTAAGAATAAGATAATCAAATCAAATTACAGTAAAATTTAAAGGAAAAACTCTCACCTCTCAAGTCGGATCGTTCTCAAAGATTTGTCAGAACTTGATATATAAGGTGTGGGGTTAGATTCTATACATTAAAAATAATTCCTACGATTAGATTTCAACATTGTACAGTTAGGATTAAAGGTTAGGTTTTCAGTATAAATATCATAACATCCCGAATTTTCGTGGCCCGATTACATACTCGTGCCCGAGAATTTTATGTGTTAATAATGTAAAAATTGGATGCTTCAAAATTGCACCTTGTCTTTTCTTTTTTCTTTTTTTAAAGATAAATTCCATCCAGTTACATTCACGAAGGTAAACATTCATGAGAATAAAATTGATTGTATTTATTATTCTATTAAAATAAAAAGCGTACAAATAATTCTTTAATGCCATTTTAATGGGATCTTATTACATTATCAAAGTTTGTAGCAAAAAATAAATAAAACAGTTCATAGTATTATCCTTCTTCGTTTCTTTTCAAAAGAATCTTCCATAGAATGATTATCGGCCTCATCATCAACCTATAATTCACTTGCAATATCTATATGGTTGGAGAGGGTCAATGCCCTACTCATAGTGATGGTTATCCTTTAAGATTAACAATAATTTAAGAGAGTCATAAAAGTAATGTAAGGGTTCTAATACGTCTCGTACTTCACCACTACGAGTGGTATCAGTATGCATAACCAATATGTATATGAATGCATGCCTAACAAAGTGTGTGTGGCTCATCATATGTAGTGATCATCACAATACAGAATATAATTTATAGAAAACCGGCCCGCCCCGCATTCACACACTAAGGAGATTTACCAGCATGTCCAACGCTACCGTGAATTGATGTGAACACCTCGAGGCGGCACAACACATGAATCGGATGAATTAAATGACACGATTTGTTCATGGAGTGACTATTTGCGACATCCAATCCCGGAAGTGATGTAACATGCATTGCGAATTTGAAAAGGAGAGCTTAAGATGTCTTAGATGGGGGGTGAATAGGACAATGCCAAATAATCGAAACAAGTGTTGAATATGTAAATAAAACAAAGATCTCAATTCCTTGAGTATTAAAACCTTGATTCCAAATAATTCGTAGGACAACCTTCATTTAAAGTTTTAGGCAGGACAACCTTATTTCATGAATTTCTTTAAAATCAAAACCTTAAACTTGCAAGAGTAAATTAAAGAATTACAACATTCACCACTCAACTAAAATTAAATACTCTCAATCCACCATAAATAAAATAAAGCATTCACCACGTGGCATAAAGAATTATAGTGGTTCGGTGCTTTAAAATCAACCACACCTACTCCACTCCCAAAATTACTACTCTCGTAATTTTGGCTTTCACTATGAAAAGGTTTTCTCATAGTCACCTTATTAACCTTATACAATTCCTTGCGATTTTCATGAGTTATCACAATAAAAACCCAAACTGAGACTTTAACAAGCTATCTTAGAAAAACCTTAAAACTGAGACTTTAACAAGCTATCTTAGAAAAACCTAAAAGAGTTTAAAGAAGGTATGCTTATCTTCACTATAGAAGACGTAGCAGAAGCTTGTAGCAGTTGGACCTCTTTATTAAATGTATATGGTTCTGTGTTCAGTCAGATATAAAGGGTCTAGGGTTCTATTGATTTTAATTATATTAAAACCAAAAGCTACTTAAATTAATTCTCTTATATCTCAAAAGAGGAGTATAGTTTACTCTCTTAGATTAAACTTGAAAGATCTTAGATAAAAGGGAATTGAAAAAGCTAATTAAATTAAATTATAAATACCGTCCAATAGCTTGATAATAACTTGAGCTTCTTTCTCTCGTGCAGAAGAATTTTGATAATTAACTTGTGTAATTCAGAATGAGAGAAGAACTCAATTTATAGGCAAAGAAATTAGAACTTCAGCTAGCCTGAGATAGGCTTTGACTAGTCTAAGTTCAGCGGATTCAGTTCAACGGATTTCAGATTGCGCGGGATAAGGATTATCCAGAATTCAACTAGCTCGAGGACCAGTTCAACTAGTTGAATTTGGCCTTCGACTAGCCAAATTCCCCTAAAATCCAAAAGTTGATGTTACTAGAATTTAACCCAAACTTTCTCGGGTTGGCTGAATTTCAAACTCGAGCTAGCCGAATTAAAACTCAAGCTAGCCAAATTTACAACAAAACTTTGTTATTGCTTTGGCCTTGAAGTTGAGCTGGCTGTACTAAAAGTTATACTGGCCGAAATCTAGGCAAAACAAGTATAAAAAACCATAATTAAACAATTTTGAAAGCACCTAACCCTAAGGTCTTTCTAGAGTTTTATACCACCTGAGATATATCAAATATTTTATTCTTCTTTGGCTTGAACTTAGTCTCATACTTCATCTTAAATTTGAGCTCTATCTTTTCTTGAACAATAGCCGATCTTTAACTTAATCTTCTCTTGAACATATAGACCGATCTTAAGCTTGATATTCTCATGAACATAAACTGATCTTGAGCTTGATCTTCTCTTGAATATAGACCGATCTTGAAGATATACTATAAAGTGGTTTTGTCTTTATGAAATTTAACAACTTATATGTACTCAACATCTTAACACTTATGGAATTACTTACATCGATTTGTGCACCACTACCCAAAATCCAATGAATTACGTGTCGAACAAGAAGGTCACTACCTAAAGCACATTATATCCATGATAAAATATTTGAATAACTAGTTGTAAGACCTCTAACACATTACTTGCGCCAAAGGAAAAATAAATTAAACTATGAGAGTTTTGAAATTCTAAGACACATGCCCAAGGCATAAAGGGAGGTAGCACAAGGCTAACCTAATAAAGGAGAAAAGTAGCATTAAGCTATCCCAAAAAAAGAGAAGACTAGTAAATAGGCTAACTCAATAAGAACAAGGGGAGAAGAGCAAAAGGCCAACTCAACATATAATGAAAGCACGCGTCGCTCTCAAAATTGACAAAGGGCAAGGCTTGTATCCATCGCCCCACATATATTCATAAGGATCACGCATAATTTAAATCATACCTTAACCATAATTCCTGGAAGGGCAAATAATTGTTAATGGTAAATCAATTAATTGCATGGAGAATCATAATAACATGAAGGTATGCAAAACAAGGTAAATCACATTAACTCAATTTAGTGTAAGCTTAAAGGAATCCCTCACTTTATCCTTAGATCTAAACCTTAGCTAGATATCTATGTAGGAAGACTTCTACAAGAATCATGACATCGTTTGAAAAAAAGGGAGACACTACACGTGTGGAGAAGGAAGAGGATGATGGGCGTCTAGGCTTCTCTTTCTCTTTCTCTCTCCATTGGATGTGGGAGTATGGGCGCGTGGGTGAAGAAGGGGACTCACACTCCTTCTACAAAAGGAGTGGGCATGTGAGAGGGGTGTGTTCTACATCCCACTTTGATTGAGTTTCTCCAATTTGACCTTTTTTAGAGATCTTTCTTTAAATCTAATTCGTCTAGTGTGTTGGTATCGTCGAATAGGGCCGGAGTATATGATTTTAGTGATCCAAAATTTAGATTGGTCTATCTTGAAAATTCTCCTAATGGGTGCCCAAATGAACTTGATCTCAATTAACAGTCCACACTTAATTATCAGGGCTGAATTTTGGTAGAAATGTGCAGTCAAGATAAGCAAACTGTTGGATAAAATTTGGTGGTTTGATCGATGGTGAAAAAAGCCTAAATCTAAAATTTCACCTTTTGCACCGAAAGGAAATAACTAACTTCAACATTCAACGGTGTAGGATCATAGATCGTAGTCTAAATTTTGTATAATCTTATAGTCATATGAGACCAAAGTGTGATCCAAATTTGAGTTACGATAGATGACATGAAGTGGTTAAATCGGAAGATCTAGATTTATAAGGAGTTGGTAAGCCTCGAAAGGATAACTTCGCACTAAGGAAAAAGGTTACCAAAATGGGGTCTTCATATTTCATACTTAGTCCATAATGGGCAATCCAAGTCGTTTATATGAAGGAAAATATCTCACTACGACTACCCACGAGATTTCTTCACTCGATGGACACCAAAATCAACGGTTAAGGGTCTGATTTATCAATTGGGTCACTTTTACAATGATCTAAGGGCTGAAATTTGACATGTATAGTTAATTTATGATACATAGGCATGGTATAAAATTTCACATCAAACAAATTGTGAGGACCATGTGATCTAGAATTCAATAATCTAGGTTAATGGCATTTTCATAATTATTACTGATATGAGAGTTTTGGAAAATCTAATGGTTCTACATGGTTATATGCATGTTTTCAAGTAATTCTTACAAATGAACTTATATCTAAATCATTATGAATAAAGAATTATTTACCAAATTAATTAAGGGAATGTATATGTGGTTAGATGACATGTTAAAAATAGAAAAACTTGATGATTAATACTCTGATCATGTATGTAGGTGGGTGTACGATTAGTTTGGTAAATGAATGATCACAAGTAGGTTTTTGGAGTGATCAAGAGGTAGAACATGTATACCGTTAGATTCAAGTGACTTGTTCACATGTGTGAGTTTCTCAAATTGTAGTTTTGATGGTCGGTTAAGCATATTCATAGGTGGTGAATAAGATGAATGGATGTGAATCTCAATTTGATGTGTACTGAAATTATGATTCACACTACCCTTGTAGAAGTATGTAACTGTTCTTATAGTCCTGGAAGGGGGGGGGGGGGGGGAGGACTTTTCAACTGATTATACTAATTCAAAACTTTTATTGCCACTAACTTATCAGTAAACTTAGTAAGGTAATGTAACTCTAACGACGATCAAGCCTAGTTAGAGGGTCCAATCACAAAGGCAACTTAAGGTATACTAATAAAAGCAACTAGCTTATAACACAGTGTGCTTGTGTGTGAGCTGTGGTTTCTATCAAATTATGACATTAATTCAATCATGTATAGGAATTTAAACATTCAAGCATATATAAGCATGATTAAATAAATTCGCAAATGAACATTCAAAACACAAGCATGTATAGTGGTTCGGATACGTGCCTACTCCATTCCAGACATCCATACTCAATCCCAGAGTGCACCGAATTTCACTATTGATGGTTTTAAATCAGGTTCACCAATAACCTTTACAGTCCTACACTAAGGACACTAATTTATGCTCTCTGCAAGAGCAAAGGTCCTATATCTAGAACCCATGTTTAGGCCCACTGGCCAAGGTCCCACACAAGGCACCCAATCGAGTTTTTTGATGGTAAACTCTTAGCCTCAATCTCACATGAGGATAGAGATTAAACTATGGACTCTTAACTATGACACTTACTTGTCAGATGAGTCCTCTTTTGTAGCTTCTCTTGGGTTGCTTGATCTTCGCGCTTTCATGATGGAATTAGTTCCCCGGTGCTCCCCCGATTGCGTAGCTTGAATTTTCTTGTTAGTTTGGATTCACAATATAGAACCTTGCATTTGATGTACCTATGAAAGTGACTAAGGTTATGGGAGTTCGTTGAATATCCTATCTAGAATAATGAGTGGATTTCCTAAGGGATTCAACCTATGGATGCTCTAGAGTATCAAAAGACAAAGGGTTTTCCTATTGGTTTGGTCTTTATACTCTAGAGAAGGCACGAGTTCATGTTCTTCATCAATAGGAGCTTTTGAATGCTCGTGGAAGTGATGAATCACATGGATAGAGTCTAAGGAGGGTAAGATAAGCTTGGGATACACTATAGACTCTAGGATGCCTTAATCCACTAATTTTGTAAGTTTTTAAAAGCTGTTTTTATAAAAAAAAAGGTTCTAACAGATAAAAACTGGCTAGCTTACAGTGCTATTGAAGTAACTTTCAGTATCACCGAACTTACTTCGGTGGTACCGAAATAGCCATCGGAAGTACCGAATTAAATCCTCAAGTTGCTGGATGAAAAAAGTCTCTCTTAGGTGACACCGAACTTTATTCGTTGGTGGCTGTTGGTGTTACCAAAAAGTTCAGTCAGTGTTATTGAATTACCTTTCAAATGTTACTGGATGATTTTGAGTGCTTTTGGTAATACTGTAGGTATTTTCGGTGATACTGAAGGTGTTGTTCGATGGCACCTTCTCCTACCAAAAGTAAACAGATTTTCCTATTTTTAATTCTTCTTTCAAAAACTTGGGAATACTTAAAGCCAAGACCAAGGAATAACAATGAACTCGGAATTGACTTTGAATAGATGACCTAAGTGGGTTTTCCTATTAGATCAAGGTCATCTATATGTAAGGTCAGGATTGTAGAAGTGGTTCTTCATCTTCAATGTAGCTTTTCCTGCTTCAGCTCCAATCGTGTCGCTGATCTTCACTTGTCAAGAACTCATTTGACTACAAGACACAACTAGTCACGTAATTGACAAACATGAGTGCAATTAAGTATACCGACAATCTCCCCCTTTGTCAATTACATGACAAAACAACCTAACCTACAATCGTGTCATGGTCAATACTAATGACAAACCAAAATAATAAATATTACATATCCAAAAGTAAAGTTTACAACTCAAAAACTTGACATGTAATGTAATAATATTCTGCTCCCCCTTAGTGTTTACCAAGAATAACATGCAACAAGGGAAATAAACAATTTCTGCAAGAAACAAATATTGTTTTGGTTGGTAGGTTTCTTCTCCCCCTTTTTGCTAGTTATTGGCAAAGGATTTACTAAGAAATGTTCCAATAACATAGAGCTGATAATCCAGAGGATGAACAGATAAATCATATGATGAAAATCATTCAAACCATGAAATATATCATCATAAGCAGTTTAAACATAGGTTGGAGAAAAGATCTAACATAAGCATAATAGATATCATCATTTAATCCATCAAAAATACTACCCCAAGCTTGGGTAGATTTGTCCGACATTATCCAGTAGTTTAAAAAAAGCTCTCAAATCCATATATATATATATATATATATATATATATATATATATATATATATATATATATATTATCATATTAGTATACAGCCTAATTGATTACCAAAATATCAGACTTTAAAGAGTAAGTGTGAGGCAAGCCATGAAAACATCCATCTATATAGACTAGTCTTGAATGCACAACCATAAGGGCAAGAAATAGGGGAGGTCTGGGCTCCAGAGCATCGGCGGAGTCATCCTGGCGACATGAGGGATAGGCTACAATGCATTGCACTGTTCATTGGATAGAAGCAACCATTCTTTCCAGCTGAGTCTGGCATTCATTGAGCTCCTACTGCTACTCATCGAGATGGGCGAGAGTGGCCTCTAATGAGGCAGAGGAGGCAGGACGTGCAGCCGCATCATCTTCATGAGGCGCAGGAACCTCCTCTGGAACTTCTTCCTTGCCAGCTTGAGCACTCGATCTAGGTCTCGAGGTAAGTTGCATTCGTATAAGACTAATGGCTGTGAATCGAGGGGCTTGGAGGATGACGCCCAACTCTCCCTTTATCCCAAATAGGTTTGCTAACCGACATATCAACCTATTGAACGATATTTCACTAGAATTTGACTCGAAGGTGAACACGAGCTAATGATAAATCATGGTAGGGAGACACATGGGTTCACCTGTACCAAGTTTGTATAAGATTTCGACCATGAATGGAGTAAGCTTGGTGGCGATACGTCCTTGTAGGTATATGTTTGCAACAAATATAACATGGAGGAAGTGGTAGTCATGGGACATTTCTATTACACGAAGGGCATTGTCCTTTTTCCACTCAACATTGCGACCATTGCAAAGAAACTCTGTCCAAATGATGTGCTTTCTCTAGCAATCATATCTACTTCCGAGGCTTACTCATTACAAAGAGTGATTTTAATGATAGAGGCTATCCATGCAGGAGCAACATGGTAGGTTTTCCCACGATAGGTAACCGCAAAGGCCAATGAGTCATGATCCTCTGGTTGGGTACAATGTGACATAAAGGCTTTGACAAGATTGACATCAACATCTCCTCTAAAAGACAAAATGGGGTCCCACCCATGGTTGTGAATGATATCGTAGACATTGTATGTTTCAAGGCATGAAGCAGCAATAGTCTGTTCACAAATAATCTTTCTAGCAGCAAATCGGGCCGCGATGGGACTCGGCGGGGGAGAGGGATTGTTTGGAGGATCGAGATGTCGAGTATTTTAACGGATATTTCGACCTCGTTTTGGGGCACAGAGTTTGGTTTTGGTTCCAAAGGTCTCTCCCTGATCGTGCTTCTTTTTAATGTGACCTTCTCATGGAGGTGTATAATCTTGATCAGCCATGGAAGAGAAGATGGGCAGAGAGGACGAAACGTACCAAAATGAAGGAGATGATCAAACAAAAATGGCAGGAAATGAAAAGAAATACCTAGGAAGGATGGTTGGAACGGTTAAGTTCGGCAACAAGTCTTCCCACCGAAGTCCAGAGAGAGTAAAGAAGGAGTTAGGGCACAAACGAATTGCTTAGAGTTTGACTTATATAAGCAGCTCCGCTAGATTTTGGTATCACCGAAATTTCGTTCAGTGTTACCGAAGGCCCCCCCAAAAAAATTTTAACAAGATTTTTTTTAAAAAAACGTACAAGTATAAGTTCATCATTAGTCATTTGTACATTCAAGAGAACAAAATGGATAACATATATGTCCAAAATGCAAATGTAACTCAAGGATCGAAATTCAATATACATATATGTTAAAAAAAATTGAGGCAATCCCTCGGATTTGTCAGTTAATGTAAATGGACTACTTGATTATGTTTATATCACACGTATCCCAACAGATTTTTGGAGGTTTCCAAATCTGTTGGCATCTAGAGGTTTTGTTAATATATCGGCTAGTTGTTGCTCGGTAGGCACGTGTTCCATTATAATGATATTTTCTTCGACAAGCTCACGAATGAAGTGGTGTCAAATGTCTATGTGATTTTTTTTAGAATGTTGGACTGGATTTTTTGAAATATTGATGGCACTTGTATTGTCATAAAATAGTGTCATTGTAGATTGTATAATACCATAATCCAGCAACATTTACTTCATCCATAGAAGTTGTGCGCAACAACTACTGGCTGTAATGTATTTGACTTCAACAGTGGATAGTGAGATTGAATTTTTCCTTTTGCTATGCTAAGATACAAGACAATTATCGATATAGAAACAACCTCCACTGGTTGACTTGCGATCATCAATGTTTCTAGTCCAGTTGGCATCTGAATACCCAGCAATAATGGTAGATGCGTCAAAGGGGTACCATAAGCCATAGTCAGTAGTTCCAACCACAAAATGTATGATTCTTTTTACCATGGATAGATGAGATTCTTTGGGAGTATCATGAAATCTAGCGCATGCACCAACGCTAAATAAGATGTCCGGCCAACTCGCAGTTAGGTAAAGTAAGCTACCGATCATACTGTGATACAAGTGTTGATCTACACTCTTCCCATTGATATCCTTAGAAATTTTAAGAGTGGTGCTCATGGGGGTATTATGAGTGTGACTTGAGTCAAGTACAAATCTTTTTATTAGATCTTTTGTATACTTGGACTAACATATGAATATTCCATTTTTCATTTGTTTCACTTGTATTCCTAGACAGATGTTCAGCTCACCAACCATGGTCATCTCAAATTCTGATTTCATCAAACTAGCAAATTCATGAGCTACATCTTCGCAAGTGGATCCAAAAACAATATTATCCACGTAAATCCGGGCAATGAGTAAGACTTTCCCAGTCATTTGCGTAAATAGTGTCTTATCAACACTCACCCTACAAAAATTATGGTCGAGCAGAAATTACATTAAGCACTCATACCATACTCAGGGAGGTTGCTTCAAACCATAAAGCACTTTACTCAATTTGTATACATGTTGAGGGTATTTAAGATCCAAAAATCTTTTTGGTTATTCTACGTATACTTCTTCCTTAAGTACACCGTTGAGAAATGTGCTTTTAATGTCCATTTGGAATAATTTGAATTTTATTGCACACGCAATAGACATGAGAATACATATGGACTCGAGGCGAGCAACAGGCACAAAAGTTTCATCAAAATCAATGCCCTTGATTTGTGAGTAGCCTTGTGCCATGAGTTTAGCCTTGTTCCTTACTACATTACCAAATTCATCAGATTTGTTTTTGAAAACCCATTTGGTTCCAATGATATTTGTATCATGTGGCCTAGGAACTAGCTGCCACATCTCATTCCTTTCAAATAGTTGGAACTCTTCTTGCATAGCTGCAATTCAAAATTCATCTTAAAGAGCTTCTATAACATTTTTGAGCACTATTTTCGAGGTGAAGCACAAATGATTAACAATGCCCTCAAGTTGGCATCATGTTTTCACACCATCATTAGGATCTCCAATAATTTGATTGATGGGATGATCCTTAATGAACGGTAGATTGTTCGACAGTTGAGGTTCAAGAGGTGAGGTGGATTTATTATCTGGTTTACCTATTGTGCATGAGTCCACTTCATCCTCTAAGTCAATTTCACGACTGTTTTCATCATGTGGTTGGTCATCAACAACTTCATTGATGGATTCTTGAACGGTTAGTGTCCTTAAATTGAATACTCTATAAGCGTGACTATTTGTAGAATATCCTAGGAATATGCCTTCGTCGCTTTTAGAGTCAAATTTGCCTAGATGTTCCCTGTCTTTAAGAATATAACATTTACTTCCAAAGAATCGAAAATATTTTACACTAGGCTGCTTTTCACTCCATAATTTGTATGGAGTCTTGTTCAAACCTGCTCTAAGATGTACTCTATTAATTATGTAGCAGGCTGTATTGACGGCTTCAACCTAGAAACTTTTAGCCACGTTCTTACTATTTAGCATTACCGACCCCATTTCAGAGTTGAGAATTCATGTCGAATTCCACACTTATCAAAGTATGTCTCGAATCCATCATTCTCAAACTCTCCACCATGATCACTCCTGATTTTATTTATGCAATACCCTTTTTCATTTTGAATCCTTTTTAATAACTTCTGGAATTCTTCAAATGCATCGAATTTTTCTCGAAGAAAGGCAACCCAAGTGAATCTAGAATAATCATCTACTACTACCATAAAGTACCTCTTTTTCCCATCGCTCTCAACTTTGGTAGGTCCCACTAAATCCATGTGCAATAGATCAAGCGATTTGAAAGTTATATGGTGGTTATCTTTTTGTGTCTAACTTTAATTTGTTTTCCTTTAAGGCAATCACCGCACACAATCTTCTCCTTCTTTTTAATCTTAGGGAGTCCTCTTACCAAATGTTTTGAGCTTAATTTCGTCAAATTTCGATAGTGGACATGCCCAAGTCTTTGATGTCACAGCTTGGTTTCATTGTTTAGGGCCATGTGTCACTTTGTGGATGAGACACTTTCTCCACTACTTTCAATTACATATCAGTTGTCACTTGTGCGAAGACCTTTCATAACAAGTTTACCTATACGATATGAGATCTTGGACTCATCCTTAGAGAAAGTAACAGAGTGTTCTTTGTCATAGATTTGGGAAATTCTTATGAGATTGTGTTTCAGTCCCTCTACGCAAAGAACATCTTTAATTATGGGCAAGCTAGCTCCAACTATAGTCCCTTGTCCAACAATTTTGGCTGAGCTCCCATCGCTAAAAGTGATTGACTTGCCATCAAATTTTGAATATTCACAAAAATGGTTCCGATCACCTGTCATATGTCTAGATCGTCCACTACCAAGGTACCACTTAGAACTGCTGCCTGCTTTAAGTGCAGTGTGATTTACAAGGCAGTTGATCCTATTCTTTACAACCAACTTGGTGATTGTTTTATTGGGAGATGTCACTTTATCTTCATTTGAGAGTGTTTTGGGTTGTTCAGACATTTGAACCAGATTTCCATGTTTCATTAATTCCCTAGTTTTCCGATTCAGTTGATCCACCTGTTTTATCAGCTCCTCCAACCTTTTAGTCATTTTAGGTGGAGTAGGGTATTTTCTTCCTATAGTTGAAGTTTGTTTTGAAGGGCTTTTGGTCTTTTGGACTAATCTTCCGGCTGGATTAGATTTTCCTATGTGGTTTAGCCTAGAAGTGAGGTGAGACTTACCGAATGCAAGACACTAAAACTTGTAGTGTCCTAAATCGCCACATGAGTGACAGATTGGAGTGTATTTTGTGTTGCTACCAGATGCAACAATTTTCTTTATCATAGGTAATGCAGAAACGGGGCTTGATTTACAAGTTTCATAGCCCAAGCCTCTTTTATCTTTGTGGCTTCTTCCCATACCAAGAAAATTTTCAAGTTTTTCATTGCTTTGGGAGAATTTGTAGTTGAGTTCAATAGATTTTTTTGACTTTTCTACGTCGAATCTCAATTTTTGATTTTCTATTTTAACTCTTTCATTTTCTGATTCTAACTGTTCAATCTGTTTGGTCAGTTTTTGTACCTTGGATTTCAGAGATGTTGAGGTTCTTTCAAGTTTGTCATTTTCGACATGGTATTGTTGAATATTGTTAATTAATTGGGTATTAATTCCTAATGTATCTTCTAGCTCTTTTTGCAATTGTTTGTTCTTGTTTTCTGCAATTCTAAGTTTCTAATTATATTGACACTATGTATATATAGTTGATCGTAGGCATCATATATACTTTCATTTTCTTCTTGTTCTTCTTCTACTTCATCATTTTGATGTTCATTTATCTCCTCACTGTCCATGCTTCATACCCATGTTAAGATATCCATCTAGGTTGTTAAACACTTAAAGAGGAACCCTCTCTGATACCAATTGAAATTACGGTTCACACCGCACTTGTAGAAGTATGGACCTGTTCTTATAGTCGGGGGGGTTTGAATAGGACTTTTCAACTGATTGTACCAATTTAAAACTTTTATTGCCTAACTTAACTGATTTACTAATAAACTTAGTATGACAATGTAACTCTAACAGCTTCCAAGCCTAGTTAGAGGGTCCAATCACATAGGCAGCTTAAGGTATACCAATAAAAGCAACTATCATATATCATAGTGTGCTTGTGTGTGAGCTATGCTTTCTATCAAATTATGACATTCATTCAATCATGTATAGGAATTTAAACATTTAAGCATATATAAGCATGATTAAACAAATGCTCAAATGAACATTTAAAACACAAGCATGTATAGTGGTTCGGCCACATACCTACTCCATTCCTAACATCCATACTCAATCCCAGAGTGCACCAGATTTCACTATTGATGGTTTTAAATCAAGTTCACTAACAACCTTTATAGTCCTACACTAAGGATACCAACTTATGCTCTCTGTAAGAGCAAAGGTCCTACACCTAGAACCCATGTTTAGGCCCACCAGCGAAGGTCCCACACAAGGCACCCAATCGAGTTTGTTGATGGCAAACTCTTAGCCTCAATCCTACATGAGGATAGAGAGTAAACTATGAACTCTTAACTATGACACATACTTGTCGGATAAGTCCTCTTTTGTACCTTCTCTTAGGTTGCTTGATCTTCATGCTTTCGTGCTTGAATCAGCTCCTCGGTGCTTCCTCGATCGCGTAGCTTGGATTTTCCTGTTAATTTGGCTTCACGATCTAAAACCTTGCATTTGATGTACTTATGAAAGTGCCCAAGGTTATGGGAGTTAGTTGAATCTCCAATCTAGGATAATGAGTGGATTCCTAAGGGATTCAACCTATGGATGCTTTAGAGTATTAAAAGATAAGGGTTTTCCTATTGGTTTAGTCTTTATACTCTAGAGAAGGCACGAGTTCATGTTCTTCATTAATAGGAGCTTTTAAATGCTCATGAAAGTGATGAATCACAATGAAGAGATTATGAACTCATATAGATAAAGTCTAAGAAGGGTAGGATAAGCTTGGGATACACTATAGACTCCAGGATGCCTTCATACACTAATTTTGCAATTTTCCAAAAGCCGTTTATATATATATATATATATATATATATATATATATATATATATAAAGGTTTTAATAGATAAAAAATGGCTAGTTTACGGTGTTAAAGAAGTAACTTTCGGTATCACCGAACTTGCTTCTGTGGTATCAAAATAGCCATCAGTAGTAACGAATTAAATCCTTAAGTTGCTGGATGAAAAAAGTCTCCCTTCGGTGACACCGAATTTTTTTCGCCAGTGGCTGTTGGTGTTACTGAAAAGTCCAGTCAGTGTTACTGAATTACCTTTCAAATGTCGTTGGACGATTTCGAGCACTTTCAGTAATACTGAAGGTATTTTCGGTGATACCGAAGGTACTATTCGGTAGCACCTTCTCCTACTGAAAGTAGACAGAATTCCTGTTTTTAATTGTTCTTTTAACAACTTGAGAATTCTTAAAGCCAATACTAAGGAATAGACAATGAACTCAGAATTAACTTCAAATAGATGACCTAAGTGGGTTTTCCTATCGGATCAAGGTCATCTATATGAGAGGTCAGGATCGTAGAAGCGGTTCTTCGTCTTCAATGTAGCTTTTCCTGCTTCAGCTCCAGTTGCATCATCGGTTTTTACATGTCAAGAACTCATCCAACTATAAGACACAACTAGTTGCGTAATTGACAAACATGAGTGCAAATAAGTGCACCAACATGTACGGGCGGATGCAGATATCAAGTTGTTAGTTTACTATGATCGGGTGGTCCAAACTCAAAGTGGACGATTAGATATCTTTACCTATTAGTGGATAGTTATTTGAATGGTTAGTTATGGTGGACAAGTGGGAATACTTAGACATATGATGATTTTGTCTTAAAATCAAGGGTCAGATGGCTTGATCTATGGATGAAGATCATTCTTAACAATTAAATTCATGTTGGAGAATAGATGGAAGGTTAGGATAGGCTAAATTGGTGACATACACATGTATATACTAAATTAAATTTCATGATAATACTCGAGAACTTTCAATACTTGGGTATTGAAAAGTTCAGGGTGTTACAGATGTAGACCTGGGTTTACATTAAATAACAAATAAATTAGAAAGCTTGAAGTAGCTTATTATATAAATAATTGACCTCATTTAATAAATTCAAGCCTGAGAGTTCGAGTTCAATGACACTCTGCGATGAGTCAACTCAATTCGACTTGTTATGGATCAATTCTACAAATAGTGTTTTAGATTTAAAGTTGGATGGAATCCAACAATAGCTTAGGGTCATCGAAAAATAATCTGGGAAATCAACTCACCTCTGAAAAATGTTGGACTTGGCTGGCCCCATGCCAATGACTTGATGACTTGTTATTGATGACCGAGCAACACTCGATCTCTCTCTCTCTATTCTTTATCCTCTCACGTTTTCTCTAATAATTCTCTATCTCTCTCTTTGATTGCATATGATCTGGTTTCCCAATTAGGTAGGGTTTTTATAGAGCTTATAGACACTTCTAGAGAGTTTTCTTAGAAGGAAAATCATCAGATCGACACAGTTGTAAACCAAGCACAACCATCCTGACGAAAACAGTTCTCTTTTCTTTTCTTGATTTGTACATGCTTCCTATTTAATGGTCTGATCTTTGTTGAAATCCAAGGTTTAGATGATAGTTATTAGACTCCTATAATGATTGTTATGAATTTCCATTAGGTGGTCAATCAAAGATCAGCGATTGTTGTTTCTTGGCGAGGAAGACGACCCGTGTTAATGGCATATTCACACTCATGTTATTTCCCTTCAACCCACTTTCGTTGGATGGTTTAGATTTATCATGGGAAGCTTAGAGATGCTTCAAAATGAAGCTTCAGAGCCGTTTGTCTGATGGGTTCCACAAATCCTTGCAGTGGCTGGTTTTCTTCACATCATTGTAACATGCCCGCAGAACTCAACAATCTAAGCTTTGTGGGGTTCTTTTGGTTCCTCTAGGGTTCCGAGTTGGATTCATAAACATTCCTAGAGAGGAATGGACGGTCAGATCTTGCTTGATTCAATCATAAACCGTTAGCTATTGGAAGACGTTCCACAACGTCTTTGATTGGATTCAAGTTGTATATGTTGGACAGTTGAGATTTCAATTGGGGAGACTCCGTGTGGGACTAGCACATGATTCCATTCTCGAGTAGGAGGGAAATCAAGAAGTTTCCAGTTTGAAAACTCTCTTTCGAGCGTAAGGATTCTGGGTGCTGTTACAGCGTGCGGAGGAATGCCACTTCAGTTGGGTTGTTCGGAATAGGTGGGATCCATTAATGATAATTTTTTGGAAAATCCACTCCCATCATCAATTTCATAGGGTCGTGTTAGACCATGGTTGTGAATACGGAGTTAATCGGATGCTTATCTTGAAAGTTCTCATGACGGGTGCTGAAATATACTTAATCTCAATTAACGGTCCAAACTTAATGATTAGGGCCCAATTTGGAAGAAATGTATAGTCAGGAGAGGCAAACGGTTGGACAAAATTTGGTGGTTGATTGATGGTGGAAAAGACTTAAATATAAAATTTCACCTTTTACGACAAAATGAAGGAATTGACTTTAGTGTTCAACGGTGTGGGTCATGAATCAAGGTTTAAATTTTGTATGAATCAATGTTTGGTGCAATCTTTTAAATTTCGGCCTCCACCGAATAGTTTCAAGTACCGGTGCAGCATCAAGCAAGGCATCCATCTCTTTCATCATATCATCATCTAAATCAGTGGATTAGGCCAAGAACATCTCTAGAGTGTCGGAGCATAGAGTCAAAAGTGACTTATCTTCCATGAATAATCCTTCGGTTAACTTTGTGGACATTATCACCATCATTTGGTTGTTTGCACATCTTAAACATATTTAGCTTAAGTGTCATGCTCCTAAAGGATAGTTTTATAATCCCTTTCCTACAATTATGGCATTTTATGTAGTCGGCCAAGAATGACAGGAATTTGAGTGCTCGCATCAATGATGGGTTATGTATCTAAAATAATAAAATCTACTAGATAGTAGAATTTATCGACTTGGAAAAGCACATCCTCTATCATCCCTCTCAGTATACGAACTAAACGATCACCAAGTTGAAGTGTGGTCTTGGTGGGTGTTAATTCGCCTAAGCCAACCTGTTCATAAACTGAGTATGGGATTGCATTCACACTCGCCCCCAAATTAAGTAGTGCATGTTCAATCCGGTGATCCCCAATCATGCATGAGATGGTTGGGCTACCAGGATCTTTATATTTCTGGAGCACATCTTATTTGAGGATAGTACTCACTTTCTCTGTTGAAAATATTTTTTTAATAGATGCTTAGTCGTCTCTTGGCCATACATAGATCTTTCAAGAACTTGGCATAAGATTTATGGCATCCAATAGAGGAATGTTGATTTTCACTACTTTTAGGACCTCTATGATATCTTGAGTGTGTAACAGAGGTTTTGGTGAGATCAACCTTTGTGGGAACAGAGAAACTGGCTTGTATTGTCATTCCTCTTAGATTCTTCTGAGTCCTTGGGCTTTCATCCCTTATTGGGATGTTTTTGTCAATTGTTTTACCGCTTCTAAGAGTGGTGATGAACTTTACTTGCTCCACATGCTAGTTCAAAGAGCTCGGGTCACCTATTTCACATTGTGGTTTTGGGTTAGGTAGAGGTTGGGCTGGAAGAGTCCCCTTCTCCCTAACAATAAGTTGTGACTTTATTGTTTGAATGGACGATGCAAACACTCCCAAGGATATTTTAATATCCTACGATTCTTTTAATGTATTTTGATTAAATTTCTAGTGATTTTAAATAAAATTTTGAATTGTATCCTCTTGGGGTCGTTTTTAATTTAAAGGATTGAAGATTGATAGAAGAGCCCCTTGAGGATTTCTATCTGTATTGGTCATTTGCCCATTCCTCAAGCTAAAATTTGGATGGTTCCACCAACATGAATTATACATTGTTGAGTGTCAAATATTGCATATTTTTCCCTATCTATATCTTGGTTTTGTTAACATAATTGATCTTAATCGATATATTTATGCATGTTTGTCATACGAGGTGATTTCGAGAGCTTAAGGTGAAAAGAATACTAAAAGCATTGAGTTGATGCTCAAGAATTACCAAAGCAAATATTTGGAGGCTAAGATTGAAATTTTCAAGAATCCAAGATCCAATAAAACCAAGTGAAGAAGGAAGAAAATCGAATTTGCAAAGTGCATAAATTCAAGAGTTGTTGAACTTGACCATTCGATGTCATTGACCACACTTTGATGACATCAAAGTAAGTATTCGATGTCATCGAAGGATGATCAATCACATCGAGATTTTAGTGAAAAATCAAGTTCGATGCTAGAAATTTGGGTACAAAGTTCAATTCAATCGAAGGCAAGTTTCAATGTCATCGAAGCTAGTTTGATGATTGGATTTTCAAGCTCAACTCCCTAGACAGTTCTAGACCAATTTTGATTGTATCGAGGAGTTGTTCGATGACATCGAAGATTGTTTGATGACATTGAAGATCGAGAGATGACATCAAAGACTTAAGCAGTGTAAATGGCCTAAAATTTTCAATTCGAATTCAACTTGAACTCCAACCTTTAATGACATTGAAGTGGCATCGAAGGTGCGCATAGTGCATAAAATTGAGGTGGTTTCCAAATTTGCTCGAATAAATCTTTGGATTCTCCAAGGGATTCTAAACACAAAGTTAGGTTAAAGGAGTAGAGCAAAGGATGTAGCATCTTCCAAGGAGTTCTTTCTTCTTCCTTAGTTTTTCATATTTTTCTTTAAGAGTTTTAGCTTAATCATGTCTTTGGTTGGCTAATCTCTTAACTAGAGCTAAGAGGTGAAGCTTGTATTTTATTTTGATGCTTATTCTATTTTGATTCAAGTTTATATTGAACTTTCATTGATTTCTAGTTTGAATGAACGAATATTTTCAGTTTTCTGTGATTTATTGTGACTGAAATTACAGTAGATGCTTAGGAAGCTTTTGATATTTCTTATCCGTTTTATAAATGTGTGATCTATAAAATTTGTGATCCATCTGAAAGCGCCCTTGTTTGTCAATTGATATGATAGTTGAGTTGTAAAGTTAAGTGAAGCCCAACAAGGAGAAGAGGTTCAAGGCATTTCCAAAAGTAAATTGAACCTCACAACCCATGACCAAAACACCCCAGTTAATAAACCCTTTAAAAATGGTCCAATCTAACTCAAAACCAACTAGGAAAACACCTTGGTAAGTTTAGAAGAAGTAAAACCAAGTTACAAGTCAATCTGTAAAGGAACATAAAATTTTACAACTGTTGATGACATCAAACTTAAGCTTCCATGACATCAAACATTGATTGATGACATCGAACTTTAAGTTTCGCGACATCGAACCTATGTTTGATGACATCAAAAAAGTGTCCAATATGTCCAACATCCAAACTCATACTTCTAGAGATATTCTCGATGACATTGAACCTATCTCGATGACATCAAAAAATAGGCACTCAAAGTTCCAGCAAGCTCAAAAGGAAAATCCAAAAAAATGCTTGATGAATCAAACGTGTTCAATGGCATTGAATTTCACAATTCGATGACATCGAACTCGACTTCAATGACATCAAAAAAATGTACCAAGATGTCCAATGAGTTTTTGAAGAAAATCATTTAAAACTTCAATGACATCAAAATTTAAACTTTGATGACATCAAGTACGTTCGATGACATCGAAAAAGTGAACCAAATTGTCCCACAAGCATCAAGAATTTTTTAGAGAAAATCTCAATGACATCGAGTTGGCATTCGATGACATTGAAGGTCATCTTTGATGACATCAAAGGCAACTCGATGATATTGAAAAATAGGCACTCAAACTCATAAGTCTGGAGATATTCTCAATGACATTGAATAAGTTTTGATGACATCTAAAAATAGACACTCAAAGTTCGAGCAAGCTGAAAAGGAAAATCTGAAAAAATACTCGATGAATTGAACTGTGTTCGATGATATCGAATTTCAAAATTCGATGACATAAAAAAAATGGACCAAGATGTCTCATGATTTTTCAAAGAAAATTGTTTAAAACTTCTATGACATCAAAATTTAAACTTTAATGACATCGAAAAAGTGAACCAAATTATACATCAAGCTTCAAGCATTTTTCGGAGAAAATCCCAATGACAAGGCTACTTGATGACATCGAGCAGAACTGCCTAGCACTTACAAGAAATTCTTAGTGCTGGGATTTGATGACATCGAAGGAGATTTGATGACATCGAAGGATATTCGATGACATCGAAGGTCCCCTTCGATGACATTGGAGCCATTCAATGACATCAAATCCTTACAGATTTCTGGCCGTTTTCTACCCGTTGGGATTTTTGCTTATATATTTGGGGGCTTGCTTCTAGGGTTCAGTAGTGAGAAAAATAGAGATTTGAGAGAGTTATTACTAGAAGAAAACCACCTACCCTCTTAAATCCCTTTTCCTTATGGGAGTTCATCATTCGATCCTATCTTAAATGTCATCATTGGAAAAATAATAAGATTAGATTGAAGAATGAACTCCAGCATTCAAGTATCTTGTAGCAACTCATTTATTGGTAGATCATTGAGTTGGAATATTTTGAATGCCAAGCCTTGGGAATCTCATCTAAACTTAAAGACCCATATTTAATAGATAAGATTCACCAAATACCTTGACCCAACACCCAATAACTTAAATTGGAGCATCTACAGCTGTTGCGGATTAAGGGAGCTGAAGACTCTTCATTACAAGGAAGATCATCATCAGCATTGTGCTAAAAAGGGGCTCACTCACTTACAAGTAAGTATCATGAGTCCATTGTGTCTGAAGCCCTTTCCTTATGTAGGATTGTGATTCAGAGTTTGGGTTGTTAAACCCTCTAAGACCTTCCATAGGCCTTCGACAGGAGAATACATGTAGTGTCCTTGTGTAGGACCTACTGCCTTATGTAGGCATTATAGGTTGCCCTGTGTAGGCCCTAGTAGTTGCCTTGTGTAGGCTTTGAGAGTTGCCTTGTATAGGCATTGCCTTATGTTGGCTTTGAGAGTTGCCTTGTATAGGCATTGCCTTATGTAGGCATGTGTGTTTGCCTTGTATAGGCATTAAGAGTTGCCTTGTGCAGGCACATAGGGTTGTCTTGTCTAGGCACCCTAATTACCCTTGTGTAGGTTGTAAAGGTTTATGGTTAACCTGATTTAAAACCATTGCATAGTGAAACCCAGTACACTTTAGGAGAGTGCGTCTGCCGATAGTGGAGTAGGCACATAGCTGAACCACTATATATCGTTGTTTGAATGAATATTTATGGATGTGTTTTTGTTATTAGATACTATGTTTAAATTATGCACATTAAATGTTTGATAAGATACAACAGAGATATATTTCACTATGTTAGTTTTTGCTTGTGAAGTACTTATCCATTAATCCTGCTTGGTGTTGTTTGAGAACTTAACATTTACGATAAGTAGGATTAATAATTTTGAAAAGTCCTATTCACTTCTCTCTAGAACACTTGGACATAATTTCATACTTCAATTAGCTATTTAGCCACAATTTTAATTGGTATCAAAGCAAGTTGCTCTTAAAGGATTTAACAACCTAGAAGGAGATCCTAATTGAAGTTGGAAATATGGCCAAGGGAGAGGGAACATCAGTCTCTCATCTTCCTAGCTTTGATGGTTCAAACTATGCATATTGGAAAGCTAGAATGAACATATTCTTGCAATCTTTGGACCATGAAGTTTGGGAAATCATTGAGAATGGATATGTGCCACCAATGGAACAGGTGGTACTTGATAATGGTACTACCATCTCTAGACTAAAACCAAAAGTAATGTGGACTAACTATGAGAAACAAAGGAAAACATGTGATGCAAAGCGATGGACGTCATGTAATATTATTCACACCCCAAGTATAGGGTTGTGATGTAGTAATAATCTCGGTGAGACCGAGGTCGAATCCACAGGGACTAAACCTCGTACGTAATATGAAAGTAACCAGAACTAGAACTAGAAGAAGATGAAATCTAATTCAAATGAATATGAGGGAATAATGGTGAAATATTAATATAAAAATTTTAAAATTCAAAGGTAGGAAACTAGGGATTCAGAGGATCCACTTGTAGAGATCTGGGAGATCTATGCTTGATTCATGAACTCAACTGGACTTCGAGTCCCATCTTCATCCAGTTGGAAGATATATCACTAAAACTCAATCTAAACTTCCTTTGATCTAGTTTTCAAGAGATGGGAGGTATGATAATTAGAGATGATTCCATCATAAAACCATGCCCATGAGATAAAGTAAATAACAGAATTAAACTAATCCACAATCAATTTGAAAGATGTATGACTGTTAGGAAGGATTCCATCATCCAACCATGTCCAAGGGGCAATGGTGAACAACAGAGCTTCCTAATGTCACAATCAAATAATGAAAAGGAAATACTCAAAGCTATCACAAATTTATTGTAATTTCAGTCACAACAAACCATTAAAAACTAGAAGTATTCCTTATAATCAAACCAGAATCAAAATCAGTTCATAACATGAATCAAAGCCGTAGAGTATTGCCCATCACGCCATAAGCTTCACCTCTTAGCCCTAGCTAAGAGGTTTAGCAAATCATGACCATGATTAACTAATCCCTAAATAAAACATAAATCAATAGAAAAAATAAAGGAGAGAAAAAAAACACTCTGTCTAAAAAACCTGCTCCACGCTACCTCTCTCTCTCTCTCTCTCTCTCTCTCTACTCCACGTCCAGCTCCTTCGATGATTTCTTCTCTCTCCCTTTCTTCTCCTTTTATAGCCAGTAAGGAGTGGCTAGGTCGGTCAGAGTCGGCCGAACCGACCTAGTTTACGCAGCAACAGCAGTGAAAAAATCCTATGGAAGTTCTTTACGCAGACAGGCCGCGCACGCAACTCACCTCGGAGTTTTCTTAGTTCATCTTACTTCCTTTCATTTTAAAAAAATACAATGTCCCCTAAGACATTTTTGGATGATATTCAATATGGATGGTCTGGATCATCCATCCGATCAACGATGGTGGCCCACCTGGATCGACCGCAGGTCTGTTTGCGAAACAGAGCATGCGCAATGCTGCGGTGTGAGAGATGGTGGGCACGTGATTGATGTCAGACAGGGAATCCATTCCGTACATTGGAATCCTCTCAAAAAACTAGTAGGAAATGACGTGGTATTGCTCAAATTCGGTGTGGCCCATCGAACTTTGTTTCTACCGTTCGTTTGATGTAGTGAGCGAGATTTTCATGATACATGCATGTGGGTCTGCAATGATGTCATTTGTATGGTCTTTTCGGCCTCCTGAAGTGATTGGATGGTCCGGATTAACCATATGCTCAAAGTTAGTGGCCCACTTATCACCTCAGCGTTCGCACCTTGCAGATGCTGGAGTTCTTTCTAAATCGGTCGGGTCAAAGTCGGTTTGACCCGACGTGAGTTTCCGTGCATGACTGGTGCTTGCACACTATGCACATGCATGCCCTGAAGTGAAATCCCCTGTGATGCGTGTGGGAGATCCGGTCCGATTCATCACTTTTCTCATCTCATTTAACCGGTTGGAACCAAAATTAAGGCATATCCAGATATCAGGTAGGCACCAAATCAGAGATTCATGGGTTGATATGTCCATTGGCCCACTTCCACAAAGATCTAATGGCTGAAATTCGACATGTATAGTTAATTTATGATTCTTAAGCCAGATATAAAGTTTTGAGCCGAATAGATGGTGGGAACCCTATGATCTTGTATTCTGGACGACTTTCAGGCCACTTGAACTTCAATCACTTAATTTTCTCGGATCTCTAGCATGTAAATTCTTCAATCTCGGTCCCCTGGTGTCCATCCCTTTCCTTGGTAGTTTTGAGCATTAAATCTAGGCTTTTATCACTCTTTTCTAGTCCAAGCTCCTAAAGTTACCTTGCATCACAAACATGATTAAATTAGGGCGTTAAACAATAACATGCTCGTAAAATCCAATAATAACTGGGGTCTAATATGCAATATTTGATCCTAAACAACTGTGTAGTTTCACAAGAAGAATTCAAGTAAATATGTATCTGTGGAACTTTAAAAAAAGCATGAGATTTATTAGAAACTACCCATGAAGGAATAAACACGGTAAAGCACTTAAAGGTACAGCTTTTGACAGTCCAATTTGAAAACATTAAAATAGACGAACATGAGACATTCATGGAATTTTACACAAAATTGAATGACATATATAACTCCATGTGGGGACTTGGAGAGAGAGTTTCAGTACCTAAAATCTGTAGGAAAATCTTGCGATCCCTACTGGAATGCTTCAACTCTAAAGTCACCACCATAGAAGAGTGTAGGGACATTGATTAAATAAAAGTAGAGAAATTAGTGGGTTCCTTACAAACCTTTGAGCTACACTTTAAAACCCCCACAAAATCCAAACATACTGTCCTCAAAACCTCTAAAAACAAAGTTAAATCAGAAGAGGATAATGAGGAAGAAAATGAAGATGAGGAAGTGGCCCGTTTGGCCAAGTGGTTCCAAAAATTCTTCAACAAGAACCATGGAAGGGAATTTAACAATAAAGGAAAATAATTAGACTAGGAGCACCATACAGGCAAACCATTCAGGAAGTCCAAAGAACCCCAATGTTACAATTGCTGAAAGTATGGCCATCTATCTATTGAATGTCCTACAAAGAAATCCAAGGGAAAGGTATGACAACCACATGGGACAATACCGAAGACTTTGAATTAGAAACAAATAAGTCTGAAAGTGATGGGGACCAAAAAATCATTGAAAATACTTATGCCCTCCACCACTAAGGTGATCCCAGATCTAAGGGACAATGAGGATATAGATGAGTAACACACTGAAAAGGCCCCCTCCTCGGATGAAGAAGAAGAAGAAGAAAACATCCATGAGGCCTATGACTAGCTGTATATACATAGCAAAAACACCTTGAAAAAACTAAGTCAGGCCAATGATGAAATCAAACAGCTGAAAGAAGTTTTGGATGAGGCATTTACTGTCAATAATAGGTTAGCTGATGATATTGTTGAATTTTATACTAAGAAAAACCTGCTTGGAAAAGAAGTATGCTAATCTCGAAATTGAAGAACTATATAGGAAAATCCAACATCTAGAGACAAAAAACAAGAGGTTGAAAACTGAAACTAGATGTAGATAAATTCAAAAAAAAAAGAAAAAAAAAAGCTTAACTTAGTCATAGGTTCTCCCAAAGTGATGAAAAACTAGAAAGACTCCTAGGCTTGGGTAGAAATTTTAGGGATGGGAGATGATTAGGCTATGAAACTAGTAAAACTAACCCTTCTCCTACACCTCCTATAACTAAGAAATCTATTGTGTCAAGAAGCAATACAAAAGCTACTCTTATCTGCCATTCATGTGGAGACATGAAGCACTCTAAGTTTGAATGTCTAGCACTTAGATAGCCCCACTCCACTTTCAGTTTGAGAGATATAGGCAAATTCAAACCAACCCAAAAAATGATGCAGAAATGGAAGAGTCCTCCAATGAAAAGTACCAAATGAGAGGAGAAAATATCCCACTCCTCCTAAAATGACTAAGAGAATGGGGAGTTGTTAAAGTAGGTAGCTCAATTGAATCAGAAGACCAAAGAATTCATGAATCTTGGGAATCTTGATCAGTTACCTGAAAAATCCAAGTCACCCATGGATAACCAGCCTAAAGGAGAAATAAAAAAAGAAAACATCATCTCGTAAAAGGATGGTCACCAAATGGGTTGTGAAAAATAATTACCTTGTAATTCATACTGTACCTAAAGCGAACAATAGTTCTAAATGGTATCTTGATAGCAGTTGCTCCAGATATATGACAGGTGTCCGGACCAATTTTTGTGATTACACCAAATTTGATGGTGGGTCAATTACATTTGGAGATGGGAGCTCCGCCAAGATACTTGGACGAAGGACAATAGTTGGGCCTGGATTGCCCAAGATTGAAGATGTTTTTTTATGTTGAGGGACTGAAACATAATCTTCTAAATATTTCCCAAATTTGAGACAAATAACACTTAGTCTCTTTCTCCAAGGACATGTGCGAGATCTTGGACCACACAAGTAAATTAATAAAGAAAGGTCTCCGCACAAATGACAACTGCTATGTGATTGAAAGCAGTGGAGAAAATGTCATGTCCACAAGATGCAATCAGTCTGAATTATGGCACCAAAGACTTGGGCATGTACACTAACAAAACCTATCTCAACTTAACTAAAAAAATTTGGCAAGGGGACTTCTTAAGATCGGGAAAAAGGAGAAAGTTGTGTGCAGTGATTGTCTTAAAGGAAAATAAATAAAAGCTTCACATTAGAAGATAACCACCGTATCAACTTCAAAACCTCTGGATTTATTGCATGTGGATTTGGTAGGTCCCACCAGAGTTCAAAGCCATGGAGGTAATAGATACTTTTTGATAGTAGTGGATGACTACTTAAATTCACTTAGGTTGCATTTCTTAGGGAGAAATCTGATGAATTTAAGAAACTCTCTAAATGACTCCAAATCAAAAAAGGATAATGCATAGGTAGAATTCAGAGTGATCATGGAGGAGAGTTTGAGAATGACCCTTTCTAAAGCTATTGGGATGAAAATGGAATGCGGCATGAATTCTCAACTCTAAAAACTCCACATCAGAATGTAGTAGAGAGGAAAAAAAAGGGTGTTGCAAGAGATGGGCTCAGTAATGCTTAATAGTAAAAATATGACAAAACATTTATGGGCTAAGGTTGTCAACACTGGCTACTATATCATTAATTGTGTATATCTTAGAGTAGGTCTGTTAAGTGTCAAATATTGTATATTCCCCCCTATTTATATCTTGGTTTTATGAACATGATAATGCTTGATTGGTATATTTTGTGCATGTTTGTGTTGCGAGGTGAATCTGAGAACTTTGAATGAAACAAATTTTAAAAGTATGGATTTGATGTTCAAGAATCACCAAGGCAAATGATAGATCTTAAGAGACTAAGATTTAAGATTTCAAGGGCCCAAGATTAAAGGAAACAAGTAGAGAAGGAAGGAAGTTAAAAGTACAAAGTGCATAAATCAGAGAAACTAAACTTCATTGTCGATGACATCGAACACCCTTTGGTGACATCGAAGTAAGTGTTCGATGACATCGAAGACCTGGTGATTTCATCGAGATTATTGTGAAAATCAAGTTTAGTTGCTAGAAAAATTGGGTGCATTTTTTGATGACATCGATGACCCATTCGATTGATCGAAGACATTGTTCGATGACATCGAAGGCAGTTCGATGGCATAGATATTTTTAAAGATTTTTTTAGAAACTCGTTGGAACTCTCTGGACACTTTTTTGATTCGTTGAAGGTTGGTCGATGACGACGGCACTTTACACAGTGTAAAGAGGTGCGACTTCCAAATTCGATTCAAACTGGGAATGCCCCTTCGATGACATCGAAGGTTGTTTGATGGCATCGAAGGCATTACGCAGAGTGTGTAAATTTGAGGCGGTTTGCAAATTCGGCCAGACAAAGCCTATATATTTGGGTTTTCTAAGGAGTTTTAGACACGAATTAGGGTTCAAGGAGCAGAGTAAAGGGTGGAGCAGGCTCCAAAGAGTTTTTCTTCTCCTTCCTTAATTATTTTCCATGTTTTGTTTAAGAGATTTGGGTTTAATTATGTTTATAGTTAACTAAACCTCTTAGTTAGGGCTAAGAGGTGAAGCTTGTAGTTTGTTTAGATATTTATCTTGTTTTGATTCATGTTTATGTTGAACTTCATTGAATTTTTGTTTGAATTAAGGAATATTTTTAGTTTTCTATGATTTATTGTGACTCAAATTACAATAGATGTTGTGATGGCTTTGAATATCTTCTTATTTATTTTGATGTTGCTGAGATTGGTAAAATTTGTGATTCACCATTGTCTCCTAGGCATGGTGGATGGTTGAATTCCCTTCCAATCTTCACAATGATTTTTCATTCAATGAAAAGCCCTAAATTGCTTCCAATTGGATAGGATAGGACTCCAATTCCAGTTGTATTTATTGAATCAAGTAAGGTAACATCTCAATTGCTACAAGTGGATCCTTGGTGCCTAAATTCCCTTTTTGATTGATAATTTGTTCACAATTATTCTCAACTATTCCATATTTTTGCTTAGATCTCATCCTAGTTCTAGTTCTAGTTACTTTTCAAAATACGTACAAGTATAGTCCCTGTGGATTCGACCTCGGTCTCACCGAGTTATTACTAAATTGTGACCTTGAACTAGGGGTTGTGAACAAGGTCTAAATAAAACTCCATGTGGAAAGCAACCTAGTGTTAGGTATTTTTGTGTCTTTAGTAGCAAATGTTATATATTCTTAGAGACTAGGAACTGTCACGCCTCAAACTCAGGAACCGAACTCACAAAATTCCCAACCACTGAATCCAATGTTAAAAGCTTCCATAGTACCCCATTTTCAACTTCCAACTCCCATCTGCCAAGTTTCGATCATAGGATCATACAAGGTAATTTTCAAGGTGATTTTTTTGTAAAGGAGCATAACCACAAGTGTACCCAAATCACAAAAACATCATCACCACATATCCACTAATATAATCTTTGAGTACAATACCAAAAATGGAAATACATGACATAACAAAACTACAAAAGGTCAGGCACATGCTCCTGTCTTAATGTTGTTGCAATCTAACATAACCTGCACGTAACGAATGTGCATGAGCTTACCATGAAGCTTAGAGAATGTGTACGTGTGTCTGTAATGTATGTGCCAAGCATACAAATGTCAGCATACATGGAATGATGGAGACTAGACTAGTAAGTCCATAAATACCATCAGCCCTATCCGAGATATGCGATGCAAAGACATACTTGGCTAATGTCATATGCTGAGGATACAATGCAATATGCAAATCTTGGCAAGTTTATAAATACCATCAGGCCTATCCAGTCTATACAATGCCAAGACATACTGGGCCAAATGTCATACGCTGAGTATGTAATGCAATATGCAAATCCTGATGTCTAATCCATATCTTAGTACGGTTCTCATCTGAAATTATCGGGGTCTACTACACTCTGACATTGGCCTACCACCCCATCGCGCACATGACATAGCAAGTGGAAGAGACCTCACTATCCACCTCATCAGTGGTATATCAATCCCCACGCAGCTCACCAATAGCGGACCCATTTCACGAGCTGGTCAGACTCAAACTAGCTTATTGCCCCCTTCACCTAGGTGAATAAGGTCATATGGTTTAGGGATTTTCATATTATCTAACTGACCATGACATAGTGGGATACGCAGCCTACTGGTATTTAGAACTCGAGCACTTATGTTATCCACTCAGTCTCGACGTTGAAACATCTTATTGGCCCACAAGTTTTAGGGACTTTTACTTAGGGACATCCTACGTGCCCAATAAACGTAACCAAATTTTCAATGTCCATACTCAAGTTACTAACCACGATAATCCTGTGGTGGCCACAACCTCGGTGTCATTAGGATGTGGATGCAAATGCATTATGCAATACATGAATGCATGAGACCATCATCCGAGTCATGTAACCATATCATGCAAGTCATGCATACATGCAAGGCAGGCCCATCTCTTATGGGTCCCCTAAAAGTGCCAAAAGTTGTAAAGTCGTTAATGCGGCCTTGCCATGCATAGGCAAGCCAAAAATCATGAACATCCAAGTCATACACACATAAGGTGAATGAGATATGATAACATACGATCATAACCACCATGCATGAGGTGTGTAATACCATATCAAGCATAAAGTAAGGCTAAATCAATAAAAAGCAATGTTAACTCGAATGTAAAAAAAATGTTACATTTTATATCATTTAATATAAAATAGTGTCGCATTAATATAAAGAAATCACCATGTCAACATAAAGGAAGTGTTATAGCAATCATAAGTGTAAACATTGCATAAATCACTAAGGTAATACTACATAAATTATCAAGGAAGTACTGTACCGACACACATGTAAAATATCGCACCACATGATAATGGAAATTCATCATTCATAATAGGTGGAACCTACTTAAAAACCAAGTTTATCGAGGCTCATCAGGCTATACTTAAGTGGTCTTTCAAGTTAATGGGCCCACTCAGCAAGCCCGCACCAAAGTGGCCAAAACATACAACTATTAGCATCTAAACAGGGTAACAAATTGTAGGATCCACAAACAATCATAGTGGGCTCAAAATGGTCATCAAAGTGTGTCCTACAATTATCCCTAAGCAAGGCCAAGAGGGCAGATTTCAAATAAAATCACTATGGGCTCCCTAAATCAAATATGGATATGACTAGGTGGGATCCACTCTAATCTACCCCTAATGGGCCCCACATGCTCCTACATAGGTGGGCCTATAGTTAAAAGGCCCACTCATAGCAAGCCATGTGGGCACATAAAAAGTCCAAGATAGGCGCCAGTCGTAGCCTCTAATTACCACCTAAGCTTGCTCATAACATGCTAGAAAAGAGTGACATGTAGGGTGTAAGGCCCGTATCCTAGTCCGTACCATTCTATAGACTCCTGCGATCCTCCTTGTCAAATTTTGACAACCCTCGACCTATAATCGGCATTTGCACATGACCCTAAGTTACATCCTGTGATTCTAAGTCAGCTCGACTTGAAACTAGTACCATCATGACCATACCGTCACCGCCATTCCAATGCCACGTCTTGTGTACCGATGCGATACCTAGGTCAGGAGTTATGGGCCTGCATATTTTCTGAAGAAACATCGTACGTTGTGAATTCTGAGAGAATCTCTACAACCCATCTCATCGATCAATCAATCAATTAAGTACTCAACCCATCACTCAACCTATCACACCCATACCTCACATGTCACTTCTCTTACACAACCCATACCCCTTTTACACAAGCTACCCTAAAGTCAACTCTTACATCACTCACACCCATCACTTCTCTCTTACAACCACCCTCTCTCTCTCTCTCTCTTTTACTACTCACTTTTCTAAGCAACCAAAGAGGTTGGCCGTCTAAGCATTTTCAAGGGTTGAGATAGCTTTGTGTGTGGCCCACTTCCTACCCCAAGATCTCCCATCCTAGCCCTTCAATTCTCATCAACCTCCATCAAAGAGAGAGCCAATGAGTTTGACATTCCATCAGACCAAGAAGATTGAACGGTGGGTGTTTTATAGGCCTAGATTTCATGTTTTGATTATAGGTCAAGTGGGGCCTACCGATTAATGGTATGGATCTCACTTTGGACCCTAGGTGTGGCATTTGGCCCACCATGATTCACATGATCATTCCATGATGGGGTCATTCTCCACGGACCCCATCATGATGTTTATTTTTCCTAGCATGTAAAGGGTCATCTAGACCTTACATCTTGGTGGAGAAGGAATCTCCACCGTTGATTTTGATTAGTGGGCCCTCGTGTAATGGGACCCACTTGATGTATGTTGTAATGCATGGAAGGAGAGCCCATAGTGTCGGGGTCCCTCCATCTCACCGCTCTTTCTCTCTTTCTCTCTCCCTTTCTTTTGATGATGATGATGATATATATGTGTGTGGCCCACCCGATGTGATCAAATCTAGACCGTCTAGATTTTCTAGAAGTCCAACAATGGAACTCACTTGCTGTCCATTTTCGGGCCCTGAAAGAAGTTAAAAATACAAATATCAACTTAAATCCAAAGCTAGTGGGCCCCACACGTGTGGACCCACCTAATGTGTGCCTCTCATCTGGGCCATCCAGTGTGTGAACCCCACCTTGATGGTGTCCCGTCCAGGCTGTCCATATCCCTGGATGTTAGATGCTATTTTAAAATAAATAAATAAATAAATAAAAATGATATCATATAATATATTATATTATATACATATGGTATATATAACGTATATATTTGGTGGGCCCCATGGGGGACCCACCTGCTTTGGAAGTGGATTGGTTGGAATACCTCCAGCTGCTGAAACATCAGCAAGTTCCATGGGCCACAACCATGGGGTAAGTGATGATCCACATCATCCAGATGTTTAGACGGTGGACCTCACCATGATGTAACGTCATATCCACACCGTCTAGCATTCTGGATGGGTGGGACCTGTAAGACCCGTACTATAGACCGTACCATTCCTTAGGCTTCTGCAGTCATTTTGCTCAAATTCCGGCAATCCTCGAACTATATTTGACGTTTGTGCGCGATCCTAAGCCGAGTCCTACATACCAAAGTCGGTTCGATCTGAAACTTGTACCTTAGCGACTGCGCCGTCGCCGCGGTTCCAACGCCGTGACTTGCGCACCGAACCGATACCTAGGCCAGGAGATGTGGGCCCGCGTCCATTCCAAAGAAACGCCATGTATTGCGAATTTCTAGGGAATCTCTACAACATGTCCCATCAATCAATCAATCAATCAAGTCAAGTACATACCATACCTCAAGTACCAACACCCTCCCTCCTTTTTCCACAAGTCAATTCTCTCTCTCTCTCTCTCTCTCTCTCTCTCTCTCTCTCTCTCTCTCCCCCTACCCATCCCTCTTTTACCAAAATTCAAACACACCCATACCTCTCCATCCCCTTTCCTTACAACACCCATCTCTTATCAATCTATCACCTCTCCCTCTCTCATTTCTCAAACTCATTTTCCAAGCCACAAAAATTCCAAACGTCCAACCCTTCCAAGAGCAAGCCAAGTGTGGCCCACTTCTCTACCACCCAATCTCTCATCCCCACCATCAAAACTCCATCATCCACCGTCAAAAGTTAAGCATAGAAGCTAAGGAGGCTAAGGGAGTAAGAAAGAGGCCAATAGGTGGGTGATCCACCATTAAATTTTGATTTTTAAGGGCCCACTTGTTGTGGGACCCACTTGATGTATGCATGGTGTAAGGGAGGGCCCAATAGTGGCGGGGTCCCTCCCCTTCTCACGCTTCTCTCTATCTCTCTCTTTTTCTTTCTTTGATGATGGTGATGAGGTGTGTGGCCCATTTAATGTGTCTAATGATCTGGACCGTCCAGATTTCCTTGGACGTCCAGCAAATGTGGCCCACTTGCTACTCGTTTTTTAGCCTGCCCAAATGTAAGAAAACATGAAGATTAGCTTGGTCAGTGGGATAGTCCACTGGTGCGGTCCCCACCATATATGTGTTGCACATTAGCAAGACACAACATCAGCCAATATATATATATAAAAACAATTTTTCGTGGGTCACACCACGTGGACCCACCTTGCTGACCGTGGATCTAACCATCCAGCGTCACTCCTGGACACTGGATGTTGTAATTTTATAATATAATACTATATATATATATTGTATTATATTTTATAATAAATTACATTGGTTATATATATTATATAATATAATATATTATATTAAATGTAATTAGGTGGGCCACACCGACGTGACATCTCCACTGAATACATCCAGCCGTCCATTGCTAGACGATGGATGCTAGGTGGATATATATATATATACATATATTAGATTTTTTATATAAATGTGGTGGGCCCCACGTGGGACCCACCTGTGTCGTTTGAACTCTTACAACAGCTATATAACTGCTGTATATATATTGATGTTAGTAAGTAGGTGGGACCCACTCCCATGTGTTGATCCGTCATGTTATCAGTGGGCCACACCTGATGTATTTATCCTACCGTCCATCACCACACGTGATGTATGTGTAGTTTCCATACCGTCCATCTGCTGGACGTGGGGCTGCTGGCCCAGCAGTCCAGCGGCATGGATGCCTGGTACAACCCCACCATGATGCATGTTTGATGCAGGTGTTGCATCTATACCGTCCATCAATGGTTCCATGTAATCAGCAGTTCTGTGGGGGCCATTGATGCAAAACCGTCCATCCATTGACATGCTCACCATGGTGGGCCACGTTCGTGGACCCCACTCTGATGTACAGGGTGCATCCAAACCGTCCATCCATTTGGTGAGCTAGTCTAAAGGCTTAAGACTAGAAATAAGACTGATCCAGTTATCAGGTGGACCACACTACAGAAAGCAGTGGAGTTGAACGTCCACCATTGAGACCCCCTTTGGGTTATAAAAGTTTTAAATCAATATAATATTTGTCTTTCCTCCTCCCTATACAGGTCTTTGTGACCTTATGAACAGATTGGATGGAAATTAAATGCTATGGTGGGCCCTCTAAATTTTTTAACATCGGGAATCATTATCACCACTGCCATTGTGGTATGGTCCAGATGATCCTTTGGATATGATTCATTTTTTTATGCTCTATAATGATCTCTAACTATGGATGAATGGTGCATTTGATCGGCCCATTCGATTCGACACATTTGCCTCAGCCCATTGATTCGGCCCATTCGATTCGACCCATTTGACTCGGCCCATTTTTCTCGGCCCATTGATTTGGCCCATTTGATTCGGCCCATTGATTTGGCCCATTTGTACCAGCCTATTTAATTCCACCCCTTCGATCAGCCCAATTGATTTGGCCCATTTGTACCGGCCCATTTGAATCGGCCCATTTAATTCGGCCTATTTGATTCAACCCATTTGTACCAGCCCATTTGATTCGGCCCCTTTGATAGGCCCGATTGATTCGACCCATTTGTACCGGCCCATTTGATTCGACCCATTTGAACTAGCTCATTTGATTCGACCCATTTGTACCGGCCCATTTGATTTGGTCCCTTCGATTGGCCCAATTGATTCGGCCCATTTGTCCGGCCCATTTGATTCGGCCCCTTCGATCGGCTCAATTGATTCGGCCTATTTGTACTGGCCCATTGGATTCGGTCATCTGAATCGGCCCATTGATTCGGCCCATTTGATTTGGTACATTGACTCAACCCATTTGATCGACCCAATTGACTTGGCCCATTTGATTCGGCCCATTGACTCGGCCCAATTGATTTGACCCATTTGTACCAGCCCATTTGATTCGACCCATTGATACAGCCCGATGTTATATGCATTGACCCATGAGTGAGGCTCAATGTGATGCGTATATAGCCCATAAGCGAGGCCCATGATGATGTGTATTAGACCCTTGTATGAAACCGTAGACCCATTATATGATTGACTCTATGAGCGTCATTCCTTAGGAGCAATGTTGGTTAAAGGTCCACATTGATTGGCAATGATGGTTGGATGCCCACATTGTGACCTTCCCTTAGGCCTTGTTAGGGCCTTCTTCATCATATTCTCGTGGGTTAACCCTAATCAGTGGGCCCCATTCTCCATAGACAGATGGTTTCGCGCTATCAGATTTGATATAACCACGACCGAGGGACGACCTTTATATTATGGTTCGATCGACTATTCATATATGGACCCCGCCTTACTTATAAGCCGATTATCTAGGCCAATTCCGATTGTCGATACAGATTCTGATTATTATCTAGGCCGATTCTGATTATTGAGGCCGATTTTGATTATCGAGGCCGACTACGATTGTCGAGGCCGGATATCGAGGCCGATTGCCAAGGCCCATTGTGATGTATATGCGGCCCGTATTTGAGGCCCATTCTAATGAGCATTCGGCCTCGGCTTGATGTATTTGAGGCCTATGTAATGTATATGAGGCCTATATGATGAGGCCCATTATGGTGCATTTTGAGGCCAGGCGATGGAGTTTGTTGTATTATATATTAGGCCCATGTGAGAGGCCCATCATGATGTATATTAAACTCTTGAGTGAAGCCCATGTTGTTATATATTAGGCTCTTGTGTGAGGCCATAAGTTCACTATATGTTAGGCTCTATGCGGGCCATTCCTTGGAGGCAATGTTGGTTAAATGTCCACATTATCGAGGCCGATTCTGATTGTCGATGTTGGTTATTGATATTGATTATGAGTATGTGACAACATAACATCATGATACGTGCCCATACGCATCATCTGCATGTTTGTTATGAGATGTGGTTGACCATTGCATATATCATTGGGCAGGTTGTTATGAGAGTCCCTAATAGGTGGAAATTGTCTCACATGAGCGCACGGTATGTGCAGGATTGATGTATGACTGGATTGTATGACTCATGCATCTGGCATTGTGTGTTGTGATTACTGTACACCCTAGCGACATCAGGGATGTAGCCTCCACAGGCATATCGTGGATAGCCAGATGGGACATTGAAAATATGTTATTAGCATCGGACTGCCATAGATGGCCCTGGGTGAAAATTCCTAAACCCTCTTGATACTAGAGGATGCCCCAATGTCGAGACCGAGTGGATATATATGAGCGCATGAGGGCCGTATACCAGTAGGCCGCGTCTCTAACTGTGTCGTGGTTGGTTGGGAGGAGGTATGACCTTACCCGCCTGAGGGAGTAGGCATAGCTAGGCTAAGTTTGACTAGCTCGTGAATGGGTCCGCTATCGATGTGCCAGGTAGATATTGGCCGACTACTGGCTAGGCGGATAGTGAGGTCTTTTCCACTTACCTAGTTGTGTGCTTGATGGGGCGGCAAGCTGGTGTAGAGTGTACTAGACCTCAGTAATGATCTCAGAGATGAACAGTACTGATATGTGGACTTATTGAGCAGGAGTTGCATACTCATTCATTCACTATCCAATTGGGATGGTGGTGCGCAACTATTTGTTACGTGTGCCTTCGCAATGGCTAGGATTTTGGTTGGGGCGTGCGACTAACCTGAGATCAGGAGTTTACCACATTGAGTCTGACTATCCAAATTTAGGTATGAGACTGATTTGGATAGAAGTCTCTTGTGATGGACCCCATAGCCTACAATACTACGTACTATCATCCCGACTTCACACTCCAGCATGGTCATTCCATTCGCGCCGCATATTGCATTACATCCGCGGCATATGGTATTTTGGGTTATTGTGTTTATACATTTATATGGTTTAGATATGGCATTTGATATTTGGTTCTTTATGACTCCTCATTTGCATAGCTGATCTGTATTGCGTACTCTGATATTGTTTGACTCATGGACTTGTTAGTATTTCCGCTTACTCTGATATCGTATGATTCATGATCTTACTTGTATTTTCAACATTGTATGATTGTAATGTTGTATTTGTGTGCTTGACACTTATCTTGAGCACACACTTTCATCACCCTCTAAGCTTTCTATAAGCTTATGCACGATAAATGCGTGTAGGTGATGTTAGGTTGCAGCAACATGGAGCTTGGAACATGTAGCTGACTTCTGGAGTTTTGATTTTAACATATGTATTTCCCTTTCAGCATTGTATTTAAATGTTTATATTAGTAAATATGTGATGATGATGTTGCCTTTGTGATTTGGGTAAACTTGTGATTATGCCTCTTACGAGATAAATACACGTTAAAAAAATCCTCCTTATAGGATCTCAGGATCGGAACCTGGCATATGGGAGCTGAGAATGGGGTACTACGGAGGCTGTCGGCACCAGATTCGACAATCGGGATTCCTGTAAATTTGATTTTCGGGTTTGAGGCGTGACAGGACCCATCCCTGACGTGTTTGTAATCTAGACCGTCCATTTGGACGGTGGGCGCTGACTGGCTGGCCCACCGCACACTAGCTATATTGCTGCTGTAATGTGAGGTGCATCCACACCGTCCGTCCATCTGGACGAAGCCCCACATGATGCGTGTGTTTTATCAACGCCGTCCATCTATACTGGACATCACCAATGTTCTGAGGGTCCCACCGTGGTATTTGTCTCATCCAAACCGTCCATCTGGATGGTGGGCCCTGGTCATGTGTTAGTGTTATATCATGTTGTTCATTTGTGGCCCACCATGATATGTGTTTTATCCACACCATCCACACCACAGGACGGTGAGACCCAGACGTACAACTGTTGTACGTACAGCAGCAGGACCGTGGGTCCAATTTCAATCCAAACCGTCCATGTTTGTGAGGACCACCATGATTTATGTGGACGGTGGGGACCACCTGCTGTACGTACATCAGCAAGTTCTGTGGGTCCAGCATGATGTATGTGTTACATCCAAACTGTCCATCCAATTGGCAAACTCATCTTAGGCTTGAGACTAAAATTGAGGCAGATCTATCAGGTGGACCACACTGTAGAAAACAGTGGATAGATGAACGCCTACCATTGAAATCCTTTTAGGACCACAACAGTTTTGGGTCAAGATGATATTTGCTTTTCCTCTCAACAAGGTCTTTGTGACCTTATGAACAGATTAGATGGAAATATACGTTGTAGTGGGCTCAACGAATTATTTAACAGTAAAAATCATTATCTCCACTGCTATTTGTGGTATGGTCCAGATGATTTTCCAATCATCATCTTCGTCGCTATTTAGGGTGTGGTTCAGATGATCTTTCGATATGATTCATTCTTTTGGAATGTATAAGGCCCAATGATACGACCCACTTTATGTATATAAGGCCGATTGGTGCGCCCATTGATGTGGCCCACTTGACATATATGAGGCCCATTGAGATGTATTTGAGGCCCAATGTAATATATATAAAGACCATGAGTGAGGCCCAATGCCACATATGTGAGGCCTTTGTGTGGGGGCCAAATGTGATGTATATGAGGCCCATTGTGATGTGTGATTTCACCATGATGTATGTAATGATGTTTATGGCAGGCCATGCCTTGGGAGCAATGATGGTTTGACATCCACATTGTAAGAGCAATGATGGTTAAATGTCTACATTGTAACTCTCCCTAGGGCCCATTGTTAGGCTCATACTTATTGTGTGTAGGCCGTCTAGGCCCATCTTCGTTATGAAGATAGTTGATGACCATATAACATGCTTAGTATAACTTCATGATTCATGCCCATACGCATCATATGTATGCTTAATATGAGGGGTGATTGATCATAGCATATATCATTGGGCAGATTGTTTATGGGACTCACTGATGGGAGTAGCCCACATGAGTGCACAGTATGCGCAGGATTGTTGCATGACTGGACAGTGTGATTCATGCATCTCGCATTGTGTGACAGTTGTACGCCCTAGTGACATCAGGGCCTTGGCCTCCACAAGCACATCGTAGATGGCTGGATTGGATACCGAAAATATTAGCTCTAGCACTGTGGGCACATAGGATGTCCTTGGGTGAAAGTCTCAGAACCTTTTTGGTACCAGGAGATGCTCCAACGTCTAGACCGAGTGGATACATCAGCGCACGAGTGCCGAATACTAGTAGGTCACGTCTCCCACTATGTCGTAGTCGGTTGGGAAGGGGTATGGCCTTATCCGCCGGAGTGAGGGGGCTGTAAGCTAGGCTAAGTTTGACAAGCTTGCAAATGGGTCCTCTATCGACAAGCCGGGTAGGTATTGGCAGACTACTGGTCAGGCAGATAGTGTGATTTCTTCTACTCACTGGACTATACGGATAGGGAGGCGGCAGTCAATGTGGAGTGTACTAGACCCCAGTGATATCCCAAAGAGGAACTGTACTGATATATGTACTTAATGAGTACTGGCATGCTTGCGTTACATCTCGCATATGACATTTGGCTACGTAGGCCTCGCACCTCATAGCCGATTGCATTCATGCCTCTCATCGATGGCCTCAGTATGGCTGACTACATTCATGCCTTGCATCGTATGGCCTCAGTATGGCCGACAACATTCATGGCTTGCATCACATAGCCTTGGTAAGGTTGATAGTGTTCATGGACTTACCAGTAAATTTTTACATTACTTTGATATTGCATAGTTGGCACTTGCCTTGTGCACACACTTACACCACCCTCTAAGCTTTTCGTAAGCTTATGCACAACCATTGTGTGCAGGTGATGTTGGATCACAGCAGCGCTGAGGAAAGAGCGTATAGCTAAGTTTTGGAGTTCTAATACCTATATTTGTATTTCCCTTTCCGCATTGTACTCAAAGTTTTTGATATATTGGATATGTGGTGATGTTGTTTTCTGACTTGGTTATGGTTGTGGTTATGCTCCATTGCAAAAACAATCATATTAAAAATCCTCCTTGTAAGATCCCAAGATCAGAATCTGGCATATGGGGGCCAAGAGCCGAGAATGAGGCACTATGGTGGCTGTCAGCGCCAAATTCAGTGATCGAAAATTCTGTGAGCCCGATTTCTGAGTTGGGGCGTGACATGGGGTTCACCAATAATCGTGGTGGGTCCCTTAAATGACATTAAGGTGGAGAGTATAACACCCTAAAGCGGGGCCCATAAGGTGGCCTATTAGAATCTCAAACATGCCCTATAGATGGGCTAGTAATGAAAGAATGTGGTGGATGTAACATGCATAAACCAATATGGGGGCTACCATGGGCCACGCCAATCATGGGCTGTCATGGGGATGGATAGCCTGATGATGCAATACATCACTGGGTCGGGGTCCACAGCGGGTCCCACTAAGGGTGTGGGTCACAATTAAACTTTAGAGTGGTTCCTATGAAGGTTCCAATGGAGATATCGAATGGCCATCTTTTCTTTGGTGCAGCCCACTTGAGCGTCTGATCGGCCTCATCTATGGGCTCATGACCTAAACTGATATGGAAAACATATGTATGGTATGGATAAAATAGATACATCATGGCGGGTTGTGGATAAAATACAGACATCACAGTCGGTCCTAGGAAGGTCTCAATGGTGGACACCATTGTCCCTCTCTTCCTTGAGGTGTGACCCACCTGAGATATGAAATGGCCTTATTTTTAGGCCCCATCCTAAAATGAACTAGAGGGACAGATGGGTGGCATGGATCAAACAGATACATCAGGGTGGCCTCAGATGTGCGTATTAAGCTGATAGTTATGTGTTCCCTTCATATTGGCCACACTTGGCCTAGGGTACAAGTCATGTGTTGCTCGTGCCACCATTAAATGGCATATAATCTACACGGTGGGCCACATAAAGGTTGCAACAGTGGATATCATTGCCCCCACTGATTCTAGTGGTGTGGCCCTGTCTCATTTTTGGCTACCAAATGGGCAATATCAATGAAACACATACAACATAGGGGATCCCATGTGTGGGTCCCACTCCACATCCCAAGTGGGCTCCCGCCCACTCAAGACGCTAACTGGAGTTCTCAATATACTTTATTATATATATGTTTGGTTTTGGTCATACCATCAAAGTGCCCCCCACAAGGATGATATACTCTGTTCACCACGTAGGCGAGCTCGAGCAGAGTCCAATGGGCCTGACTGGGACCGATTTGGATAAACAGGGACCCCACACCAGATCTTGGAAGGTTTCAACAACAGAATTTTGTTTCCCTCCATGCAGCCCACTAGAGACTCGTATCTGCCTCATATTTCGATTCATAGCCTAAAAATGATCTAGATAAGTCCGTGGATGGATCAGATTAAATATATACATCAAGATGGGTCCCACGTGTGAGACCCAAACTTGGACAGAATGGTTTAACTCCCACCATGCATGGATTTATTATATATATATATATATATATATATATATATATATATATATATATATATATATATATATATATTGATACACTATCAAAGTGGGCCCCAATTGGATTATCTACTCCATCCACTGTCTTAGCTAGCTTGAATGAGGTCTAGTAGACTTTGACCAGGATTGGGTTGGATGATCAAGGACTCCATGGTGGGCCCCGAAAGGTTTTAATAGATGAACATTGTTTCCATCAGTACTGCCCACTCGAGTCTCAAATCTAACTCATATTTTGGCCTATGGCTTAAATTATCCAAAGAAACAGGTGGAAAAATGGATTAAACAAATATATTAGGTTAGCTCCCACGAGTGGTCCACCTGCTCACACCCAGGTTGGGCTTCCTCAACCATGCGTTGCCGGGCAATTACTAGCCAGCACGCAAACCCTTTCCTTTTTATTCCCCCCCCCCCCTTTCATTTAATGTTGGGCGGGATCCACTAGTGGATGATCCACTCCATCCACATTGTCGATCAACTCTCCTTGGACCAAAGGAGTCCAGGATTGGCCAGATTTCATTAGACAAGCACACAACAATGGGCCTTAGAATGTTTCAACATTGGGACTTTGTTTCCCTCAGCGTAGTCCACTCGGGACTTGATCTGTCTCATTTTTTAGCCCATAGCCTAAAATGACATGGAGAAGATGCTGGGTGGCGTAGATTAAACATATAAATCAATTAAGTGCATGACTGGAACGCCCCCACCCCACATCCACATGGCTAATCTGAGGGGGTGACCGTCTGCTGTGGTGTGATCCACTAAATGGTTGGATCAGCCCCTTACTTATGTTCGGTGGTCAAAATGACATGCAAAAACATATGGATGACATGGATTTCATGAATACATCAAGGTGGATTTCACGAGTGGAACCCACTCCCCAGCTACCTATGTAAGCAGTGTAACTGACGATTGGGCTCACCGGCCCCTTGCCCCTTAAATCATTATGGTGTGGCCCACCGGAGACTCAACTCAGTTTCAAATTTGGGCTCAAAGCCTAAAATAAATTGGAAAAGTGGATAGATGGTATGGATTAAATATATACATTATGGTGAGACCCACGAGTGGAGGTCCCACTCTCCCTCCACTTTTGGGGTGTTTGGACACTAGACATCTTTGATGCCGAGAACGTCCAACATCTAAACAGTCCTCTTCCCCATTGTTTTTAATTTTTATATACGGGGACCACGTAGGAGATCTGAACTGTCTATCAGGTGGGCCAGCTCGAGGTGGCCCCAAGGAGCTTCGAATCAACCTGATCTTAGTGTATTTCCACCATCCAAATATGGGTAATCTAATAAATAGGTTACATGGAAAATAAACATCACAGTGAGATACATAAGGTGGTCCACGCTGTGATAGCATGTGGGGCACGCCCTCCAACAATGTGGCTCACTTATGGGCCCCACAATAATATCAAAGGAAAGAAAAATGGAAATAAAAAGCAAAGGAAGGAGATTCGGCCATCGATGTGGCCCCCAGCCACTATGGGGTCCACCATACACATCGTACATGATCAAGGTGGGTCCCACCCTTGTGGGCCCACCCAAATAGAAAAACCACATAGAAAGGGAGGATTTTCACCCTCCCATGCACTCACTTCGAAGGATGGATGATTGGATCGGCTCGAATGGATGATCGGATGGTCCACCAAGCTCCTCTCCACCCCTAACCTTCTCTAATCACTCTTTTTATCTTTTCACTTTCTCTTACTCTCTTGATCATTCCAAATCCTCTCTTAAGCTCTCTTTTCTCTTAATCTCTCCCTACTCTTTATTTCTTCTCTCTTTCTCTCCTAATCTCTTCTTAATCTTTCTTTCTTTTCTCTGTTTCTCTTTCTCTCTCCCTAATGCTCTCTAATCTTTTTTAGAAAATTGTAGAAATGAGATGGAGCTAGGGAGTTTTTGTGGTAGAGATTTTTGGATAGATAGGGAATTATGAAAAGAGAGGGGGGTAAAATGGGGAGAAAAAGAAATAAAAAATGATGGCTACCATGTGTAAGGGTATGGGTTGTATGAGAAAGGCATGTGCTAGTTCAACTAATATAGAGAGAGTGACATGATTGATGGATTGATTGATTTGACAACATGGGGATTTGTGCAAGTGGAGCCCGTGTGCGTGAAAGTGCCCTGGTTTGTCAATTAGCATGAGTGTTCGTGAGTGTTGAGTCCTCCAAACTACAGAGCCTCATAAGAAGATCAATTCAAAGCATCTGCCTCAACCAGATGTGTGCAAGCTCGCCACAGGTAAATCAAAGCCTCACATCCCATGTCCCAAAACACCAGGTATATAAAACCCTTAAAACAAACTAGAATATCATAGGGTTTTTAAGTTAAGAAAACCTTTTCACAATCAGAAAATTCTCTAAGTTTTCTTACTTTGTCGATTTTATTGATACACTGCTCGATAGAATCAACCTGTGCTGTCGATGTCCTCGATGCTTAAACGATATCATCGAAATGAGGATAAAATATGTCCAACAACCACATACTCATCTAGACGGATTTATCGATGTATCGAATACATATCGATATCATCGATATTTGAATCTCGCATCCATCAAAGGTGACTCGATAATATCGACAGATAGATTTTCAGCGCCCCTGTTTTTACTTAAGAAAATCACATGAGCATCGATATATCGAAGCCATTCTCGATACCATCGAAGTTCAAATCTTGATGACATCAGAGGGCTCTCGATATTATCCGTCATGGGCACCTAGTCTTCCAGCAATTATTTTAGGATTGTTTATCTGTGATCGAGGGGCATTTGATAGAATCGATATTCAAATATCGATGATATCGGTACGGTTTCGATAGCATCGAATAGGGACAGAAACTGTCCAGCAAGCTTAAACAAAAATCCTTTGAATTTATTGATGCATTGACACTCTATCGATATCATTGACATTCAAATTTCGATGATCTCGAAGGTCCCTTGATCATTCTTGTAAACCTAAAATATTTCATAGCAAGTCTCTCTCATTTTTAAGTGTTGATGAATCGAACCTCGCATCATTGATATCGGAGTTTAAAATTCAATGACATCGACACGTGTTTCGATTTCATCGACCAGTTGGCAAAAGGTTTCAAAAGTGCATGGCATTTGAGTTTGTGTCATCAATCGGACCATCGATGCTATCGAGAGTATACGCTCGATGATATCGATCCCACTCGATGATATCGAACTCTATCATAAATGTGACCATTTTATATCCGTTGGAACCTTTTACCTATATAAAGAGAGCTTGTCTATTGTTGCTGGTAGAGAAAGAAGAGAGTGCTTTTGAGTGTTTCACCTTAGATCATATACCCAAAGCCCTTTCTCTTAGGGAAGTTCATCCTCCAATCCACCCTCATCATTAATATTCAATAGAGTGGATTGGGGAATGAACTTCTGCATTCAAGGATCCTCCAGCTACTACCTTAATGGTAAATCATTAAGTTGGGATGCCTTGAATGCATAATCGGAATCACTCTATCTTCCTTATAGGAAAACATTTTATAGAGTAGGATTCCGTCTTAACCTTGACCCAACCCGAAGCCTCGTATTGGTACATCGTCTGAGTTGTGGATCAAGGAAGCTAAAGATTCTTCATCAACAAGGAGGAGATCTTCATCAACGTGCTGAATGGGACTCATCCACTTATTTGTAAGTTATTAGAGTCCAGAGGACACTTGTGATCAAGCCTTTTTAAGATTAGGTCTAAGGTGTTTCTCACCCTTATAAGTCCACGTAGTGGGTGCGTTATGTTGACCCTTGCTCTGTAGAGAGCATAAACAGTTAGGTTCCTTGTGTGGATCCTTGGCCAGTGTGCCTAAAACTAGGTGTTATGTGTTGACCCTTGCTCAAGGAGCATAAACAGAGGTTCCTTGTGTGGATCCTTGTCCAGTGTGCCTAAAACCCAGGTGCTATGTGTTCACCCTTACTCAGGGAGCATAAACAGTCAGCCTCAGTGTAGGTTGTAAAGATTGAAGATGAACCTGATTTAAAACCTTAGGTTTGAGGTGAACCACTATGAAACCTCCTTAGTGAAATCCAGTACACTCAAGGGTTGAGTGCGGTTACCAGGAGTGGAGTTGACAAGTAGTCGAACCACTATAAAAATGACTGTGTTTGAGATTGTTATTCTTTTGATTATGTGATTTACTTCAATACTTTCATATCTGAGATCACACCTCACACATATACACAGTCATATCCATCATAAATTAGTTTGCATATTGTTCATTTCTTAACTAGTTTGTGATTAGATCCTCTACCAGGCTTGGAAGCCAGTAGAGTTACTTTTGAGTAATCCTGATAAGTACTGTCTATTAGGATTAGTGTAATAGGATCTTTCATAAATCATAAAAACTTTAAAAAGTCCTATTCATCCCCCTCTAGGACATATTGGCATATTCCTACTTCAACTAAAGTGGTCTTCACCTCAATTTCAGTGCGTTGTGTAGCCCACCTCGGATTGTGCCAAAATTTTAACTTATAATCTAGGGGTCAAAATGAGGAGTGTCGCATGGCGATTCTAAAGCTGGTGTGAAGACTCAGTGACAGCTTAAGACCACATTCAGTCATCTCTGCTTTACCTCTAAAATTGAGCCAAAGAATATTATAGAAGCGCTCAAAGATAAATATTGGATTGCAGGAATGCAAGATGAGCTGCAACAAAATGAGGTGTGGTAGTTAGTTCCCAAGCCACTAGAAACAAAAAATCATCGGAACCAAATGGATCTTTAAGAACAAGTCTAATGAATCTGGGAATGTAGTGAGAAACATGGCAAGACTCATTGCCCAAGGTTACTCACAAATTAAGGGCATTGATTTTGATAAAACATTTGCCCCAGTAGCACTTCTTAAGTCTATAAGAATCCTCATGTCCATTTCATGTGCATTGCAATTCAAATTGTTTTAAATGGATATGAAGAGCGCATTTCTTAATGGTGTACTTAAGCAACCTAAGGTATTTCTTGATCCCAAATATCCTCAACATGTATATAGATTGAGTAAAGTGCTCTACGGCCTTAAACAAGCACCTCGAGCTTGGTATGAGCGTTTAACACAATTCTTGCTAGACCACCAGTTTTCTAGGGAGAGTGTTGATAAAACACTGTTTACACAAAAGACTGGGAATGCCTTGCTAATCACCTAAATTTATGTGGATGACATAGTCTTTGGATCTACTTATGAAGATGCTAATCATGAATTTGTTGAATTGATGAAATCATAATACTATTTTGCAATAACATAAGTGCCATTAACATATTTAAAAATCCAATCCAACATTCAAGAACAAAAGCACATCAACATCTGACACCACTTCATACGTGAGCTTGTAGAGGAAAACATAATTGTGTTGGACCATGCGCTTAACGAGTGATGAAACCATTAGATGCCAATAGATTTAGATATCTTCAAAAATCTATTGGGGTACGTGCGATCTAATTTCTTTTTTAGCCCATGTGGAATAATTGTTATATTTGAGGATTCGGCCTCATCATTTGTTCTGAACATATATGTTTATAAGTTTTTATTATTTTTGTGTTCTTTTATACATTTTGATTAGATGTACAAATGCTAATTTATTGGTAAATATCAATGTACATCTCATAGTATAAGTTGGTCAAGCTGAACTGGAAGATTTGTGCTGATAGATTGTTTCGATGCAATCGAATAGGTCTTTGATGACATTAAAGGTTGTTTGATGTCATCAAAAATCCTTTACATCTCTCTGACCTATTTGTTCATTTCTCGATGGCATTGAAGATACTTCGATGGCTATCTTTGATGCCATCGACACCAAATTCTCTAATGGCATCGAAAAATGCCACCTATTTATAAATGGGTGCACGCAAGCTTTCTCATTTTTGATCTTTTCCTCGCCTGTTTGTCCTCCCATTACCGTTGGAGCTTCGTGGACGATTTCTCTTACAATTCCTCTTCCATTTTTACTTCAATCTTGGTAAGACATCCCATTTCTTGGTTTCCATTCTCATCTTTCTTGGTTGGGTTGCCTCATTTTAGGGTTGTAGGGCCAATTTGAGGTCTTGTCCTTCATTTGTGCATCTTGGTTAGGTTTTCTTGGTAAATCTTGTTTCATTTTGAGATTGCACTATGACTAAAGACAAAGTCAAGGACATAACCCAATGAGAGTCTTCTAGGGTTAAGAAGACAAAGTTGGGCATTGGTTGTCCTATCTCCATCATTTCCTCTCCTCCAAAAGCCTCCTATGAAATATTTAGGGGGAAGGAATTGATTTTAGAATGAATTGTGGACTGCGAATGCATTCAGTCCTATGGGATTGAATCCATGTTAGACGTCGTTGGATGGGACAACGTACTCAATCTTGGTGACACACCTCGATACGAATAGGTATATTGATTTCTGGCATATTGCCTCTCTACGATTCTAAATCTACCATCCATACATATCACTATAAGTAAGACCACCACCCTGATCAACCCTGTCATGAATGTTCGACTCATTGGCATGCCAGTATTTCCTATCCGCATTACTGACCATGATTGTAATTATTTAGGAGTCTGGGGTAAGGTCATTAGGTTCTTGTGCAAAAGGTATGATGATTCCTAGGTGTAAGGGGAACCATTTGCATTCTATGCATTTAGACTCCAAGTTCAGAGTTCTTCACAATATTTTCAGTCGAAACGTATATCCCTGTGATACCAATAGGGCTGACATCACTCCTTTCATGCTTAACATTCTCTATAGTGTTAGTCAAGGGACTCGGTTGTGTCTGCCAACCATCATACTCCGTCGGTTAGCTTTCACTGTCTAGGGAAGTCATCTCACATTTCTCCCATTTCCAAGTCTCATTTGCATGCTATGTCAGTTTGTCGGGTTGTTGCCTACATCTGATCATCCATGTCTGGTTGCTCGCTTCAATCATGACAACATCTTGAACATGAACTTAAATGATCAATGGGTTCTTGCCACATCACCAACACTTCTGAGTGCTGCTGAAGAATAGGATGAGACTGATGGAAAAAACACGGACGTGCCTACAGCTGAAGAATCTTTCCCGTCACCTATCATCCCTTGTAGCTCGAATTCGACACACACCCTGTAAGACCCATAACTTTGAGAGACATGTTGTATGCTTCTACTCAAACAACTGCATGTTCCCGATGGACCAGATCGACGAGTTTTGATCGTTACCCTATTTTTGTACTTCAATACCACAAGACTTGTACCCTAGTAACCACGTGAGCGTTACGATTCCAACACCGCGTAGCACGCTGCATTTTGACACCTAGATTAGAAGTTACAATTATGGCATAATTCGAGGTGGGCTGCTTAACACACGCGAGCCCCACTTGTACAAATCCCCATGTTATCAAATCAATCCATCCATTAATCAACCCATCCATCACTCATGTCACTCTCTCCTCTTTAGTCAAAGAAGCTTATGCCTTTCTCATGCAACCCATGCCCCTACCTATGCTAGCCATCATTCTTTCCTTCTTTTTCTCCCCATTTTACCCCTCTAACTTCCCCTTATTCCCTCCTTATCCTAAAATCTCTACCATAAAAACTCTCTCACTCCCTCTCATTTCTACCATTTTCTAGCAAGAGTAGAGAGAGATTAAGAGAGAGAGAGAATAGAAAGAAAGATTATGGAGAGATTAAAAGAGAAAGAGAGAAAAGAATGAAAGATTAGGGAGAGATTAAGAGAAAAGAAAGAGAGCTTGTGAGAGGATTAGGAAGGATCAAGAGAGTAAGAGTAAAAGAAAAGAGAAAAGAGTGATTAGAGGAGGTTAGGGGTGGAGAAGAGCTTGGTGGACTGTTCGATCGCTGATCCAACCGTCCATCCTTCCAAGTAAGTGCATAGGAGGGTCAAAACCCTCCTCTTCTTTGTGATTTTTTCTATTTTGATGGGCCCACAAGGCTAGGACCCACATTGATCATGTATTGAGTATGTGGTGGACCCCATAGTGGTGGGGGGCCACCCTGATGACCGGATCTCTTTCCCTTCATTTCCCTTTTTTTTCTTAATTTCATAGTGTTGTGGACACCACAAGTGGGCCATGCTATTAGCAAGCGTGCCCTGCATGATAGCACAGCATGGACCACCTTGTGTGGCCCACAATGTTATGTATTCTCCATCTTACTCATGACTTAGAACACACAGATTTTGGATGGTGGAAAGGGCATCAAAATTGATTGATCCAAAGCTCCTTCTAGTCATCTTGAGCTGGACAACTTGTTGGACGGTTCTGAACTCTAGTATGGACCCAACCACATGCCCAATTTCAAAAAATAATAATAATATGTATATACAAAAAGTTCTAGACCCTGGACGTTCAACGTCTAACCACATAGAGGTTATTGGGGAAGGGCGGGGCTTCCACTCATGGGTCCCACCATAACTTATATGTTTTATATATACCATCCATCCATTTTTTTCAACTTATTTTGGTTGTTATTCCCAAAAATGAAGCAATCCTTTATCATCGGTGGGCCACACCATGAGCCTAAGGGTTGGGAGCACCTACACGTAACTGAGGCCATTTGCATGGGTTGTGAAGTGGGTTTCCAGTCGTGGGACCCATATTGATGTATTTCTTATATCCACACCATTCATTTATCTCCTGGCTCATTTTAACAGTGGATCCGAAGAATCAAGCCTATCCAACGATCAAGTGGACCGCCCCATAGCCCACAGTGGGGGGTGAGAGCACCCCCTCATGTCAGCCATGCGGACATGGGCTACGGGTGTCCCAGCTGTGGACCCAACTTTGATGTATATGTTTAATCCACGCCATCCACCACCTTATCCATATTATTTTAGGCAATGAGTTGAAAATTAAGACAGATCCAAGTCTCGAGCAGACCGTACGGAGGGAAACAATGTCCCACCGTTGGAATTTTATATGGCTTACTGTTGTGTGTGTATGTGATGAAACCTACCCAAAATTCAACTCCTTTGGTCCACAGAGAGTTGGCTGACATAATAGACAGAAATGATTATCCACTCATGGACCCCATATAGCATAAATTAAAAACACATAAAGGAAGAAAGAAAAACAAAAGGAAAAGAAAATGTCAATGGGGCGTTACTGCCCAGTGACATGAGGGTAGAAGCCTCCTTGGGCTGCCCCCACTTGTAGACCAGACCATAACGTATGTGTTTAATCCACACCGTCCACCATCTCCTCCAGATAATTTTAGGCAATGGACCAAAATTTAAGGTAAATCTAACTGTTGAGTGGACCATACTAAGGGGGATAGTGCCCATCTGTTAAAACATTCTAGGGCCCGTTGTGGAGTCACTGATCATCCAATTCAGCCTACAGATCTATTGGACCCGACTCAAGTTGAACAAGATGGTGGACAGATTAGATCATTCACTTGGGGCCCACCTTAATAGTGTATGCAAAACATAAAACAAGTATAATAATAATAATAAATTTTAATGAATGCCATGCATGTGGGTAGGAACCATTCTTAGCAAATTTTGGGTCTGACACATAGGACCCATCTTGATTTATATATTTAATCTGATCCATCCACCGACTTCTCCATATTATTTTAGGCTATGGGTAGAACTATGATGTAGATTCGAGTCTCTAGTGGCCACACGGAGCGAAACAAAATCCTGTCATTGAAACCTTCTAAGGCCTAATGTAGGGTCCTTGTTTATCCAAACCAGTCCCAGTCAGGTCCATTGGGCTCTTGTAACGCCCTGAAATTCGGGGGTCGAGCATAACTCAGCTCCCGAGTTCCAAAACATCACTTATGCAACATATTTAATGATGGATGTATGTTGACTGTATTAGTGCATAAAACATGGAATAGATTAAGCCAAAACACAGATATGATTCAGGGATAAGTGAATAAAGCAAGCGGAAGACTTATAGAAAAATATGTGTACAAGTGTAAATCCCTGAAGTACATATACAAGACAGGTCGTATGAAAGTGTTATTTAACAAAATTATAAGTATCAAGTTACATCATTTAAGTTCCCAAAAATAATCCCATAATCCCGCACATCAGACCGAGGCTCGCTAGAACCCGTCTGAAAACTGCATATAAGAGAAGGTAGCCACATCATCATCCAGCTCCCGCTCTGCCTCAGAAGTCGCATCCACATCTGCAACATCAGAACCTAAAACAGAGTCTGGTGGGTGTTTAACACCGCCCCAGAAACGTGGGAGTGAGTGATCAACTCAGTGGAACAATAAGGCACTGGTTAACATGTTATCAGTTCAATCAAACAGTAATGATAAAGCAGGACAATTAAATAAATCCTAAGTACTCTTGTTAATGCAAGGATGTATGCAATATGATGCGTGCCCTCACGCGTACACCCTCAGCATCTTCATCTTACGTTACGCATGACATCGCCTCAAAGTGCGCCACATCTACAAAGCACATGCAAATGCGGTGCATGGATATGATTACCAAGTTGTTATTAGTCCATTTCACACAGCAGGATTGGGAAGCTAAGATACCTTCCTCATATCACCATCCAAACAGTGATCCATACTATGGTCGTCAATCCTAGACATCTCATACAATCATATGTTTGAGGTCGTAGCAAAGGGCTTGTCACCAATCAATGCACGCTTTTCATGCCTTTACTACCACAGTTCGGCTCATCACCTCCTTGCGGTATCCAGGTATGCTCGAGGTCACTACAAAGGGCTCGTCACCAATCAATATAGGCCGACAGCACGAATATAGTGTCCCATACCACCATAATCGGCTCATGAGTTTAGTTGCTCACTGGTCACTACGGGGAGGCTCGTCACCCCAGCGTAGGCCGACAGCTCGACCACGGTGTCCCATACCACCATGTTCGGCTCATGAGTCTTAGCGGATCAAGTACCATAGTTAATAGGATTTCACTGGTAAGTTCGGTACCCTAGATTTAAGCAGTAGCGTCCATACATGGTGAACACACATCGGACAATCGGGTTACTTGACGAACTCGACTAGTACGAGCGCACGTTGAATTGAACGACATAGAGTGCGCAAACACTCCGCGTGGCCAAACTACTGCCGACAACTCTAATACGACTCGGGTTCGTCTAATACGTCCTACGTGGCAAAAGCAATCTCAGCCACGAACATAGGGTCAATTACCGATTTCCTGGACTAAAGCATAGTCCCAAACACCTTACACTACTATAAATACTCATGTGGAATGTAGAACAGTAATGGAACAACAACTCAAATCATAGTACATACGCATCTGAAGAATATCAACTTAACATAAATGTAAGCATAGGTAATGATTGAATTTAAATAACATGGAATGTAACTTGCATGAAGGAAATCATGCGCATCAATAGGAGTGTTGAGAATCACTTCTCAACGCCCGTAGTTAGTGTAATAAGTTACACTTTAGATCATTCATGCATTTCTACAAACACTTAGCATACACGGAACAACATACATGACGTATGTTGAAATACATGCACTTTGACAATTCCTTTTACCAAGGAGTTGTCATACATGCATCTAGCATACGTACATGACAAATAATCATGGCAAACATAAGTGTATATTTTATACGTATACGGTACTTTATAAATACACATAGAATACACAAATCTCAATATAACGCATGCATATCAGGAAAGCAACGTAAACACAACATTTGGCATGCGAAATCTCATCCATAACAAGAATAAATCACTAACTGGCATTGAAAGCCTTGAAAACCATAACCTATACACTTAAAGTCCGCACCTTAAGCAAGGAAAGAACACCGAACTGATTTAGACGAGTTGTCTTCGTCAACGGCGATAGAATACCCTAAAATAAGGATAGAAATGAGATATAACAACACCAAGACTAATCTAAGCTCTAACACAGGTTAGGGTTAGATTAACTTACCCCAAAAAGAACTCAGAACCGTCGGAAGAACGATTCAAAGCGAAGGTTCAAAGATGAAGAAGAACAAGGAAGAATCCAAGATGATTCACCAACTTATCTCTCTCACTTTCTCTCTCTTTTCCACTCTCTTTCCAAGCTAGGGTTAGAGAAAATTCGTATGGAAAAGAGAGCTAGGGTTTAAGGACTATAAATAGGCCTCAAATTGATGAAAATAACCCCAGGGTCAAGGTATACTTAGGGTATAACCAAAACCCGACTCTCGCGATTCAACGAAGCACTTCTGGTGGGCCTATAACCACGAAAGGTCGGACTTAAGCTCACTGACCATGGATCTAGGTCAGGCTGAGTTTTCGTACCGACCGGCTCTTCAGATCAGCCGTGGCGGACCACACTCAATTCAATGGTCACGGAATCTCGATCAGGTCCACAAGCACTAGGATATGCCTGGGCCACCTTCCCTGATCAGAGGGTGAAATTGGGTCAGAATCCAATGGTCAGATAGCTTAAAATCGTCGCGCAAGCGACACGACTCAAATTTCATAAAAACTTATTAAATTCCAACCGTTCTCACACTCTTCACTCCGAGCTCAATCAAATCGACCCAGAACATCACATGGACTTGATTTTCGAGATGATGGTCAAGCCCAACTTGGTGACCGCAATAGCCTAAGATCATCGCTATCGGACTTTCGACACGCGGTCCAGGTCCGATCCAGATCTTCCAAAAATTTCCCAGAACAACTGGATTTAGCGATGGATCCCAGGTTTCAGAGTAATGTAGCGCTAACTAATCTACAAGTTTAGTGCCATGCAGATACAATTTAAAGTGATTGATGCGAATTTCACAAGCAATCGAGTATAGCGCTAATTACCCCGAAAACAACTACTTAAGGAAAGATTAGCACAAAAATTTCCAAGGTCGTTACAATCTACCCCCCTTAAAGAAAGTTTTGTCCTCGAAATTCATACCTTCATATAATCCTCAAGGATCAGAGGGTAGGTCTTTCTAACCTCAGCTTCAGATTCCCAAGTAGCCTCTTCCACACCATGATGCGTCCATAGCACCTTCACAAGAGGGATAACCTTGCTACACAATACCTACTCCTTCCTGTCGAGAATACGCGTCGGTCACAGTACATAAGTGGCATCCTCACTCAACTGCACTTGCTCCCAACTGATAATATGCGAAGGATCAGGAACGTATTTCTTCAGCATAGAAACATGAAATACGTTATGCACGCCCGCAAGAGGTGTGGGCAAAGCAAGGCGGTATGCTACCGCTCCCACTCGATCCAGAACTTGAAATGGACCAATAAATCTCGGCGTCAGCTTCCCCTTCTTACCGAACCGTAGAACTCCCTTCATAGGAGAGACCTTCAGAAAAACATGGTCTCCCACCTCAAACTCAAGCGGTCGACGCCTCGTATCAGCATAACTCTTCTGCCTGCTCTGCGCTATCAGAAGTCGACGTCGAATGATGTCAACCTTCTCTGAAGTCACCTGCACCAACTCCGAGCCAAGCAAACTACGCTCACCAATTTCTGCCCAGCAATGTGGTGCTCTACACGGGCGACCATAAAACGCCTCATAGGGAGCCATACCGATACTCGCCTGGAAACTATTATTATACGCGAACTCTGCATACTGAAGACAATCATCCCAACTGTCTTTGAAATCCAAAACACAAGCTCGCAACATATCCTCCAGGACTTGATTCACGCACTCCATCTGCCCATCTGTTTGTGGATGAAACGCGGTGCTGAACTTCAGTTTCACACCCATCGCTTCCTGGATACGAGTCCAGAAGATAGATGTAAAACGCGTGTCTCTATCAGACACAATCTCCAGGGGAACTCCATGCAGACGCACTATCTCCTTGATATACAACCTAGCCAACTCGTCTGCAGAGTAAGTGACTCTGATCGGTAAGAATTGCGCCGACTTCGTTAATCGATCGACGATCACCCAGATAGAGTCAAATCCCTTCCTCGTCCTCGGCAACCTAGAAATAAAATCCATAGAGATGAAATCCCACTTCCATTCAGCTATGGGCATGGGCTGCAACAACCCAGGAGGTCGGCGATGCTCTGCCTTGACCTGCTGGCATGTGAGACAACGAGAAACAAATTCAGCAATCTAGATCTTCATATTGTCCCACCAATAAGACCTCTTCATATCCTAATACATCTTCGTGCTACCTGGATGCATCGCAAGTTTAGAACTATGGGCTAACTCGAGAACCTCACGTCTCCAGTCAGGGATGTCAGGAACACATAACTGGCCACGAAAACGTAGGCCCCCATCAGAACTAACACTCTAGTCGGAGTTCTCATCTGTACCAACCCGCTGCCTCATCTTCACCAAAAGCTCATCATCTGCCTGAGCTGCAACGATCCTCTCGTCGATAAGGGGCTGTACACGAATGTGTGTGATAGCCTCATACGGCTCAACCACTGTAAGCTTCTGATCAAAATCGTGCACGAACTCCAACATATCCCACTCTGCTATCATCAGTGGAGCCGCAAACTCAATAGCCTTCTTGCGACTCAACGCATCTGCCACAAGGTTCGCCTTACCCGGATGGTAAGAAACATCGAACTTGAAGTCCTTCAATGTTTCCATCCATCTGCGCTGTCTCATATTCAAATCACGCTGCGTGAAAATATACTTAAGGCTCTTGTGGTCGCAAAAGAGCTCGAACTCCTCACCATAGAGGTAATGTCTCCAAAGCTTTAATGCGAATATGATAGCTACTAATTCCAGGTCGTGCGTAGGGTAATTCTCTTCGTGTTTCCTCAACTGACGCGAAGCATAAGCAATCACCCTGTCCTTCTGCATAAGGACACAACCCAGACGAACGCGAGAGGCATCACTATATATAATATACTTAACCCCTTATTCTGGCAATACTAGCACAGGGGCGGACGTCAACTTGTCCTTCAGCTCCTGAAAAGCTAACTCTGCCTGCTCATTCCAAGCAAACTTCAAATCTTTTCGTGTCAACTGCGACAATGGTCTGGCAATCTTCGAGAAGTCCTGAATAAAGCGTCGATAATAGCCTGCAAGACCTAGAAAACTCCTCACCTCAGTAACTGAACCAGGCTACTTCCAGTCCTGCACTACATCTACCTTGGCAAGGTCGACGGCTATTCCTTCCTTGGACACCACATGTCCCAGGAACTTGACTTCCTCTTTCCAGAAATCACACTTCTTGAACTATGCAAAGAGCTGATGCTTCCTAAGAGTATCCAAAACCACTCTTAAGTGCTCCTCGTGCTCTGCCCGGCTCGTCGAATAAATCAAGATGTCATCAATAAAGACAATGACGAATCGGAACAAGAATGGCCGAAACACCCTGTTCATCAAATCCATGAACACGGTCGGTGCGTTCGTCAGACCGAACGACATCACAAGGAACTCATAATGACCGAAGCTGGTCCTAAAAGCGGTCTTCTGCAGGTCCCCATCCTTGACGCGCAACTGATGATACCCTAACTGCAAATCAACCTTTGAAAAGTACCGTGCCCCTTCAACTGATCAAACAGATCATCAATCCTGGGCAAAGGGTACTTATTCTTCACAGTTACCAAATTCAACCTGCGATAATCAATACACAATCGCAAGGAACCATCCTTCTTCTTCACAAACAGAACAGGTGCTCCCCAAGGAGACACACTGGGCCGAATAAAACCCAATTCCAGCAAACCATCTATCTGCTTCCTTAACTCCTCCATTTCACTCAGAGGCATACGATAAGTGGGTAAAGAAATGGGCGCCGCACCAGGTATAAGATCGATAGAAAAATCAATCTCACGCTGAGGAGGTAATTCAGGAATCGACTCAAACACATCTTCAAACTCCTGAACTACCGACGTAGTAACCAACGCGATTCGGCCGAACTCTCCGACAGAGAAGAATAAAAATCAATACGAAGAGGGTAATTGACCTGAACTGGGAAAGTAACAGTCTCACCCTCAGGTCCATGGATCGTCACTGATCTAGCTTCACAATCAATCTCAGCTCGCATCCTCGTGAGCCAATCCATACCTATAATAACATCGTAGTGATAAAGCAGTGCGACTAACAAATCAACAAGGATCGATCCACTTCCTAGATCGACCAAACAATCCATACAACGCTTACCCAAAGCAGAGGAAATACCCATAGCGGTAGTAAGCGTCACTCCTTGCATAGGAACAGATCTCAAACCCAAACGCCTAACTGCCGCATAAGATATAAGAGAAGTAGTGGACCCTGTATCCACTAACACAGAAACGGGAATACCTTCAATGTGCGCCGTCACCTCGAAGGACCTCGGCACTAAGTCAGACATAGGCGCTTCAGCTGAAAGCGTATGAACACGAGCCTACTGCTAACGATTCGGCGGAGGAACCATGGGCCGTTGAGGTGGCCTGAAGCTAGGAACTGCAGGTCTGAAGGATGGATGAGCTGGCGCTGATCGAAGAGGAGGAGGAGAAATAACCTGAGGCATCGGACGGCTAACCCTCTGCGGTGGAGTAAAACCACCGGCTTGCATACGGGAGAAGCAAAAACGGTCCAAGTGCCCCACCTTCCCACAATAGGAACATCGAAGATCAGCTCTCATCTGCTGAGCGGGCGGCGCTGAACGCCTCGGAGGAGAATCTCCTTGCGGCCTCTTGCCGAGGAAAGGTGCACCCTGAAAGTTCGGTTGCTGCTTAGGAACCATCGGTGCTCGCATGCGGGATGCTCTATCTCCGTCCTGCTCTGCTCGCAAGGACATGCTCACTAGCTCCTCATAAGAAGAAATGCTAGCACAGCAAATCTTCGATCGGATCTCAGGTCTCAGTCCCTCAGAGAAACGCCGCATCCTCATTGGCTGATCACCCAGGATCAAAGGAACATACCACCCCAACTCAGTAAACCGGTTTTCATACTCTGTCACCGACAACCCTCCCTGGCGGAGGCGAAGGAACTCACTCTCCTTCTCATGTCGGTACATAACAGAAAAATACTTCTCATGGAAGCGTGCTTCAAATGCCTGCCACGACCACTCAAAGCCTTCCTCGACAGTGCGAAGAACACTGTCCCACCACAGACTGGCCTCCTTCTCAAACATGAAGGTGGCAAGCTCAACCTTCTTAACCTCAGAGCAGTGCAGCGATCTCAGCATCTTAGAGATGCGGTCGATCCAATACTCGGCCTCCTCGGGTCTATAAGAACTCGTAAAAGTAGGAGGTCGCAAGCGCTGGAATCGCTCGAAAGTGCCGCTGGCACTGGCGCTCCCAGATGGAGGCATAGGTGAAACAGGTGGAGTCGCCCCCACTGACTGAGCAAAGATGCCAGCCATGGAAGAGAGGAACTCCTGCTGCTGGTGCTGCTGCTGCTGCTGCATCAACAGCATCATCTGCTCAAACCTATCAACAGGTGGAGTAAATGAAGGTGCACGGCTCGGCCCAGGAATCGAGGGCGTGACTGGAGGAGCCATAGGTGTCGACCCAACACCGGCCCGAGATGGACCCGCCTGCGGATCTGACTGGCTATCGCTCAAGGGAGGAACCCCAGCAAGCGACTCAATCAAAGAGAGACGGGCCAAAGTCTTCGAACCCTTAGGAGGCATCCCTACATTCAACAGAGGATGCAACCTGTCAGATTCTCAGTCACATAATCCATCCACACAACAACACAGCACAACTCCAAAGGCAAACAACATGCTTTCCATTAATCAAAATCGTCGCAATACAAGTAGTGCAGTAATACATGAATCACGACTAGGAAAGCATGAAAACAACAACATCTAACACTTCAAACAACCACAGCAACTACAACCACCACAAACAACTACAACAACTACAACCACAACACTACTACAACCACAACACTCCAACTACAAGCCAATAATGGCTACACACAGAAAGAAAACACAAATAAAGTAAAAGACGGCCATGACGACAGCTACTCGTCGGAATCAGGAGATGGAGGCGGAGGACCCTTATCCTGCAAGCAACACAGGATAGACTTCAGAGTTTGAGTCACCTTCTTAAACTTATGTTTAACAAGGCCTCGAAGATCAACAATATCCTGGCATAAAGCAGCCTGCCCTTCTTCAAGCCGTGTAAGATGGGCATCTCTGGCAGTCTGCTCTGCGCCCTGCTCTGGCACCACAGGAGGAGAGCTATCACTCGAATCCTGTGCCTCATCTCCTTCCTTATCTTGCTCTGTTTCTTCCTCAATCTCCGCACCACCTTCAGCATAACTCTCTTCATCATCGCTCTCAGACTCAGCCTCACCCTCTGTGGCATGCCGACCAGAACTAACCTCCATCAGCTTAAGAGTCCTCAGATTGATGTGACGAACAGGAACCGGCTCCTCAGCTCCAAGCCTATAGCCAAACTCATGTGCAATCTTGTAAATGAGGCGGCCAAATGGAAGCGACTCGGTCCTTCTACTCGAATGAGCAATGAGAATAATATGGCGCAGGACGTACCTCGGCACACACAACTTCGCTTCCTGCCCCACCTGATACAGAAAATCCACCATCAGGCGCGTACACTCGCTGCGGTTGCTCCACCTTGGATATACATTGAACGTAAAGATGTGGTGAAGCAAATGGAAGTCGTCCGTCATGTAGGTAGCCAGAAGACTCCTATTCGGCTGCCATTCAACCAGACAACCACACAAGGATCGGGTGCGACGATCCCTCTCACGCACACTGTTCACATTCTTCTCGCTGGCATGCACTTCACCAAGTGGCACCTTCAGGAGGCGGGATATCAAAGCAACATCGACGATACCCACACGACCGCTACCACAAGGAATCTTGAACTGCAGAGGCTCCAGCGAAGGATCAATAATACTCACATAAAAGGCGCGAACAGTGCTAGCATTCGCGCGATACTCGCCTTCGAATAAGGGACACCAACCAGCCCCTTCTAGGCGCTCCAACAAGAAAAAATCACCAAAGAGCCACAGATCGACATGAGCCTCAAAAAGGACTCTACGGCCTTTATAGGCTCCATGTGACAACTCTGCCAACAAGGTCCTACTAACGGGAGCTCGAGGATCAAGGTCCCGCTTCGTTTAGAATTCACGTGCGGCGGACGTGCTCGCGGCGGCACCTCTTGGCCTCCGTGCACGGGTTGGACGGCTCGGCCTGGCTTCATCCACGGGCGCTCTCTTCTTCCCCATCAAGGAAAGAAGGGAAGAAATGGAAAAGATGGTCGTCACAATCTCAAAGAGGGCCATGAGAAATAAGAGAAAGAGAGAAATAGGAAGATGGTGAAGCTTCCACACAACTAGTAGCCAAAATGGGAATGCAAGAGCTCAAATGAGAAGGAAAGAAAGAGAAATCAGCAATGGGAGGGAGGATTTGGAGATGGGGTGATGGGTTTGCACGAAAAATGGAAGAAGAAGAAGATAAGGGAGAGATTTGAGAGGATTTGGAGAAGGTTTTGAAGAAAGGGAAAGCTTGGGAGAGGGATTTGTGAAGGAAATAGATAAAAGAAATGGGTTTTAAGGTAAAACCATGGAGGGGTGGGCCACACTAGGCCTGAGATGCGTCGGCCCGCAACGGCCCGCCCGGCCTGGCCCGTTGGCCGGCGAGCCCTCGCCGAACCGGCGATGGCATCGCCGGTCTCTGGACATTTCGGCGATGCCTCACCATTTTGGCGAGGCCCTCCTAGTCCCCCATGGTCCAAAACATGTGGTCCCCCCTGGGTCCCACAGGAAATGCCCCGATTGGCCCCTTGTATAGATTGACGCCTATCGGGTCATTCTGGCAGAATTCTGATTCAAATAGAGATTTCTTAAAGGTTTAAAGGTTAAAAAGGGAAGATAAACCGTCTACACTCATTAATAGGGGGTCTAGGAAAGGTTTCGGGTCGCTGTGTGTGATCAGGTAAGAGTACAGACTCGATCTCGACGAAGGTTTTCAGGAAACTTTCGCCGATAGAAACTACGGAGCACAAACACAAAATCTACGATAGACCCACACCCAAATACACTAAACTGGCGACAATGTGCGGTGTGTGACCATAACCCAGGTCTAATTTAATCCAGATCATACTCTGATACCAACTTGTAACGCCCTGAAATTCAGGGGTCGAGCATAACTCAGCTCCCGAGTTCCAAAACATCACTTATGCAACATATTTAATGATGGATGTATGTTGACTGTATTAGTGCATAAAACATGGAATAGTTTAAGCCAAAACACAGATATGATTCAGGGATAAGTGAATAAAGCAAGCGGAAGACTTATAGAAAAATATGTGTACAAGTGTAAATCCCTGAAGTACATATACAAGACAGGTCGTATGAAAGTGTTATTTAACAAAATTATACGTATCAAGTTACATCATTTAAGTTCACAAAAATAATCCCATAATCCCACACATCAGACCGAGGCTCGCTAGAACCCGTCTGAAAACTGCATATAAGAGAAGGCAGCCTCATCATCATCCAGCTCCCGCTCTGCCTCAGAAGTCGCATCCACATCTGCAACATCAGAACCTAAGACAGAGTCTGGTGGGTGTTTAACACCGCCCCAGAAACGTGGGAGTGAGTGATCAACTCAATGGAACAATAAGGCACTGGTTAACATGTTATCAGTTCAATCAAATAGTAATGATAAAGCAGGACAATTAAATAAATCCTAAGTACTCTTGTTAATGCAAGGATGTATGCAATATGATGCGTGCCCTCACGCGTACACCCTCATCATCTTCATCTTACGTTACGCATGACATCGCCTCAAAGTGCGCCACATCTACAAAGCACATGCAAATGCGGTGCATGGATATGATTACCAAGTTGTTATTAGTCCATTTCACACAGCAGGATTGGGAAGCTAAGATACCTTCCTCATATCACCATCCAAACAGTGATCCATACTAGGGTCGTCAATCCTAGACATCTCATATGATCATATGTTTGAGGTCGTAGCAAAGGGCTCGTCACCAATCAATGCACGCCTTTCATGCCTTTACTACCACAGTTCGGCTCGTCACCTCCTTGCAGTATCCAGGTATGCTCGAGGTCACTACAAAGATCTTGTCACCAATCAATATAGGCCGACAGCACGAATATAGTGTCCCATACCACCATAATCGGCTCACGAGTTTAGTTGCTCACTGGTCACTACGGGGAGGCTCGTCACCCCAGCGTAGGCCGACAGCTCGACCACGGTGTCCCATACCACCATGTCCGGCTCATGAGTCTTAGTGGATCAAGTACCATAGTTAATAGGATTTCACTGGTAAGTTCGGTACCCTAGATTCAAGCAGTAGCGTCCATACATGGTGAACACACATCGGACAATCGGGTTACTTGACGAACTCGAGTAGCACGAGCGCACTTTGAATTGAACGACATAGAGTGCGCAAACACTCCGCGTGGCCAAACCACTGCCGACAACTCTAATACGACTCGAGTTCGTCTAATACGTCCTACGTGGCGAAAGCAATCTCAGCCACGAACATAGGGTCAATTACCGATTTCCTGGACTAAGGCATAGTCCCAAACACCTTACACTACTATAGATACTCATGTGGAATGTAGAACAGTAATGGAGCAACAACTCAAATCATGGTACATACGCATCTGAAGAATATCAACTAAACATAAATGTAAGCATAGGTAATGCTTGAATTTAAATAACATGGAATGTAACTTGCATGAAGGAAATCATGCGCATCAATAGGAGTGTTGAGAATCACTTCTCAACGCCCGCAGTTAGTGTAATAAGTTACACTTTAGATCATTCATGCATTTCTACAAACACTTAGCATACATGGAACAACATACATGACGTATGTTGAAATACATGCACTTTGACAATTCCTTTTACTAAGGAGTTGTCATACATGAATCTAGCATACGTACATGACAAATAATCATGGAAAATACAAGTGCATAGTTTATACATATACGGTACTTTATAAATACACATAAAATACACAAATCTCAATATAACGCATGCATATCAGGAAAGCAACGTAAACACAACATTTGGCATGTGAAATCTCATCCATAACAAGAATAAATCACTAACTGGCGTTAAAAGCCTTGAAAACCATAACCTATACACTTAAAGTCCGCACCTTAAGCAAGGAAAGAACACCGAACTGATTTAGACGAGTTGTCTTCGTCAACGACGATAGAATACCCTAAAACAAGGATAGAAATGAGATACAACAACACCAAGACTAATCTAAGCTCTAACACAGGTTAGGGTTAGATTAACTTACTCCAAAAAGAACTCAGAACCGTCGGAAGAATAATTCAAAGCGAAGGTTCAAAGATGAAGGAGAACAAGGAAGAATCCAAGATGATTCACCAACTTATCTCTCTCACTTCTCTCTATTTTCCACTCTCTTTCCAAGCTAGGGTTAGAGAAAATTCGTATGGAAAAGAGAGCTAGGGTTTAAGGACTATAAATAGGCCTCAAATTGATAAAAATAACCCCATGGTCAAGGTATACTTAGGGTATAACCAAAACCCGACTCTCGCGATCCAACAAAGCACTTCTGGTGGGCCTATACCCACGAAAGGTCGGACTTAAGCTCACTGACCATGGATCTAGGTCAGGCTGAGTTTTCGTACCGACCAGCTCTTCAGATCAGCCGTGGCGGACCACACTCAATTCAACGGTCACGGAATCTCGATCAGGTCCACAAGCACTAGGATATGCCTGGGCCACCTTCCCTGATCAGAGGGTGAAATTGGGTCATAATCCAACGGTCAGATAGCTTAAAATCATCGCGCAAGCGACACGACTCAGATTTCATAAAAACTTATTAAATTCCAACCGTTCTCACACTCTTCACTCCGAGCTCAATCAAATCGACCTAGAACATCACATGGACTTGATTTTCGAGGTGATGGTCAAGCCCAACTTGGTGACCGCAACAGCCTAAGATCATCGCTATCGGACTTTCGACACGCGGTCCAGGTCCGATTCAGATCTTCCAAAAATTCCCCAGAGCAACTGGATTTAGCGATGGATCCCAGGTTTCAGAGTAACGTAGCGCTAACTAAACTACAAGTTTAGAGCCATGCGGATACAATTTAAAGTGATTGATGCGAATTTCACAAGCAATCGAGTATAGCGCTAATTACCCCGAAAACAACTACTTAAGGAAAGATTAGCACAAAAATTTCCAAGGTCGTTACAGCTCTACTCGAGCTGGCTTACATGGTGAATGGAGTATATCATCATTGTGTGGGGCCACTTTGATGGTTTGATTAAGACCAAGCATATATATAATAAAGAAAATTGAGACCTCCAGTCAACATCTTATGCAGGCGAACGCCCACTTGGGGTGTGGAGTGGGGTCCACACATGATGAGACAGGGCCACACCACTAGAAATAGTGGGGACAATGATATCCACCGTTACAACCTTTATGTGGCCCACCGTGTGGATTGTATGTCATTTAATGGTGGCACGGGCAACACATGACCTGTACCCTAGTCAAGTGTGGCCGGGAGGTAGGGAAGATACAACTACCAGCTTGATTCAAAGCATTTGGGGGCCACACAAAGGGACCCACTGCGCACACTGTCGAGCAGGGCTCACCTTGTGGGGCCACCTCGATGTATCTGTTTGATCCATGCCACCCATCTGTCCCTCTAGTTCATTTTAGGATGAGGCACAAACATGAGGCCAATCAATATATTAGGTGGGTCACACCTCCAGGAAAAGAGGGATATCAGTGCCCACCAATGAGACCTTCCCAAGACCCACCGTGATGTCTGTATTTGATCCACGACCCACCATGATACCATGATGTATCTATTTTATCCATACCATACATATTTTTTCCATATCAGTTTAGGTCATGAGCCCATAGATGAGGCCGATCAGACCCTCAACCAGGCCGCACAAAGAAAAGATGGTTATTCAATGTCTCCATTGGATCCTTCGTAAGAACCACTATAAAGTTTAATTGCGACCCACACCCTTAGTAGGACCCACTGTGGACCCCGACCTAGTGCATGTATTGCATTGTTGGGCTATCCATCCCCTTGTCAGCCCATGATTGGTGTGGCCCACGGTAGCCCCCACCTTGGTTTATGCATGATACACCCACCACGTTCTTTCATTGCTAGCCCATATAGAGGGCATGTTTGAGATTCTAATAGGCCACTTTGTGGGCCTAACTTTAGGGCGTTATACTCCCCACCTTAATGTCATTTAAGGGACCCACCACGATTGTCGGTGAAACCCACTTGTTGCGCCTTTCAAGGTTGTTATGAGCATGCTTAGGTTGTAATTAGAGGCTAAGATGGACACCCATATTGGACCTTTATGTGCCCACTTGGTTCGTTATGAGTGGGCCTTTCGACTATAGGCCCACTTTTGTAGGAGCATGCGGGGCCCATTAGGAGTAGATTCAAGTGGATCCCACCTAGTCATATCCATATTAGATTTGTGGAGCGCATAGTCATTTTATTTGTAATCCAACTTAATTATGGGTACTCTTTAGTGAATAAATGATTCCCACACCATGGGTTACCTTGTTGTTCATATTATGGCTGCCCATTAGGCCTGCTTGGATTTATATGTAGTGGTTGTACCATGGGTCAACCCTGTCGTTTGTGTCGTGTTTCCACCACTGAACTTCTGTTTAGGTTCCACACGTTGCATCTATTGAGCCCATCATTGGCCAGTGTTTGGTTGGTTGCGGGCTACCCTCTTGGGCCTTGCTTAGGGATAGTTGTAGGGCTCACTTCGATGACCATTTCGGGCCCACTATGATTGTTTGTGGATCCTATAATTTGTTACCTCATTTGGATGCTGATAGTTGTATGTTTTGGCCACTTATGTACGGACTTGTTGAGTGGGCCTAATAGCTTGTAAGACCACTTAAGTATAGCCCTATGGGCCTCAATAAACTTGGTTTCCAAGTAGGTTCCACCCATTATGAATGATGAATTTTGATTATCATGTAGTGCGATATTTTACATGTAGTATAATACTTCCTTGATAATTTATGTAGTATTACCTTAGTGATTTACACGATGTTACGCTTTTGATTGCTATAACACTTGCTTTATGTTAATATGGTGCTTTCTTTATAGTGATGCGATACTATTTTATATTAGATGTAGCATTGCTTTTACATTTGAGTTAACATCGCTTTATATTGATTTAGCCTTGTGTCGCGCCCCAAATCTGGCGTCCTGTACTATTACTACATAGTTCCAGACCTAGTATGCGATGGGTCGAGCTCCGAGTTGAGCACGTGGTGCTCATACACTAAGTTCTGAGTTTGGTGCCCAACTATAAAATTTATGGGAAATTTTTTTTTTTTTTTTTATTTTACGCAGTATCATAACAAGGACAAATATCCACCATACGCAAAGTAACATTTCCATTACACATAGTCATTACATACATATTCAGCTCACATACATCACATATACATCTAAAAACCCTAAAAGACAATTCTAAAAGGAAAACATGACGCCTATGATCTATTTATAACCCTTTAATCTTTTAGTCTTTCTTCACGCCCATACTTAGTAAAAAAAAAAAAGGAAAGGAAGGTTTAGGCTTATAAAGCCCAATGAGTAGACGTGTGTGCAGTGTGTGTCATACATGCAATTCAATAAATATGCCATGAATGACTCATGCGAGATGGGAGACATGTAATAGAAGGGATATGGTACTGATGTCAATGCAAAGCAATGCATGTATGATATGATCGTATTATGGAACAATGATATTAACACTATCAGACTAGTACTACATATTAAATACCACAATCATAACTGTATTACAAGTATTTATAATCATATCATAATTATTATGCTATCATGCCATATCACGGCAACTGCATCTCTCAGGAAACATCGTGGTCGACACCCATGCACACAGAGCACCAGTAATCGACTTCGCATACCCACCCTACGGTGGACTTCCACCCGGCATCCAGTAGCGGACCTTATTCGTGCTTCTCCTCGCCGGCAGGTCAGACCGGTCCCTATTTGCACCTTAGCTCTTAAGCAGGTTAGACCTATCTCTTCTCAACCTGACCTCGGCAGTGGGAGTCAAATCCATGACCCATATATCCACTCGGCCCAACGTTAAGGCATCCCTAGCTAGCATCGGGGTTTAGGGACTTTCAACCCAAGGGATTTCTATCTACCCCTACTATTTCACACTTCCGGTGTTTGTTCACAACCCCAAGTATAGGGTCATGATGCAAGAATAATCTCAGTGAGACCGAGGTCGAATCCACATGGACTAATCTCGTGTGTATTCTAAAAGCAACTAGAAGTAGAACTAGAAAAAGATATGAATCTAAAATTGGAATTAAAGGGAGTAATTGTCAAGTGTGTAATTAGAAACTTAAGAATTCAAAGGTGGGAACTAGGGTTTCCAAGGATCCACTTGTAGCAATCAGGGTGATTCCTTGACTCAATTAACACAATTGGAATTGCAGTCCTATCCTATCCAATTGGAAAATATAGCAATTAAGATCAAATCTGAACTTCCTTTGACCTAACTCTCAAAAGAGGAGAATTACGATAATTGGCAGGGATTCCATCACCAAACCATGCCCATGAGACGATGGCAAACAACAGGATTTACCAATCCTATAATCTTAAAATAGGAAAAGAAGATACTCAAAGCTATTGTAGATTTACTGTAATTTAAGTCACAATAAATCATAAAAAACTGAAAGTATTCCTTAAATATCAAACTAGAATCAAAGTAAGTTCAACAGAAACATGAATCAAAGCAATAAAAACATCCCATGATGCTACAAGCTTCACCTCTTAGCCCTAGCTAAGAGGTTTAGCCAACCATAGTCATGATTGTAACTAAAACCCTAGAAGAAAACATGAGAAACGAAGGAAGAAAGAAGAAAAATGCTTGGCGACGGCTCTCCATGCTTTTGCTCCACTCCTTAAACCCTAGATTCGATCCTATGAGTGCCCTGGGGATTCCATTTATAGTTGAGCAACACCTCCTTTCTCACTATCCTGAAAAAAATTTAGAAATCACCTCAAATTTCTGCACTCTTCGTAACTCTGCAGAACTTCGCGTGAATCATTTGATGACATCAAACAGTCTCCAATGTCATCGAAGGTGCCTTTTTCGCTTGCTTTTTTCCTGTTGTGCAACTTAGTCGAGACTGTGTAATCTTCCATGTCATCGAACCTACCTTTAATGTCATCGAACATTGTTTGAGGAATCGAGAATATGTCCAAAACAGTCTAGTGAGCTTTTCTAATTTCTTCAATAAATTCAATGTCATCGAAGAGACCTTCAATGTCATCGAGCAGGTATTCGATGTCATCAAGGATGCCTTCGAGTAATCAAAAATTGTACCCAATGTGTCCAGTGAGTTTTGCCGAAAATTTACAGAAAATTTGATGTCATCAAACGATCATTGATGGCATCGAGGAAGGCTTCGAGTCATCGAATAAGTCCTCGAGTCATCGAAAAGAGTCTTCACTTTGTACAGCGACCAACTTGATTTTCCTTCATAAATTCGATTCATCGACCCGTGTTCGATGTCATTGAATGGTCTTCAATGACACAATCAATGTGTACTTTGCACTTGATCTCTTGACTTCGTTCCTTCTCCACTTGGTTTTTTTGAATCTTGGGACCTTGAAATCTTCAATCTTTATCTCCTCAAATCCATTCATTGCATTGGTGATCTTTGAGCGTCAAATCCATGCTTTTAGCACCTTTTCCAATTTAAGCTCTTAAATTCACCTTGTAACACAAACATGAGTAAAATAGGACATTAAGCAGTATCATGTTCATAAAACCAAGAAATAAATGGGGTTTAATATGTAATATTTGACCCTCAACACAATCCCCAACCAGCATTTTGCTAGTCCTAAGCAAAGTATGCGATAAATAAATCTCAATGCTTAATGTCCAAAACCTCTCTCAGAAAACAATCTTTAATATACTCAGGTATGAATGGATAGAATTAAGATACGAAAGTTAGATTTTGAAAACGTAGAACCGAATCATATAAGCAACTAATCAAGTAAGTTATTTGTCAATTAAATCAAAGCATAATTTGCATATCAAGTTTATCAATGTGCTTAGTGAAATTCAACTTACTTTCCGTATGGATACTATGACTTCATAATGTTAGCATGCTCATCACTTCAAGGCTAGTTTGAAACTCAAGTATTGATTCCGAACTTATCCCCTTTACCTTCTTTTTTCAGTTTTTGATTTTACATCAACGGTCAATTTTTATTTTTACATTCTTTTCCAATCTTTTTATTCTTTTTTTTTGCATAATACATGACCTCTTTTTTTTTTTGTCGATCTCCTATTTTTTAACTAGTTCTTTTCTTCTTTTAAGGTGGATGAAATTATCCAGACTCGATTGTCACCATCTATCAATGATTCACATAATAACAATCAAAACTTCTAACATGTCTTACAGAAGATAATATTGAATGTCTTGTGATTTAGATTAACATGAATGTCAAACTGCTTCTCAATCAATTGAGTGCAAGAACTTAGGTGATAAATTACTTAATTGATCTGACTCTAACAATCCAAAATTCAACCTCTATCTTATCATACCCAAAGCGTTCTTAAGTACACAATTCATCGCTTCCCAAACAGATTTTAACTTAAAACATTGAAAAATTTTAAAAATTTTGCTCAAAACTGAGAAAATACTGATTAGTTTACCTAATCCCCCATCCCAACCAAAAAATCTACATTGTCTTGAATGTAAAAGGAATAAACATGGAATGCAAAAGAAGTAATGAAAAGAAATAAGAAGTAATGGAAATGTAATACCCGAAGAAGGAATTCTGAGGGGTTTCCAATAATCTTAGTGTGAAGATAGGTTAGCACAAAACAAAACTCAACAAAGTATAAGAAAACTATCCTAGACAGCGGAAGCAAACTACCCTAGTCCTATGAAAGCGATAAACCTACCTATACCTCCATCAGACTAGGAGATTAATCCTAGTAAATAGGATCAATCAGAGGTATGGACATGTCCATTGAATCAAATTTCTCAACAAATTACTTTCATCAATGTCCATTTACTTTGAATTCATTGCCATTGTTTGGATTTTTTATCTCGACCGCCCGATGAGGATAAACATTGGTAATAGTGAAGGGGTCGGTCTAACAAGATCGAAATTTGCCTGGAAAGAGATGTAACCGAGAATTGTATAAGAGGACCTTTTAACCTGCTATGAAAGATTTCCGAAGAATGTGTTGGTCATGAAACACCATCTTGTCCTTGTAAATTCTCGAGTTCTTATATGCATCATTCCGAATTTCTTCAAGTTCATTCAACTGAAGTTTTCATAGCGAGCCAGCGTTGTCCAAATTGAAATTCATATTTTTAATAGCCCAGTAGGCTTTATGTTCCAACTCCACAGGTAAGTTGTCATGCCCCAAACTAGGAAACCGGGCTCATAAAATTCTTGATCGCCAAATCCGGAGCTAACAGCCTCCATAGTACCCCATTCTCGGCTTTCAGCGCTCATACGCCAGAATCTGATCCTGGGATCTGTAATGACCCTGGAATTTTGTGCTAATCTTTCCTTAGTAGTTGTTTTTGGGCTAATTAGCGCTATACTCGATTGCTTGTGAAATTTACATCAATCACTTTAAATTGGATCTGCATGACTCAAAACCTGTAGATTAGTCAGCGCTATGTTACTCTGAAATCTGGGATCCATCGTTAAATCCAGTTGTTTTGGAGAATTTTTGGAAGATCTAGATCGGACCTGGACCGCGCGTCGAAAGTCCGATAGCGATGATCTTAAGCTGTTGCGGTCACTGTGTTGGGCTTGATCATCACCTCGAAAATCAAGTCCATGTGATGTTCTGGGTCGATTTGATTGAGTTCAGAGTGAAGAGTGTGAGAACGGTTGGAAATTTATTAAGCTTTTATGAAATCTGAGTCGTGTCGCTTGCGCGATGATTTTAAGCAATCTGACCGTTGGATTCTGACCCAATTTCACCCTCTGATCAGGGAAGGTGGCCCAAGCATGTCCTTGTGCTTGTAGACCTGATCAAGATTCTGTGACCGTTGAATTGAGTGTGGTCTGCCACAGCTGATCTGAAGATCTGGTTGGTACGAAAACTCAGCTTGACCTAGATCCATGGTCAGTGAGCTTAAGTCCGACCTTTCGTGGTGATAGGCCCACCGAAAGTGCTTCGTTGGATCGTGAGAGGCCGGTTTTGGTTATACCCTAAGTATATCTTGGCCCTGGGGTTATTTTCATCAATGTTAGGCCTATTTATAGTTCTTAAAACCCTAGCTCTCTTTTCCATATGAATTTTCTCTAACCCTACCTTAGAAAGAGAGTGGAAAAGAGAGAGTAAGTGAGAGAGAAGTTGGTGAATCATCTTAGATTCTTTCCTGTTCTTCTTCATCCTTGAACCTTCACTTTGAATCGTTATTCCGGCGATTCCGAGTTCATCTTTGGGTAAGTTAACCTAACCCTAATCTGTGTTGAGCTTAGAATAGTCTTGGTGTTGTTGTATCTCATTTCTATTCTTGCTTTAGGGTATTCTGTCGCCGTTGACGAAGACATATCGTCTGAAATCAGTTCGATGTTCTTTTCTGGCTTAAGGTGCGGACTTTAAGTGTATAGGTTATGGTTTTCAAGGCTTTCAATGCCAGTGAATGATTTATTCTTGCTATGGATGAGATTTCACATGCCAAATGTTATGTTTATTTTGTGTTCCTGATATGCATGTGTTATTTTGAGATTTGTGTATTCTATGTGTATGTATAAAGTACCGTATGCGTATAAAATATGAACATGTGATTGCCATGATTATTTGTCATGTATGTATGCTAGATGTATGTGTGACAACTCCTTGGTAAAAGGAATTGTCCAAATGTGTGTATTTCCAACCTACGCCATATATGTTGTATTATGTATTCTAAGTGTTTGTGGAAATGTCTGAATGATCTAAAGTGTGATATTTGAACCTGGTATGGGCGTTGAGAAGCGATTCTCAACTCTCCCACTAGTGTGTATGATTTCCTTCTTGCTAGTTACATTCCTTGTTGTTTAAGTTCAGGCATTACCTATGCTTACATTTATGTTAAGTTGATATTCTTCAAATGCTGGAGTACCACATGATTGAAGTTGTTGTTCCATTTCTGTTCTACATTTAATGCGAATATCGGTTGTAGTGTAATGTATTTGGGATTATGAATAGTCCAGGAAATCGATAATCTACCTTAAGATTGTGGCTGAGGTTGCTTTCGTCAAAAAGGATGTAATTAGACGAACTTGAGCCGTATTAGAGTTGTCAGTAGTGGTTTGGCCACGCGGAGTGTTTGCGCACTCTATGTCGTTCGACTCAATGTGCGCTCGTGCTAGTCGAGTTCGTCAAGTAACCCGATTGTCCGATGTATGTTTACCATATATGGACGCTACTGTTTGAATCTAGGGTACCGAACTTACCAATGGAATCCTATTAACCATGGTACCTTGATCCGCTAAGACTCATGAGCCGGACATGGTGGTATGGGACACCGTGGTCGTGCTGTCGGCCTATGCTGGGGTGACGAGCCTCCCCGTAGTGACCAATGAGCAACCAAACTCGTGAGCCGATTATGGTGGTATGGGACATTATATTTGAGCTGTCGGCCTACATTGATTGGTGACGATCCCTTTGTAATGACCTCGAGCATACCTGGCTACCGCATTGAGGCAACGATCCGAACTGTGGTAATAAAGGTGTAATATGCGTGCATTGATTGGTGACGAGCCTTTTACAACAACCTCAAACCATATGATCGTATGAGATGTCTAGAACTGATGACCCTAGAATGGATCACTGTTTGGATGGTGATATGAGGAAGGTATCTTAGCTTCCCAATTCTGCTGTATGAAAAGGACTAATAACAACTTGATAATCATATTCATGCACCGCATTTGTATGTGCTTTGTAGATGTGGCGCACTTTGAGGTGGTGTCATGCGTAACGTAAGATGAAGACGCTGAGGGTGTACGCGTGAGGGCACGCATCATTTTGCATACATCCTTGCATTAATAAGAGTACTTAGGACTTGTTTAATTGTTCTGCTTTATCATTACTGCTTGCTTGAACTGATAACATGTTAACCTGTGCCTTATTGTTCCACTGAGTTGATCACTCACTCCCACGTTCTGGGGCAGTGTTAAACACCCACCAGACTCTGTCTTAGGTTCTGATGTTGCAGATGTTGATGCGACTTCTGAGGCAGAGCGAGAGATGGATGATGATAAGGCTGCTTTCTCTTTTATACAGTTTTTAGACGGGTTCTAGCAAGCCTCGTTCTGATGCGCAGGACGCTGGGATTTCTTTTGGGAAATTAAATGATGTAATCTAATACTTGTAATTTTGCTAAGTAACACTTTCATTACGACCTGGTATGTGTATGTACTTCAGGGATTTGCACTTGTACACATATATTTCTATAAGTCTTCCGCTTGCTTTCTTCACTTATCCTCAACTCTCCCACTAGTGTGTATGATCTATTCCATGTTTTATGCACTAATACAGTTAACATACATCCATCATTAAATATGTTGCATAAGTGATGTTTTGGAACTCGGGAGCTGAGTTATGCTCGACCCCCGAATTTCAGGGTGTTACAGGATCCTACAAGGAGGATTTTCAACATGAATTTGTTTCATAAGAAGCATAACCATAGTATACCCAAATCCTAAGAATAACATCCTCACCACATACCTACTAATATAATTATTTGAGTACAATACTGAAAAGGAAATGCAAGCATATAATAAAATCTCCAGAAGCTCTGCTGCATGCTCCTGCCCCAGTTCGGCTGCGTCCTATCGTCACCTGCACGCATCTATCGTGCATAAGCTTATAGAAAGCTTAGAGGGTGGTGTAAGTGTGCGCATAAGATAAGTGCTAAGTATTCAATCCAATGCCATAATCATATAATGTTAGAAATATTGGCAAGATCATGAATCATACGATGATAGAGTAAGCAGAAATACTGACAAGCTCATAATTCATACAACATCAGAGTAATGCGAAAACATATTAATAGGCCCATAAATACTATCAGCCTTATCCAGGCTATGCGATGCAGAAATATAGTAAAAACAATATCATACACTGATGAAGCAATGTAGATCAACTATGCAATGCGGAGACAGTAAGCTAAACGTCAGATGCCGATGATGCAATGCAATATGCAAATCCTGATGAGTCCACGAATACCGTCAGTCGTATCTAGGATGTATAAATGCAGAAACATAGTAACCCAAAATGTCATATGCTGCGGATGTAATGCGATATGCGTTGCTAATGGAATGACCATGCTAGAGTGTGAAGTCGGGATGATAGTACGTAGTATCTCAGGCTATGGGGTCCATCACAAGGGACTTCTATCCAAACCAGTCTCATACCTAAATTTGGATAGTCAGACTCAATGTGGTAAACTCCTGATCTCAGGTTAGTTGCGCGCCTCAACCGAAATCCTGGACATTGAGAAGGCACACGTAATAAATAGTTGCGCACCACCAGCTCGAGTGGATGGTGAATGAATGAATGAATGAGTATGTAACTCCTACTTAATTAGTACTGTATATCTCTGGGATCATCACCGGGGTCTAGTACACTCTAAACTGTCTACCACCCCTGCAGGCCATGTAGCCCAGCGAGTGGAAAAGACCTCACTACCCGCCTGCCAGCAGTATACCAATGCCTACCCGGCTCATCGATAGTGGACCCATTTAGGAGCGGGGCAGACTCAGCCTATCTATGCCTAGTCCCTTAGGCGGGTAAGGCCACACTCCCTCCCAACAGACCACGACATAGTGGGAGACACGGCCTCCTGGTATTCGGCACTCGGGCGCTCATTTATCCACTTGGTCTTGACGTTGGGGCATCCTCTGGTACCAAGAGGGTTTAAGGATTTTCATCCAAAGCCATCTATGACAGCTCGATGCTAGTAACAGATTTCGGTATCCCATCTGGCCATCCATGATATGCCTGCAGAGGCTACGGCCCTGATATCGCTAGGGCGTACAATAATCATAGCACACAATGTAAGATGCATGAGTTATACAATCCAGTCATAGATCAATCCTGCGCATACCATGCGCTCATGTGAGACAATCTCCACCTAGCAGAGAGTCTCATAACAACCGGCACATGGCATATGCAATGGTCAATCATATCTCACAACAAACATGCAGATGATGCATATGGGCATGTATCATGATGCTATACTATCACATACTCATAATCGATATCAATAATTGGCATCAACAATCGGTCTCGACAACGTGAACATTTAACCAACACTGGCCCAAGGAATGGCCCACATAGAGCCTAACATATAGTGGACCCATGGCCTCACATAAGGACCTAATATACAACACCATGGGCCTCACTCAAGAGCTTAATATACATCATGATGGGCCTCTCACATAGACCTAATATACATCAGAATGGACTCCATCACCTAGCCCTCAAATGCATCACAATGGGCCTCATCACATTAGGCCTTAAACACGGGTTGAATACACATCACAATAGGCCTCAAATACGAGCCGCATCTACATCACATTGGGCTGAATACACATTACAGTGGGCCTCAACTACGGGTTGTATCATATAGGTCTCGATAATCGACCTTGATAATCAAAATCAGCCTCGACAATCGAAATCAGCCTATACAATCGGCCTTGACAATTGGAATCGGCCTATACAATCAGCCTCGATAATTGAAATCGGAATCGACAATCAGAATCGGTGAGAATGGACCTAGCAAGGCCTTAGGGAAGGTCACAATGTGTACGTCTAACCATCATTGCCCATCAATGTATATCTTTAACCAATATGCTCCCAAGGAATGACACTCATAGGGTCAATCATATAATAGTTCCACGGCCTCGTTCAAGGGTCTAATACACATCATCATGGTACTCGTTCATGGGGTATATACACATCATATTGGGCCTCACTCATGGGCCAATGCATATGACATCGGGCCGTATCAACGGGTCGAATCAAATGGGTCAAATCAATTAGGCCGATTAAATAGGCCGATATAAATGGGCTGAATCAAATGGGCCAAGTCAATTGGGCCGAATCAAATGGGCTAAGTCAATTGGGTCAATCAAATGGGCCAAGTCAATCGGGCCGAATCAAATGGGCCAAGTCAATTGGGCTAATCAAATGGGCCAAGTCAATTGGGCCGAATCAAATGGGCTAAGTCAATTAGGTCGATCAAATGAGCCAAGTCAATTGAGCTGAATCAAATGGGCTATGTCAATTGGGCCGATTAAATAGGTCAAGTCAATTGGGCCGAATCAAATGGGATAAGTCAATTGGGCCGATCAAATGGGCTAAGTCAATTGGGCCGAATTAAATGGTCTAAGTCAATTGGGTCAATCAAATGGGCCAAGTCAATTGGGCCGAATCAAATAGGCTAAGTTAATTAGGCTGATCAAATGGGCCAAGTCAATTGGGCTGAATCAATTGGGCTAAGTCAATTGGGCCGATCAAATGGGCCAAGTCAATTGGGCAGAATTAAATGGGTTAAGTCAATTGGGCCGATTAAATGGGCCAAGTCAATTGGGCCGAATCAAATGGGCTAAGTCAATTGGGCCAATCAAATGGGCCAAGTCAATTGGGCCGAATCAAATGGGCTAAGTCAATTGAGCCGATCAAATGGGCCAAGTCAATTGGGCCGAATCAAATGGGCTAAGTCAATTAGGCCAAATCAGACAGGCCGATTCAAATGGGTCTATTACACATTGCTATGGGCCTTTACCCATGGGTTTTAAATACATCACAATGGGCCTCAACCCATCGGCCCCGAATACATCATATTAGATCACTCAAATACAACAAGTAAGCCACACCACTTAGGCCGCACCATTAATCCAACTATAGAGATCATTTTAAAGCATTATCCTAACAATGAATCGGATTAAAAGATCATCTGGACCATACCACAAATAGCAGTGGTGATAATGATTCCCACAGTTAAAAATTTAGAGGGCCCACCATAACATTTATTTCCCATCCAAACTGTTCATAAGGTCACAAGGACTTGGACAGGGAGGGGAAAAACAAATATTATATTGATTCAAAATTTCTATGACCCAAAGGGGTTTCAATGGTAGACGTTCAACACCATTGTTTTTCTGCAGTGTGGTCCACTTGATAACTGGATCTGTCTCATTTTCGATCTTAAACTTGAGATGGACTAGCCAAATGGATGGACGACTGGATGTAGTACACCCATCATGCAGTGGGTCCCACATAATGGACGGATGATAGGGATACAACTCATGCATCAGGGCGGGAATCCATGTACGTGGCCCACCAGAGATGTGAATCTGTCCCACCTGGCTGTCCAGCAGAGGGATGGCCTTGATATAACACATGATGTAGTGGGCCCATAGAATTGCTAACGTATACAGCAGTGGGACCCCACAGAACTACTGACGTCAATACATCAACAATGAGCTAGTGTGAGGTGGTCCAGCCAATCATCGTCCAGAGTTTGGATAGTGATGATACAGGGGTGGGTCCCACCCATCCAGGGTGTTGGACGATATGGATTGACACATACCTCATGCTAGGGCCCACAAAATCATCCAGGCACGGATGGCCTGATATAACACATATATGATGGTGGTCCCCACCAACTTATTGACGTAAAGCCAATAGCTGGGTGCTCCAGTGATTGAACCACAATAGGTGGGTCCCATGTGGGACCCACCATAATAACATTATATACATATATTATATATATTATTTAAATATCATTCCTCACTTTTCTTTTTTCCTTTTTCTTTTTTTTAAAGCAAGGTTGCAACATCCAGCGTCCAGATGGATGGCTGGATGAAGTGCACTGATCAAGTGGATGAAATCCACTTCAACGTGGGTCCCACATACAATAGATAGAGAGAGAAATGTGAAGGGGAGGGACCCCGCCACTATTGGCCTCTCTCATATACAATACATACATCAAGTGGACCCCACAACAAGTGGCCCCTAAAATTCAAAATCAACGGTGAATCATCCACCTATCGGCCTTCTCCTTAGCTCCTTGAACTCCTATGCCCCTTGGCTTGCCTTTTGATGGAGGTTGATGGAGGATGAATGGTTGAGATGGGAGATGAGTAAGTGGGAAAGTGGGCCATGCATGTTGCTCTTGGAAATGCTTGGACGTTGGAATTTGCTCTTGGGTGTTTGGAGAATTTGCTTAGAGAATGAGAGAGAGAGGGAGGTGATGGATTGATAAGGAATGGTGGGATGGGTGTTGTAAGGAATGGGGATGGGAAGGTATGGGTTTAGTTGAAATTTGTGTAAAAGAGGGATGGGTAGGGAGAGAGAGAGTTGACTTGTGGAAAAGAAGGAATGGGCATTGTACTTATTGTAGGGTGAGGTGGCATTGAGGTATGGTGGTGTACTTGACTTGATTTGATGTGACTAGTCGTAGAGATTCTCTCGGAATTCGCAACACGTGGAGTTTTCCTCGAGATGAACACGGGCTCACATTTCCTAGCCTAGGTATCGGATCGGTGAGCGAGTCGCGGCGACAGTGTAGTCGCTAAGGTACAAGTTTCAGGTCAAGCCGACTTTGGTATGCAGGACTCGGCTTAAGATCATGCGTAAACGTCGAATACAGGTCGAGGGTTGCCTGAATTGGATCAGAAGGACCGCGAAAGCCTCCGAAATGGTATGGTCTAGGATATGGGTCTCACATAAGTGGCAAGCCTTCCCATAGACAATTCTAAAGGCAGACATTCCAATAGGGGTTTTGAATGCAGTACGGTAAGCCCATGAGGTGTCGGTCAATCGAATTGACCAATCCTTACAGTCAGGGTTAACTGTGTATTTAATTTCCCTATTAGAAATCTCAGCTTGCCCACTTGTTTGTGGGTGGTATGAAGTGCTCACTTTGTGGGAGATGCCATATTTCTTCATTAAGTTCACAAATGGCTTATTAAAAAAATGTGAGCCTCTATAATTCAAGATATCAGAATCGATTGAATCGATAGGTTCACTAACTGTGCAGTAGCTGATTAGAGATCTAGCTCAAAGTCATAATCCCATGCCACTTCCAACATCTGTCATTCCTGGACCATAAGCCAGGCGATAACTCCTCAAGGCTAGCAACTAAGGGCGTCTGCTACCACGTTTTTCATGCCTGGGTGGTATTGTAAGGAAAAATCGTAGTCCTTTAATAGTTCTAACCATCACCTCTACCTCAGATTCAGCTCGTTCTTGGAGAATAGATACTTTAAGCTCTTATGATCTGTAAACAACTGAAATCATACCCCATAAAGATAACGTCGCCAAAATTTTAATATGAACACTACTGTGGCTAACTCTAGATCATGCGTAGGGTAGTTTTGCTCGTGGACCTTCAAATAGCAAGAGACATGCTATAATCTTCTCATTCTGCATCATTACACAGCCTAATACAGTCCGTGAGGCATCAGTATACACCACAAACCCTTCATTACCAAAGGGTAAGGTGTGAACTAGCACAGATGTCAACTTATTCTTTAGCTCTACAAATGCCTTTTCACAATGCTCGCTCCAAACAAAAGATGTAACCTTCCTAGTCAGTCTAGTAAGCGAGGCGACTATACGAGTGAAATTTTGAATAAATCACCGATAATACCCTGCCAACCCAAGAAAGTTCCTGATCTCAGTAACATTAGTGGCCTGCTTCCATTTCAATACAACCTGAACCTTGGAAAGGTGAACTGCTACACCGTCCTTAGAGATGACATGTTGTTCACAACCCCAAGTGTAGGGTCGCGATGTAGTAATAATCTCGATGAGACTGAAGTTGAATCCAAAGAGACTAATCTCATGAGTATTCTGAAAGCAACTAAAATTAGAACTAGAAAAAGATGTGAATTGAAATCTGAAATAAAAGGAAATAATTGTTTGAGATTTAATTAGAAACTTAAGAATTCATAGGTGGGAACTAGGGTTCCAAGGATCCACTTATAGCAATTAGGATGATACTATGCTTGATTCAAGGACACAACTGGAATCGGAGTCCTATCTTATCCAGTTGGAAGATATAGCAATAAAACCAAATCTGAACTTCTTTTGACCTAATTCTCGATGGATGAGAGTTATGAGGATTGGAAGTGATTCCATCACTTAGCCATGCCATGGAGATAATGACAAACAACAGGATATACCAATTCCACAAACATAGGAGAATTATAAAGATTAGAAGGGATTCCATCATCAACCATGCCCAAGAGACAATAGTGAACAACAAGATTACCTAATTTCATAATCTCAAAGCATGAAAAGAAGATACTTAAAGCTATTGCATATCTATTGTAATTTGAGTCACAACATACCATTTAAAACTAGAAGTATTCCTTAAAAATCAAACTGAAATCAAAACAAGTTCAACATAAACATGAATTAAAGTAAAGAAACATCCCATCACACTACAAGCTTCATCCCTTAGCCCTACCTAAGAGGTTTAGCCAACCATAAACATGATTGAACCAAAGTCTCTTAAATAAAACATGAAAACAACTATGGAAGAAGAGAAAAAACTCTTGGCAACTGCTTCTCCACCCTTTTGCTCCACTCCTCAAATGCTAGAAGATGCTTTGGAGCATCCTAAGGAGTCCTATTTAGAGTTGTGAAACTACAACTTTCACACCTAGTTGGAAACTCTAGAAACTACCTCAAATTTACACAGTTTGCTAAAATAGACTTCACTGTACATAGTTTTCCAAAATAGACTTCACTCTGTGCAATTTCCCAAAAAGAACTAGAGTTTTAGAATATGCTTTTTCAGGACATTTTCAGGAATATGGTTTTTTTAGGACAATTTCAAGATTACTTTTGTTTACTTCAAATCTTCGATTTTCTTCCTTTATCACTTGGTTTCCTTGGATCTTTAGTATGAGAATTCTTCAATATTTGCCTCTTAAGATCCATCCTTGGCTTTGGTGATTCTTGAGTATTAAATCTATGTTTTTAGTACCTTTTCCAATCTAAGATCCTAAATTCACCTTGCAATACAAACATGAGTAAAATAGGACGTTAAGTAGTATCATGTTCGTAAAGCCAAGATATAATTGGGAGATAATATGCAATATTTAACCCTCGACACAATCCCCAACTAGCATTTTGCTAGTCCTGAGCAAAGTATGTGAAAAATATTTTGAAACTAATGTATAATTTTCATAAGCTCAAGAGGTTTCAAAATCAATCCAAATAATAGAGTTTCAGAGTACATCAACATTAAGTCTTCTACTTTCCTAAACTCTAGCACTTGGTAACTTTCGTAATCAAGTTCAAAGCATTAATCCATCAATTAGAACAATTCCAAACATTGTGTTTTATAGGTGCATAATGAAGTCTAGACTTATCACAATCAAAGGTTCAATTCTTCATTTTCATGATAACATTGATAATCCAAAGAGCATTCAAGACAATCAAAACTTTCCTTACAATTCATCTTTTAATTTCCTCTTTTATTCCTCCAGCTTTTGATTTTTCCATCGATGGCTTTCACACTATGTCAACCTTTTTAAAGATCTTTAATAAGTGGCATTTTCAAAGACAACTATTTTTTTTAGCTAGGTATTATTATTATTATTATTATTATTATTATTATTAACATGATGGAAAAATTCCCCAGGTTGGTTCCTTCTATGCTAAATAATCACCAGGTTAACAATTCAATATTGATTGAAGCTTTAATGTGAAAGCTAGATGTGCCATATGACATCATGACTCGAACAATGTTTAAAACTCCTAATCATGGATTAATAATTTAAACTTACTTTGAAATCTCCAAGTAACTGAATCTATGAGACATAAATCATCTACATTAAGTGTCTTAAACTTCAATTATTTTTAAAAAAAAATTCATAATTTTTGCTCAAAGACTAAGAAAACAACTAATTAGTTTACCTAATCTCATATCTCCAACCTAAAATCTACATTATCCTCAATGTAAAAGAAATAAGCATGTAATGCAAAAGAGGCAACGAAAAGAAAAAGGGAAGTAATAGGAAGATAGTACCTGAAGAAGGAATTTTGAGGCTTTTCTAATGATCTCAGTACGAAGATGGGTAGCACAAAAGACTCAAACAGATGATAAGAAAACTATATTAAAATGATGAAAAACAGTAAACCTAACTACACCTCTGTCAAACTAGGAAGTCAATCCTAGTAAACAGGATCATTCAGAGTTATGGACATGTCCTCTGAATCAAAATTTTCAATAAATAGCTTTAAACGATGTCCATTCACTTGGAAATCATTATCATTATTTGGATTCCTAATCTCGACAGCCCCATGAGAATAGACATTAGTAATAGTGAAAGGGTCGGTCCAACGAGATCGGAGTTTACCCAGAAAGAGATGTAACCAAGAATTATACAAAAATAATTTCTGATAGGGTGTGAATGATTTTCAAAGATTTTGTTGGTCATGAAACACTTTCATCCTATCCTTGTAAATTCTCGAGTTCTCGTACGCATCATTCTGGATCTCTTCAAGTTCATTCAATTGAAGTTTGCGCAGCGAGCCAGTGTTGTCCAAATTGAAATTTAGATTTTTGATAGCCCAATAGGCCCTATGTTCCAACTCCATATACAAGTGACAAGCCTTCCCATAGACAAGTCTAAAGGAAGACATTCCAATAGGAGTCTTAAATGTAGTACGGTAAGCCCATAAGGCATCGGTCAATCGGATTGACTAATCCTTACAGTCAGGGTTAACTATCTTTTCCAAAATGTGTATAATATCCCTATTGGAAATCTCAGCTTGCTCACTTGTCTGTGGGTGGTATGGAGTTCTCACCTCATGAGAGATTTCATATTTCTTCATTAAGTTCGCAAATGGCCTATTATAAAAATGTGAGCCCTACCAATGATGGCTTGAGGCGTTCTGACCTGGGAAATGATGTTTTCTTTTAAGAATTTAATGACCATTTAATGGTCATTGTTCCGGCATGGAATCGCTTCGACCCATTCAGTGACATAGTCTACTACTAGCAAAATGTATAAATTTCTAAAGGATTGGGGGAATAGTACCATGAAATCGATACCCCAGCAGTTAAATGCTTCAATGATCAGAATGGGATTCAAAGACATCATATTTCAATGGGACAATGCTCCCAATTTCTGACAATGCTTACAAGCTTTACAGAACTCATGAATATCCTTGAACATAGTGGGGCTAGTAAAAGCCGCACTGTAGAATTTTGGTCGTGGTCTTTTTAGCAGAAAAGTAACCACCACATGCCTAAGAATGACAGAAGGAGATGACACTTTGGTGTTCATTGTCTAGCACATATCTCCTTAGAATTTGGTCTGGTCAATATTTGAATAAATATGGATCTTCTAGAAGAACTTGTGTACCTTAGTAAAAAAATTATTCTTATCTTGAGCAGTCCAATGTGTTGGTGTGAAACCCGTGGTAAGATAATTAGTAATATTAGCAAAACAAGGTGAGTGGGAGACTTTAAATAACTGTTCATCAGGGAACATGTCATTTATTTGTGTCGTCTCAAGAGAATCAGGGAGATCAAGGTAGGAAAAATGGTCAGCTACTACATTTTTTACTCCCTTTTTATCTTTTATTTTCAAATCAAATTCCTAGAGTAGAAGGATCTATCTTATCAAGCGGGGCTTAGCATCATTCTTAGAAAGAAGATACTTGAGCATCGCATGATTAGTGTAGATGATGATCTTAGATCCGATCAAGTAGGTGATGATCTTTTCATAATCTCAAAGCATGAAAAGAAGATACTTAAAGCTATTGCAGATCTATTATAATTTGAGTCAGAACAAACCATTAAAAACTAGAAGTATTCCTTAAAAATCAAACTAGAATCAAAATAAGTTCAACATAAACATGAATCAAAGCAATAAAAACATCCCATCACGCTACAAGATTCACCCCTTAGCCTTAGCTAAGAGGTTTAACCAACCATAGACATGATTGAAATAATGTCTCTTAAATAAAACATGAAAACAACTAAGGAAGAAGAGGCAAAACTCTTGGTGATGGCTTCTCCACCCTTTTGCTCCACTCTTCAAACCATAGAAGATGCCTTAGAGCATCCTAGGAAGTCCTATTTATAGTTATGGAACTTCAACTTTCGCACCTAGTTGGAAAACTCTAAAAATTACCTCAAATTTATGCAGTTTGCTAAAATAGACTTCACTATGCACAATTTTCTAAAATAGACTTCACTCTGAGCAATTTCCTAAAAAGACCTAGAGTTTTATAATATGATTTTTCAGGACAATTTCAGGAATATGTTTATTTTCAGGATAATTTCAGGATTCCTTTTCTTCACTTCAAATCTTCGATTCTCTTCATTCATCACTTGATTTCCTTAGATCTTTGGTATGTGAATTCTTCAATCTTCACCTCCTAAGATCTATCCTTGACTTTGGTGATTCTTGAGCGTTAAATCCATATTTTTAGCACCTTTTTCAATTCAAGTTCTTAAATTCACCTTGCAACACAAACATGAGTAAAATAGGACATTAAGTAGTATCATGTTCGTAAAATCAAGATATAATTGGAGGATAATATTCAATATTTGACCCTCAACACATGCCCAAGAAACTTAACTTCCTCCTACTAGAACTCTTACTTTTCTAACTTTGCATATAACTAGTGATCGCGCAAGGACTGCAAGGCTACTCGTAGATGATGCTCCTGCCCCTCTCGGGTGCAGGAATATATAAGGATGTCATACATGAAAACCACTACTAACTGGTCAAGGTAGGGACAGAATACTTCGTTCATCAATTGCATGAATACAGTTGGGGCATTAGTTAGTCCAAAGGACATTACTAGGAACTCAAAGTGGCCATAACGGGTGCAAAAAGCTGTCTTAGAGATGTCCTCCTCTCGGACTCGGACCTGGTGGTATCCTGATCATAGGTCAATCTTTGAGAAGAATTGTACTTCTCTGAGATGGTCAAATAAGTCATCGATCCTTGGCAGTGGATACTTATTCTTGATAGTCACCTTGTTCAGCTCTCGATAGTCCATGTAGAGTCTCAACGATCCATCCTTCTTCTTAACAAACACCACGGGTGCACCCCACGGTCAATTACTGGAACGAATGGATCTCCTTCAGCTAGGCCTGTAACTCCCTTAGTTCCATAGGTGTCATTCGGTATGACACCTTTGAAATTGGCATGGTGCCGGGCATTCAATCTATACAGAACTCGACTGGCCTTCTAGGAGGCAGACCCGAAATATCTTGGAATACATCCGTGTACTCCCACACGATCGGGACTTGTTTGACTCTTTTGGACACCTCTTCTTGCAATAGGCAGGCTACCAATGCTTTCAATGATTTCTCCTTCTATGAGGCTCTGTATTGGAATTGTGACTGTTCGGGTATAGAGAAGGTGACTTTCTTTTCAAAATGTTTAGAGTGGCATGATACATAGCCAATCAATCCATGCCCAGAATAACCTCTTGCTCTAACATTTTTAGTACTAATAAGTCGGCAGGCAAGGTATGATCCCCAATAACTATTGGGCAGCCTTTACACTTCAATCCTAAGGTAGAATGTTCCCCTAAAGGTGTTACTACTGTCAATTCATTCACTAACTGTTCAGGCTCTAATCCCAACATGTCTACACATGCTGATGAGATAAAAGAGTGTGATGCGCTGGAGTCAAACAATACACAAGTAGGAGAAGAAAAGATAATAAGCATACCCTTGACTGTTTCTTCTGACGACTGCAGGTCCGCCTGCTGAAGAGCATATACGCGCAGTGGTGCTATTTGAGTAGGCCCTCTTTGTTAATGCTGGGGTGGTCGTTGGGGAGGTTGTAGAAAATGAGGGCGATCTTTATGTTGTTGCAATTAGTGAGGAGATGGCTGCTGATGATGAGGTTGGAGTGCTGAAGGTCTCTGAGGGTAAGGGCGAGTCAGTTGCTACTATCGGTATGGAGGCCTTTATTGCGAGTGTTGTCGATCAATGGAGGCTTTTGGTGGGTTAGGACAGGATTTAACTTGATGTCCAACTCCACCACACTGATAACACTGTCCCTAAATAACTGCCTCTGCAACTCTCTTTGGAATCATTGAGCAACGGGTCCCTGCCTTTCTAGTCATTTTGTGGCATGCATCTGACCATCAGGGACTACCTTTCTCTTGTCATTATGTCCGTTCTCCAATGTGGCTGCTCTCTACCATTACTATGCTCTTCCAAATCAAACTCAATAATCTTAGCCCGGTCCACAACTTCTTCAAATGTGGGAAGACGAAGGGGTAATACTTTGTCGCACAGACTTCCATGTAGCCCTTTCTCGAACTTCCTCGCCTTCTTACTTGAACTCTTGTCCAAATAGGGGGAAAAGCGGGACAGCTTTACGAACTTGCCCTCGTATTGGGCCACTGTCATCATTCCTTGCTCTAAGAATTAGAATTCAAAGGCCATCATCTCTTGAACACTTTCAAAAAAAAAATTGATCAAATTGCTCAATGACAGTGTCCCATGTCCAAACTATACACTTGAACTATGTAATACCCACAACCTAGTAGTATCTGAACCATACATTTCGATACGCTTTGTTCGTCAGATGTTGCAGACAGGACCCGAACCTACCACGCAAGTACAAATCCTAGTGATTGGAACTCCACGAAATCAAAACCTACGTCAACATGACTATGCCGTTTCCATGAACCCATCCGTACCCTTCGTACACTAATACACGTGCCCGATCCTGAGTTATCACGTGAAGAACAATAATGTTCATGTGCGCAAGTAGCATTGAAAATGACCTAAATAGTGTCACAAATTACTCATTTTTCTAGAAAATCCATAAGCACATTAAGCCCTTTAATCAAGTTTTAATGGTATTATAATATAACCATAAACTAGATTAACCTATCATTGTTAGATTCCAATAAAGGTATGGAATACTTTTCCATAAAGTCAATGAATCTCCTTGATTTAAGGAGAGGGAGCCACCTCATATGTTATAGAGAATGATTAAGTTTTAATTAATGAGGCTTAAGGAATATAATCAATAGGTTAGATGCAGTAAAGATTACTTATTTAACCTAAGGAAGTGACATTAAATAAAAGTCAACAAAATCCCTTATTTTAAGGGATGTTTGCCAACACATCATTTTCTAGAAACAATTTAGACTAATTTAAGAATGATTAATGCTATATATTTAATAAAGCCAAAACAATGATTATATTAAAATTGATAAAGTGTATGGAACAAAAGTCAAGATTCTTTCCTTAAATCAAGGGGAACCAAGTATATTGTCCCCCCACTTTTCTAGAAAGTAACCTTGTGCTTGATTAGGAAGTGATTAAGTCCCTTAATTCATGATTAGTTGGGACAAATGACCCTTGAAATACGGAGGAATTTCCACATGCACCCTAACCTAGAAAACTCATATTAATTCCCCTCTTGTGTATAAATAGACATTCCCTTGGGGACCTTAGTGCTGGAATTCTATCCCCTCCTTGAGAGAGAGAGAGTTGGGCCACACATAAAGGTCATCCATCAAGTCCATCCAACTCATCAAAGGTGATCAACACCCTTAATTTAGGTGAGTACACCCCCCTTTTCACCTAGTCTTTTGTTCCTTTATGATATGGAGGATAATGATCATGATGCTGAGATGTTATTGATGGAGATGATAATGTGGGACCCATTAATAGTGGGCCCCACTAGAATATTTGTTAGCCATCCAACCAGTTCATAAGGTTAAATAAACCTGGCTTTGATACCACCTTTGTCACGCCCCAAATCTGGCGTCCTATACTATTACTACATAGTTCCAGACGTAGTACGCGATGGGTTGAGCTCCGAGTTCAGCACCTGGTGCTCATACACCAAGTTCTGAGTTCGGTGCCCGACTATAAATTTTAAGGGATTTTTTTTTTTTTTTTGTGTAGTATCATAACAAGGACAAGTATCTACCATACGCAAAGTAACATTTCCATTACACAGTCATTTCATACATATTCAGCTCACATACATCACATATACATTTAAAAACCCCAAAAGACAATTCCAAAAGGAAAACATGATTCCTATGATCTATTTATAACCCTTCAATCTTTTAGTCTTTCTTCACGTCCATACCTAGCAAAAAAAAGGGAAAGGAAGCTTTAGGCTTATAAAGCCTAGTGAGTACATGTGTGTGCAATGTGTCCTACATGCAGTTCAATAAATATGCCATGAATGACTCGTGCGAGATGGGTGACATGTAATAGCAGAGATATGGTACTGATGTCAAAGCAAAGTAATGCATGTATGATATGATCGTATTATGGAATAGAGATATTAACACTATCGGACCAATACCACAGTCATAACCGTATAATACGTATTTGTAATCATATAATCATTATCATGCTATCATGCCATATCACGGCAACTGCATGTCTCGAAAAACACCATGGTCGGCACCCATGCACATCGGGCATTAGTAATCGACCTCACATACCCACCCTGCGATGGACTTCCACCTGGCATTCCAGTCGCAGACCTCATTCGCGCTTCTCTTGGCCGGCAGGTTAGACCAGTCCCTGTTTGCACCTCAGCTCTTAAGCAAGTTAGACCCACCTCTTCTCAACCCGACCTTGATAACGGCAGTCAAATCCATGACCCATATATCCACTTGGCTCGACGATGAGGCATCCCTAGCTAACATCGGGGTTTAGGGACTTTCGACCCAAGGGATTTCTCTCTACCCCTACTACTTCACACTTTCGGTGTCCTATTGCTTTTAGGGATAACCCAAATCATAATCATAGATACCCATTTCACCATCAATATCCAACTCATGTTATATAGCACGACTGTGGTATTTTCATCATCATGTATGTCATGATTATGCATGGATTCAAGTAATTATGTTAAAGCATACATTCAAGAGCATTTAGTATGCATGTAATGCCATGAGTCTAGAGTTTGCTTAGCCCTTAAGATAGAAAATTAATATATCGTCAAGTGCTACTATTAGCTATATCAATTCCATAGTCATGTGATCTAACTGAAAAAAGCATATCTTATGTGTGGATGGATACACATACCATCTTACCTATTACCAACAACTACCTAACCAAGTAAATCATCACCATCATCATCATGTCATCTTGCCAATAGATGGATCCTACCAATGTGACTTCTGCACTTACCCCAGACTATGTGTGGGGCATGCGATCCTATAAGTTCAAGTGTAGGTCTCACTTAGTGATCCAATTAACAAGTTCTCAAAAAAGTAGGCGTTTGATCTCCAAGCATTCAATGGTGTGGATCCAATTCCACAAGTAGGTGGGCCCAATAAGTTAAGGTAACGTGCATAATTCTAGGTTATGCCCAACGCGTACGGGTAATGGACTTTCAAAGTATTTGGGGTTCTTGTGGTACAACCCACATAAGATTTATCTTAATTTAGGGTTGTGGTTGATGGTTCCACAACACGGAAGGCACCACACCAATATTTTACACCTTTCACATCATATTGAGCCTACTAGCTACGCACACAAGTAACCAAGAAAAGAACCAACTAATATGGATTATACAATCCAAATTGGGCATCACTAGGTCTGGTCCAATTGACTAGTGTTAGTGTGCAAAGCATGCTGCCCACTAGGCAGTGGGCCTACCTAAGGGGCCTAAGGAAGGTACCATGATGGGCTTCCTAGTCCTAAGTTTTTCTCTTAGTATTGGGCCCGATTGGGCCTTATATTTCCTTCATTTAATGAGCCCAAGGCCTCTTTTGACGTAGGAGAAACAATTGGGCAGCAAGGGTTGTCTGCTACTTATTCCACAAGTTAAGGCAACACTCATTTTACAACAAACACTAGATAGGCCTTACAAGATGGAGATATGTCACACACAAAAAAGGTTCACATAGGATTTTGGGTCAATCATCACTTGAGAATTTATTTTTAGGGCCTAGAAATTCCACCAGTTGCCTTGGAAAGGAGGTTGAGTCCATGGATGTGGCCCTATACGAATTCGAATTAAACAGAATTTCAGCGTAAAATTGGTTCTGGACCATTTTTTAGTCTCATTTGTGATCACATGGGGCTCATTTCTATCGAAGGAAAAATGTAATTTGGTAGCCTTATATATGGGCTTCAAAACCCATAATGTATCCCTCCTTAATCATGCATATAGAATTGTTTATGAAGGCTCAAACATGGGTGCTTGGAAGAGTTGTGCAGAAAAAAGAAAAAAGAAAAAAAAACAGTTCAGAATTGGTTTTGGCCATTTTTGGATGCATCCCACGATTACATGAAGTCATATTCCGGTGTACTGTTAGCTGTGTTGGTAGAACTATGTATTTACTTTTAAAACCATAAGGTATGGCCTACTGAATGCATACATACAATTTTTGGCACAAGGATAAACATTGGTGCTTGGAATTTCTGCACAGAAATATCCTGCGCTACTCTGTTGGTCCCATTTTAGGACTTAATTCCTGATCAAGTGGGGTCTGTTTGGGCCCAAGTAAAGCATTATTCCTCCAGACATAGGTACAAGATAGGAGTTCCCGGTGGTAGTCCCTACATATCTTACACATGGGACCCACCACATGCGCCCAAAGTTGGCAGAAAAGTCATAAAATCAGACAGTTCTGTAATAAATAACAAGCATAAATGAAGATGTGTACAATACGTAGATCAAGGTGGGTCCATCCAAGTTCATGTGACCTTATGAACTGGTTGGATGGCTAACAAATATTCTAGTGGGGCCCACTATTAATGGGTCCCACATATCAGCTCCATTAATAACATTTCAATATCATGATCATTATCCTCCATATCATAAAGGAACAAAAGACTAGGTGAAAAGGGGGGTGTACTCACCTAGATTAAGGGTGTTAATCACCTTGGATGACTTGGATGGACATGATGGATGACCTTGATGTGTGGCCCAACTCTCTCTCTCTCTCTCTCTCTCTCTCTCTCTCTCTCTCTCTCTCCCAAGGAGGGGATAGAATTCCAGCACTAAGGTCCCCAAGGGAATGTCTATTTATACAGAAGAGGATAATTAATATGAGTTTTCTAGGTTAGGGTGCATGTGGAAGTTCCTCCTTATTTCAAGGGTCATTTGTCCCAACTAATCATGAATTAAGGGACTTAATCTCTTCATAATCAAGCACAAGGTTACTTTCTAGAAAAGTGGGGGGACAATATACTTGGTTCCCCTTGATTCAAGGAAAGAATCTTGACTTTTGTTTCATGCACTTTATCAATTTTAATATAATCAATGTTTTAGCTTTATTAAATATACTTATATGGCATTAATCATTCTTAAATTAGTTGAAATTGTTTCTAGAAAATGATGTGTTGGTAAACATCCCTTAAAATAAGAGATTTTGTTGACTATTATTTAATGTCACTTCCTTAGGTTAAATAAGTAATCTTTACTACATCTAACCTATTGATTATGTTCCTTAAGCCTAATTAATTAAAACTTGATCATTCTCTATAACATATGAGGTGGTTCCCTCTCCTTAAATCAAGGAGATTCTATGACTTTATGGAAAAGTATTCCAGACCTTTGTTAGAATCTAATAATGATGGGTTAATCTAGTTTATGGCTATATTATAATACCATTAAAACTTGATTAAGGGGCTTAATGTGCTCATGGATTTTATAGAAAAATGAGTAATTTGTGACACTATTTAGGTCATTTTCAATGCTCTTTATACACATGAACATTATTGTTCTTAACGCAAAACTCAGGATCGGGGGCGTGTATCAGTGCATGAAGGGTACAGATGAGTTCATGGCGACGACGTGGTCATGTTGATGTAGGTTTTGATTTCACGGAGTTCTGATCACTAGGATGTGTACTTACATGGTAGGTTCGGGTCCTTCTGCAACGTCTGACGAACGGCGCGTATCAAAATGTATGGTTCTGATATTACTAGGTTGCAGGTATTACACCTTGCTTTATGCTTGATATGGTATTACACACCTCATGTATAGTGGTTATGATCATATGTTATCATATCTCATTCGCATCATGTGTGGATGACTTGGATGATGGCTAATTGATGATTTTTTGTTGGCAAATTGATGATTTTTTACTGCCTATGCGTGGCAAGGTAGCATTGACGACTTTACAACTTTTGGCATTTTCAGGGGACCCATAAGAGATGAGGCCGCTTTGCATGTATGCACAACTTGCATGACATGGTTACATGACTCGGATGATGGTCTACTACATTCACCCATTACATGATGTAAGTTCTTATACTTAGAGCACATTTTAGTTTGTCTAATTTCGTAGTCCGGTTATGATTGTAAGCTCGACTAAAGACAAGCTATCAACTCGATTAAGCATTTGGAAAGAAGGCTCAACATCTTAAAGGAAGACTTTTATGATTCGAGGTTCAGAACACTTCATATGGGTCAACCTACAGGTGGTATAAACCTAGGTTGGCCATAGGTTAAGTGTATTTCACTCACGTATATTTATAATCATATTTTATGTTAAATACATTTAAGTTAAGCCAGCCCAAAGTCTGGTTCGGCCAGCCTAACCTGTTGGGCCAACCCTACAATATTCGGTAAAAAAGACAGATCTTAAAAAGATCTTTTTGCGGTAGGTTCAACCAGTCCAACCTGGGGTTCGGCCAGCCCAAAGTGGTTTCGATCAAGTTTCCAGCAATGGAACAAAATCAAATCTTGGACTAGTTAAGCCAGCCAAAGCTCTTGTTCGGCCAGCCCAACCTCCTGTTCGGTCAACCCAACCTCCTGTTCGGCCAGCCAAAGATGGGCTTAGGCCAGCCAAAGAATTGAAAGATTTTATCTCGAGATTTCCAGATTCTGATTGGAATGTGATCTTTGAAGTTCGGCCAGCAAAATTGAATCTTGGGCTAGCCAAACTACATAGATCCTTGGCTATAAATAGAGGCTTTCTCTTACTCTTTAAACCACGAAAATTCATAGCCTTATATTGTGTTGTAAAGAGAGATCCTTCAAGTCTCCTTAAGCTATTTGTGTTATAAGTCATATTTTATTATTAGCTTATTCTATTCTCCTTCTCAATGTTAGATTAAACTATTTTTTATAGTGTAATCCATACTCTACTTTAAGAATAGAGAGAATCAAATATGCAGCAATAGGGTTTCATTCATTTCATTAAAAATCTATTAAATCCCTTTATATCTTTTTGGGTTGAACTCATACAATGACTTTATCAATATCCCAAGAAGAACATCGCAACGACTTCGACTCGCTAAATTGAAGATAAGTACTATCTTTTATTTTATTTCAGTTTAGGCTTTTCCGAGATAGTCCGAAAATCTCAGCGGGTTTATTTGTAGTGACCCGGTAAAATCACAAGTGGGTTTGATTGTGATAGCCCATGAAAATCGCAATAACTCTATAAGGTTGCTAAGGTGATCCTAGAAAACCTTGAAATAGTGAAAGCCAAAATTGCGAGGGTAGTAATTTTGGGAGTGGAGTAGGTTGCATTAAGACACCAAACCACTATAATGTTTTTTATGCATTATGGTGATTGGATTTTATTATTTGTGTTATTGTGCTTTTCTTATTCTTTACAATTAGTTTGATATTTTGATTTTAAAGACGTCGTGATATAAGGTTGTCCTATCTAAATCTTTTAGGTATAAGGTTGTCCTACGAACTATTTAATATCAAGAATTCAATACTTTGTAAAATTGTATTATATTGATTTAGATAATGAAATCAAAATCAAAATATTCAAATAATGAAGAAAATATTCAAATACTTTGTAAAATTGTCCTACAAAATCAAAATCAAAATATTCAGATAATGAAGAAAATGAAGATGACATGGCTATGCTTGCTAAAAAATTTTACAAGATTTTAAAAAATAAAAATAGATCTAATTTTCAAAAATCGATTGACAAAAGAAAAGGAAATTAGAAATCTAAATTTAAAGACTCTCAATGTTTTAATTGTTCTGAATATAGGCATCTACTCTCAGTGTTTCAACTGTTCTGAATATGGGCATCTAGCTAGAAAATGTCCTACGAAGGATAAATCTAAAAGAAGAGGCATGATCGCCACATTGGATGAATCGTCAGAATCTGAATCCGATTAAAAAACTGACGAATCAGATCATGAAACTGAAAATGATCAAAAGGAGTTTATGTAAAGCCTATATCCTAGTCTGTATCATTCCTTAGACTCATGCGGTCTTTCCGGTCGAATTCCGGCAACCCACGACCTATAATCGGCATTTGATCGCGACCCTAAGTCGCATCTTATAGATATGAGTCAACTTTACCTGAGATTTGTACCCTTGTGACCGCGCCGTCGCCGCGGTTCCAAAACCGCATCTCACGCGTCAATGCGATGCCCAGGCCAGGAGTTGTGGGCTCGCGCATATTTCGAAAAAATACCGCGTATTTGTAAAACCCAAGAGAATCTCTACCAAACATCACATTAATCAATCAAGTACAACCCATCACTCACCCATACCTCTCTCTTCCCCAAAGTCAACACAACCCATACCTCTCAAGTCAAGTACACCCATCACTCACACTCATCACTCACCCATCACACTCATCTCTCTCTTTCCGTACATCTCCTCTCTCTCTCATTTTCTCCACCAATTTTCCAAGCAACCTAAGAGAGGAGAGACTGTCCAAGCTTTAAGAGAGCAAGAAGCCAAGTGTGTGGCCCACTCCCTACCCTATATCTCTTAATCCAACCCTTCAATCTTCATCTCCCACCATGAAAGTTGAAGCCAAGAAGCCTAGCATTCCAAGGAGCCTAGAAGATCCAACGGTGGGTGTTCATGGCATTAGATCTTGATTGTGATTTAGGGTCCACATGATTTTTTAAGCCCATCTTGATGTATGCATGTACATGGAGGAGATCATAGTGGCGGAGCTCCTCCCATCTCCGTTGTTTCTTTCTCTCTCTCTCACTCACTCTTTATCTCTCTTTCCCATCTTGTGGCCCACCATGATGTATTTTTTCCATGCCATCCACCGAACGGATCACCTTGCTGTCCAATAGTGGGACCAACCACGCTGTCCAAATGGGCCTGCATGAACGGCCAGTCACACAGGCCCAATGGAAGGGAAAAACATAAAGATCAATTAGATCCCAAGCTGGGTGGGCCACCTACATGCACCCCACTGATACACATGTTGCATCCATGTCATCTCCTTTTGTGGGACACCATCTGTCCAGTCTCCCTATTTGCCCACTCATGGATAGACCTGCATGAATGGAGATCACAAAGATCATTTTGGTCCATCTAGTGGGCCACCCATGTGGACCCCACCATACCTGTGTTGTGCCCCCACTGTCTAACATTGGACGGTGCTAAACGCACCTGATATATGTGTTTTACCCACCGTCTAGCTGGGATGGTGGGACCCACCAGATGTATCGATTTAATCCACATCGTCCAGCGATTCTGTGGACCCCACCTTGATATAGGTGTTGTACTCATACCATCCAGCAATTCCATGGAACCCACCGTGATATGTGTTAAATGCACACCATGCATCCAGGGGGCCCTCATGATGTATGTGTTTCATCCTTACTATCCAAAACTCAGGACATGGGACCCACCTTGATGAAGGTGTTTATTCCACCATTCATGCACGTGGGCCACGTGATATAAGTATCTTGCATCCAAGCTGTCTGTCCAGGGCCTAGACGCTGGGGCATTTCATATAAATAAATTTATATATATATATAATATAATATTATTATTATATTATTTTATGGTGGGCCCCACGTGGGACCCACCTGATGTGGAAAATGGATTGGCTTGTGTACCTCACACAGCTATATAGCTGCTGTAAATGACATCAGCAACTTCCGTGGGTCTATGTTTATCCACACCGTCCATTGACAGTGGGACCCACCTTTGATATATGTGTTATATCCACCGTCCATCTCTGGACGGTGGGGACCACCATTATATATGTGCTTTATCCCTGCCGTCCAGAGGTTTGGGACCGTGGGGCCTGATGTATGTGTCTCTGTCCATGCTGTCCACACGCGGACGGCGGGACCTACATGATGTAGGTATTGTATTCACACCGTCCACCCTATTTTTAGATTATTTTGAAGCTCACCATGATATGTAATATGTTTTATCCTCGCCATCCACCTGTTTTACATCCACGTCGTCCATCTGTTTTATATTCACATCGTCCATCTAATTGTGTGACCCACCTCTGATGTATGTACAGCCTCGCTGCCCATCTATTTTGGTTGGGATGTGGGGCCCAGATAATGTATATCCACCAACCGTTTGCTGGACGGGTAGGGCCCACCTTGTAATGTGTTGTACATTCACACTGTCCATCCACATGGCCCTCACGTGATGAACATGTTTGACCCAAGCTATCCATCTGATGGGGCCCATTTGAAATGTGCATGACCCATCTATTCATATTGGGATAACCCATAATGTTGGCCCCTATTGGTTACTAGTAGGATTGTTTTAATCTTGGAGTTCATCTATGGACCCTGCCCTATTAATAGGCCGGTTATCGATACCAATTACGAGTATACTTAGCATAGTATCATGATACATGCCCATATGCATCATCTGCATGCTTGTGATGAGACATGGTTGACCATTGCAAATGCCTTCTGGCAAGTTGTTTATGGGACTCCCTGATAGGCGGTGTTGTCCCTCATGAGCACACGGTACACGTAGGGTTGATGCATGACTGGATTGTATGACTCATGCATCTTGCATTGTTTGATGTGGTTACTATACGCCCTAGCGATATGTAACACCTCGTACTTTCTAGTACTCAAGTGTTACCATGTAGATTAATTTAAAATAAACAAATATATATATATATATATATATATATATATATATATATAATGCAACCTAAATATGTACACTATGAAATGTATATACTTTGTAAAGATTTAAAATTTTCATGATAAAATGACATGTATGTATTTAATGTATATAAGATATTATGAAAATAATATTATATTAAATAAACATAATGAATAATAATTTCACAACATAAAATCAAATTATAAATAATAATGTCGCATTGAATGTCTTTTATAAGTATGTATACAAAAAGTATTAGATACTTTAATGGAATTGTATATTATTTAACAATATTATCAAATACAAATATAATTTTGATTAAACGTGATATTGTACAATATTTAATTCATTTACACGTATAATTTGATATTGTATACTATGAATTATGTATATTAATGAATGTGTGAACAACAACATGTAATTAGTAGTATGTTAATATTAAAATTTTATTTATATATATGTGTGAGATTTTAAACATTTTAATTATAAGTAATATACAAAAATAATAATAAAATTATATTAATATTAGTATCGGTTAGTAATATATGATGAGAGCCTTACAAATGGCCCATTATTATCTTTTGACCGTTGACGTCCAACTTCGGAATCATCCGACCACTAAATTGACGAGAAACCACCATACGGCTACAAATCACGTTGTGGGCCCCACCTAGGCATTTCATCGGCTTGATCTTTAGTCAAGGCCCCAAAATGAGGCCTTCTAAGATGAACGGGTAATGTGGATTTATCACAAACATCGTGGTGGACCCCATACCAGTGCGTGTGTGCATCAGGGGAGGTGCACCTGCTATGCACTGGATTAAAGGAACCAGTCAAAATGCATCTGACCCAGATTTCCTAAAGAAGGAAAATCTCCTTCTCCCGCCAGCCTCTGTTTCAAATGGACTGTCCCGTTTGTGCTGATCCATGGGCCATAGTCATCACCCGCTTGGACGATCTAAACCCAGTCCATTTTGCATGTTGGGATGCGTGTGTATGCGTACAATCCTTGGTACAAACAGACCCTACAGACACTCATTTCTAAAAATGAAAAATGTTTTCCATATGCCACGAGGACGATCTGCGTGAGCCTAGCTCCCAATCATCTCAGCCCTCTAGCTGGAAAAATCCAAACCGTCCAACCTAGGGCGTCACTCCCTCAATGCCAGAAAGAGAAAACCATGGCCGGTTTTACTGCGCCATTTGTTTGTAAATACCACCCATCAATGGGATAAATTGGGGCCATTTATTCTCATTCAACGGGCTAGGAGAGCTAGGATATTCTATAAGGAGTGCCTCTTTCCCATCCATTGCAAGAAACCCTAGAAAACTCGCCGTTTTTGTCCGAGCAAGAACCCACCAGCAAAACGCCTTTGGAGCTTCGATCTCAAGCTCCCACGAGCTCCTATGGGTTTATTCCAATCATCCAGAGCAGTGGAATCAAGAAAGGCCCATCGATTTGAGAAACACCATTAGAGTTGGGCCATCTTCCCTGGCCAAACCCAACCAGATGACCTGCCAACAGCCACATTCAGGGTGTGTCTAGGCCGTCGATCCAGGGATGGTGGATGTCCAGTAAAAGAAAAGAAAAGAAGAGAATAGAGAAGGAAAGGAGAGGAAGAGAGTTCGAGATACGTGGTGGGGTGGTGTTGCACTACTGTCGAATGCAAGGATCCCCACACCAGCCTGACTCCAGCTGAGTCATGGACTTGGTCAGACTCAGCCAGCTAGGGTCCTGACCTTGCTGGTCGCTGCAACAGAGGGAAGGAAGAAGAAGGCCATGGAGTGAGAGAGAGAGAGAGAGAGAGAGAGAGAGAGAGAGAGTTTGTGTGTTGGGGTGGTGCGGCTGCACCATCAACAAGCTGTTGCACTAGCTTGACCTGAGCCGAGCTAGCTGGGTCGGGTTGTGAGTATCGGGCTTGGTTCGGTCCGTGTTGGGCATGAGTCTGGTCTAGTCCAGATGTTTCTGGATTTCCAGCAGATGGAAAATGGAGAAAGAAGAAAAGGAGACAGGAAGAGAAAGAGAAGAGGAAAGGGAGTTGAGTCTTGACTCACTACCGAGTTAACTCGCTGGAGTGGGTGTTAGGCCACACTTAAATACTGCTGAGGTATAAAACACTCTAAGTATCGTTAGGTTTGATTATTTAAATAGACATTATTAGATTATTTATGCTATAACTAGCTATTATAATGAAAGGTTGTAATTATCAAATAGTAGATCTTAGTGTTTATTATCCTCATTAACGCTACTATAATTATTACAAATTATTGAATATAGTTAATCATCGGTAGGGTAATTTTGCTTGTATTAGTATTATGGATATTAGATATTAACATTTATCATGCTATACTTATTTTGTCATTGTAGGTTATTGACAATAAGATTAGCATTGTTAACGTTAATAGACAATTATTATTACTTTTACTTCATTCTAATATTATGATGAATTAATTGTATGAGTTAGGTTTCAAACTCTAAACCAAAGCCTAAAGTTAGATCAGTGGATGAAACCCTGAGTCTAAGTAACCTAAACCATAAGTTATGATCCTAATCATATAAATTGATAAGTTGTTCTCTAAGATATCACTATAGGTTCCTTTTACTGTTGTTATTACTATCATGAGTCATTATTAGTATCATTATTCCTGTGTTGTTAGATAATTTAATATAATATTAGCCATTGTAATATTCTCAGAATTAATAACTAATTTATTTATTAATTTTACTCATTCATTACTCCCATTAACAATACCATTAATGGCCACACGAAATGGAGTTCAAATTCCATAATCAAAACTTAGAATCTAAACCTATAACTAAACCCTAGGGCAAAACCCTAAACCTAGGTTATCTGAACCCTAGGTTATGATCTTAACCATAGGAAACGTATAAAAGTTGTATCTAAACATACAATTTTACAATTCATGGTGGGATTGATTCTAAGGGCACACGTGCTTCCTAGCAACATTAGTGGCGATCCAAAGGTGATGATTCTTCCCCTTGAGCTTTCCATTTTCTCATTAGCTTAAGTGATAGTTTTCATTTTAATTTTGATTGATAATTGATATCTTCATGTTATAGTCACATGCATTAATTATTGGCATTGAATTGCTATATTACATGCTTATTATTAATCATGCATATTTATTTCATATTTGTGGATTAATTATGGAATGCTTATGCAACTTAAACTAGTACATCAGTGGGAAACCCACACTTATAAATGCACACCTATACTTGGAATGTAACCCGATTAGTTGTGATTGAAATGGACCTTCGACTTAGTGGTTATGGAGTGGTGCTTTAAATTGATCAATGATGTGGGCTTACCATCCAGTGTTACTGTGTCCAATGGTTTTTAAAGATGGTCTTTTGTCGCATGGTTTTGATACTCGCCCTATGTGGCTTATTTTGATACTCGCCCTATATGGCTTGCTTTGATATTGGCCCTACATGGCTTCGTTTTAGTACTTTCCCTATATAGGGTCGATGTTTTATGTTGTGCAACCATGTGATTGTAAGCCCCATATATTATAATATGAATGGCCACTAGCCAATGGGTTTCCATTAAACATCCTAAGATGGTAGCCTCATGAGCCGGGGATGGTGGTATGGGACCTATCCCCCATAGTGACCTTTGAGCTTATTTAAAATGGCTTATTGTAATTGAACTAATAATGAGTTGGCTAATCATGTATTCATAGCATATTTGCGATGACGGGTGGCTAATTCTAGATGTTGTAGCACGTGTCTTAGAGTTATTGGGGTATCGTTTCGCTAGCTCCTAGACTACTGACTATCGACACCTGGCACTATGCTGTATGAGATATGTTACGCTAGTGACCTACGTACGAGATATGTACAATAATTTGGCACCATGCTGTATGAGATATGCTATGCTGGTGACCTACATACGAGATATATATGATGACTTGGCATCATGCTATACGAGATATGCTACGCTAGTGACTAGTCTTTGCAAGGGTGACGAACCCACTGTCCGCATAGATGAGCATCCCTGGGACGATGATTGCATTCACGCATCCATGCACCTAATAAGATCTGCATTATATATTATTTTGTATACTTTAGTTTATAACTATGCTTACCTAACGCGGCGGTGTGTAATCTTGAGGGAAATTTACACAGAGTTGGCCACTCATCCATCAAATATATAACCGTACAGGTAGTACAGGTGGCCCAGGTGACATTCATGTTTATATTGATGAGGAGCAGGCTATAATCGACAAGGATGCATGATTGTAATTGCTAGGCTGCTATAAGATTTCACAGCTCAATATTGTTGCAATTTACCTTGTTTCACCTATAATGTTATTTCATTTTGTATTGTAAGAATGGGGACATTGGTTTGTAAGTTATTATGGGCAGCTTCTTGGATATTTACATGATAATGAAATTTTCCTTTATGTCTGGCTTTACCATACTACCCTTATCTACTTACTCTGATTGTTTAAATATGTGTGTGTGTGTGTGTGTGTGTGTGTAGACTTTAACTCTTTATAAGTTAACACTTGAGTTTTTGGGAAACAGGTCATATACTCAGGTCCCGAAAAGTCAGGGCGTTACACGACATCAGGGTCATGGCCTCCACAAGCACTTTGTGCAGGGCTGGATTGGATACCGAAAATACTGTTATTAGCATCGGAGTGCCATAGATTTCCTTAGGTGAAAATCCTTAAACTCGATGGTACCAGAGGATGACTGCAACGTCGAGACCGAGTGCATACATGAGCGCACGAGGGTCGTATACTAGTAGGCCGTGTCTCCCACTGTGTCATGGTCAGTTGGGAAGGGGTGTGACCTTACCGGCCTGAGTGAGGGGGCAATGTGTAGGTTGAGTTTGACCAGCTTGAGGAATGGGTCCGCTATCGATGAGCCGGGCCCGATATTGCAGGCGGATAGTGAGGTCTCTTCCACTTACCCAGTTGTGCGCTTAGACAGGGGCAGCAAGTTGGCGTAGAGTGTATTAGACCTCGGTGATTGTCTAGAGTGAGATCTGTACTGATATTTGATGCTTTAGCGATGAGTTGTATAGTTATGTGGTTTCAGATGAGGACCGACATGCATACGTTGCATTATGACATTTGCCTACATAGGCCTCGCATCGCATGACCTTGGTATGGCTGAAATCAGTCATGCATTACATTAGCATTCATTCCTTGCATCGTATAGCCTTGGTACGGCTTATAATATTTGTAAGTGTTATGGTTCCTAGCTCCTATAATTGTCAAACTTTGTAGTACCAAAACCTTTTTGAATCTGTGTCTTGTGTAGCGCATCTACATATTCAAGACAATGCATCTCTCAAGAACAAAGATATTTTACTTTAAGAAATGCAAGTTTACATGGTCATGTTCGAATACAACATCAAGTGTGAATTCAAGGTCAAGCTTCAAGTCAAGACAAAGTTCTTTACTTTAAACCTTAAGCTCAAGTTTCAAGATGTTTTAAGTTCAAAGGTTACAAATTCAAGTTTCAATATACTTCATGTTGAAGCCTCAAAAGGTCTCAAGTTCAAGCTTCATCATGCGTAAAGATCTCAAGCTTCGTGATCTTCAAAAATCAACTTTCAACTAAAGGAAAAGAAGTTTCAATGTTCATACATCATGGATAAGGTATGAATGACCCTAGATTGACCATAGGGTAGGTCATTTTGTATACATAATTTAAATTAAGTCACTTTATAAGTGTATTGACTGTTTCTCGACTAGTCTTGGACTCTATTCGACTAGACCAGCACTGGCTCAACCAGTCCAAGAATTCCTCGACTAGTCCTAAGGTTGTTACTGATTTTTGAGAATTTTTGTTAAAGCCTCGACCAGCCATGGAGACTGCTTGACCGGTTGTGTGAATAGTGCTCAACCTGTGCTCGACCAGTCCTACAGCCTCGACTCAGAGTCCAGCAACTAAATCGGGTTCCACACGACCAGTCGTGGACAGGTCTCGACCGGTCGTGGAGGCCACTAGACCGGTCGTGCAAGTCCTACGACCAGTTGTGGAACGGCTTTATCTTACGTGCCCAAATTTCAAAATTTGGTTAGTCCTACGACCTTGTGGAGACCTCAGGACCAGTCAAGAATGCGATTTCTTCACTTATAAATAGAGCATGATTTTCAGAGTTTTACATTGAATTCAAGCTAAATCAATGCGCCACTCTGATAGATAAGTTAGTCATCTTTTTAAGTTGTATTGTGCTCATTTAATATTCTCTTAATTTACCTTTGTTATAATTGATTTTGTATTCTTTATTCCAATCATATTTGAAGAAGGGATTGAGACTTACCCTTTTCTTGGAATCAAAATCAAATAGAGCTAGCCCAACTTGATTTAATTTAAAATTAATTTAGAACCTAGAACCATATCATAAGTGAGTGTGGACATTGAACTTCTATGTTAAACTTCTACTCCGATTTGGTTCTTCCGGGCTACATGAAAAGGAGAATATCCAGGTATTTTACATTATTGTAAATTTCTATTTTTTGGTTTCATTGAGATTTTGCCAGAAAAATCTTTTTGTTTTGGTTTATCTGAGGTGATCCAGAAAACTCAGAGTGTGGGGTTTTCTGAATTGTGCAAGCCCACTTGAAAGACACAATTGTGAGGGTTTTAGGTGAACCTGGAAAAACCTATTTTCATAGTGAACGCCAATATCCACTGTGTGAGGATATTAGGAGTGGAGTAGTTGTATGGCTGTTGTTTAATAGTTGGTGTACACATAAGCGAACCACTATAATTTCTGGTCTTGTGGATTGATGGTTTATTTCTTTTTGTGGATGTTTGTAATTTCCCTTTTTTGCATTTGCAGAGAATGTTGTAATTTCTTTTATGCAAGTGTGGGAATGTTGTAATAGCTTAGATTTCTTTCCTTTCTAGTTATTTATTTATTCCTTTGTATCGGTTTGAGTTTTTAATACACAGACCTTTATAGGAATTAGGTTGTCTTACCATAAACCTTCAGTTTTTGGTGTAAGGTTGTCCTTAGAACAACATCTGTATCAATCTCTTAATACTTGTACATTTGAGGTTGTATTTAATTTCAGTATTGTGAGATTGTTTATGTGCTATCCTTATTTAATTTGTTTAAATTCCACAGTTAATTTTTAATTTAGCATAGTCCTATTCACCCCCCCCTCCCTTCAGGACATATAGATCGGCCATTTCAAGTGGTATCAAAGCTAATAGATTACTTTTAATTATTCTTTTTAGATTTATTTCCTAAGCTAATCGATCTGAGCTATTTGAGATGTTAAATTTTGATAGCCTTTTAGTCACTAGGCCTTCACCATTTGATGGCTCCAATTATGCTTATTGGAAAGCCAAAATGAGGATTTTCTTAAAATCCATGGATGAGAGCGTGTGACAAGCCATAGTGACTGAATGGAACCCTCCTATCATTAAAGTAACTAGTATCGATGGATCCAAATCTATGAAAGTCACACCTTATTTTTCTTGGACCACTCTTCAGAAAAATGAGAGTAGTGCTAATGCAAAGGCTTTAAATGCCATAACTTACACACTATCACTAGATGAATTTAAGAGAATATATCCTGTGATACTGCAAAGCAAGCCTGGAATATTTTAGAAATGACACACGAGGGAACAACAATCGTCAAGAAATCTAAAGTCCGAATCCTCACAACCAAATTTGAGGAAATACGTATGGAGGAAAGTGAAACTTTCATGGACTTTTATACTAGATTGAATGACATTGTCAACTCTATGTGGAGTCATGGTAATAAAATCCTAGAAAGTAAAGTCTGTGCAAAGATACCACGCTCACTCCCTGAACGGTTCAATTCAAAGGTAACCGCGATCCAGGAACTTTGTGATACGGATAATATGAGGGTAGAAGAATTAGTTGGTTCTTTATAAACCTATGAGTTAACTTTTAAAGCTCCTAAAGGTAAATCTATCACCCTTAAATCTTCTAAATATTTTTCTTAAAAAAATAGTAATAATTCTGATTTAGAAAATTCTGAAGATGATATGGCCCTTTTAGCTAAAAAATTTTATAAAATTTTCAAAAGTAAAAAGAGGGTTGATTTTCAAAAACCTAATGAAAAGAAAAAATCAAAATCTAAAACCTGAAAATCTTTAAAAGATAGTCAATCTTACAACTGTCATGAATATGGGCATTTAGCAAACAAGTGTCCTAAAAAGGACAAACCTAAAAGGAAAGGAATGTTGGCTACTTGGGATGAATCTTCTGGCTCTGAAGCCTCTTCTGAATCAGAAGATTCTGAAACCGAGTCGGGCAATGAAGTCAAAGCCCTTATGACTCTAGCCAAGTTCACTTTTTTAGATCATGATGATTCAACTAGTGAAGAAAATCTGAGTAGTGATCATGAAAATGAAGAAGATCTTTAAGATGCTTATAATGCCCTTTACAAGGAGAGTTGTAAAATTGTTGTTAAACTTAAACTTTAGAAAGAAAAGTTTTCAAAATTTAAAGAAAATTTTGATTATGTTGTTTTAGAAAAATCTCACATTTCAGATTATTTTGAAAAAACTAAGTGTGACTTAGATTTCAAAAACTCCCAAGTTGAAAACTTAAAATCTGAAAAACAAAAAGCTAAAACTTGAAGTCTCTTCACTTTTGAGTTTAAAGGACACATGGAGGTATGCCCAAGGTGATCCTAAGTTAGAAAAACTATTATCCGAATCTAGAAAATGTGGCGACCGATCCGGTTTGGGCTACTACAAAAATATTCCTCCCAAACATAAGAATACTTCCCCTAAGTTTGTGAAAGGAGAATCTTCAAACTCAAAAGGGAAAAGTCTAAATCAAAATTTTCCTAAAAATGCTAAAACTTTTCAATCCTTAAAACCTAAAAGCAACAATATCAACTATAAAACTTAGAATCATAATCCTTTAGCTGAGAAAATTGTTGATGTACTAAAGGAGCTCTTAAAATCTAACTTAATGGGTCGGTCTTATATCAACTACAAACATAAGAAAACCAAATATATTCCTAAACCCAAAACAGTTATGAAATGGGTTCCTAAGGTTACTTGCTTGGTTGCCCACACCGCTTTCAAAGCTGCTAGTCATTCAAAGTTGTACCTATACAGTGGTTGCTCCAGACATATGACACATGACAAGGGTCTGTTCACCAATCTTATAGACATGACTAATGGTTCACTCACATTTGGTGATGGTAGCAACTGCAGGATTGTTGGCCAAGGCACGGTTCAACTCTTTAACCTCCCCTTATTTAAGAATTTTTTATATGTAGAAGAGTTAAAACACAATTTATTAAGCATCTCTCAAATATGTAATAAGAATCATAACGTAAAATTTACCAACCTAGGGTGTGAAATTTTAAATAAAAATGGTTCTGTAATATTAACTGGTCACAGAACTTCTAAAAACTGCTACAAGTAAGTGATTCTAGCTCATCTAATCTATCATGTTACAGGGTCCATACTGATAAGACCGAGTTATGGCATAAACGCCTCGGACATGTACACTATTGCAACTTGTATAGATTAAGCGAAAGAGAGTTAGTAAGAGGCTTACCCAAAATACAGAAAATAGATAAAATATGTGGCAAATGCCAGATTGGCAAGTAAACTAGGAGCTCTCACAAAAAGGTGGACTCTAATGCCACATCTAAACCGCTCGAACTCCTCCTTATGGATCTTATTGGACCTATGAGAACGGAGAGTCGAGGTGGTAAGAAGTTTATACTAGTAATTGTTGATGACTTTACCAGATATACTTGAGTAGTCTTCCTAAGAGACAAATCAGAAACTCTCGATGAAGTAAAAGGGGTACTTAGACGTGTCCAAATTGAAAAAGAGTCTCAAGTCTGTAAGATCCATAGTGATTATGGATCAGAATTTGAAAATAGCGATTTTGAGAAGTTTTGCAGTGATCAGGGAATATCACATGAATTCTCTGCAGCCAAAACACCACAACAAAATGGTATAGTAGAAAGAAAAAATAGAGTGCTTCAAGAAATGGCAAATGTAATGTTAAATAGTATGAACCTCCCTAAAAATCTTTGGGCCGAAGCTGTAAATACTGTGTGTTATATAATTGACCGTGTTTATACTAGAAAAATAAATAGTAAAATGGCTTACAAAATGTAGTTTGATAAGAAGCCAACTGTCAAATACTTTTGAGTTTTTGGTAGTAAGTGTTGTATTTTACGTGATCGAGAAAATCTGGGTAAGTTTGACACAAAAAGTGATGAAGGGATATTTTTAGGGTATGCTCTGAATAGTCGAGCATATCGGGTTCTTAATAAGAGGACCGGTGTAATTCAAGAGTCCATTAATGTGGTCATTGACGATCACTTGAGTACACCTGTCTCCAGTTCAGATAATGATGAAGTACTTTTAATTGATAAATAAGATTCTTCATCAAGTTAAAATAATTCTGAACTAAGGACTGTTAAAGATCACCCTACTAATTAGATTCTTGGAAACCCTCTCACTGGTGTTCGCACTCGTAGACAACTAGAAGATATGTGTAATTACGTGTGCTTTACATCTCAGATAGAACCGACTAACATAAAAGAAGCTCCTACTAACAAAAACTGGATAGTTGCAATGCAAGAAGAGCTTAATCAATTTGTTAGAAATGATGTTGGTACTTAGTTCCTAGACCACAAGATAAACATATTATCGGAACTAAGTGGATTTTTAAAAATAAGTCTGATGAACTTGAAAATATAATTAGAAATAAGGCTAGACTGGTTGTACAAGGGTACACTCAAATTGAAGGTATCGATTATGATGAAACCTTTACCCTAGTAGCTCATCTTGAATCAATCAGACTATTTATATCCATTGCTTGCTTTAGAAAATTTGAAATATATCAAATGGATATAAAAAGTGCTTTCTTAAATGGTGATTTGCATGAAGAAGTGTATGTTGAACAACCAATGGGTTTTGAAGACCCTATGAATGGTGATCATGTATATTGCCTAAAAAAGGCCCTCTACGATTTAAAACAAGATCCCAGGCCATGGTATGAAAAATTGACTAAGTTTTTACTAAGTCATAACTTTATAATGGGAAGTGTTGATAAGACTCTGTTGGTAAAGAAACATAATGATCATATTTTAATAGTGCAAATTTATGTTGATGATATAATTTATGGATCTACCTATGCTAACATGACTGTTGAGTTTGCAAATATCATGAAATCTAAGTTCGAAATGAGCATGGTTGGGGAATTAAATTATTTCATAGGGTTGCAAGTTAAACAACAACCTAATGGTTTCTTTATTTCTCAAACCAAATATGCTCTGAACTTAGTTAAAAAGTTCATATTTGAGAATGAAAAAAATTATGATACTCCTATGAGTACTACTTTGAAACTCTCAAAGGACTCTACAGGTAAAAGTGTGAATCCTAAACTATATCGAAGTATGATTGGAATTTTACTTTATTTAACTGCAAGTAGACTTGATATTGCATTTAGCAAAGGAATTTGCGTCAGATATCAATCTGACCTTAAAGAGTCACATTTAACTGTTGTTAAGCAGATTATGGATATGTCGCAAGCTCTGCAAATCTGGGTCTTGGTATCCACATGATACTAGTGCTCAATTAGCTGGTTACAATGTTGCTAATTGGGCTGGTAACATTGATGATAGGAAATCAACAGTGGTGGTTGTTTCTATGTTGGGAACTGTTTAGTTTCTTGGCAAAGTAAGAAACAAAGTTCCGTATCACTCTCAATTGCTGAGGCTGAATACATTGCAGCAAGGAATGTATGTACTCAGCTTGTATGGATGAAAAGAATGTTAAGCGATTACGGAATTGCACAGGACTCTATGATTTTATATTGTGATAATTCCAGTGCACTTAATATATCTAAAAATCCAATCCAGCATTCACGAACCAAGCACATTGGCATTAGATATCACTACATTCATGAATTAGTGGAAGAAAAGACAATTTCTTTGGATTATATATCGACCGAGACTCAACTTGCAGACATATTCACAAAACCGCTCGACAAAAGCAGGTTTACTAAATTGAAATTTGATCTGGGTATGTGTAATGTGAATTGAAAATTCATGTATTTCTGTATCATATTGTATATTATATTTAGTTTAATTGTTTAATTTTTTAAATTTCAAGAAAATTGCATATTATTGGCTAATTACGACCAGTCGAGTATATACTCGACCAGTCATGGCACGACCGGTCGAGCATGTACTCGACCAATCGTGTAGCACGGGTTTGACCTTTATTTGGGAGAAAAATCCTTTTTTCTTCATTTTGAGCTTCTTCTCCAACGGGTCCTAGGTCAACCGGTCGAACCCATCTCCTTGTTCTTCAAGGTTAATGCTTTATTTTAGTTTTCCTTGTAGATTCAAGTTCATATCACTTCTTTTTCATCTTTGGAGTGATTTTTTTCTTATTTCTTTGAGGTTTTTGGGGTTTTCTTCTCCAAAATCTGATCTTGAGAAAACCCACTCTACTTCTTTTGCAACCACTTGGTTCCTTGATTTCCTAGTTGAAAATAGAAGGTAGAGGGGAAAAGAAAAGTTCTCGTGGTTATTCAACGTCTAGATTGACACCTATCACAAGGCGCCACCTTCGGTCACCCGAAGATGATCCCTCCTATGTGCGGGATATAAGGCTGCGCAATGTAATAGTTAAACGACCTGTTCATGTTGAACATCTAGCTCCATTTGAAATCCTTCCTCTTCTCCAATTAGTAGTATGGGATAACATTCTCCATTAGGGTGGGCCGGCATACCGATCCATTGCGCAAGCTATGTATGCTTGTATTTCTGATTTTTTTAATAAAAAATCTAACTTTTATTATTGCTACTAGAGAAGGTCTAGTTGAAATAGACTGCCATTTGATCTCTGGTTTAATGGACATACCTATTAATGACAAAGGTATTCCTATTAGCACCTTAATAGTTAAACCATCTGAATCAGAAAAAGACATACTTATTAGAGAATTTGACAATATAGATGCGTAATGGAGTACTAATAGAAATGCGCTTACTTCAAAGTATTTGTTATCCAGATACATAGTCCTTCATAGGATATTCATTTCTAATATGTATCATTGTTTTGGTAACAAAACCGAACTCACTGCTTTCATAATTTGAACTCTTCATTCCATTCTCTCTGGTACTTTTATATGTATTCCTTCTTTAATCTGTCATTGCATCATACAATTTCGTCTCTATCCTGGACACAGTGATATCCCTTTTGCTTATCTGATGACTGTGTTAGCCACCCATTTATTAATAGTTATGCCTGTTGGAGAGGCTCTCATTCAACACCTTATTTTCAACAACTCCAATATAAACAAAATGAATCTGAGGTTAGCCGCAGGCCAAGTCAATGGGGTGTTGTGAAGCTGAAGCAGTAAATGAAGAAGAAGGCAATTTACCTCCAGATGACATTAACATGGACGATATCTTTGATGAGATCGAATTAGATTCTGAGGCTGACCCTGATTATCAGTCTTCTGATTTTGCTGAGAGTTTGCATACTCTTGAGGAACAGGTGAATCAGATTTGTGTAACCCAGGATTCTCAATTTGCTTATATGCGTAAATATATAAGGCGCAATAATAAGGGTTTACATCAAATTGATCCATCTATACCTGCTCCTTCACTAGGTTCTGATTAGCATTTTCTAATCTTGGTTTGCAATAACTTTAATGATACTTGGATTTCTTTTGTTCTATGAGGTTATACTTGACTTAACTAGATTTCACTTTGTTGTACTTGGTTTAACTTGGTTAATTATGTTTGAACTTGACTTGCTTATGGATTTATTTTTTTTATCTTGATCATTAATTCCTCACTATTCTTCCTTATATATCTACTCCCACTTCTATTTATTGATTCCTTCCTTTGTCATATTATGACAAAAAGGGGGAGAATTTTGTCATGCTTGTGATATATGGCATGTGGCTTGTGGATGGATTGTAGATAGATTGAGGTAGCCCATCCAATTTTATTTTTTTTTAGGTAAGGGGGAGTAATTAAGGGGGAGTATTGTTGATGGAATTGATGCGAATTGAATTATTTTGACCTATTTATAACTGGTGCATGATTCTTTAACCAGGTTGTAACTGGTTTCTTTTGATAACTAGTGCATGATTCTTTATGCGTATAATGCTTATGTTTTTATGAAGTGTGTTTTATCACAAATTTGACAAAGGGGGAGATTGTAAGTGCTATGGTTCCTAGCTCCTATAATTGTCAAATTTTGTAATGCCAAAACCTTTCTGAATCTGTCTTGTGTAGTGCATCTACATATTCAAGATAATGCATCTCTCAAGAACAAAGATCTTTACTTCAAGAAATGCAAGTTTACATGGTCATGTTCGAATACAACATCAAGTGTGAATTTAAGGTCAAGCTTCAAGTCAAGACAAAGTTCTTTACTAGACAAAGTTCTTTACTTTGAACCTCAAGCTCAAGTTTCAAGATGTTTTAAGTTCAAAGGTTACAAATTCAAGTTTCAATATACTTCAAGATGAAGCCTCAAAAGGTCTCAAGTTCAAGCTTCATCATGTGTAAAGATCTCGAGCTTCATGATCTTCAAAGATCAACTTTTAATTGAAGGAAAAGAAGTTTCAATGTTCATACATCATGGATAAGGTATGAATGATCCTAAATTGACCATAGGGTAGGTCATTTTGTATACATAATTTAAATTGAGTCACTTTATAATTGTATTGACTGTTTCTCGACTAGTCTTAGATTCTGTTCGACTAGTCCTGACACTGGCTCGACCAGTCCAAGAATTCCTTGACCAGTCTTAAGGTTATTACTGATTTTCGAGAATTTTTGTTAAAGCCTCGACCAGTCCTGGAGACTGCTCGACCGGTCATGTGAACAGTGCTTGACCAATCCTACAGCCTCGACTCAAAGTCTAGCAACTAAATCGGGTTCCACATGACCATTCGTGGACAGGTCTCGACCGGTCGTGGAGGCCACTCGACCGGTCATGCAGGTCATACGACCAGTCGTGGAACGACTTTATCTTATCGCGCCTAAATTTCAAAAATCTGTTGGTCCTATGACCAGTCGTGCAGACCTTAGAACCAGTCGAGAATGCGATTTCTTCACTTATAAATAGAGCATGATTTTAATAGTTTTATATTGAATTTAAGCTAAATCAATACGCTACTTTGAGAGATAAGTTAGTCATCTTTTTAAGTTGTATTGTGCTCATTTAATATTCTCTTAATTTAGCTTTGTTATATTTGATTTTGTATTCTTTATTCCAATCATATTTGAAGAAGGGATTGAGACTTACCCTTTTCTTGGAATCAAAATCAAATAGAGCTAGCCCAACTTGATTTAATTTAAAATCAATTTTGAACCTAGAACCATTTCATAAGTGAGTGTAGACATTGATCTTCTACATTGAACTTCTACTTCGATTTGGTTCTTCAGGGCTACATGAAAAGGAGAATATCCAAGTATTTTACATTATTGTAGATTTCTATTTTTTGGTTTCATTGAGATTGTGCCAGAAAAATCTTTTTGTTTTAGTTTGTCTGAGGTGATCCAGAAAACTCAGAGTGTGGGGTTTTTTGAATTGTGTAAGCCCACTTGAAAGACACAATTGTGAGGGTTTTAGGTGAACCTGGAAAAACCTATTTTCATAGTTAACACTAATATCCATTGTGTGAGGATATTATGAGTGGAGTAGTTGTGTGGTTGTTGTTTAACAGTTGGTGTACACACAAGCGAACCACTATAATTTCTGGTCTTGTGGATTGATTGTTTATTTCTTTTTGTGGATGTTTGTAATTTTTCTTTTTGCATTTGTGGAAAATGTTGTAATTTCTTTTATGCAAGTGTGGAAATGTTGTAATAACTTAGATTTGTTTCCTTTCTATTTATTTATTTATTACTCTATATCAGTTTGATTTTTTGATATACAGACCTTTCTAGGAATCAGATTGTCCTACCATAAACCTTTGGTTTTTGGTGTAAGGTTTTCCTTAGAACAGCATCTGTATTAATCTCTCAATACTCGTACATTTGAGGTTGTATTTAATTTCAGCATTGTGAGATTTTTTATGTGCTATCCTTATTTAATTTGATTAAATTCCACTGTTAATTTTTAACTTGGCATAGTCCTATTCACCCCCCCTGTGAAACCCGTATCCTAGCTCGCTGTAGGCTTCCACGATTCCGCGGGTCAAATTTCGACAACCTTTGACCTTTATTCAACATTTGCGCGCGATCCTGAATCATGTCCCGTATTCAAGAGTCAGCTCGACTCAAGACTTGTACCCTTGCGACCGCGCCGTCACCGCGGTTCCGATGCCACGTCTCGTGCGCCGATGAGATACCCAAGCCAGGAGATGTGGGCCCGTGATCAGTTCGAGAAAATACCGCGCATTTGTAATCTTAAGAGAATCTCTACCAAATGTCAAATTAATCAATAAATGTACATAACCTATCAAGTCAAGCACCTTATCTCATCCCCAAGTACACAACACCATCCCCAAAGTCAACATTTTCATCCCATCTCTTACACACCCCATCACTCTCTCTCTCTTTCAATCTCTCTCTCTCTCATCTCTCTCTCATTTTCAAAATCCCTCTCCCAAGCAACCATGGGAGAGGTGGACGTCCATGAGAAAGAGGTCATGTGTGGCCCACCTCCCTACCACCATATCCAACCATCCAATCTCCATCATCCGCTATCAAAGCTGAAGCTAAGTAGTTGGGCATTCCATTGGACAAAGAAGGCGGCCAATAGGTGGGTGATATTAGGTTTTTTTTTTTTACCATTGATTTGTACGTGAGGACCCACTTATGGTGGGACCAATTTTGATGTATGTTTTGTATATAATGAGGGGCCCATAGTGGCGGGGCCCCTCCCATAGCTGAACTCCCTCCCTCTCTCTCTCTCTCTCTCCGTGTGATGGATTGTGGCCCACCTTGATGCTTAATCTTATCCATGCCGTCCATCCAATCCACAACAGCAAGGTGATTGCTGTATTGACACCACCCAAGTCGTGAGCCCCACCATGAGATATGTGTTTTATTTAACCATTCATTCATTTGCTTGGGACCTACCCCACACGTGTGATACATGTGAAGGTGGGGCCCACTAGATGTATGTGGCTTATTCTCGGCCATCCGTCCAGTAGGGCTGGAGCGGTAGGCCACATGATGTATGTGTTGTGTCCAATCGTCCATTTGGATGCTGGACGTTTCTATCCTACTCAAGTGTATTGTATTATATAATATAATATGTATATATTATGTTATATATATATATATATATATATATATATATATATATATATATATATATATATATATATAATATAAATACATACATATCTGTATTGTATGTGTGGGCCACACCACATGACCCACCATGGTATATATATGTTATATCCTCACCGTCCAAATCTGGACGGTGGGATTTTTCATGATGAATGTTTTATACCTGCCATTCAAGGCGGTGGGGCCCTGGCACTCATGTGTGGCATTTGCACTGTCCATCTGAGGACGTGGGATCCACCGTGATCTAAGTATTTTATCCACGCTTCTGGACCCACCATAATGCATGTGTTGTACCCATAACGCCCATTTGTTTATGGATGTGAGACCCACCGTGATGTATGCCTCCATCCACAGTGGACGGTGTGTGTGACCCACTATGATACGTGTCTCGCTGGACGGTGGTACCAACCTGATGCAGTGCTGCATCCAGCACATGGACCCCACCGACATGTTTGTATTACATCTACATCATCCATCTATCTTTCTAGATCATTTTATGGCCAGCGGTTATGGGGCCCACCTGCCACGTACATGATATCTAGACCGTCCATCCTACCTGGACATTGGATGGGAAAAAAAACTAGCTTTATTTAGTAGGTGGCCACACGCGTGGACTCACCTGACAAATGGGTTTCGTCCAGTCATCCAGTTGGGACGGTGGACCCACCGTGATATTTTCATCCACACCGTCTAGACTCATTTGGACGGTGCAGGGCACTCCACCATGATGTACGTACCTTGTACTCGGCCGTCCATCTGCTGGACGGCCAGCAGCTTCAACTGTTGCAGATGACGCCAGTAAGCTCTGTTGGGTTTGATCATGGGGCATGTGTTATATCCAAAACGTCCATTCGTTTTGCCAGATCACGGGCCCACCCTGAATTATATGTGCATTTTATACACTGTCCATGGTGTATGGGTTTTATTCTGACCATCCATCTGTGTGGACCCCACGCATGAGGTATGTGTTATATCCACACCGTCCAGACAATGCTAGACGATGCTAGAATCGTTTGGAGGATGCTCTGGGGCCTTGCCTTTATGTATGTATTTTGACCCACATCGTCCATGTGTTTGGACGGTGTTGGACAATTTTTGTGTAGTGCTATGAGCCTCACAATGTTGTATGTATTTCATCTACGCCGTCCAGCAGCTTAGGACGGCATTGGACAATGTTTGCACAGTGTTGATCTTCACAGGCAATGTTTAGGCCCGATGTGATAAATTTAAGGCCCATTTGCTACGTATACGGGGCCTACTTGCTATGTATATTAGGCCCATGTGATAGGGCCCACCCGATGTGTATTAAGCCCATGTTGAAAAGGCCAAGCTATATGTCCTAGGGGGGAGGGGGGGGGGGGAGGGGGAGGATGAATAGGACTATGCCAAATTTAAACTTCAACAGCGGAATAAAAGAATATGATAGCCAATTAAAAGAAATCAATTCACAATGCTTAAAATGAAAAGCAACCTCAATAATCAAGAATTGAGAGGTTGATACAAATGTTGTTCTAAGGACAACTTTACACCATAAAAACCAAGGGTATATGGCGGGACAACCTTATTTCTAGAACGTTCTTTGTATCAAGAAGTCAAACTGAAAGGGAAAGAATAAATAGCAATGAATTGCAAGAATGTAAATCTAAATTATTACAACATTCCCCACTGTGCATGAAATGTAAATATTACAACATTCACATCCACACATATATTCCACACATCTGAATGATAAAAGATAGGAAAAATTAAACGAACATTCAAACCACATGACACAAGAAATTATAGTGGTTCCCCTGTGTGTACACCAACTGTCAAACAACAGCCACACAACTACTCCACTCTTAATATCATCACACAGGGGATATCAGCGTTCACTATCAAAATAGGTTTCACAGCTTCACCTAAAACCTTCACAATTGTATCTTTTAAATGGGCATACACAATTCAAAAACCCCCACTTTCTGAGTTTTCTGGTTCTCTACAGATAACCAACATAATGAGATTTTTCTGGCTTAACCTCAAACAAAACTAAAATAATGGAATTTACAATAAATGTAAAATACTTGGATTTCTCCTTTTGTTGTAGCTTAGAAGAACCAATTGGAGTAGAAGTTCAAATGTAGAAGTTCAATGTCCACTACTCACTTTGATGTGGTTCTAGGTTCTAATTGATTTTAAATTAAACCAGTTGGGCTAGCTATATTTGATTTTAATTTCAAGAAGAAGGGATACAACAATTCCTCTTTTCAATTTAGATTGGAATATAGAAACAAAATCAAATTAAATAATCTAATAAAAGAGAATATTAAATAAGCACAATGTAGCTTAAAAATAAACACAAACTTATCTCAGAGTGATGCCTTGAATTTTACTTGAATTCGATTGAAGTGAATGCAACACTCTGAAATTCGTCATCTATTTATAGATGCAAAAATCACGTCTACTACTGGTCCTGAGTACTCCACGACTGGTCGTAAATGAAACTGATTTTTAAATTTTCAAGCGGGATTGAAACAGACGGTTATACAACCGGTGGTAGGATGTCTACGACTGGTCGTAGGACCTCTACGACTGGTCATAGAAAACCCACGACTGGTCGTAGGACTCAAGAATTCGTTGTTGTAGTTTGAGTCAAAGAACCAGGATTGGTCGAATGACTAGTTGACACTATTCACACGACCGGTCGAACAGAGTCCAGGACTGGTCGTAGATGAATAGAAAATTCCAAACAATTACAACAAACTTAGGATTTGTCCTTGATTTTTTAGGATTGGTCGAGCCAGTGCTAGGACTAGTCGAACAAGGTCTAGGACTAGCCTTAGACCAGACCAAATACTTATAAAGTGATTCAATTTGAATTATGTGTTTAAAATGACCTACCCTAAGGTCAATCTAAGGTCTATCATACCTGAGACATGAAGTATGAACATTGAAACTTCCTTTTATTAGAAGATGGTTGTCGTTATGAAGCTTGAGATTTTTACTTGATGTAGCTTGATCTTGAGATCTTCTAAAGCATGGATTTGTCTTCTTAGATTGTACTTCATTTTTGAGTTGACCATCATCTTTAGACTTGAACAAGCACTCTTCTTTATCGACGTAGTTCTGAACATCGCGGCTTACAGAAGAGGATCAAGTACATGAACTTGCATTTCTTGAAGTAGATCACCGTACTTGACTTGAAGCATTGATGCAATGTCTTGAACATCCATATAACAACAAACTACACAAGACACATATAGAGGTTTTGGCACCACAAAATTTGACAACCAAAGGAGCATGAGACCATAACACTTACAATCTCTCCCTTTGTCAAATTTGTGACAAAACACACTCTAAAGAAGAGAAGCACAATATGAATCATGCACCAGTCATATATAAAAGAACCAGTTATAGCTTGGTTAAAGAATCATGCACCAGTTGTTAACAAGCACAAATATTACCCCCCCCCCCCCCCTGAGTAGCACATAAAAATCTAAAAGTAATGGTTATGCTACTACTACCATAAATATCAATCTATATACAAACCACCCAATAAATTCTCCCCCTTTTTGTCACAATATGACAAAGGAAGAAATCAGAAGGATAATTATTAGGAGAGTAAAAAATGAATGAACTAGTCAAGATATAAGCAAGTTAAGAAGTCCACAACCCATACGCTAGTTCAAACAAAAAGACAATTACTTAAGGTTCACGCACCACCAAAAGTAAAAAGTAATAATGTTAATACAGACCATTATAGTCACTTAATCAGAACCTGAAGAAGGAGCAGGAATAGAAGGATCAAGTTAATGAAGGCCTTTGTTTATACACCTGAGATACTTGCGCATATATTTAAACCTTAAATCGTGGGCAACATTCATATTTTCTACCTTCTCTTTCAAAGCACATAAACGCGCATCAAACTCAGATGGCTCATAATCAGGATCATTTCCAGAGTCAGATTCTATCTAATCAAAAATGCCAACCATGTTAATGTTATCAAGCGGAAGATCACCGGTATCTTCTGCATTCCCAGCTTCAACTCCACTTCCACCAACATCCACTTAACCAAGAGCCAATCCCAATTTCATCTTGTTTATATTAGAATTGTTAAAAATGAGATGATGGATAGGAGCCTCTCCAACAGGCATAGCCACTCACATATGATTAGCTAAAATAGTCATAAGATAGGCAAATGGAATATCACTATGACCTGGATGGAGAAGAAACTGAATAATGGAATGACATATCAAGGAAGGCAGACAAACTTTAGTACCAGAAATGACAGAATGTAAGACCCGAACCATAAAAGAAGTTAACTTAGTTTTATTATCAGAACGTGGATACGAATTTAAAATAAATATTCTATAAAGCACCCTGTATCTGGGTAACAAATACCTTGCGGGGAGCGTATTCCCTTTATGAGTCCATTGCACATTCATATTGCATAGATCTCTAGTTAGCATATGTTTCTCTGATTCAGAGGGTTTTTCTGTTAAAGTATGAATATGAATACCCTCATCATTAACAGGAATATTCATAAGACCAGATATCAAATGATGATCTAGATCAAATGGCCCTTCTCTAGTATCAATCGTAAAAGATAAATTATTAGAAGAAAAGTCAGAAAGACATGCAAACATGGCTTGTGCAATAGATTGGAATGTAGGCCCACCCCAATGTAAGATGTTATCCCATCCTACAGCTTGGAGTAGAGGTAGGATACTAAACTGAGCAATATGATTAAGATCAACCCGACGTTCGACAATGACATTGCGCATACGCAAATCCCACACATATGAGAGATCATCTTCGGGAGACCGAAGATGGCGCCGAGATAAATTCGACCTAGAAGAGGAAGCACCACGTGTTGTTTTCTTTTTCCCTCTAGAGTCCATTTGTAACAAGAAACTCAAGGAAACAAGAAGATGCAAAGGATGTAGGTGGGGTTTTGCAAGATCAAAATTTTCAAAATAAAAACCCCAAAATTGCAATGAAAGATCAAATAGATTACTTCAAGAGTGAAATTGAAGTAATATAGACTAGAATCCACAAGAAAAATGTAAATAACGTACTAACCTTGAAGATCTAGGATGGTGGATTCGACTAGTCAGGCGTCGGCTCGTTGGAGAGGGAATAGGAAATGAGGAAGATGAGATTTTCCCCCAATTATAAAAGACCCAACGTGCTCCACGACTGGTCTTGAGCTGTCCTTGACCGGTCGTACTACAACCGGTCGAGCACATGCATGACGGGTCGTGTATAGGAAAAAAAAACATGTATTTTTCATAAAAATTTGTAATTTAGTCACATAAAGTATCAAATATATATACACTATGATACATACATGCATGAATAATCAATTTTGAATGCACATACCAACATCAATTTTTAGTTTATTAAACCTGCTTTTATTGAGCGGTTTAGTGAAAATGTCAGCAAGTTGAGTCTCGGTCAAAATGTATTCCAAAGATATTATTTTTCCTTCCACTAATTCATAAATATAATGATACCTAATGTCAATGTGCTTGGTACGTGAATGTTGGATTGGATTTTTTGAAATATTTATCACACTGGAATTATCACAATATAATATCATTGATTCCTATACAATTCCATAATTGCTTGACATACGTTTCATCCATACAAGCTGAGTACATGCATTTCCTACTGCGATGTATTCAACCTCAGCAGTTGAGAGCGATATAGAATTTTGTTTCTTGTTAAACTAAGAAACTAAACAATTTCCAAAATAAAAACAACCACCACTGGTTGATTTCCTATCATCAATATTACCAGCCTAATCAGCATCAGAGTACCCAGCCAATTGAACACTAGTATCATATGGATACCAGAGACCCAATTTAGTAGTACTTATGACATATCTCATAATCCGCTTAACTGCAATTAGATGTGACTCTTTAGGGTTAGACTGATATCTCGCACAAATACCAACACTTAAAGCCATATTAGGTCTACTAGTAGTTAAATAAAGTAGACAACCAATCATACTTCTATACAGTCTAAGATCCACATCTTTACCTGTAGAGTCCGAGATTCTTAAAGTTGTACTCATTAGAGTATCAAAATTCTTACCATTCTCAAATCCGAACCTTTTAATCAAGTTCAAGGAATACTTGGTTTAAGAAATAAAAATACCCTTAGGTTGTTGTTTTACTTGCAACCCTAGGAAATAATTTAATTCCTCAACCATACTCATTTCGAACTTAGATTTCATTAAATCCCCAAACTCAACAGTCATGTTAGTACATATTGATCCATAAATAACATCATCAACATAGATTTGAACCATTAAGATATCATCGTTATGTTTCTTAACAAAGAGCGTCTTATCGACACTACCCATTTTAAAATTATGGCTTAGTAAAAACTTAGTCAATTTTTCGTACCATGCCCTGGGAGCTTGTTTTAGACCATATAGAGCTTTTTTAAGACGGTATACATGATCAGTTAATTTAGGGTCTTCAAACCCTGCAGGTTGTTCAACATATACTTCTTCATGTAAATCACCATTCAAAAAGGCACTCTTTATATCCATTTGATAAATTTTAAACTTTTTAAAGTATGCAATGGATATAAAAAGTCTGATTGATTAAAGGCGAGCAACTGGAGCAAAGGTTTCATCGTAATTAATGCCTTCTATTTGAGTGTACCCTTGTATAACCGTTCTTGCCTTGTTTCGAATAATATTACCAAGTTCATCAGATTTATTTTTGAAAATCCACTTTGTTCCAATAATATGCTTATCTATAGGTCTAGGAATAAGGTACCAGACATCATTTCGAACAAACTAATTAAGTTCTTCATGCATAGCTACCATCCAGTTTTCGTCAGAAAGAGCTTCTTTTATATTTACCAGTTCAATTTGGGATGTGAAGTACACATAATTACATATATCTTCTATTTGTCCATGAGTGCGCACACCAGTGAGAGGGTTTCCAAGAATTTGAGTAGTTGGATGGTCTTTAACAGTCCTCTGTTCAGTATTAGTTTGATTTGATGAAGTATCTGGTTTGTCAATTAAAAGAACTTCATCATTATCATAACTTGGGGTAGGTGTATTCAAGTGATCGTCTATGACCACATTTATAGATTCTTGAATTACACCAGTCCTTTTGTTCAGTACGCGATATGCACGACTGTTTAAAGAATATCCTAAAAATATCCCTTCATCACTTTTAGTGTCAAACTTTCCTAGATTTTCACGGTCATGTAAAATATAGCACTTGCTACCAAAAACTCGAAAGTATTTGACAGTAGGCTTCTTATCAAACCAAAGTTCATAAGCAGTTTTATTATTAGATTTATATCTATAAACTCGGTTAATAATATAACATGCAGTATTTATGGCTTCAGCCCAAAGATTTCTAAGGAGCTTCATACTATTCAACATTACATTTCCCATTTCTTAAAGAACTCTACTTTTCCTCTCCACAATTCTATTTTGTTGTGGTGTTTTGGGAGCAGAGAATTCATGCAATATTCCCTAATCGCTACAAAATTTCTCAAAACTACAATTCTCAAATTCAGATCCATGATCAGTACGGATCTTACAGACTTGAGAACATTTTTCCATTTGGATTCGTTTGAGAACTCTTTTTAGTTCATCAAGGGTTTCTGATTTATCACTTAAAAATGCTACCCATATGAATCTGGTATAATCATCCACAATCACTAGAATGTATTTTTTCCCACCTCAACTCTCCATCCTGGTTGATCCTATAAGATCCATATGGAGAAGCTCGAGTGGTCTTAATGTGGGATTAGAGTTCACCTTTTTGTGAGAGCTCCTTGTTTGTTTGCCAATCTGGCATTCGCTGCATATTTTGTCTACTTTCTATATTTTAGGTAGACCTCTTATTAGTTATCTTTTGCTCAATCTATATAGATTATGGTAGTGTACATGTCCAAGGCGTTTATGCTATAATTCAGTTTCATCGGTATAGACCATGTAACACAATTGATTAGATGAGCTACCATCGCTTACAATATAGCAGTTTTCAGAAGTCCTGCGACCAGTTAATATTACAGAACCCTTTTTGTTTAAGATTTCACAACCTTTATTAGAAAATTTCACGCTATGATTGTTATCACATATTTAAGATATGCTTAACAGGTTGTGTTTTAGTCCCTCAACATATGAAACATTCTTAAATAAGGGAAGGTTATAGAGTTGAACCGTACCTTGGCCAATAATCTTGCAGTTACTACCATCACCAAATGTGACTAACCCATTAGTCGTTTCTTTAAGATCGGTGAATAAAGCCTTGTCACCTGTCATATGCCTGGAGCACCCACTATCAAGGTACCACTTTGAATGGCTTGTACCTTTGAAAACAGTGTGGGCAACCAAGCAAGTAACCTTAGGAACCTATTTTATAACTGTTTTGGGTTTTAGAGTATAGTTGGTCTTCTTGTGTTTGTAATTGTTATAGGAATGACCCATTGAGTTAGATTTTAAGAGCTCCTTAAGCAAATCAACTATTTTTTCAGCTAAAGGGTTTTGGTTTTGAATTTTTATAGTTGACATAATTTCTTTTAGGTTTTTGAAAAGTTTTACCATTTATAGAAAAACTTTGATTAATACTATTCCCTTTTGAGTTAGAGGTTTCTTCTTTCACAAACTTAGGAGGAGTATACTTCTATTTAGAAGGTATATTCTTATCATAACCTAACCCGGCTGTTGCCACATTTTCTAGATTCAGATAAAAGTTTTTTAAACTTTAGATCTCCTTAGCATACCTCCATGTATCCTTTAAACTCAAAAGTGAAGAGTTTTCAAGCTTAAGTTTATCATTTTCAGATTTAAGTTTTTCAACCAGGGAGGTTTTGAATTCTAAATCGCATTTAGTCTTTTCAAAACAATCTGAAATATGAGATTTTTCTAAAACAAGAGACTCAAAATTTTCTTTAAGTTTTAAAAACTTTTCTTTTTGAAGCTTTAGTTTTACGGCAATTTTACAACTTTCCTTATATAGGGCATTATAAGCATCTTAAAGATCATCTTCATTTTCACAATCACTATTTAGATTTTCTTCACTTGTAGAATTATTGTTATCCGAAAAAGTAAATTTGGCTAGAGTCATAAGGGCTTTAACTTCATTGCCCGACTCGATTTCAGAATCTTCTGATTCAGAAGAGGCTTCAGAATCAGAGGATTCATCCCAGGTAGCCAACATGCTCTTCTTTTTAGTTTTGTCCCTTTTAAGACACTTGTTTGCCAAATGCCCATATTCTTAACAGTTGTAACATTGACTGTCTTTTAATGATTTTCAAGTTTTAGTTTTAGATCTTTTCTTATCATTTGATTTTTGAAAGTTAACCCTCTTTTTACTTTTAAAGATCTTGTAAAACTTTTTCTCTAAAAGAGCCATATCGTCTTCGGAATTTTCTAAATCAGAATTTTCTTGAGAAATGCATTTAGAAGATTTAAAAGCGATAGATTTGCCTTTAGGAGCTTTAAAATTTAATTCATAGGTTTGTAATGACCCAACTAGTTCTTCTACCCTCATATTGTCCGTATCACGAAGTTCCTGGATCGCGGTTACCTTAGAGTTGATCGTTCAGGAAGTGAGCGTAGTATATTTGCACACACTTTACTTTCCGGGATTTTATTGCCAAGACCCCACATAGAGTTTACAATGTCATTCAATCTTGTATAAAAGTCCTTAAACATTTCATTTTCTTCCATATGAATTTCCTTAAATTTAGTTGTGAGGAGTTGGACTTTAGATTTCTTGACAATTGATGTACCCTCGTGTGTCATTTCTAAAATATCCCAAGCTTGCTTTGTAGTATCACAAGATATAATTCTTTTGAACTCATCTAGTGATAGTGCATAAGTGATTGCATTTAGTGCTTTTGCATTGGCACTACTCTCACTTTTCTGAAGAGTGGTCCAAGAAAAATAAGGTGAGACTTTTATAGAATTTGAACCATTGACACCAGTTACTTCCATGGTAGGTGGGGTCCATTCAGTCATTGTGGCTTGCCACACGCTCTCATCCATGGATTTAAGAAAAATTCTCATCCTGGCTTTCCAATAAGCAGTTGGAGCCATCAAATGGTGGAGGCCTAGTGACTGAAAGGCTATCAAAATTTGACATCTTATATATAGCTTAGATCGTTAGCTCAGGAAATGAATCCAAGAATAAAGAATTAAACACGAGCTATTAGGCTCTGATACCACTTGAAAAGGCCAAGCTATATGTCCTAGAAGGGGGGGTGAATAGGACTATGCCAAATTTAAACTTTAACAGCGGAATAAAAGAATATGATAGCCAATTAAAAGACATCAATTTACAATGCTTAAAATGAAAAGCAACCTCAATAATCAGGAATTGAGAGGTTGATACAAATGTCGTTCTAAGGACAACCTTACACCATAAAAACCAAGGGTTTATGGCAGGACAACCTTATTTCTAGAACGTTCTTTATATCAAGAACTCAAACTAAAAGGGTAAAAATAAATAACAATAAATTGCAAGAATTTAAATCTAAATTATTACAACATTCCCCACTATGCTTGAAATGTAAATATTACAATATTCACATCCACGCATACATTCCACACATCTGAATGATAAAAGATAGGAAAAATTAAATGAACATTCAAACCATAAGACACAAGAAATTATAGTGGTTTGCCTGTATGTACACCAACTGTCAAATAACAGCCACATAGCTACTCCACTCCTAATATCCTCACACAGGTGATATCAGCGTTCACTATCAAAATAGGTTTCATAGGTTCACCTAAAACCTTAACAATTGTGTCTTTTAAATGGGCTTACACAATTAAAAAACCCCCACTTTCTGAGTTTTCTAGCTCTCCTCAAATAACTAACACAATGAGATTTTTCTAGCTTAACCTCAAACAAAACCAAAATAATGGAATTTATAATAAATGTAAAATACCTGGATTTCTCCTTTTGTTGTAGCCTGGAAGAACCAATCGGAGTAGAAGTTTAAATGTAGAAGTTCAATGTCTAATACTCACTTTGATGTGGTTCTAGGTTCTAATTGATTTTAAATTAAACCAGTTGGGCTAGCTATATTTGATTTTGATTCCAAGAAGAAGGAATATAACAATTCCTCTTTTCAATTTAGATTGGAATATAAAAAAAAATCAAATTAAATAAGCTAACAAAAGAGAATATTAAATAAGCACAATGTAGCTTAAAAATAAATATAAACTTATCTCAGAGTGATGCCTTGAATTTTAGTTGAATTCGATTGAAGTGAATGCAACACTCTGAAATTCGTCGTCTATTTATAGATGCAAAAATCACGTCTACGACTGGTCCTGAGTACTCCACGACTGGTCGTAGATGAAACTGATTTTTGAACTTTCAAGCAGGATTAAAACAGATGGTTATACGACCGGTGGTAGGGTGTCTACGACTGGTCGTAGGAAACCCACGACTAGTCATAGGACTTAAGAATTCATTGCTGTAGATTGAGTCAAAGAACCAGGATTGGTCGAAATACTAGTCGACACTGTTTACATGATCGGTCGAACAGAGTCTAGGACTGGTCGTAGATGAATAGAAAGTTCCAAACAATTGTAACAAACTTAGGACTGGTCTTTAATTTTTTAGGACTAGTCGAGCTAGTGCTAGGACTAGTCGAACAAGGTCCAGGACTATCCTTAGACTAGACCAAATAATTATAAAGTGATTCTATAAGCCCCGTATCCTAGACCGTACCATTCCATAGACTTTTGCAGTCTTCCTGGTCGAATTTCGGCAACCTTCGACCCTTAACCGGTATTTACACGCAACCCTGATTCTCATGTCATCAACCCGAGTCGACTCAACCTAAGACCTTTACCATAGCGATTACGCCGTCGCCGCGATTTCGATGCCGTGACTTGCGTGCCGAGGTGATACCTTGGTCAGGAGATGTGAGCCAGCGTTCAGTGCAAGAAAAACGCCACGCATTGCAAAACCCGAGAGAATCTTTACGACTTGTCACATCAATCAATCCCATCATATCAAGTACATGTCAAGTACACATCACCTTTAACCTATTCCCAAGCAACCACAAAAGTCAAAAAGTTCTTACAAAGCCCATACTTTCTTACACCATTTGCCATAAAAGTCAAAAAAGGGCTCTTACACCCATCACTCACCACATCAACACATCCATCACCCATCCCTCTCCTTACTTACAACTCTCTCTCTCATTTCTCAAAGTCATTCCTAAGCAACCAAGAGCCTCATGTCCAAGCCCTCCCATGGAGAGAAAATGCATGTGTGAGGCCCACCTTTCTATCCCTAGATCTCCCATCCTAGCCATCCATTTCTCATCTTCCTCCATCAAAGAGTAGCACAAGGAGCTAAGGAAGCCAAGGGAGCAAGAAGATCAAGTGGTGGGTGCTTTGATAGGGTAGTTTTAATTATTTTTTTTTAAAGATGGGCCAAGTGAGGTCAACCGATCAATGGTTTGGATCTCACTTTGGACCCTAAGATGTGGCCGATGGCCCACTTGGATCATCATGATCATTCCATGATGGGGCCATTCTCCATGGACCCCATCATGATGTTTATTTTCCTTGCATACCTAGGGTCATCTAGACCGTCTATTTTAGTGGAGAAGGGATCTCCACCATTGGATTTTGATTTAATGGGCCCATGTGTAATGGGACCCACTTGATGTATGTTTGGTTGCAAGGGAGGGCCCATAATGCCGGGGTCCCTCCATCATGCGTGTCCCACTCTCTATCTCTCTCTCTCCCTCTCTATTTTATTTTTTTCTTATGTGATCATAATAGGGTTGTATGGCCCACTTGGATGGACCCCACCCTGAAACATGTACTTTATCCAAACCATCTTCAAGTGGAGCCCGCCTTATATGTATTGCACCCACACCACCTACCCTTTGGTGGCCCACCTAAACAGGGCCCACCTTGTGCGTGTGAGGCCTAGACCGTCCAACGTCCAGGGACGCTGGACGTGCATGGAAAACACAAATATTAGCTTGGTTCCAAGCCAATGGGGGTGGCCCGCTTATTTTGGCCCCACCTTGATGTATGTCTTCAATCCACGCCGTCCATTCCCTTCTCAACCTCAGTTCAGGCGTTGAACCGAAAAACAGAGTCAATCCGAGGCTCTGGCGGGCCATACCATATCAAATGGTGGTTTTCACCATTGAAACCTTCCCTGATATTTTTATACACCGAAACATGTCCAATATTGGGCTTGTTTTGCTTATCTTGAGCCATGGAGGGCCATTGGACGGAGTGAATTCTCAAGATGTGGACCTCACCTGTGAAAAACCACAGGAATCAGAAAATAAAAAAATATATATATATATATATATATATATATATATATATATATATATATATATATATATATATATATATATAAGCGCCCAATGACCCACGACCCTAGCTATGGGCCCTACCTTGATGTTTATTTGTCATCCAAACCATTCATATAGTGGGCCCTCAGGGCAGTGGGCCATCCTCTAAAATTCAGGTCCATCCAAGACTCAGGTGGCCCACATTATAGGAAACAGTGTGAATTGCACTCTACCATTGAAACCCTTTTTTTGGGTCCACAGAAGTTTTGGATCAAGCTGAAATTTGTTTTACTTTTCATCTAGGTGTATAACTCATGATCATACGCATCATATGTATGCTTGATATGAGAAGTGACTGATTATAGCATATGCCTTCGGGCAGATTGTTTAGGGGCTCCCGGATAAGGGGTGTTTCCCTACATGAGCGCATGATACGTGCAGGATTGTTGTATGACTGGATAGTATGATTCATGCATTCGCATCGTGTGATATGATTACTGTACGCCCTAGCAACATCAGGGTCATAGCCTCCACTGAAATATCGTGGTTGGCTGGAATGGATACCGAAAATATTATTCTACATGGGGTGCTATAGATATCCCTGGATGAAAGTCCCTAAACCCTTATGATACCAAGAGGTTGCTCCAACGTCTAGACCGAGTGGGTGCATGAGCGCCGAGTGCCGATTACCAGACGGTTGCGCTTTCCACTGTATCGTGGTCGGTTGGAAGGGGGTGCGGCCTTACCTGCTTGAGAGTAGGGGGCAATGCTAGGCTGAGTTTGACCAGCTCGAGGAATGGGTCCGCTATCGACGAGCCAAGCCCGATATTGGCAGGCGGATAGTGAGGTCTCTTCCACTTACCTTATTACGCGCGATGGGGCGGCGATCTGGTTTAGAGTGTACTAGACCCCGGTGATATTCCAGATTTGAGCTGTATTGATATGTGGACTTAAATAAGGATTTGTATGCTTGAGTTGCATTTCGCATTGCATGGCCTTGGTATGGCCGACATCATTCATGCTTTGCACCACATGGCCTTGGTATGGCTAATGGCATTCTTGGCTTTCATCAGCATGTTCCGCATTACTCTGATACTGCATAACTACATTACCACCTTGAGCACACACTTTCACCACCCTCTAAGCTTTCTATAAGCTTATGCACGACCATTGCGTCCAGGTGACGTTGGATTGCAGCAGCGCTGAGGCTTGAGCATGCGGTAGACTATTTTGGAGTTTTGTTCATCATCATTGTATTACCCTTTATGCTCATTGTACTTGTTAAGTTTTTTATCATAGTGAAAATGTGATGGAGTTTTTGGTTGTTGTTTGTGTGTTATGCCTTTGGTTATGCTTATTATGAATCAAACTGATGTTGAAAATCCTCCTCGTAGCATCCCAGGATCGGAACCTGGCGAATGGGCGCTGGGAGTCGAGAATGGGGTTCACGGAGGCTGTCGGCGCTGGATTCAGTGATCGAGAATTTTGTGAGCCCAGTTTCCGAGTTTGGAGCGTGACAGATTCAATTTGAATTATGTGTTCAAAATGACCTACCCTAAGGTCAATCTAAGGTCTATCATACCTAAGACATGAAGTATGAACATTGAAACTTCCTTTTATCAGAAGATGGTTGTCATTATGAAGCTTGAGATTTTTACTTGATGTAGCTTGATCTTAAGATCTTTTAAAGCTTGGATTTGTCTTCTTATATTGTACTTCATTTTTGAGTTGACCATCATCTTTAGACTTGAATAAGCACTCTTCTTTATCAACGTAGTTCTGAACATTGCGGCTTACAGAAGAGGATCAAGTACATGAACTTGCATTTATTGAAGTAGATCACTGTACTTGACTTGAAGCATTGATGCAGTGTCGTAAACATCCATAAAACAACAAACTACACAGGACACATATAAAGGTTTTGGCACCACAAAATTTGACAACCAAAGGAGCATGAGACCATAACACTTACACCTGTCGGGTGGCCCATTCGATGCAAATGAGGCACATGTGCAAGCCTCACCTGTGATGAATATAGGCCTAGGTGCAAGGCCCACCTGTTGTGTTTGAGGCCCATGTGATGAGGGGCCAATGTGATGTATTTGAGGCTTAGGTGCAGGGCCCACTTGTTATATATTCAAGGCCCGTTGAGATATGTGATTTTGCCATGATGTATGTAATGTTGGTTAAATGTCCACATTGATGGGCAATAATGGTTGAAGGTCCTCATTGTGACCTTCCCTTAGGCCCTTTGTTAGGCTGATTCTGATTGTCAGGGTCAATTGTCAATTCCGATTGACGTGACCAATTTTTTGACTCTGATTATCAATCGATCCCGATTATTGTGGCCGATTGCTGATTCCGATTGACGTGACCGATTTGTCGACTCTAATTATCGATCGTTCCCAGTTATCGTGACTAATTTACCGATTTTGATTATTGATCGATCTGATTATCGTGACCAATTTGCCAATTCTGATTATCGATCGATCCGATTATCATGACCAATTTACCGATTCTGATTATCGATCAATCCGATTGTCGTGACCGATTTGCCGATTCTAATTATTGATCGATCCTAATTGTCGTGACCGATTTGCCGATTCTGATTATCGATCGATCCGATTGTCGTGACCGATTTGCCGATTCTGATCATCGATCCGATTGTCGTAACCAATTTGCCGATTCTGATTATCGATCGATCCGATTATTGTGACCGATTTACCGATTATGATTATCGATCGATCTGATTGTCGTGACCGATTTGTCGATTCTGATTATCGATCAATCCCGATTGTTATGACCGATTTGTCGATTCTGATTATCGATTGATTAGATTATCGTGACTGATTTACCAATTCTGATTATTGATTGATCCGATTGTCGTGACCTATTTGTCGATTCTGATTATTGATCGATCCCGATTATCATGGATGATCGTCGATCCCGATTGTCATGACTGATTTGTCAATTCTGATTATCGATTGATCTGATAGTCGTGATCGAATTGTCGATTCTGATTATCAATCGATTCCGATTATCGTAGTTGATTGCTGATTCCGATTGACGTGACCGATTTGCCGATCTGATTATCGATCGATCCCAATTGTCGTGACCGATTTGTTGATTCTGATTATCAATCGATCCTAATTGTCGTGGCCAATTGTCGATCCCAATTATCGTGACCGATTTGCCGACTCTGATTATCGATCAATCCCGATTGTCATGACCGATTTGTTGAAGCCAAGTATCGAGGTAGACTCCGATTGTCGAGTCGGATTGTCGATTTCGATTGTCGAGGCCGATTGTCGAGACCTATATGGTGTATATGCGACTCATAGTTGAGGCCCATTGTGATGTATGTTAGACCCATGTGAAAGTCCCATCGTGATGTGTATTAAGCTCTTGAGTGAGGCCCATCGTGTTGTATATTTAGCCCTTATGTGAGTTCATGGGTCCACTATATGTTGGGATCTATGAAGGCCATTCCTCGGAGGCAATGTTAGTTAAATGTCCATATTATCGAGGTCGATTGTCGATGCCAGTTATTGATACCGATTATGAGTATGTGACAGCATAGCATCATGATACATGCCCATATGCATCATCTACATGGTTGTTATGAGATGTGTTGATCATTGCATATGTCATTGAGCATGTTGTTATGAGACTCCCTGATAGGCAGAGGTTATCTCACATGAGCGCCAGTATGCACAGGATTGATGCATGACTGGATTGTATGACTCATGCATCTTGCATTATGATTACTATACGCCCTAGCGACATCAGGGTCGTAGCCTCCACAGGCATATCGTGGATGGTCAAACGGGGCACCGAAAATTTATTCTAGCATCGGGCTGTCATAGATGGCCCTGGGTGAAAATCCTTAAACTCTCTTGGTACCAGAGGACGCCCTAACATCGAGACCGAGTGGATACATGAACGCCCGAGTGCCGAATACCAGGAGGTCGCGTCTCCCACTGTGTCGTGGTCGGTTGGGAGGGGGTGTAGCCTTACCTGCCTGAGGATAGGGGGCATAGATAGAATGAGTTTGACCCGCTCGTAAATGGGTCTATTATTGACGTGCCGGATAGGTATTGGCAGACTATTGGCCAGGCGGATAGTGAGGTTTCTTACGCTCACTTGGACTTGCTGGTAGGAAAGGAGCAGTGCCATTTGGAGTGTACTAAACCCCAGTGATGATTCCAGAGATGAACAGTACTTATATGTGGACTTATTGAGTAAGAGTTACATACTCATTCATCCATTCATTCACTATCCACTCGGGCTAGTGATGCGCAACTATTTGTTACTTGCACCTTCGCATTGGCCAGGATTTCGGTTAGGGCACAACTAACCTGATATCAAGAGTTTACCACATTGAGTCTGACTATCCAAATTTAGGTATGAGACTGGTTTGGATAGAAGTCCCTTGTGATGGACCCCATAGCCTGCGATATTACGTACTATCATCCCAACTTCACACTCCAGCATGGTCATTCCATTCGCACCGCATATTACATTACATTCGTGGCATATGACATTTTGGGTTACCCATGTTTCTGCATTTATATGGTTTAGATACGGCATATGATATTTGACTCTTTATCACTCCTCATTTGTATAGTTGATCTGATCGCGTATTCTGATATTGTTCCTCATTAATATAGTTGATCTGTATCGTGTATTCTGATATTGTTCCTCATTTATATAGTTGATCTATATTGCGTATTTTGATATTGTTTGACTCATGGACTTATCAGTATTTTTGCTTACTCTAATAACATATGATTCATGACCATGCGCCTATTTCGACATTATATGATTATGTCATTGCGTTGAATACTTAGCACTTACCTTGTGCACACACTTATACTACCCTCTAAGCTTTCTATAAGCTTATGCATGATAGATGCGTATAGGTGATGTTAGGTTACCGCAATGTTGAGCTTGGAGTGTGCAGCAGTCTTCTGGAGCTTGATTTTCGATTTATGTATTTCTTTTTTAGTATTGTACTCAAATGATTATATTAGTGGATATGTGATGATGATGTTGCCTTTGTGAATTGGGTAATCTTGTTGTTATGCTTACTACAAGTTAAATGTATAAAAAAATCTTCCTTGTAAGATTCCAAGATCAGAATCTGGCGTATGGACGCTAGGAGCCGAGAATGGGGTACTACGTAGGCTGTCGGCACCGGATTCAACGATCGAGATTCTTGTGAATCCGATCTCCGGGTTTGGGGCGTGACACCCCCCCCCCCCCCCTCTAGGACATATAGGTCAGCCTTTTCAGTATCATGGACTTACTAGCATTTTCGCGTTACTCTGATATTGCATACTTGCATTGCTACCTTGCGTACACACTTACACCACCCTCTAAGCTTTCTATAAGCTTATGCACGATAGATGCTTGAAAGTGGCATTAGGTCGCATCAACGTTGAGCTTGGAGCGTGGAACTGTCTTTTGGAGCTTTGATTTTCAATATATGTATTTACCTTTCAGCACCGTATTCAACTATTTATATTAGTGGATATGTGATGATGATGTTGCCTTTGTGATTTGGGTAAACTTGTAGTTATGCTTCTTACAAGATAAATGTACGTTAGAAAATCCTCTTTGTAGAATCCCAGGATCAAAATCTGGTGTATGGGCGCCGGGAGCTGAGAGCCGAGAATGGGGTACTAAGGAGGCTGTCAGCACCAGATTCGGCGATCAGGAATTTTGTGAGGCCGGTTTCGAGTTTGGGGCATGACAGTTTATGACCCTACTAGACTTACTTCCTTAAATGAAGATGAAACATCTGATTATGAAATGTCAGGAAGTGATGTTGAAAATGAAGAACATCTTCAAGTAGCCTATGATGCCTTATATAAAGAAAGTTGTAAGATTGCAACAAAATTAAACATTTTAGAGGATAAATTTGCAGATTTAAAATTAGAACTTGAAAAATATGTTTTGGAGAAATCACATTTTTCTGATTGTTTTGAGAAAACCAAATTTAAACTCAATCGAAAAAATTCAGAAATTGAAGATCTCAAAACTAAAAATAAAAATTTACTATTAGAAATTACTTCTCTAAAAAATTCTAAAGAGACTTGGATATATACCCATGGTGACCCGAGACTTGAAAAGCTATTATCTGCGTCTCTTTGAAGTAACAACAAATCTAGCTTCGGATATACTAAGAATTGTTCAGAAAAATCTAAAAATACTACTTATATATTTATTAAAGGTGAATCTTCAAAATCTAAAGAATAAACTACAAAGGAAATAAAAAAAAAAAAACCTTGTGTAAGGCCTACCCCCACAACACATGATATTGTCTACTTTGCCAAAGCTCACGACTTTAAAACACGTCATGTTTGTTAAGGGAGGAACCCAACTTATAGTCACCACAATTTTGGATAACTCTTCCAATGCGGGACAAAGTTTCACCTTCACTGTGGGTACAGTAGCCTGCCAACCACTGGTAGCTCACCCAGGTCCACCAGGCCCCACCCACATCAGCGTCCGCCCAGGTGTGCCCACCCACATGTGACCACATAGTGACGGGGTGTCACAATATCCCCTAAAGAGGGCAGAGCCATCCTCGGCTCTGATACCACTTGTAAGGCCCACCCCCACAGCATATGATATTGTCCGCTTTGCCGAAGCTCACAGCTTTAAAACGAGTCATGTCTGTTAAGGGAAGAACCCAACTTATAGCCACCACAACTTTGGACAACTCTTCCAATGTGGGACAAAGTTTCATCTTCACTATGGGTATAGTAGCCTGCCAACCACTGGTAACTCACCCAGGCCCGCCAGGCCCCGCCCACATCAGCGTCCGCCCACGTGTGCCCGCCTACATGTGACCACACAGTGACGGGGCGTCACACCTTGTCCAAAACATTTTTATCCAAAAACTAAGTCCAATTATCAAAAGAAAAATTATAATCCTTCTCTGACAAATAAGATAGTGGACTTACTTAAGGAGCACTAGAAATCCAACTCTAAAACTAATAAAGTAAGAATAAAGAAAAAATCTTACTCTCAAACTAATCATGTTATTAGAGATCTTCCTAAACCCAAAACCATATTGAAATGGGTTCTAAAAAATAAGTGTATTGCTATCCACACAGCTCTTAGAGCTAGTACCCATTCATATGACAGGTGATAAGGCGATACTTTCAGACATTAATCACATTGATGGAGGTTCAGTAACATTTGGAGATGGCAGTAACTGTAAAATCAGTGGAAAAGGTAATGTAAAACTTCCCAATCTTCCTGCTTTTAAAGATGTTTTACACGTTGAAGGTTTGAAACACAATTTTCTTAGCATATTTCAAATATGTGATAATAATCATAGTGTTAAATTTTCTAATCACGGATGTGAAATACTTAATAATCAAGGTCATATAAGATTAAATGGTCGAAGAACCTCTAAAAATTGTTATATCATTGATGAATCATGTTCCACAAGTCACTCTTACTATATGGTCTAAATATACAAAATTGAATTATGGTATCAACATCTTGGACATGCTAACTTTAGAGATCTATACAAACTTAGCAAGAGTATAAATCTCTAAAGAGAGATCATCTTCGAGGCTTACCCAAGTTTAAAAAGTTGAAAAAGAAAGTATATGGTGCCTGTCAAATAGGCAAACAAATCAAGAGTATTCACAAGAAGGTAAACTCCTTAACCACATCTAGACCCTTCGAATTACTACATATGGACCCTGTTGGACTAACCCGAACAGAGAGTAGAGGAGGTAAAAAATACTTTCTAGTTATAGTTGATTACTACACTAGATAATCACGGGTAGCCTTCTTAAGAGAAAAGTCAGATGCTTTTGACAAAGTCAAAAAGTTATTTAAACGCATCTAGATGGAAAAAGAACTGCCTGTGAAAAAGATAAGAAGTGATCATAGAACAGAATTTCGAAATAGTAATTTTGAGAAGTTTTGTGATGACCATGTAATATTACATGAATTTTCTGCTCCTAAAATGCCTCAAAAAAATAATATAACTGAAAGGAAAAAAACAGAGTTCTATAAGAAATGGGGACTGTTATGCTTAATAGTAAAAAATTAACAAAAAATTTATGGGCTAAAGCTGCCAACACTGCTTGTTATATTATTAATCGAGTATATGTAAGAGCAAGAATAAATAAAATGGCTTATGAACTCTGGTTTAATAAAAAAAACCTTCAGTGAAATATTTTTGTACTTTTGGAAGCAAATGCTTCATTCTACGAGATCGGGAACATTTGAGAATTTTTGAAGCAAAAACTGATGAGGGAATATTTTTAGTATACGCTCTAAAAAGTTGAGCATATCATGTCCTAAATAAAAAAAAACTAGGGTGATACAGGAATCAATAAATATTGTAATTGATGATCAACCGATCAATCTCAGTTATCGCCCAGATAATGATGACGATGATATTATTATGATGAATTAAAGTGAACCATCATCTAAATCATATTGTACTGAGTCAAGGTTGGTAAAAGACCATCCAATGAATCAACTACTTGGTAACCCTCTTTCTAGTATTCAAACTAGAAGACAATTGGAAAATGTTTGCAATTACGTTTGCTTTCCTTCTTGAATGGAACCGGCCAATGTAAATGACGCACTAACTGATGAAAGTTGGACTTTGGCTAAGCAAGAGCCTAAAAACCATTGATCTTGATATGCATGCTTCATCTGAATAATTTGTAACAATTTAAGTTTTAACATATTTACTTGATAATACTTAGATATTTCATCTCTTTGATCTATAATAACTTGATATATTTTTCCTCTTGCTGACATACATCTGGATATGACACTATGCTATGCTTATTTTATGCAACTTAATCCCTATGTTATTTGCTCCTTTTTCCTATATCCTTCGTGCTTTATTGATTGCTTCTTCTTTTGTCAACTTCTAACAAAAAAGGGGAGAAAATAGTATATTTTTATGATATGGATATGAGATCAATCATCATTTCTCTCAAGTTTATGAGCACACACACATTTGCATGCACTTTATGAACTATATTTTTGCAGATATGACTAAGTGCTTAGGGGGAGTGATACAAATGTGTTGAGGCATAAAAATCGATCAGAAGAAGAGAACAAGATTCTTGAAGAAAGCAGAATCCTGCACCATTTAGTTGTGCAGTGGACAACAGAAGTGGCTTGGAAGTTTGGTTGTGCAGCACACAACAAAAGTAGCCTTGGGAGTTTGGCTATGTAGCACACAATCGAAGTTACTTTAGAAGTATTGTTGTATGGTGCACAACAAGTATAGCCGCACAATCAACATGTGCACACAAAGGGTGTTAGCGCACAACACGATTTGTGGAGAGCCCACACGTGCGAAAGGTTATAAATACCCCACTACCCCCAAATGCTTTTGTTTCTTGTCGAAACAAATGGCAACTCTACTGGGGATTCCTATTTTACTTGATATTAGCTTAGGGATAATATATAGAATAGTCACCACTGTTTGGCGTCGTACAGACTCCAAAAATGGCGACTCTCAACGGGAACATCCTCCCTTTCATCTCCAAAGTAAAGTATGATCTTATTTAAGTACTGATTTACATTGTTTTTAATAATTTAGAAAAACTACAATCAATTAATGGCAATCATCCCAGACAAGACAGTCTTCTATTTTACGTCGGCAGGATTTGTTATAGAATATGCTGGTAAACCAACTTTTCACTGCAAGGAAGAGTCTATGCCAATTAGATGCAAGGAATCTCAAGCAACTGCTGTAGTCAAACTGCCTCGCCGTTGGCATAAGAGGATGGGAACAATTGGGTCGTCATGTCGCACCAAAGATCAAGGGCTCGAAATATCCCAACTTCCAAGATGAGCCCATCGGTGCAAAAAATCAAAGGGCTAGTGACACGAAATGTAGCCAGAAAGAATCCCGAGCTCGCTCCTCCAACAATATACCCCGGGAAGTCTATTCCTTTGGTAACATCACATGATTTCCTAGCTTTGCCTGCTACAGGAACTCAATGGACAAGGAATAAGAAAGGTAAGTTGCTTATGGTAAGTCTGCTAGTACCAGCCTCATCTCAAGTTGTATCACAATCGACTGAATATTATGGAAGTACAGGAAAATCGAATGAAACCCTTCTTTCAATAAGTCCCATTATATCGTTACGTTCCCAGTCCACTCCAATGATAGTTTCATCATGGAGTAAAGAAGCCATTGTGCACATGGTAGGAATCAATTAAGGTCCCCCACCAAATGTTAATGAACTTATGGCTGAGATGGCCGAAGCTCAAAGAATCTTAATGGAGGAGTGTCGAAGCCTCCGAGAAGCTTTCGCTACTCTTGCTCATAACGTGGCTTAAGCGACGGCCCCACCAGTAATGGCTGCTATGAATGAACAAGAGCAACAACCCGAGGGTTCATTGCCATATAGAGTATGATCGCGCAGATTTGCTTCGACTACTAGGGCAACACAAGGGGAAATACGACAGATAGTTGTGGAAGTCAGAGAGCACGAACATACTAAGAGGTTCCGACATAGAACACCGTATCTAAGAGAGGTAGAAGATGTTCCTTTCCCAGCAAACTTCAAGCAACCAGATTTTAGAAATTTAATGGAGATGGGTCTCTAGAGGAACATCTCATACACTTTATCACCACCATGGGGAACTTTTTACTATTTTATAATACTGTTTATGGTTGTTCGGTTCTTCTTTGACTGGCAAAGCATTTTTATGGTATTTTAATCTGACACCGGAATCAAAAGAACTTGGGAACAGATGCAAGACGCATTTATATCCAATTTCTTCTCATCAGAGCGCGACGTTAGTGTTGCAGAATTAGCCTCTGCTAGACAAAGAGAGAATGAACCTGTGGAGAAATTCATCAACGGGTGGAAGACTTTGGGGGCTTCATGCAGAAAGTTGCTAGAAGAGAAAGAACAAGTAAACATGTGTTTAAATTCTATGGAGCCGAGAATTGCCTTCGGGCTCACAAGTGCTAATATAAAGACTTTTCGAGACCTTACAACAAAAGTACATGCATTGGAATTGATGGCCAGAAAGATACCAACATTTCAAATCAGGACATAAAGAAGATGATCGAATAGATTAATGGTAAATACCATTAATCAAGAAAAGAAAACAAATACTTTTTACAATAAGCTAGAAATAGGGAAGAGAGAAGATTAAGATCGATATAAGGATCAAGTAAATGACAAGCGGATCCGATCGTATGACTATCATAAAGAATATGATTTTGAAAAAGAAGATGTCATACCAATGATGGAACAGTTATTGGCTACTGAGATCATTCAATTACCTCAGCCCAGGCAGCCAGAAGAAGTTGAAATGGCTAACGATAAGAGATATTGTCATTATCATCGTTATGTGGGACATCTACAGAGAATTGCTTTACATTAAAGAACATGTTGCAAAGGATGATAAAACAAGGTGAGATAGTGATGAAAAAGAATGAGAAGCGAGACAAGAAAGTGACTGTGAATGCGACATTTGTAAGAGATCCTCTGAAAATCTGGAAAGACAAAGGGAAGACTGTTGCGAGAAGAGAATGGTCACTTGCAATAGATTCTATCATAAGTTCTCGTTATAATTTGTGATTTGTTGGATCATCTTCTGAAGAAGTTAGTAATGACTTAGCTTCTATTCGCCAAAGAGAAAATGAACCAGTCAAAGAATTCATTAGTCGATGGAGAACCCTGGGGGCACCAAGTTTACGGTTGGTGAAAGAAAAAAAAAAAGAATGAATCAAGCTATGCATAGGATGCATAAGACTAGATATTGCATTGAGTCTTATTGGTTTCAATATACACACCTTCTAGGATCTAATCAAAAAGACTGGCCATATATAGAAGAGATCACTGCAAAAATAGAGTCTTATAAAAGTGAGATATTTCAAAATCTTAAAAGAACTTCAATCAGTATCATGAAAGAAGAAAGAAAGATGAAGAATTAATAAGATGAACAAAGGAAATCTAGCAGAAGAGACGAATAAACATATAGCTAAGAAAGTGAAGAAAGAATTCGGACAGTCCAAGGATTATGGGAGATATTCGTTTAAAGAAGATGATATACTTATGTTGAACAAATTGTTGGCAGTAGAGAAGATCAAGTTGCCATGACCAAAACGTCCAAAGTAGATAAAGAAAATAAGTGAAAGTGACTATTCCTATTATCACCGTTTCCTCGGACATCGAACTGAGAATTGCTTCAAACTAAAGAGTAAATTACAAAAAATGATTGATAATGGCGAAATGGTCATAAAGAAAGCATATGATATAAGAGAGGAGATAAGAGCACACAAGCCTGATTGAAGCCAATTTTCATATCTTTGTAATCGAGATGCAGAGCTATAAGACAAACACATTCACAAAATTGGGGGTAATTTTAATCTCAGATAATCCATGCACAATGATAAGGCATCAGTATATTTGTTAAAATTCGCTACATCAAGATATATTGTCTTTGAAGATTACTGTGATTTTGATTCTGAAGATTATCGATACAAAACTTCCCAATCAAAAGGGGGAAAGACAAGTAGAAAGGGATTCAAAAGGCAAAGCCATGTATTCATCCCCGAACATGAATGAATAAAATGTTAGATTTCCAAGCATATCAAGTTCAAACATATTATTGTCAAGCACTGACGATTATTGCTGAATCAATAATAATCACCATTGCCATCGCAATAACGCTGACACAAAGATTATTCTATTATAAAAGTTAATCGAAACTGATATTATTGCCAAGTTGATACATAGAAAATTTCATATATCATTAGCAACAGTAGTGGCGATATATCAATTATCGATTTGTCATCTTTAGTAAAGCCTATAGTTAACCATATATATATATATATATATATATATATATATATATACCATGACGGTAATGGTGATTTATCATTTATGGCAGCATAGCCAAGCCTATATGGCCAACTAAGCATAAGACTTACCATCATCAGCAATATATAAAATTATGCGGGCAGCAGTGAGAAGCCAGTGGCCCTAAACAGCCCGTATATGCCATCACATGCACCCATGCGGGCAGTGGATGGAGCCAGAGATTAAAAGCGTCAAAAGGCAAAAGTCCACAATAGCCAGTCACACGTGAGACCAATGTCATCTGTATAGCTTCCAACAATGTCACGGGGGAAGGTGAGAGAAAATGCCCTCCCATGAATGGGTCCGACCTTGCAGATGAAGAAAAAGTGGGCTGCAATGTGTGCTCTTTGACTCGTCCATAGATAGGCCAACCATGCATAAGACTCCCCAGATCCTAGGTTTGATTTCAGTAGTAACTTATGAGAACGGGTTTTTAGCCTACTCATTGATGGACTGGCGACCTTAGATTTAGTATCCTAAGGTAGCCTTGCGCACACCGTGAACTCTAGAGAGTTACTGTGGCCAACCCTGTGTGTAAATCCCATTGAGTTCATGACCCCGGTAGCTTCACTGGGCCCCTCTGATGGATCGCGGTTTGTGAACTCCCCAGCTGCAATAAGTCCAGCGAACTCATAAGAGTTACAGAGAGTGTTCGCATAAGACCTAACTCCAATATGAGCCTAAGAAACTGTGCTTGCTCCACTACTCATGAGTTTATACTGTGTGTGCAAGTGTCAAGTTAAGTCCAATCCAATCAAGTCATGTCCAGTCAAAGTGTGTTCAGTCAAAGTATACTAGTTCAAGTTTAAACTATGCGTAACATCAAAGTGCTGCAAATACACTGATATTCTGAATACCTATGTTCATTTGTTCAATTTAAAATATGCTCAAAGGTGCAAATTTTTTAATAAGGAAATCTCATAAATCATGAAAATCTCATGCTTGGATTAAACAAACTTGCAAAATACATTTCTTCTGAAATAGGTTTAGATTACAACAATATTAGGTTTGATCAAAATATTTGCTACCTTCTATTATAAAGCTAAAATGTTTCAAGATCAGTTACGATATGTTTATCTTTTTGAAGAATACGAATCTTTAATTATGATATGCTTATCTTTTTGGAAAGGACGACGATGTTTCTCTGGTTCTCGCCTTTCTGATGGTAAAGGAGAATTATCTCATAATATCTGCAAGGGTAGAGGAGGATAGAATTATAAAGAATTATCATTCTCTTTTGGAAAATTTGAAGATTCGAGTGCATTCTTCAAAGGAATACCAAAGGTTATCCATCCTTCAAGAGTATCAGCAGTCTTTGTTTCAAAATTATTATCTGTAAAGGAAATTTTTATGCAAAGTTGGCTTGATGAGGGGAAACAATCTGTTTCTTCAAAGTAGCCAATGCCTTGGTCTTTCTGATAATCTTTTAGGCAAAGAGGAAGAAACCATATGGCATGATATACTGGGTAACAATTGTCCACCAAGCAAAACTGATGAACCCACCAGCGCATCCAGCACTAAGAAGCGTTAACCGGATAATTATAGCCAAGAATTATGAAATGTGATCCAGTATGAACATACAAAAGTTGCTTCCATATCAAAGCCCAATTATATGGCCCGACTCCGTAACTTCTCATTTCTCTAGTGACAATATCGCAAGTCTCCATCACAGTTTGATCAAATCAAAACTGGTGAGCAAATATACTTGGATAGTATGGTTCATGCCAAAATATGCTACCTTCTCTTAGTGGAAGCGTACTAGATCTGATGGAGACAAGAAATAAATACTTGCCAAATGAGATGGAATCATCATCAACAACTACTATGTCATCGGGAGGCTAGTAAATGGAAATTAATAAAAATCGATAGGATCATTGCTTTCTATCTTTCTAGTGACCCAACCATCCAACTTCTCAATCATCTTTCTTAATTGGTAATGTTGAAGAGGAAGACAATCAGGGTTCGAATATGCTCTTCCGGAGTCAGCAAATATCCAGGGGAAGTACACTTCTAGCTAGCCTACGAAGAAATGACATGGAGCACAAACGGAAAAAGATTCAGAGGAAGGATCTTTAGAACTAGAAACGACATCCCCAAAAGTTCAATACAGGGAGCATAGAACCGGAGGAGCAAGCAAATATTTTTGGCCCTCCACCATTGCACTCTGTCATGCCCAAAACTCAGAAACTGGGCTCATAAAATTGTGGATCATCGAATCTGGCACTAACAACCTCCGTAGTACCCCATTCTCAGTTCCGAACACTCATATACCAGGTTCCAATCCTGGAATCCTACAAGGAGGATTATTTTCAACATGAATTCGTTTCATAATAAGCATAACCCATGAACAATAACCAAGAAACCATCACAAAATCCACTATGATAAAAAACTTTAAGGTACAATGCCCATAAAGAGAAATATAATAATAATAGTAATGGAAACTCTTGAAGCTCGACTGCACGCTCCTTCTCCTACTAAGCTAAGGCTGCGTCTTGGCGTCACCTGCACGCATCAATCATACATAAGATTATAGAAAGCTTAGAGGGTGGTGAGAGTGTGTGCGCAATATAAGCGTGCTCAGAATGCACTATCAGAGTAATGCAGAATATATTAGTAAGTCCATGAATGGTATCAGTTGTATAAAGGTTATGCGATGCAAGACATGAATGCTATCGGCCGCATTAAGGTCATGCGATGTAAGGCATGAATACTATCGGCCACATCAAGGCCATGCGATGCAAGGAGTGAATGATGTCGGCCATACCAAGGCCATATGATGCGAGATGCAACTCAAGCATACCAATCCTCATCCGAATCCACATATCAATATAGCTCATCACTAGAGCATCAAATATCAGTACAATTTTTACTCTGGATAATCATAGGGGTTTAGTACACTCCAAATGGCATTGCCTCTTCTCTAGGCACGCAGTCCAAGTGAGCGTAAGAAACCTCACTATCCACTCAGCTAATAACCTGCCAATATCTATCTGTCACACCAATAGTGGACCCATTAACGAGCTGGTCATACTCAGCCTAGTAATTACCCCCTACCCTCAGGCAGGTAAGGTCACACCTCCTTCCAACCGGCCATGACACAGTGGGAGACACGTCCTCCTGATATTCAACCCTCGTGCACTCATGTATCCACTTGGTCTCGACGTTGGAGCATTTTTCCGTACCGTCAGGTTTAGGGACTTTCACCCAGGTGCATCTATCGCACCTTATGTAAAGAGAAGATTTTCGGTGTCCAATCCTGCCTCCACGATATGCCTGTGGAGACTATGGCCCTGATGTCACTAGGGTGTAAGTACTCAAAACACACAATGCAAGATGTATGAGTTACACAATCTAGTCATACATCAATCTTGTGCATACCGTGCGCTCATATGGGACAACTCCGCCTATCAGGGAGCCCCATAACAACTGCCCAATGGCATATGCAATGGTCAACCATATCTCATATCAAGCATGCAGATGATGCGTATGGGCATGTGTCATGATGCTATACTATCACGAACTCACAATCGGTATCGATAATTGGCCTAACAAGGGCCTAAGGGAAGATCACAATGTGGACAATTAACCATCATTGCCCATCAATGTGGACATTTAACCAACATTGCTCCCAAGGAGTGGTCCACATAAAGCCTAATATATAGTGGGGCCCATGGCCTCACGTAAGGGCCAGATGTACTTTTCAATGGGCTTCATCATACGGGCCTTGTATACTTCACATCAGGCCTCATCATATGGGCCAATATACATCACATCGGGCCTCATCATATGGGCCTCATATACTTCTTATTGGGCCTCATCATATGGGCCACATACACATCATAATGGGCCTCATCATATGGGCCATATATACATCACATTGGCTTCATCTAGAGCTGGGCATAATGGACCCGATCCGATGGATCCGACCCGATCCTACCTGATCTAACCCATTTCGAACAGAACCGATAGCCTAGATCGGGCAAGTTCGAGCAGGATCAGGCAGATCTGACTGTTAATCGGATCGGGTTCGGGTCAATAGCAAATCGGACCGGACTAATCAGTAATTCGATCCGTTTAGAACCGATCCGATCATATTTAAATAGAACCAAATGTAGTTAGTAACTAGGAAATTACAAACATTCACCTCTTTTGGGATGATGATGATCTCCTTTCTCTCCTCTCTAAAGAACAAGAAACCCATCTTCATCTCTCTCCTTCCTATCTCGATTCAGACGCTTGTCTCACTTCTGCTCCTAGAGAGGCTGTTGATTGGATGCTCAGAGTCAATGCCCACTATGGTTTCACACCTCTAGCTGCAGTTCTGTCCGTCAATTATCTTGATAGGTTTCTGTCCAGCCTCCCTTTCCAAAAGGACAAGCCATAGATGACACAGCTCGCTATTGTTGCTTGTTTTTCTTTAGCTGCAAAAGTAAAAGAAACCTAAGTCCCCCTTCTCTTGGATTTGCAGGTAAATAATTTTTAAAAAAACTCAAATTTCTTGCTTTTTTAGGGGATTTCTATAGCGTTTTGATGATTTTGACATAAAAATCTAATTGGTTTTTTCTATTTCTTTTTTATTTAATTTAAGGTGAAAGATTATAAGTATGTATTTAAAGCGAAGATGATTCAGAGAATGGAATTACCGGTCCTCTCGACCTTGAAATGGAATATGAATCCTATTACTCCACTTTTATTCATCGATCATATCATTCAACGGCTTAGATTGAAGACCTACTTGCATTAGGAGTTTCTCAGGAGGTGTGAACGGTTGATTCTCTTTGTCATTGCTGGTGAGATTCAAAATCAGATACTTTTGAATTTCTTTCTAATGAAAATCTCAATTGATTTGTATTTGTGTTTGGATAATCAAATTCAAAGGTTGCTTCTTTCTATCCAATCAGGCTGAAATTGAATGTTTATGAGCACAACCGATCCGGACCTGGCCAAATCCAATCCGAATCGGTTTTCCTGACCAAGTCGAACTCGGATAGGTTCAACCCAGCATGAGTTAGGATCAGATCGAGTCAGATGACCCAAACTCGGTCCCAGATCGGGCCAAGTTCGGGTCAAGCCATTCAAAACTCAGACCAACTCGAGTTAGACCCAATCCGATTCGACTCAATCAGATGCCCAGCTCTAGTCTCATCATACATTACAATGGGCCGCACATATGGGCCACACAAATATCATATCAAGCCACACCCAAAGGCCTCATGTACATCAAGTGAGACCCATCGTCATAGCTGGACTGTGTGGATAAAACATTATTATTCTATCTACACCATTCATTTATTTTTAGAGATCATTTTAGAGCATTACCTAAAAAGAACCATATCGGAATATCATCTGGACCATACCACAAAAAGCAGTGGAGATAATGATTTTCACTGTTAACAATTCACCGAGCCACCATAACGTTTATTTTCCATCCTATCTGTTCATAAGTCACAAAGGCCTGAATTAAGAGGAAAAATAAATTTCATATTGATCCATAACTTCTGTGACCCCTGTAAGTGCTATGATTTGTATACTCCTTTGGTTGTCAAATTTTATGGTGCCAAAAACACAATCTGTTCTTGTGTAGCATGTTGTGTTATATGTTCAAGACAATACATCACTTTGCTTCAAGTCAAGAACGAAGAACTACTTCAATCCATGCTAGTATAAGCTACATCAAAAGAAGCGACCTTTTTCAAAGACTCAATGTATACAATTCAAGATGAAGTGTAATTCAAGCTTTAGAACATCTCAAGTTCAATGCTACATCAAGTACAGAGATCTCAAGCTTTACAATCTTCAAAGGTCAACTATCATCTGAAGAACTGAAGTCTCAATGTTCATACCTCACTTTCAAGGTATGATTGACCTTAGATTGACCTTAGGGTAGGTCATTCTGGATACATAATTCAAATTGAATCTATTTACATATAATTATCTATTTTAAGACTAGTCCTGAACCCGGTTCGACTAGTCCTAGCACTGGTTTGACCAGTCCAAGAAATTCCACGACCAGTCCTAAGTTGTTGCAATTTTTTAAAATTTTTTGATTGAGCTACGACCAGTCCTGGAGACTGTTCGACCAGTCGTAGGAATAGTGTCGACTCCAACCTGGACCAGTCGTGGAGATACGACTCAAACTATAGCAACCATTTTTTGGTGTCTCACGACCAGTCTTAGGGTGTTCACGACCAGTCGTGGGAGGCACACGACCTGTCGTGGAACGGTCTGATCCGATCGCGCTTAAAATTTTAAAAATTCGTTTCATCTACGACCAGTCATGGAGTTCTCAGGACCAGTCGTAGACACGATTTCTGCAACTATAAATAGACGATGAATTTCAGAGTTTGACAATCCAATTCAAGTAAAATCAAGGCATCACTCTGAGATAAGTTTGTGTTCATTTTTAAGCTACATTGTGCCTATTTAATATTCTCTTTTGTTAGCTTTATTAATTTGATTTTGTTTCTACATTCCAATCTAAATTGAAAAGAGGAATTGTTGTATTCCTTCTTCTTGGAATCAAAATCAAATATAGCTCGCCCAATTTGGTTTAATTTAAAATCAATTAGAACATAGAACTATTTTAAAGTGAGTAATGGACATTGAACTTCTATATTCGAACTTCTACTCCAATTGGTTCTACTGGGCTGCTACAGAAGGAGAAATCTAGGTATTTTACATTTGTGTAAATCTTCTATTCTTTTTGGTTTTCTTTTGAGATTCACTAGAAAAATCTCATTGTGTTGGTTATTTGAGGAGAGCCAGAAAACTCAGAATGTGGGTTTTTGGATTGTGTAAGCCCAAGTTAAAAAGACACAATTGTGAAGGTTTTAGGTGAACCTGTGAAACCTATTTTGATAGTGAACGTTGATATCCCCTGTGTGAGGATATTAGGAGTGGAGTAGCAAGCTGTGTGGCTGTTTTATAACAGTTGGTGAACACACAGGCGAACCACTATAACTCTTTGTGTTTTGTGGATGTGTGATTTATTTTTTCTATCTTTTATCATTCAAATTTATGGAATGTATGTATGGGTGTGAATGTTGTAATATTTACATTTCAAGCACAGTGGGGAATGTTGTAATAATTTATATTTAAATTATTACAATTTATTTCAATTCCTTGCTATTTATTCATTCCTTTTCAGTTTGAGTTTTTGATATAAAGAACGGTCTGGAAATAAGGTTGTCCTGCCATAAACCCTTAGTTTTTATGGTGTAAGGTTATTCTTAGAACAACATTTGTATCAACCTCTCAGTACTTATTTATTGAGGTAGTTTTTCATTTCAGCATTGTGAATTGATTTCCTTTATTTGGCTATCATATTATTAAATTCCGCTGTAATTATTTTAAATTTGGCATAGTCCTATTCACCCCCTCTAGGACATATAGCTTGGCCTTTTCAAGTGGTATCAAAGCCTAATAGCTCGTTTTTAATTCTTTACTCTTGGATTCATTTCCTAAGCTAACGATCTAAGCTATATATAAGATGTCAAATTTTGATAGTCTTTCAGTCACTAGGCCTCCACCATTTGACGGCTCCAACTATACCTATTAGAAAGCCAGGATGAAGATCTTCCTCAAATCAATGGATGAGAGTGTGTGGCAAGCCATAGTGACTGAATGGATCCCACCTACCACTGAAGTAACTGGTATCGATGGTTCAAAATCAATGAGAGTAACACCGTATTTCTCATGGACCACTCCTCAGAAAAATGAAAGTAGTGTCAATGCAAAAGCACTAAATGCAATCACTTGTGCACTATCACCGGATGAGCTCAAAAGAATTATATCCTGTGATACTGCAAAGCAAGCTTGGGATATTTTAGAAATGACACACAAGGGTACAACAATTGTCAAGAAATCTAAAGTCCAACTCCTCACAACCAAATTTGAGGAAATACATATGGAAGAAAATGAAATGTTTACGGACTTTTATACAAGATTAAATGACAATGTAAACTCTATGTGGGGTCTTGGCAATAAAATCTTAGAAAGTAAAGTGTGTGCAAAGATACTATGCTCACTTTCTGAACGGTTCAATTCTAAGGTAACCGCGATCCAGGAACTTCGTGATACGAATAATATGAGGGTAGAAGAACTAGTTGGGTCTTTACAAACCTATGAATTAAATTTTAAAGCTCCTAAAGGAAAATCTATCGCTCTTAAATCTTCTAAATGTATTTCTCAAGAAAATTCTAATTTAAAAAATTCTGAAGACGATATGGCTCTTTTAGCGAAAAAGTTTTACAAGATTTTCAAAAGTAAGAAGGGGGTTGATTTTCAAAAATCAAACGATAAGAAAAGATCTAAAACTAAAACCTAGAAATCTTAAAACATAGTCAATGTTACAACTGCCAAGAATACTGGCATTTAGTAAACAAGTGTCCTAGAAAGGACAAACCCAAAAAGAAGAGTATGTTGGCTACTTAGGATGAATCCTCTGATTCTGAAGCCTCTTCTGAATTAGAAGATTCTGAAATTGAGTCGAGCAATGAAGTTAAAGCCCTTATGACTCTAGCCAAATTCACTTTTTTAAATAACGATGATTCAAAAAGTGAAGAAAATCTGAATAGTGAGTGTGAAAATGAAGATGATCTTCAAGATGCTTACAATGCCTTATACAAGGAAAGTTGTAAAATTACTGTCAAACTTAAACTTCAAAAAGAAAAATTTTCAAATCTTAAAGAAAATTTTGAGTCTCTTATTTTAGAAAAATCCCATATTTCATATTATTTTGAAAAGTCTAAATGCAATTTAAAATTCAAAACCTCCCTGATTGAAAAACTTAAATCTGAAAATGATAAACTTAAGCTTGAAAACTCTTCACTTTTGAGTTTAAAGGATACATGGAGGTATACCCAAGGAGATCCAAAGTTTGAAAAACTTCTATCCAGATCTAAAAAATGTGGCGACAGATCCGAGTTGGGCTATGATAAGAATAAACCTTCTAAATAGAAGAATACTCCTAAATTTATGAAAGGAGAAACCTCTAACTCCAAAGGGAAAGTATTAATCAAAGTCTTTCTAAAAATGCTAAAACTTTTCAAAAACCTAAAAGAAATTATGCCAACTATAAAACTCAAAACCAAAACCCTTTAACTGAAACAAATAGTTGATTTGCTTAAGGAGCTCTTAAAATCTAACTCAGCAGGTCACTCGTACATTAATTACAAATATAAGAAGACCAACTATACTCCTAAACCCAAAACAATTATGAAATGCGTTCCTAAGGTTACTTGTTTGGTAGCCCACCCTGCTTTCAAAGCTACAAATAATTCAAAGTGGTACCTTGATAGTGGGTGCTCTAGGCATATGATAGGCAATAAGGCTTTATTCACCGATCTTAAAGATATGACTGATGGGTCAGTCACATTTGGTGATGGTAGCAACTGCAAGATTATTGCCCAAGGTACGGTTCAACTCTTTAACCTCCCCTTATTTAAGAATGTTTAATATGTTTAGGGGATAAAACACCACCTGTTAAGCATATCTCAAATATGTGATAACAATCATAGCATGAAATTTACTAATAAAGGCTGTGAAATCTTAAACAAAAAGGGTTCTATAATATTAACTGGTCGCAGGACTTCTGAAAACTACTATATTGTAAGTGATGGTAGCTCATCTAATCAATCTTGCTACGTAGTCCATACTGACGAAACAGAATTATGGCATAAACGTCTTGGACATGTACACTACCGTAATTTATACAGATTGAGGAAGAGAACTAATAAGAGGTCTACCTAAATTACAAAAAGTAGACAAAATATGTGATGAATGCTAGATTGGCAAACAAATAAGGAGCTCTCACAAAAAGGTGAAATCCAATACCACATCAAGACCACTCGAGCTTCTCCATATGGATCTTATAGGACCAACCAGGACGGAGAGTTGAGGTGGTAAAAAATACATACTGGTAATCGTGAATGATTTTACCAGATTCACTTGAGTAGCCTTTTTAAGGGATAAATCAGAAACCCTTGATGAAGTAAAAAGATTCTCAAACGGATCCAAACTGAAAAAAGTTCTCAAGTTTGTAAGATCCGTAGTGATCATGGATCTGAGTTCGAGAATAGTAGTTTTGAGAAATTCTGTAGCGATCAGGGAATATCGCATGAATTCTCTACGCCCAAAACACCACAACAAAATGGAATTATGGAGAGGAAAAGTAAAGTGCTTCAAGAAATGGGTAGTGTCGACAAGACGCTCTTTGTTAAGAAACATAACGATGATATTTTAATGGCTCAGATCTATGTTGATGATATTATTTATGGATCAACATATACTAACATGACTATTGAGTTTATAGATTTAATGAAATCTAAGTTCGAAATGAGCATGGTTGGGGAATTAAATTATTTCCTAGGGTTGCAAGTAAAACAACAACCTGATGGTATTTTTATTTCTCAAACCAAGTATGCCTTGAACTTGATTAAAATGTTTGAATTTGAGGATGGTAAGAATTTTGATACTCCTATGAGTACAACTCTAAGACTCTCAAAGGACTCTACAGGTAAAGATGTGGATTCTAAATTATATAGAAGTATGATTGGTAGTTTACTTTATTTAACTGTCAGTAGACCTGATATTGCTCTAAGTGTTGGTATTTGCGCTAGATATCAGTCTAACCCTAAAGAGTCATATCTAATTGTAGTTAAGCGGATTATTCGATATGTCACAAGTTCTGTAAATTTGGGTCTTTGGTATCCATATGATACTAGTGTTCAGTTGGCTGGGTACACTAATGTTGATTGGGTTGGGAATATCGATGATAGGAAATCAACCAGTGGTGGTTGTTTTTATATTGGAAATTGTTTAGTTTCTTGGTTTAGCAAGAAGCAAAGTTCCGTATCGCTCTCAACTGCTGAGGTTGAATACATTGCAGCTGGAAATGTATGTACTCAGCTTGTTTGGATGAAATGTATGTTAAGCGATTACGGAATAGCACAAGATTCTATAGTCTTATATTGTGATAATTCTAGTGCTATAAATATTTCTAAAAATTCAATCCAGCATCCACGTACCAAGGACATTGACATTAGGTATCATTACATTCGTGAATTAGTGGAAGAAAAGCTGATTTCTTTATAATACATTCCTACTGAGACTCAACTTGCTGACATTTTCACTAAACTGCTCGACAAAAGCAGGTTTAATAAATTAAAATGTGATCTTGGTATGTGCAATCTAAATTAAATATCCATGCGTATGTGTATCATAATGTAAATATATTTGATAATTTATTAGTTTAAATTTTAAATTTTTATGAAAAATGCATATTTATGTTGGTACACGACCAGTCGAGGACGTTCTCGACGGTCGTGGTACGACCGATCGTGGATGGGCCAAGACCGGTCATGGAGCATGCTGATCTCTTTTATGTCGAAAAAAAACATTTTCTTCTTCATTTCTTCCTTCTTCTCCAACGGGTGTGGCACGACTAATCCTACCCAACTGCTTCATTCTTCAAGATAAGTGCATCATTTCAATTTTCCTTATAGTTTTATGCTCTATTCACTCCGTCGTCTTCCTTAGAGTGGTTGATTTCAAGTTCTCTTGAAGATTTTGGGGTTTTCTACTCTCAAATCTGATTTTTGTAAACCCCACTATCCTTTTTGCATCTTCTTGATTCTTTAAGTTTCTTCATGCAAATGGATGCTAAAGGGAAAAAGAAAACATCCTGTGGTCCATCATCTTCTAGATCAACTCCCATCTCTCGGCGCCATCTTCGATCACCCGAAGATGATCCCTCACATGTGCAGGATTTGCATATGCGCAATGTCATTGTTGAACGTCCTGTTGATCTTGAGCACATTGCTCCTTTTGGTATCCTTCCACTCCTCCAAGCTATAGGATGGGCTAATATCTTATATTGGGGTGGGCCTGCATACCAATCTATTGCTCAGGACATGTTTGCATGCATCTCTGAATTTTCATCTGAAAATTTAACATTTAAAATTGATGCCAGAGAAGGTCCATTTGATATAAATCACCATCTGATATCTGGCCTTATGGACATACCTGTCAATGATGAGGGTATTCCTATTCATATTTTAACTGAAAAACCTTCAGAATCGAAAAAACGCATGCTCACTAGAGATCTCTGCAATATGGATGTGCAATGGACACATAAAAGGAATGCGCTCCCCTCAAAGTATTTGTTACCCAAATACAGGGTTCTCCATAGAATTTTTATTTCAAACCTGTATCCTCGTTCAGGTAACAAAACTGAACTAACTACGTTTATGGTTCGGATTTTGCATTCTATTATCTCTGGTACTAAAGTCTGTCTGCCTTCTTTGATATGTCATTTCATCATTCAGTTTCGTCTCCATCCAGGTCATAGTGATATTCTGTTTGCTTATCTTATGACTATATTAGCCATTAACATGCATGTTGCTATGCCTGTTGGAGAGGCTCCTATCTATCATCTTATTTTTAACAATTCTAATATAAACAAGATGAAATTGGAATTGGCTCCTGGCCAAGTGGATGTTAGTGTTGGTGGAGCTGAAGCTGGAAATGCAGATGAGGCTGATGATCTTCCACCTGATGATGTTATTATGGATGATATCTTTGATGAGCTTAAATCTAATTCTACTAATGATCAGGATTACGTGCCATCTAATTTTGATGCTCGTCTTCGTGCTCTTGAGGAGAAGGTTGAAAATATGAATGTTGCCCATGATCTACGGTTTAAATATATGCGCAAGTATGTTAGGCGCTTAAACAAGGGCCTTCATCGACTTGATCCTACTATTCCTACTCCTTCATCTGGTTCTGATTGAGTGTTTTGTCCTTTGGTCTGTATTAACTTTAATACTATTTTACCTTGTGTTGGTGTGTGAACTATATTTTGTTTACTAACGTTGGTTTAAACTGGTTAATGGCTTGTGGACTTTTATCTTGATTATATCTTGGGTAGTTCATCTCTTTATTACTCTTTTGTTTCTTATTCTATTCCATTTATGTGCTTCCTTTGGCATATTGTGACAAAAGGGGGAAGAAGATTTAGTTTGGACTTTTTGGAATGGATATGGGGTAGTAACATTAGTTTTGTGGATATATATATGTGTGTGTGTGTGTGTGTGTGTGTGTGTGTGTGTGTGTGTGTGTGTGTGTGTGTGTGATACTCAGGGGGAGTAAATAAAGAGTGCTGAATTGTTTGTGCTAATTAATGACAATTGGTACATGATTCTTTAACTAGGTTGTAATTGACTTTCTTATACAACTGGTGCAAGATTCTTTAACCAGGCTGTAACTGGTTTTCTTATATAACTGATGCATATTTCATTATTGAGCATGTTGTGCTTCTCTAATTTTTATTGAAGTGTGTTTTGTCACAAATTTGACAAAGGGGGAGATTGTAAGTGCTATGGTTTATATACTCCTTTGGTTGTCAAATTTTGTGGTGCCAAAAACACAATCTGTGTCTTGTGTAGCATGTTGTGTTATATGTTCAAGACACTACATCACTTTGCTTCAAGTTAAGAACGAAGAACTACTTCAATCCATGCTAGTATAAGCTACGTCAAAAAGAAGAGACCTTGTTCAAAGACTCAATGTATACATTCAAGATGAAGTGTAATTCAAGCTTTAGAACATCTCAAGTTCAATGCTGCATCAAGTATAGAGATCTCAAGCTTTACAATCTTCAAAGGTCAACTATCATCTGAAGAACTGAAGTCTCAATGTTCATACCTCACTTCCAAGGTATGATTGACCTTAGATTGACCTTAGGGTAGGTCATTCTGGATACATAATTCAAATTGAATCTATTTACATATAATTGGTCTGTTCTAAGACTAGTCCTGAACCCTATTCAACTAGTCCTAGCATTGGTTCGACCAGTCCAAGAAATTCCATGAACATTCCTAAGTTGTTGCAATTTTTCAAAATTTTTTAGTTGAGCTACAACCAATCCTGGAGACTGTTCAACCAGTCGTAGGAACAGTGACGACTCCAACCTGGACCAGTCGTGGAGATATGATTCAAACTATAACAACCATTTTTGGTATCTCACAACTGGTCTTAGGGTGTTCACGACCAGTCGTGAGAGGCACACGACCAGTCAGGAACTACCTTCGACCAGTCGTGGAACGGTCTGATCCGATCGTGCTTAAAATTTTAAAAATCCATTTCATCTATGACCAGTCATGGAGTTCTCAGGACCAATCGTAGACACGATTTCTGCAACTATAAATAGACAATGAATTTCAGAGTTTGACAATCCAATTCAAGTAAAATCAAGGCATCACTCTGAGATAAGTTTATATTCATTTTTAAGCTACATTGTGCTTATTTAATATTCTCTTTTGTTAACTTTATTAATTTGATTTTGTTTCTACATTCCAATCTGAATTGAAAAGAGGAATTGTTGTATTCCTTCTTCTTGGAATCAAAATCAAATATAGCTAGCCCAATTTGGTTTAATTTAAAATCTATTAGAACCTAGAACCATTTTAAAGTGAGTATTGGGCATTGAACTTCTAAATTCGAACTTCTACTCTGATTGGTTCTACCGAGCTGCTACAGAAGGAGAAATCCAGGTATTTTACATTTATGTAAATCTTCTATTCTTTTTGGTTTTCTTTTGAGATTCGCCAGAAAAATCTCATTGTGTTGGTTATCTGAGGAGAGCCAGAAAACTCAAAAAGTGGGTTTTTGGATTGTGTAAGCCCAAGTTAAAAAGACACAATTGTGAAGGTTTTAGGTAAACTTGTTAAACCTATTTTAATAGTGAACGCTGATATCCCCTGTGTGAGGATATTAGGAGTGGAGTAGCAAGCTGTGTGGCTGTTTTATAACAGTTGGTGAACACACAGGTGAACCACTATAACTCTTTGTGTTTTGTGGATGTGTGATTTATTTTTCCTATCTTTTATTATTCAAATTTGTGAAATGTATGTGTGGATGTGAATGTTGTAATATTTACATTTCAAGCACACTAGGGAATGTTGTAATAATTTAGATTTAAATTCTTGCAATTTATTTTAATTCTTTGCTATTTATTCATTCCTTTTCAGTTTGAGTTTTTGATACAAAGAACGGTCTAAAAATAAGGTTGTCCTGCCATAAACCCTTAGTTTCTATGGTGTAAGGTTGTCCTTAGAACATTATTTGTATCAACCTCTCAATACTTGTTTATTGAGGTAGTTTTTCATTTCAGCACTGTGAATTGATTTCCTTTATTTAGCTATCTTATTATTAAATTCCGCTATAATTATTTTAAATTTGGCATTTTCCTTTTCCCCCCCCCCCCCCCCCCCCCCCTCTAGGACATATAGCTTGGCCTTTTCAACCCCAAGCATTTTCAATGGTGGATGTTTAATCCTCCACTGATTTTTGTCGTATGGTCCACTTGATCGGCAGATCTATCCTATTTTCCCTCTCAAGCCTTAAGACGAGCTCACAAAGTGGATGGATGGTTTGGATAAAATAGATACATCAGAGGTGGGTCCCACCATCCAACAGCTACTGGATGGTGCAGGATAAGACCCATACATCAAGGTAGGCCCCACATGGCACTGTCAAATGGACAGTGCTAATATACAATATATGAATTGAAAGTGGGTCCCACCCGTCCAGCGGACGGACAGTGGGGGGATGAAACCCACAGAACTTCGATCATCAATACAGTAGCCATGTGGCTGGGCTATTGGTCCACCAGCAGATGGACGGTTTGGATTTAACACATACCTCAGATTAGATCCAGAGAACTTGTTGGCGTCTATATAACTGCTAGTGAGCTACTGGCCCACCATCCAGGAGATGGATGGCTGGGATATAACACATATCTCATGATCAGACCATCAGAACTTACTGACATCAAATAGCAGCTACGGCTACCGGGGTCCACTATCCAGTAGGCTGGACGGTTTGGATTGAACACTACATCATGGTGGGCCCCACTTGCCAAATAGATGGACGATTTGCATATAACATATACTTCGTGGTCAGGCCACAGATCCTTCTGACATCAATCCAGCAGTAGGTGCTGTTGTGTGGGACCCAAAACAGATGGATGGTTTGGATATAAAACATACCTCACAATGGGGCCCACAGAACTTACTGACGTAAATAAGCAGTTAAATAAAATGGTGGTCCTCACCATCTAAATGGACGATGGAATAAAATACATAGATCACGATGGTCCCACGTGTGGACGGTGGGTAAAACACCTACATCAGGTGGTCCCACGTGGGTGTGGCCACACGTTCAAGATCAAGTGAATATTTGTATATTGCCTTCGTCCATACCACAGCGTTTGGATGGTCTGGATGCAACACATACTTCAGGTGGGTCCACGTGGTGGCCAACTAATCAAGCTAAAAATATTTTTTTTTGTATTTTACCTCTCATCCAGCCATGAAGGACGGTGTGGATGATATATTATGGTGGGAGTTCCACCGTCCACAATCGAGACAGCTTGGATATAACACTTATGTCACGGTGGATTCCCACCGTCCATGACTGGACGATGTGGATCTAACCCATTCATCAAGGTGGCCATCAATAGGGAGAGAGAGAGAGAGAGAGAGAGAGAGAGAGAGAGAGACATGTGTATGAGGGAGGAGCTCCGCCACTATGAGCTCCTCTCAAAGTGTTGCAACACATAAATCAAATGGGTCCCATCACAAGTGGGCTCTCAAATAGAAATCAAGGGTGGAAATCCCAAAATCACCAACCAATTGGTCTTCTTCTTTAGCTCCTTGGACTCTTAGCTCCTAAGCTAACTCTCTAAGGGTGGATGATGAAGTTTGAAGGGTTTGATGGTGAGATGAGGGGGGTAGGAAGTGGGCCTTCTCTTGAGTTCTTCTCTCCTTAGAATTTTTTTTCTCTCATGGAAGCTTGGGATGGAATGAGATGGAGAGAGAAGGTGATGGGATGAAAAGGATGGAAGGAATGGATGTTGTAAGAAAATGACATGATGGGTATGGGCTTGGTTGAATTTTGGATGAGAGAGGGATGGGTGGAGAGAGAGAGAGAGAGAGAGAGAGAGCTGACTTTGGGTAAGGCTTGTGTAAGAGAGGGATGGGTTGTGTACTTGACTTGTGATTGATTGATTGATTGATGAGATGGGTTGAGATTCTCTTAAGATTCGCAACGGGTGGCATTTTTCTTAAAATAAACGTGAGCTCACAACTCCTGACCTGGGTATCGCATATGCGCGCGAGACGTGGCGTTGGAACCGCATCGACGGTGCGGTCGCTAGGGTACAAGTTTCAAGTTGAGTCGATATAGATATACACGATGTGACTTAGGGTCGCTCATAAACACTGATTACAGGTCACGGGTTGCCAGAATTTGAACGGGAGTATCGCGGAAGTCTAAGGAATGGTACGGTCTAGGATACGGGCCTTACAGCTCTCCCCTCCTAATAAAAATTCCATCCTCGAAATTTACACTATCGCGCAACTAAACATAACTCATAAGGAATGAGGAAACATAATATCATCATATAAAATCGGAGACAGCATACAAGATATAACATATAATCAATCATCAAAGAAATGAGGATAACACTCTCGAATCTCGGCCTCGCTCTCCCAAGATGCCTCATCAATAGAATGGTGATGCTACTGCACCTTCACCAAGGGAATGACCTTGGTCCAGAAGATTTACTCCTTCCAATCAAGGATACGAATAGGTTGCTCAATGTAAGAAGCATCCCCACGAACCTCCAAGGTTATCAATCAATAACAAGAACTATGTCTGACCCACACTTCCACAACGTAGATACATGGAAAATGTTGTGGACGCCAGATAACTGAGATGGCAAGGCAAGCCGATAGGCCATGGCGCCAACGTGCCCAGTGATCTCGAAAGGTCCTATAAATCTTGGGACAAGCTTACCCTTCACTCCAAATCGAACTACACCCTTCATGGGCAAGACCTTGAGATACACTCTGTCCTTAACAGCGAATTCCAAGGGACGACGCTGGTGATCAAGAAAACTCTTTTACTGGCTCTGAGTTGTGCGCATCCTTTGCTTAATGATATCGATGGCCTCTGATGTTTGTCGCACAAGCTCGGGACCAAGGAGACGCTGCTCTCCAGCCTCAATCCAAGAACTCGGTGATCTGCACGGTCTATCATATAATGCCTCAAAAGGAGTCATGCCAATGGTCGCCTAATAGCTGTTGTTGTATACGAACTCAGCTAATCACAGATGCTCATCTTAGCTACCCCCAAAGTTAATCACGCAAGCCCAAAGCATATCCTCAAGGATCTGATTGACCCTCTCGGTCTGCGGATGATATGTGGTGCTGAGCTGCAAAATAGACCCCATCCCTCTCTGAAAGCTCCCCCAAAACTGAGAATGACCTCGGGTCTCGTTCCGAAACGATTGAAACTGGAATCCTGTGCAGTCTCACAATCTCTTTGATGAATAATCTTACAAGCCGATCCAAAGACCAGTTGCACGAATCACAAGAAAATGTGCCGACTTCGTCAGGTGATCTACGACAACCTAGATGGCATCATGACCGTGCTGAGTCCTCGGCAAGCTCATTATGAAATCTGTCGATATGCGCTCCCACATCCACGTCAGGATGCTCAACGGCAGCAATGGACCAGAGGCTCTCTAATGATCGGCCTTGACACGCTGGCATGTGTCACACTCAGCCATAAAACTGGCGATCTGGTGCTTCATCCCCACCTAAAAGTACTGTTGCCTTATATTATGGTACATCTTCACGAGCTAGGGTGGATAGAAAACCGCGATCGATGTGCTCAGTCATAAGATTTCTGCGCAACTCAAGAATATCCAAGACACATAATTGGCCTCTGAAGCGAAGTCCACCATCTGAACCAATCTACTAATCTAGCTGCTCTTCGGATGTGGCCTCTGCTTGGTAACCCTGTAACCACTCGTCTGCCTGTTGAGCCTCGATCACCCTTGCGACAAGAGAGGGTTGAATCAACAAGCTCGATAACTACACAATAGAAGACTACAAGCTGATCTCGAAGTCATATGCTGCCACATCCTTAAGCATCTTCCACTCCTTAATCATCATGTGTGCCACCAGGCCTCGTGGCTGACAGTTAAGAGCATCCACCACCACGTTCTCCTTGCTTAGGTGGTACTGAAGATTAAAATCATAATCCTTCAGAAGCTCCATCCAATGCATCTCCACAAGTTCAGCTTGGACTGAGAGAATAGGTACTTCAAGCTCTTGTGGTCAGAGAAGAACGTGAACCTAACCCCATAGAGATAATGCCTCCACACCTTCAGTGCGAAGACGACTCCTGCTAGCTCCAAATCATGCGTGGGGTAGTTCAACTCATGGACCTTGAGCTGGCGAGGCGCATAAGCTATCGGTTTCCCGTGCTGTATCAAGGCAGCACCCAAACCAATATGTGAGGCATCGGTAAATACAACAAATCCTTCACTCCTAGAGGAAAGAGTGAGGACAGGAGTGGATGTGAGGCAGTCCTTTAGCTCCATAAATGCTCTCTCATAGGCGTCACTCCAAACAAACTTTGTGCCCTTCTGAGTCAACCTAGTTAACGGGGTTGTAATATGAGAGAAACCCTCAATGAAACATCGATAGTAGCCTACCAAACCAAGAAAACTATGGATCTCGGACACGTTCGTGGGCTCGCCCCATTGACTCACTACCTCAACCTTCGAGGGGTCCATTGCAACACCCTCCCGTGCTACCACGTGACTGAGAAACTTCACCTCCTCCTCCCAAAACTCGCACTTCTCCAGCTTCGCATACAGTTGGTGGGCATGGAGGGTCTGGAACGCAATCTCTAAATGCTGCACATGCTCCTCACAGGTCCTCAAATATATCAGAATGTCGTCAATGAATACCATAACAAACTGATCAAGATACGGATGGAGGACCTCATTCATCAACTGCATGAATACTGCGGGTGCATTAGTCAGTCCGAAGGACATGACTTGAAACTCAAAATGACCATAGCGTGTCCTAAAAGACGTCTTCAGGATGTCCTCCTCTCGAACTCGAATCTGATGATAACAAGAACACAGGTCAATCTTTAAAAAGAACTGTACACCCTGCAGCTGATCAAATAAATCGTTTATCCTCAGGAGTGGATACTTATTCTTGATTATGACCTAGTCGAGCTCGCGGTAATCCACGTAGAGCCTCAATGAGCCATCCTTCTTCTTGACGAAGAGTACTGGCGCTCCCCACGGTGAACTGCTCAAACAGATAAAGCCTAACTCTTGTAACTCATCCAACTGCCACTGCAGCTCTCGCAACTCCATCGGTGTCATACAATATGGGGCCTTTAAGATAGGCACGGTATCGGGCACAAGATCAATCTGAAACTCAACATGTCGGCGCGACGGTAACCCCGAAATCTCCTGAAATATGTCGAGGAAATCACAAACAACTGGCAACTGATCAACGCTCACTACTATGGGCCCCTCTACTGCACATGACATCAAACAAGACAATGGCTCTCCTCTGGGCTCGGCAATGAACTGGAACTGAGGCAAGTCGGGTATACAGATCGCAACTATCCTCGCAGAGCAGTTCAAGACGGTGTGATACTTGGCAAGCCAATCCATGCCCAGGATGACATCAAACTTAGACATTGGCAGCACGAACAGATCATCAGGAAAAAAGATATCACCAACCAGAATGGGGCAAGATGAGCAAAATTGGCCCAATACTATAATCTTCCCCAAGGGCATCGATACAGTCAACCCCTCGCGAGCAAACTCTATCGGTAATCCAGTCGAACGGTAGAATCCCACATTCATAAAAGAATGCGAAGCACTGGAATTAAACAAAACTCAGGCGATGCATGTAGAGACATGGAGTATACCCTCAACGACTCCTCCGGAGGACTACGGGTCCTGCTGAGCCGCATAGAACTTAGCCTGAGCTGGTTAGGGGGTGCCTATCCCCTCTAAGGGTGTTGCTGTTGTTGCTGTCACCATTGGGGTGGCCTATATTCCTGTCTCTGCTGCTGCTTGGGCCTTGGTGGCTGAGGTGGCTGTGGTCACTGCTACTATTACACCCCAAATGCAGGGACGGATAGCTTCCGTGATGCCCCGAATCTAACACTCGACTTCCATACACCAAGTCCCGAGTTCGACACACCACAAGGAAGATTTTTACTGATATATATATATATATAATACCTGAGCATGAAGATCCATGATCAAAATACCAAGCAACACTCTCCATTATAAATCTTAATGTTTATAAGTACAATGCTTTTCAAAAGGTACACAACTTCAACATTACCAAATCGAAAAATAGATACAATGCATCGAGAAATCTAAGTCTTCCAAGCTACTCCTGCCTTGAAAAACAATGAGAAATAGGAAGCTTAGGCAAAAAACCTAATGAGTACACACATGTGTGTAGTGTGTCCTACATGCAAGCAAGATAAATATGCCATGAAGAAATCATGTATGGTGAAAGGCGTGTAGTACGTAAGGTATGATGTCAATGCCAATGCAATGCATATGCATCATAGTAATACTTCGAGTCAATGAGACCAGCATCACCAAGTCATATTTTCATTTGTCCTATACCATAGCCATAATCATATTATGCGCATCCGTAATCACATCATTATTATCATATTGTCATTCCATATCATAACTGTATATCTCAAGAAATAACGTGGTCGACACCCATGCACCAGACATCAACAATCAACCTCGCATGTCCGCCCTGCGGTGGACTTCCACATGACATGCTAGTAGTGGACCTCATTCGCGCTTCTCCTCGCCGGTGAGTCAGACCAGTCTCTGTTTGCACCTCATCCCTTAAAGCAGGTTGGACTCACCTCTTCTCAACCCGACCTCATCAGTGGGAGTCAAATCCATGACCCATGTATCCACTTGGCCTAATGGTGAGGTATCCCTAGCTAGCATCGGGGTTTATGGACTTTCAACCCAAGGGGCACATTATCCCCTACTATTTCCACACTTCCGGTGTCCCGTCCCTTTTCAGGGATAACCCAAGCCATCATCATAGATGTACATTTCGTCGTCAAGATCTAACTCATGTTACACAGCATGACTATGGTATTTCGATCATCATGTATGTCATGGTTATGCATGAATTCAAGCAATTATAATAAAGCATACGTTGAAGTGCATGTGGTATGCATATAATGCCATGAGTTTATGGTTTGCTTAACCTTTAAGCCAAAAAAATGTCATATAATCATCATGTGCCACTATCAACTATATCAATCCATGGTCATGTGACTAAACTGAAGAGGACATATGTTACACATAAACAAATGTATTGAAGTACACTTGCACATACCATCATTCCATGGTGCATGAGTATGATCAATATCAACATGATTAAGTAGATGAATTTAGTATGCTAGGAAGTGAAACAACATTAATCAAGATATTAAATCACATACTTCTATTAATCATAATCACTAACATCACTAATATCATCCATAATATATAATTGAAAAGGCCGAACAAAGAGTCCTAGAGAGGGGGTGGGTAAATAGGACTATGACAAATTAAAATTTTAAATGCGGAATAAGAAAGAAATAAACAATGATAGCACTTATCAATTCAAATAGCAAAAATGAATAGCAACCTCAAATGTACAAGTATTAAAAGGTTGATATAGATGTTGTTCTAAGGACAACCTTACACCAAAAACCAATGGCTTATGGTAGGACAAGCTGATTACTAGAACGGTCTGTGTATCAAAATCCCAAACAAATATAGACGAATAAAGAATAAAACAAAAATAAATTTCTACTGCTATTCATCATTCACCACATGTGCATAAAGTAAATTACAATCATTCACCACAAATGTTGAAAAATAAATTACAACATTCAATCACTCAACCACATTCAACCATCCACCACAACATCAGCAATTATAGTGGTTCACTTGTGTGTACACCAACTGTTAGAAAATAACCACACAACTACTCCACTCCCAATATCATGTCCCTTGGAATATTGGCTTTCACTATGAAATAGGTTTTCCAAAGTTCACCTAAAACCTTCACAATTGTGTTTTTCAAGTGGGCTTACACAATTCAAAAACCCCGCACTCTGAGATTTTCTGGATCACCTCAGACAAACTAAAAATGAAAGATTTCCTGAAAATCTTACAAACCAAATATAGAAAATTGAAATGTACTTATCTGAAGATTCTTCTTTTGATGAAGCCCGGTTGAACCGATTTGATGTAGATGTTTAATTTACAAACTCACATATGAAAGGGTTATTAGATCTAAATGATTTTTAGATTAAATTGACCTAAGCTCACTTGATTTAATTTCGATCTCAAAAAGGACAAAATCAATATTCCCTTTAAAACAAATTAGAATTGAATAGAGATCACAAAATTAAATACAAAAAAGCATTAAAAGAATCTTAAATACTAACCAATTTGCTTCTCAAATGTGAGGACAGTTTTCTCAGAGTAGTGACTTGAATATATTGGAATGGAATGAAAAACTCTGAAAATCGTCCTCAATTTATAGGCAAAAATACTTTTCACTCGACTGGTCGAAGGACCAACAGGAATTGAAAATTTCAGGCATGATAAGATAAGATCAATCCTCAACTGGTCGAGTGGCCTGCTCGACTAGTCGAATGGTACCCAGAATGGTTGCTGCACTTTGAGTTGAGCCTGCTCGACTGGTCGAGCACTGTTCACTCGACTAGTCGAGCACTGTTCACTCGACTGGTCGAGCAGTCTCCAGGACTGGTCAAGGGTCCAACTGAAATTTTGAAAAATCACAACAAACCTTAGACTGGTCGAGGGTCTAACTGAAATTCCGACAAATCACAACAAACCTTAGACTGATCGAGAAAATTCTTAGACTAGTTAAGCTAGTACTTAGACTAGTCGAACATAGGCTATGACTAGTCGAGAATAAGCCTATAAAATTATATAATTACCCAAATTAAGTATGCAATCAATATGACCTAAACTATAGCCAATCTAGGGTCATTTATACCTTACAGGTGAAATTCGAACCTTGAAACATCGTTCGCTTCGGTAGATAGATTACCATGAAGTACTTTAAGCTTGTCATCTTGAAGTACTTTGAAGCTTGTCATTGTATATATGAAGATGAGCTTCAACTTGAGACTTGAGTTTCAACTTGAGTAATGCACATTGTCTTGATATATTTGAAACTTGAAAACTTGATCTAGTACTTGAATTTCTTGTTCATGAACTTTTAGATCTTGTACTTGAGCTACTTGAACTTGAATTTGAACTTCTTGAACTTGTACTTGAATGTAGGCAAGGATGATATAAAGTTGAGCTACACAAGATACATATTCCAAGAGGTTTTAGCACTACAAAATTTGACAATCCTAGGAGCTAGATAAGATAGCATTTACAATAATCAAGAGCATTAATTATATTCAGAATTACACCATATCCTTTGCAAGATAGATATTCCATTAGTGGCTTTGGCCTGACATGATTTTCTTCTCTTGGAACCACATGGTTATACCCTAACTGGGCCTTATGGTTAATGAGTGGTGGTGGTGCAAAGTACATGCACCAAGTGGTTATGAGATGACAGGCATATATATAAGATATAGTAAATGAGCCACAGGATGGATGGTGCTGGTGAAACTCATATAATGTAGAGGGCTTCACCTTCAAGTGAGCTTTTAGTAGGTTGGATTTGCAAATAATCATCATAGTAGTTCTACAATGGTTTGGAAGGAAAAGGTAAACCTCATAAGATATAGTGTCCTAAGTTGAACAATTTGGGTATATAATATACACATAAGAGTTAGTTATGGTCGGATGACATGGGTTTGTCTCATACAATGTAGTGGGTCCTACTTCCAAGTAGCAGATGGGTCCACACAAACATTACGGCAGTCTCATCACGTAGATAGTATAGGTAACTCACATACATTAAGGTAGTACAAGGAAGAATAGTTCAGATGTACAAGGCACACATCAGCGGGCTCCATGATCGAACTATTTGGTTGGCAAAACAATTGAACAGTGAGGATAAAATACATACATGGAGTGGGTTCATAAGTGTTCGAAAGTCATACATTCAATTAACACTATTTCATATTGTCTGACTTATTTAGGAATTGGATCTAGGTCATTTTGGAATCATGTTCTAAAATTAGCTATCCTAATGGATAAATGGTGAAACATACAATACTTACATCAAGGTAGGGTCCATAATCAATCTGACACACGTCCTAAGTTCACATACCCAAGAGGTTACACTATCAGCATAGTCCATGAGTCTGAGTAATCACACAATTCTCATATGCCCACATGGTCTTATGGCCACTGCATTATCAGAAGATCATATGGTTGAGTGGCCACACAAATGTCACTCTACTTGCCATACTAAAGGATTTAAGGTCATATGGTTACTTGTTTTTACTACACCATAACTCATACATCTATGGGAACCACTTTATTAAGCTCCCACATGGTCAAGTTATCGATGTCATAATTTCACTTGGTTGAGTGGACATACAATTAGTATCATGGTTTAGTGACCGCATCTCAAAGCATCCAAGGCACAATCACAAGCATACCCACCATACTTAGTTACACTAACTCTTAAACTATGACCGCCCAATACTTCATACGGAGAATGACTCAGACTCGGTGTCACATGATCCAGAGGCCAAGAAGTAGCTTCCATCACATCAGATATATTTTAGTGGTCCCCACATCTGCCTCACCTATGAGCATAATATAAGGGTTGTATTTATGTCGCATGACACCGAATTGAGGGCCACTCCATTATCAAGTTGTATAGTCCAACCTATATCATAATTCTCATGACTAAGAAAATCTGCATGTACAACCCGATTGTTCATGGTTTAGGTGACTATGGTTATGCCCATAAGCATGTAGTCATATCATTGGGTGGTCACCAATACCACCTGACTTCATGTAGTTAGTTAGCCTTGTGTGCATTTCGCAATCATACGGTTAGACGACTACATATACTCCACAATTGCATTTGATTAGGTGGCCATACATACGTCACATGCCCACATGATTAAGGGGCCAAACACGTATATCACACCCTCACACCACTAGAGTCTACATATTTGTTATAATTGAACACATTTATGGGTTTATACATATGTCATATGATCCTACTACTTAGGGCTGCACTCTAACCAAAGTGCCAAGTGGTGAAGGGTTGTGCACTCGTTATATAATTAAGTAATCTAAGGCAGCAACACAATACAACCTATATCACATGCCAAGTGGTGAAGGGCTATACATATAGCACAATTTCACATGATTCAAGATAACATGCATTCAACACATGGAGATCACAAACTCTTGCTGAAGAGGGCCAATGGTTGGCTCAAACAAGGCTACCACTAATGGGCCCACATGGCATTCACTCAAAATGGGCCTTAACATTCCTGGGCCCACACATCAATGGAATTCACAATGGGTTCTATGCGGCGGAGCTCATGGGGCTATGCATTTGTCATACTTGTATCAATTTTAGGCTGTCCACGCACTACATAATCACATGATTGTACACCATCAATATATAGAAATTTTAACAAAGATCCGGACCATTCACATATCACATTTACAAATAATCCAATTTGCATAATTAATAGGTCACCAATCCATGGTGGGACTGGGGCTTAAAATCAAGTCAATCTGTGGCACATGTGGGCCACACCACACACAAAAGTTGAGAGAATTACCCTAACATTCATAAGTACTTAGCCATTGAAGCGTGGATCACAAATCCAGCCCATCCATTATGTGTGTCCCACTTTGTTAAGGGGTCAAGCAAAGTTTCAGATGCATTCAGATTTCAAGTGGACCCTAGCAAGTGATTCTATATCCTCGAGCTATGAGTTGTACAAATGGTTCAAGGAGATCAAAGTTACATGGGTCCCAAAGTGATGTATGTATTTTACCTACACCGTTCATCTATTTTTAGAGATCATTTTAGAGCATTATCCAAAAGAATGAATCATATCTAAAGATTATCTGGACCTCACCTCAAATAGCAGTGAAGATAATGATGTCACCGTTAAACCATTCACAGGGCCCACCACAACGTTTATTTTCCATCCAATCTGTTCATAAGGTCACAATGACCTGAATTAAGAGGAAAAAACAAATTTCATATTGGTTCAAAACTTCTATGACCCAAAAAGGGTTTCATTAGTAGACGTTCAATCCCCCACTGCTTTTTGTAGTGTGGACCACTAGATAGTTAAATTTGTCTTATTTTTCTTCTCAAGCCTTAAGACGACTTGCAAAATGTATAGACAGTTTGGATATAAGGCATACCTCATGATCAGACCCATAGAACTTATTGATTTTTCGGTCTTCACATGAATTTAGATGGTGTGAGCCACTTGAGTTCTGTGTACGGCTGATTTTTGGGGTATCCCAATTTCTAAAGGGGACCAATCAAATGCACGGTGTAGATGTTTGATACACATCACAGTGGGACCAGTGGTGGGGCCCACCATCCCTGCCTGTTGGGACTCTGGGACGCTGCTTGCTGCAGTGTCCTCTGGACACTGGCAGCAATAACGTCACCCCCCTTAATTTTTTCTTATGGTATTTCATAGGTGGGGCCCATATCATGATGATCCACTCCATCTATTAGATTCTATGGCCCGAGATGGATCTAACAATCCCAATATTCAGCATTTTTTGATGTAGAGAAACATCACAGCGGGCCCTAACAATTTATCATTATTAAAATAGTCTTTTTTATGGTGTGGCCTACCAGAGATTTAGATTGGCTTCATTTTTCAGCTCAACGCCTAAAATGAGCTGGGAAATTGGATGGATGGTGTGGATGAAATACATACATCATGGGTGGGGCCTGTTGTGGCCCCACAGCCCTTTCCCTCTTCTCTTTTAAGCAGCAGTAGGGATGTTGCTTACTGCAGCGTCCGATGGACGCTAGCAACAACAGCGTCCACCCCTCATGTTATTTATTATTATTATTATTTTTGGTGTGGTGTGCACATGTGTGCATGGATGTGTGTGTGTGGCCAGCCCAATGGGCCACACTAGACTGTTTGGATGGTATACAAAGGTTCTGGTGGGGCCCACTATCAATGGGTCTCACATAAGGTCTATAATAAATTATTATTTTATTATTTTTTGTATGAATCCTCTTATGCATCCACACCATCAATCGCATCATTATCATCAAATCATCACTATTATTAATCATCCAATAATAATTTAAAAAAAAAAAACGAAACAAACCATAAGAGTGGAGGGGATATACTCACCTTAATGGATTAGATGGATGGTTGAGATGGATGGAAGTGATGGGATTGATTGAGTTGATGGCCCACCAAGATCACTCCTCTCTCTCTCATTATTGTAGGAAATGGTGAAAATGCTAAGAGATGGAGGGGTATTTGTAGAGAAATGGATAAAATTTTGTTTAGGTTAGGCTAATGTGATTAATGTTAACTTAGGCTAGGATTATGGGAATTTGTGCATGATTAAGAATTAATGGTGGATTAAAGGGGCATGGGATGACATGGTGTGATGATGTCATGTATAGGGTATGGTATGGAGAGAAGTTGACTTTGGGGAGCACATGAGAGAGGGATGGCATGGGAGGGTGACATCACACACATGGGTAGAGATTCTCTCACCCATGTGTGGCATGTGCATGTGTGCATGGCATATATTGTATACATATGTGAAATGGAGTACATAACGCCATGCGCACATGATACATTAACGATTCTTTGCAGTGTATCTTACTAACAGAGCATCGTACAGACGTAGGGGTGGTACATACCCTATCGCAGCGATGGGACGGTCGATATGAAATAGGTTTCGAGGTCTTGAGGTTTCAATCAGTCGGGCGTGCACTATGCACGACAAGTCCAGGTATGGCTAAGGGCGTCGATCATTATGCACATAAGCATAGAAAATGGTACAAAATTGATGGGGTCTTACAGTTGTTGCGGTCGCTGTTGTGGTGGAGGCTGATGTGGCCCTCTCAGCTGTTGCTACTGCTGAGGGTGGGAGCACTCATGCATGAGGTGCCTTCTCCCACCACATCCAAAATAAGTCCCTATAAACGGCCATTGGGGTGGTACTGGAGGTACCACTGGTGCTGTTGGTGCTCTGGCGGATGGGTGGCTCTTGTCCCTCTGTGGCGGTCAGTGCTGCTGGGATCTATCGGAGGGGGCCTACCTCTTTCGGTCTCTCCTCTGATCTCGATTGCTTTACATGTCGGCCCACTCAGTATCATAAATCCGAGCCCTCTATATTACCACCTGAAAAGTCAGGAGCTTATGCCCAACAACATAGCTTCGAAGACCATAATGCAAGCTATTCTCAAAACAGCGGGCCTTCCACTCCTTATCATTAACCAAATACAATGCGAACTAGTGCCATGAAATGAGCCGCATACTGCGCCACAGACATGTCTCCCTGTAGACGAATGTGGTCGGGGAAGTACTGTTGGTCGAATCGGTCAATGAAACTCTAACGCTCACTGCCAATGAATGTGGTCAGGAAGTACTGCTGGTCAAATCGGCCAATGAAATCCTCTCATGTCCAGATGAAGTCATCCCCTGCAACACGGGTGATGGAGGTCCACTAGTGCTCTGCCTCACCCTAACCACATAGCCTAGAAAGTGGAAGAGACCACACTAACTACCTGACTAGTAGTCTGCCAATACCTACTCGGCTCGTCGATAGCGGACCCATTTACGAGCTGGTCAAACTCAGCTTAGCTTATAGCCCCCTCACTCGGGTGGATAAGGCCACACCCCTTTCCAACCGACCACGACACAGTGGGAGACGCAGCCTACTGGTATTCGATACTCATGCGATCATGTATCCACTCAGTCTAGACATTAGAGCATCTCCTAGTACCAAAAAGGTTCTGGGACTTTCACCCAAGGACATCCTACGTGCCCACAGTGTTAGAGCCAATATTTTCAGTATCCAATCCAGCCATCCATGATGTGCCTGTGGAGGCCACGGCCCTGATATCGTTAGGGCATATAGTGATCATGTCATACATATGCGAGATGCATGAATCACACTGTCTAGTCATGAAGTAATCCTATGTGTACCATGCGCTCATGTGGGAAACTCCTATCAGTGAGTCCCATAAATAAACTGCCCAATGGCATATGCTATGATCATCACTCCTCATATCATGCATACATATGATGCATATGGGCATGAATCATGGAGTTATACTAAGCATGTTATATGATGCTGAACTATCCTCATAACCAGGATGGGCCTAGACGGCCTATACACAACAAGTATGGGCCTAACAATGGGCCCTAGGGAGAGTTACAATGCAGACATCATTACATACATCATGGTGGAATCGCACATCACAATGGACCTCATATACATCATGTTTGGCCCCACACAAAGGCCTCACATACGTCTCATTGGGCCTCACTCATGGTCCTTATATACATCACATTGGGTCTCGACCCATGGGCCTCAAATACATCACAATGGGCCTCATATACATCAAGTGGGCCGCATCCACAAGCTGCACCAATGGGCCTCATATACATCAAGTGGGCTGCATCAATGGGTCGCACCAATGCGCCTCATATACCTCAAGTGGACTGCATCAAAGGGCCACACCAATGGGCCTCATATACATCAAGATGGGTCGCATTACGTGGGCCACCCCATAAATAGCAACGGACATAATGATCGAAAGATCATCTACCCCATACCACAAATAGCAGTGGTGATAATGATTTTCACCATTAAAAATTCCAAGGCCCACCATCACATTTATTTTCCATCAAGTCTGTTCATAAGGTCACAAAGACCTAGTTGAGAGGAAAAACAAATATCATTTTGATCCAAAATTACTGTGGTCCTAAAAGGATTTCAATGGTAGGCGTTCATCTCTCCACTGTTTTCTGCAGTGTGGTCCACCTAATAGATCTGCCTCATTTTTAGTCTCAAGCCTAAGATGAGCTTGCCAATTGGATAGACGGTTTGGATGTAATACCTACATCAGTGGGCCCCACAGAACTTGCTAACATCAAGACCAGTAGCTAACTGCTACTGGTGGGTCCATAGATGGATGGTCTGGATATAATATATATATATATATCATGGTGGTCCCACACGAGTGGGCCACACGTTCAAAAGATTGACGGTTTTGATGGATATACAACACATCCATCACAGGGGCCCGTCAGACGAACAGCTCAGATAAAACACTTACGCACGGTGGGGCCCACCATAGCATTATAATATATATATATATATGTGTGTGTGTGTGTGTGTGTGTGTGTGAGTATATAATATATTATATATCATTATTATTATTATTTTATTTAAAAATCATCCAAGGTCTGGACTTCCTTTGATGGACGGGCGGTCTGGATATGATGGTCAGACCCACTCCACTTGCTGACGTACATCATAGCAGGTGGGCCCCACTGTTTGGACGGTATAGATGAACCACATACATCGTGTGGGACCCACAGAACTGACATCACTGCAGCAGCTAAATAGCTGGAGTGACGTACTCCACCCAGTCTGTCCAACAGGTGGGTCCCACATGGGGCCCACCACGTACATATATGTTATATATATCATGTATGTTATATTATATATTGTATTTTATTTATTTATTTATTTATTTAGCTGATTGTTGTGTTTTCCCTTTATACTGTCCAGCAGCAGAGACTGTTGGACGTCCCACGACCAGACGTTATGGATGTAATACATTCATCAGGGTGGGGTCCATGTACTCGTGGCTCACCAGCCACATACATCGAGATGGCCCCCTGTTCATGTAGCCCACTGATGGACGGTGTGGATCTAATCCATTCATCACGGTGGGGCCCATACGTCCCAAAACAGCCAGTATGCATATAATACATACGTCATAGGTGGGCCCTGCACTCACATCATCGTTATCACTAAAAGAAAAGAGAGAGATAGAGAGAGAGAGAGAGATGAGTGGTGATGGAGGGACCCCGACACTATGGGCCCTCCCTTCCATGCATTACAACATACATCAAGTGGGTCCCATTACATGTGGGCCCACCAATCAAAATCAACCGTGGAGATCCCTTCTCTACCAAAATGCAAGGTCTAGATGACCCCTTTCAAACTAGGAAAGTAAACATCATTATGGGGTCCATGGAGAATGGCCTCATCATGGAATGATCATGTGAATCATGGTAGGCCACTAGCCACACCTAGGGTCCAAAGTGGGATCATACCATCAATCGGTAGGCCCCACTTGGCTCATCATCAAAACATGAAATATAGGCCTATAAAAACACCCACCTAGGGATCTTCTTGGTCTGATGGAATGCCAAACTCCTTGACTCTCTCTTTGACGGAGGTTGATGAAGATTAAAGGGCTAGGATGGGAGATCTTGGGGTAGGAAGTGGGCCATACACTAAGCTTTCTCTCCTTAGGATTTTCTCTCCTTAGTTGCTTGGAAATGGTGGAGAATGAGTGAAAGATGGGAGATGTAAGGAGAGAGGGATGGGTGTGTAAGAGGGATGGGATGAGAGGTATAGTGGTGTATGGAGAGATGACATAATGGTTGACTTATGGGGAGTGAGTGGCATGAGGTATGGGTTGCTTGTCTTTGTTGGTAAGAAAGGGATGGGAGAGGCACGGACTATATACTTGACTTGTGATTGATTGAATGATTGATGTGATGGGTTGTAGAGATTCTCTTAAAATTTGTAATGCGCAGCGTTTCTCAAAATATTCGAGGGCCCACATCTCCTAGCCTGGGTATCACATCGGTGCGCAAGACGCGGCATTGGAACCGCTGCGATGGTGCAGTTTCGATGGTACAAGTTTCAAGTCGAGCTGACTCAGAATCAAAGGATGCGACTTAGGGTCAGCACAAACGCTAACTACAAGTCAAGGGTTGTTAAAATTCGACAGGGAGGATCAGGGAGTCTATGGAACGGTACAGACTAGGATACGGGCCTTACATCAGTCTTGGGTAGAGAAGCGGCATCCTCAGGCTGGGGATCAGGGGTCTCTGGTGGTGAAGTGGGAGTCGTAGGTGGTAAAGTGGGAGTTGCTCGAGTCGCTCTCCTAGGCGGCATGTCCTATAAGGAAAAATAAACGTGCCTATCAACCTTGAGAACTCTCGAGGGCATGCACATTAGGGAACTAAACTAGAAGGTTATGCACTCAGGACCTAATTGTCCTAAGCTCATAACAAACATGTGATGTTGTTCATAGTTATTCCCAAGTTATTCTTTGATAGTAACTTCTATCATGTCCCAAACTCAGAAACGGGGCTCATAAAATTTTTGATCACCGAATCTAGTGCTGACACCCTCTATAGTACCCCATTCTCAGTTCCTAGCACCCATATACCAGGTTCCGATCCTGGGATCCTACAAGGAGGATTTTTTTTCAACGTGAATTTATTTCATAATAAGCATAACCATAAGCATAACCCACGAACAATAACCAAGAGACTATCACAAAATCCACTATAATAAAAAACTTTAACGTATAATGTGTATAAAGGGAAATACAATGATAATAGTAACGGAAACTCCTGAAGCTCAACTGCAGGCTCTTGCTCCTACTAAGCTACGGTTGTGTCCTGGTGTCACCTACACGCATCAATCGTGCATAAGCTTATAGAAAGCTTAGAGGGTGATGAGAGTGTGTACGCAACATAAGCATGCTCAGTATGCAATATCAAAGTAATGTAGATATACTGCTAAGTTCATGAATGCTATCAGCTGTACCAAGGCTATGCGATGCAAGACACGAATGTTAACGGTCGCATCAAGGTCATGCGATGTAAGGTGTGAATACTATCGGCCATATTAAGGCCATGCGATGTAAGGAGTGAATGATGTCGACCATACTAAGGCCATACGATGTGAGATGCAACTTAAGCATACCAGTGCTCATCCCAATCCAATAACAATGTAGCTCATCACTAGAGCATCAAATATCAGTACAATTTTTACTCTAAATAATCACTGGAGTTTAGTACACTCCAAATGGCACTGCCACTTCCCAGGCTCGCAATCCAAGTGAGGGTAAGAAACCTTATTATCTGCCTGACCAATATCCTGCCAATACCTATCCGGCACGTCGATAACGGACCCATTTACGAGCTAGTCATACTCAGCCTGGTAATTACCCCTACCCTCGGGCGGGTAAGGCCACACCCCCTTCCAACTGACCACGACAGTGGGAGATGTGGTCTCCTGGTATTCGGCTCTCATGCGCTCATATATCCACTCGGTCTCGACATTGAAGCATCTTCCAGTACCGTCAGGTTTACGAACTTTACCCAGGGACATCTATCGCGCCCTATTTAAAGAGAAGATTTCTGGTGTCCAATCCTGCCCTCCACGATATGCCTGTGGAAACTATGGCCTTGATGTTGCTAAGGTGTATAACACTCACAATACACAATACAAGATGCATGAATCACACAATCTAGTCATACATCAATCCTGCGTATACCATGCACTCATGTGGGACAAATCCGCCTATCAGGGAGCCCCATAACAACCTGCCCAATGGCATATGCAATGGTCAACCACATCTCATATTAAGCATGCAAATGATACGTATGGGCATGTGTCATGATGTTATACTATCACGTACTCACAATCGGTATCGATAATCAGCCTAACAAGGGCCTAAGGGAAGGTCACAATGTGGACATTTAACCATCATTACCCATCAATGTGGACATTTAACCAACATTGCTCCTAAGGAGTAGTCTACATAAAGCCTAAAATATAGTGGGGCCCATGGCCTTATACAAGGGCCAAATGTACTTTTTGATGGGCTTCATCACACGGGCCTTGTATACATCACATCGAGCCTCATCATATGGGCCTCATATACATCTTATTGTGCCTCATCATATGGGCTAATATAAATCACATCGGGCCTCATCATATGGGTCAATATACATCACATCGGGCCTCATCATATGGGCCACATACACATCATAATGGGCCTCATCATTTGGGCCATATATACATTACATCAGTCTCATCATACATTACAATGGGCCGCATATATGGGCCACACAAATATCATATCGGGCCGTACCCATGGGCCTCATGTGCATTAAGTGAGACCCATCATCCTAGCTGGACTGTGGATAAAACATTATTATTCTATCTACACCATTCATCTATTTTTAGAGATCATTTTAGAGCATTACCCAAAAAGAACCATATCGGAATATCATCTGGACCATACCACAAATCGCAGTGGAGATAATGATTTTCACTATTAACAATTCACTGGGCCGCCATAGCGTTTATTTTCCATCCTAACTGTTCATAAGTCACAAAGGCCTGAATTAAGAGGAAAAATAAATTTCATATTGATCTATAACTTCTGTGACCCCAAATAGTTTTAATGGTGCGCGCTCAATCCTCCACTGATTTTTGCAGTGTAGTCCACCTGATAGGCAGATTTGTCCTATTTTTCATCTCAAGCCTTAAGACGAGCTTAGAAAGTGGATGGACGGTTTGGATAAAATAAATACATAAGAGGTAGGTCCCACCATCTAACAGCTACTGGACGGTGTAGGATAAGACCCATACATCAAGGTAGGCCCCACATGGCACCGTCCAGATGGAGGATGCTGATATACAATATATGAATTAAAAGTGGGTCCCACCCATCTAGCGGACGGACGGTGGGTATGAAACCCACAGAACTTCTCCCATCAATACAGTAGCCATGTGGCTAAGCTATTGGTCCACTAGCAGATAGACGGTCTGGATTCAAAATATACCTCAGATCAGATCTAGAGAACTTGTTGGTGTCTATACAACAGCTGGTGAGTTGCTGGCCCACCGTCTAGGAGATGGACGGCTGGGATATAACACATATCTCATGATCAGACCGTCAAAACTTGCAGACATCAAATAACAGCTACAGCTGCTAGGGCCACCGTCCAGTAGGCTAGATAGTTTGGATACAACACTACATCATGGTGGGCCCCACCTGCCAAATGTATGGACGATTTGGATATAACATATACCTCATGGTCAAGCCACAAATCCCACTGACATCAATCTAGCAGCAGCTGTTGCTATGTGGGACCCAAAATAAATGGACGGTTTAGATATAAAACATACCTCATAGTGGGGCCCACAAAACTTGCTGACATAAATCAGCTATTAAATAAAATGGTGGTCCCAAAATACATAAATCACAGTGGTCCCACGTGTGGATGGTGAATAAAAACCTACATCAGGTGGTCCCACGTGGGTGTGGCCACACATTCAAGATCAAGTAGATATTTGTATATTGCTACCATCCAGACCCTAACGTCTAGACGGTCTGGATGTAACACGTACTTCAAGTGGGTCCACATGGTGGCCCACCAATCAAGCAAATTTTTTTTTGTATTTTGCCTCTCATCCAACCAAGAAGGATGGTGTGGATGATACATTATGGTGGGAGTTCCACCGTCCACAATCTGGACATCATGGATATAACACTTACGTCACGGTGGATTCCCACCATCCATGGGTGGACGGTGTGGATCTAATCCATTCATCAAGGCGGCCATCAATAGGAAGAGAGAGAGAGAGAGAGAGAGAGAGAGAGAGACGTGTGTATGAGGGAGGAGCTCCGCCACTATGAGCTCCTCTCCAAGTGTTGCCACACATACATTAAATGGGTCCCATCACAAGTGGGCCCTCAAATAGAAATCAATGGTGGAAATCCCAAGATCACCCACCGATTGGTCTTCTTCTCTAGTTCCTTGGACTCCTTAGCTCCTAAGCTAACTCTTTAAGGGTGGATGATGAAGTTTGAAGGGTTGGATGGTGAGATGAGGGGGGGTAGGAAGTGGGCCTTCTCTTGAGTTCTTCTCTCCTTAGAATTTTCTTTTTCTCTCATGGGAGGTTGGGATGGAATGGGATGGAGAGAGAAGGTGATGGGATAAAAAGGATGGAAGGAATGGATGTTGTAAGAAAATGACACGTAGGGTATAGACTTGGTTGAATTTTGGATGAGAGAGGGATGGGTGGAGAGAGAGAGAGAGAGAGAGAGAGAGAGAGAGTTAACTTTGGGTAAGGCTTGTGTAAGAGAGGGATGGGTTGTGTACTTAGCTTGTGATTGATTGATTGATGTGATGGGTTGTAGAGATTCTCTTGGGATTCACAACACACGACATTTTTCTCGAAATAAATCCAGGCTCACAACTCCTTGCCTGGGTATCGCATCAACGCGCGAGACTCAGCGTTGGAACCATGGCAACGGCGCAGTAGCTAGGGTACAAGTTTTGAGTCGAGTAGGCATAGATATACAGGATGCAACTTAGGGTTGCAAGTAAACACCGATTATAGGTCACGGGTTGCCGGAATTCGACCGGGAGGATCGCGGAAGTCTAAGGAATGGTATGGTCTAGGATATGGGCCTTATACACCCACAACCATGAAGAAAGATGGCCTGATGATATCTATCAGTTCAGAATCTGGAAATGTTACCAAGCTCAACCAGTAAGCAAGAAAAGCAGCTAATCCATAGGAAGAACTGTATTCCATGGCATTCTTAATACGCTTGCGAATAGTCTTGTGTTCTTGATGGTTATCTCCTACAAAGCTGTCAAGGTGAAGATATAGTTATTAAAGCAAGACCAGGCATGATCAAAATTTTGGAAATAGAAGATAGGAAGAAGAAAGGGTACCGTAGCTTGCGAGAAAAATGACTAGCCATTCCAGAGAAGTAATGCGATTGGGCTGAGGAAAATTAGCCAGTGCACTGAAAAGTTCAAGCGTGGTCTTTGAAATCTCAGATCTGTTGTCCCCTGCGAAAGCTAGAGCGAATTCATCATTAGAAGGGATGTATGCATCAAGAATATCACCCATGATGGGAAGACCCGCTATGCAAAGAAGGTCCCATAAGGTTATACTCATTTCACCGAGGGAAGATGGAATGAATTAGTAATTGGAGACCAATGATTGAGGAAGCCTCTGAAGATAGCTGCATCCACGTGAAAATGTTCTAATGTAGCTATGATTGCATCAGAGAGGTTAATCTACTCTAAGGTGGTGGTGTGTCTTCGAGTGACGGCTCGAGCCCAAGCACTATAGAAATTACGAAGAGACAAAAGACCTATTGCTGAAAAATTTTCTGTATTCCAATGTAATCTTTCAGAGAAGAAGAGTTGCTGAGCAGTTTTGAAATAATGGGCAAGGAAAGGTTACTAAGGATCATGGCATGGACATAGAAATCTCATTTTATGAATCCTACCAACTCTTTGGCGGGGTCCGTTCTCTTCCAAATATCCTGTCAACATTCTTGGTTCCTTTATGATCCAATCATCTACGGGAACAAGATTATTTCTTCGATCAAATGGTTCACTGTGTAAAATTGACCAGTGATGTCATAAATTAATGGGAATGATAGATGTTTTGTTGTCAGAGGGGTTATGAAGTTCTAAAGTTTCTTCATTTATCTCTACATAATTCCAAGTATGTTGGAAAACTTGTCTAGATCCAGAATATGAGTATTGTTTCTTTGTTGAAGACGAACTCTTTAAGTGTTTCATGTTGAAGGGATGAAGCTATCAGAGCAAATATGAGAAGAAATTTGGTAGAATTTGGGCACTTAAAAAATTTTCTAGGGAGGAAACAACTGTTATGCACAGAGTGGTTGTGCGCCAGGAAGTGTTGTGCATTGAAGCCATTGTGCGCGAAGCTCCATTATGTGATGGAGAGTATTGTGCGTGGGGACATGCTGTGAGGAAAAGGATTGGCACGCAGAAGAATTCGGTCAGAAATTTTGGATGAGTGAAATGAAGCTTAGTCCTATTTATATAGTGCTCGGGATCAGGTTTGTTGTGCGGACCCACCCGCACAACAAGCAGTGATTGTGAGTAAAGGGGAAAGAGAATGAAATTTTTTAGATTGATCCTCCTTTTCATCTTGGAGATAGAAAATTCAGAAATGAAGGATCAAGGGGGCATCTTTTGAGGCATAAAAATCGATCAGAAGAAGAGAAGAAGATTCCTCAAGAAAGCAAAATCCTGCACCATTTAGTTGTGTGGTGCACAACAGAAGTGGCATGAAAGTTTGGTTGTGCAGTGCACAACAAAAGTAGCCTTGGGAGTTTGGCTGTGCAGTGCACAATCGAAGTTACTTTGGAAGTATTTTTGTGCGGCGCACAAGTATAGTCGCATAATCAACATGTGCACACAAAGGGTGTTAACGCACAACCTGATTTGTGGAGGGACCACATGTGTGGAAGGCTATAAATACCCCCACTACCCCCATAGATGATTCATTGGGATAGTAACGGAGTAGCAAGAGAGAATCCAGACTTCAAGACAATTCAGGTACTGGAAGTACCTATTGTGCGGCGCACAACAGGTGGGGCGCACAATGGAGTGGGGCGCACAACAAAGAAGGGGCGTACAATCACTGGTCCACACAAATGTCTCGCACAATGGCCATGTATGAACAATGGGTTTATTGTGTGCACACAATGACTCTATTATGTGGACAGTTAGCTTAAGAGAAGGGGTTGAAAGAGGCATTAATTTGGGTTGAAAGATCAAAACATCTTCTCAAAAGCATAGAATCAATCAAGATGAACTACATAATTAGGACATTTGATATTGGCATTAGATTGTATAAATATTTTACTTTGAAATCAAAGGAGATAAAGGATGTAAACAAATTCAGAATAAATAAATATTGTGATTGTTCTCTTCATTATTCCTTTGTTAATTATCAAGTAAAATAATTCTCCTAAACCAAAAGCATTGGTTTCTTATCGAAACAAGATGCCTCGTCTCAAGGGGAGTAACAAGATTAATAGTGTCAACTCTAAAGATTTGTATTGTTTGAGATGTTGTAATATGCTATGCTGAGTTGTATTGTTGTTTAAGTGAGTTTTCTCATGAAATTGACAAACAGGGAGATTGTAAGTGCTTATACTTAGAGTACATTTTAGTTTGTCAAATTTCATAGTTCGATTATGATCGCAAGCTCGACTGAAGATAAGCTATCAACTTGATCAAGCATTTAGAAAGAAGGCTCAACATCTCAAAGAAAGACTTCCATGATTCGAGGTTCAAAACACTTCGTATAAGTTAACTTACAGGTGGTATAAACCTAATTTGAGCATAGGTTAAGTGTATTTAACTCTTGCACAATTAGAATCACATTTTATGTTAAATACACTCAAGTTAGGCTAGCTGGAAGTCCGGTTCGACTAGCCTAACCTGTTGGGTCAACCCTATAATATTCTATGAAAAAGATATCTCAAAAAGATCTTTTTGTGATAGGTTCGGCTAGCCTAATCTGGGGTTTGGCCAGTTGAACTTGCCTTCAACCAGCCCAAAGTGGTTTCAGTCAAGTTTCCAGCAATGGAACAAAATCAGATCTTGGACTAGTTAGGCTAGCCGAAGCTCCTGTTCGGCCAGCCGAAGATTTGAAAGATTTTATCTCACGATTTCTAAATTCTGATTGGAACGTAATCTTTAAAGTTTGGCCAACCGAACTGAAACTTGGGCCAGCCGAACTAAACAGATCTTTGGCTATAAATAAAGTCTTTCTCTTACTCTTTAAACCACAAAATTCATAGTCTTATATTGTGTTGTAAAGAGAGATCCTTCAAGCCTCCTTAAGCTATTTGTGTTGTAATTCATATTTTATTATTAGCTTATTCTATTCTCCTTCTCAATGTTAGATTAAACTATTTTTGATAGAGTAATCCATACTCTACTTTGAGAATAGAGAAAATCGTATCTGCAGTAATAGGGTTTCATTCTTTTCATTGAAAATCTATTAGATCTCTTTATATCTTTTTGGGTTGAACTCATATGACGAAGATCAATATCCCAAGAAGAAGATCGCTGCATTCAAGCTACTGCTATGACTTCGACTCGCTAAATAGAAGATAAGTATTGTCTTCTATTTTATTTCAGTTTGGATTTTTCTAAGATAGCCTAGAAATCTCAGTGGGTTTGTTTATGGTGACCCCGTAAAATCACAAAGTAGGTTTAATTGTGATAGCCTGTGAAAATCACAATAATTGTATAAGGTTGTTAAGGTGATCCTGGAAAACCTTGAAATAGTGAAAGCCAAAATTGCAAGGGTAGTAATTTTGGGAGTGGAGTAGGTTGTGTTGAGGCATAGAACCACTATAATTCTTTTGTGCATTGTGGTAATTGGATTTTTTTATTTATGTTATTGTGTTTTTCTTATTCTTTGCAATTAGTTTGATATTTTAATTTCAAAGACATCATGACATAAGGTTGTCCTACATCTTTTAGGTGTAAGGTTGTCCTACGAACTATTTGATATCAAGAATTCAATACTTTACAAAATTATATTACAATGATTTATTATTCCGCATTATATCGAAATATCTGGCATTGACCTATTCAACCCCCTCTAGGACATCTATAACTCATCTTCTCACTTGATGCATTTGCATTAATTCCCTAGCGACATCAAGGTTGTGGCCACCACAGGATTATCGTGGTTAGTAGCTTGAGTTTGGACATTGAAAATCTAGTTACATTTACACAGCACGTAGGATATCCCTGGGTGAAAGTCCCTAAACCGTGTGTGCCAATAGGATGCTCTAATGTCGAGACTGAGTGGATAACATAAGTGCCAGACTGCCAAATATAAGTAGGCCACATTTTTCACTATGTCGTGGTCGGTTGGAAGGGGGTGTGACCTTACCTGTCTGGTTGAAGGGGGCTACATGCTAGGTTGAGTCTAACCAAGTCGTCAAATGGGTCCGCTATTAACGAGTTAGGTGAGGATTGACATATCATCGACAAAGCAAATAGTGAGGTCTCTTCCACTCACTGTGTCATGCGCACGATGGGGTAACAGTCCAGTGTCAGAGTGTACTAGACCCCGATGATTCATATGAGAACCATATTGAGATGTGGATTAGACATCGGGATTTGCATATTTCATTGCATCCTCAGCATATGACATTTGGCCTAGTATGTCTTTGCATCGCATAGCCTAGATAGGACCGATGGTATTTGTAGAGTTGTCAAGATTTGCATATTGCATTACATCCTCGGTATATGACAATTAGCCCAGTGTGTCTTTGCATCGCATAGCCTGGATAGGGCTGATGGTACTTATGGACAGTTTGGCTTCCATCATTTCGCTTACTCTAACATTTGTATGCTTAGCACATACACTGCGCACACACGCACGCACTCTCTAAGCTTTGTAGTAAGCTTATGCACATTCGTTACATATAGGTTATGCTAGACCGTAGCAGCATTGAGGCAGGAGCATGTGCTCGATCTTTTAGACTTTTGTTATATCATGTATTTTCTTTTCAGCATTGTACTCAAAGATTATATTAATGGATATGTGGTGATGATGTTTTTGTGATTTGGGTACACTTGTGATTATACTCCTTTACATATAAAAGAAAATAAAACTTCACCCTGAAAGTCCTTGTGGGATACCAAGATCGAAATCGGCGCATGGGAGCTCGGAGCTAAGAATGGGGCAATACGAAGGCTATTGGCACCGGATTCTGTGGCTGAGAATTTTGTAAGCCCGGTTCCCCAGTTTGGGGTGTGATACACCCGCAGTCATCAGCGTCACCATGATCACATTAGGTAAATTCTTCATGGACAGGCCAATATAGAAGAGCGGCTCGGATGGTATGAAGCTAGACTCTCAGGCATGGAACAAATGTTGAAAGTAATATAGTGCCCAGCCCAGTACCTTGAAGAGCTGATAACATGTCGTCACAATGCTTCTACTCCTCACGGGGATGGTCCTTCAATATAGGGACAGTACTACATGTCATAGTTACAGTCGTAGGCTTGTGCATCAGTTATCTTTTTGGATGCCCTAGCCAATCTGATTGAGCCTTCTTTACATATCAATGATCAGATCTTTATTTTATTATTTTTGGATGTTATTGCCCTACTTGGGCTTATGGTGTGTGGTTGATGTTATTTTTTGGAAATTATGATGATATGGATGATCATGCCACTTTTAGGGATTTTACTTGATATATCTCTCTCTCTCTCTCACTATATATATATGGCATGTTATGTTGTTTCTCACTCAATTCCTTGCATTTGATTCCTTTCCTTTTCAAATTAAGTGATTGTTTAATCTATCTTCCAATTCTGAATTGTTAATTAATTCTCTAACTTTAGTATTCTATGGCATACTGTTTAGGTTATTAACCCTTTGTGTGATGCCCCGGTCACTACTTCAATGTGGGCGGGAGCAATGTGGGTAGGGTCTGAGGGCCTGGGCGAGCTACCGTGCTAGGCGAGCTACTGTTGCAGTTGACTATAGCATTACTTGTCCCACATCGGAAAAGTTATCTAAAGTAATGGTGGTTATATGTGGAGTTGCCACCCTATACTGTATGAGGCCTTTTGGGGGAAACTCCGAGAACAAAACCGTGTGAGTCCAGTGGGACCCAGAGAGGACAATATCATATAGTCGTAATAGCCCACGCCACACTGTATGATATTGTCCACTCTAAGTCCCACTGGACCCTCACGGTTTTGTTCTCGGGGTTTCCCCTAAAAGGCCTCATATAGTATAGGGTGACAACTCCACATATAACCACCAGTACTTCAGACAACTCTTCCGATGTGGGACAAGTTACACTACAGTCAACTATAACAGTAGCTCGCCCAGCACGATAGCTCGCTCGGGCCTCATACCCCTCCCACATCGCGCCCGCCCACATTGAAGCAGTGACCGGGGCGTCACATTATTCCCCCACCGAGGGCAAAGCCATCCTCGGCTCTGATACCATTTGTAACAGCTCACCCCACACTGTATGATATTGTCTGCCCTGAGTCCCACTGGACCCGCACGGTTTTTTTCTCCGGGTTTCCCCCAGAAGGCCTCATACAGTATAGGGTGACAACTCCACATATAACCACCATTACTTCAGACAACTCTTCTGATGTGGGACAAGTTACACTACAGTCAACTGCAACAGTAGCTCGCCCAGTGCGGTAGGTCGCCCAGACCCTCAGACCCCGCCCACATCGCGCCCACCCACATTGAAGCAGTGACCGGGGTGTCACACTTTGCCAATGATTGACAAAAAGGGGGAGAACCATTTCCACCAAGATGTGTGCATGTTGTCTTGATTAGTGATGCAGGAAGATAGGGGGAGCAGCAGCTCAAGCAACAAGTTATGTCTTTGTAAATGTCTAGTGTTTGAGTTGTAAAATTGTGTAATTTTGAGTTATATACACAATTTAGAGTTTACTAGGTGTTTTGTCACGTAATTGACAAAGGGGGAGATTGAAAGTGCCCTTGTTTCTCAATTAACGTGACGGTTGAGTCGTAAAGTCAAGTAAGCCCCACATTGAGGTCCAATAAGGAGAAGAGGTTCAAGGCATTTCCAAAAGTAAATTAAATCTCACAACCTATGACCAAAACACCCCAGGTAATAAACCCTTTAAAAATGATCCAATCTTACCCAAAACCAACTAAGAAAACACATTGGTAAGTTTGGAAGAAGTAAAACTGATTTGCAAGTAAATCTGTAAAGGAACATAAAAATTTGCAACTGTCGATGATTTTAAACCTATGTTCAATGACATCGAAAAAGTGCCCAATATATCCAGTAACCAAACTCATACTTCTAGAGATATTCTCGATGACATCGAATAAGTTTTGATGACATAAAAAAATAGGCACTCAAAGTTCCAGCAAGCTCAAAAGAAAATTTCAAAAAAATGCTCGATAAATCAAACTTGACTTTAATGACATAAAAAAAATGGACCAAGATGTCTAGTGAATTTTCAAAGAAGGTCACCCACCTTCAATGACATCGAAGGCTACTTGATGACATCGAGTAGAACTGTCTAGCACTTACATGAAAATCATAGTGTAAGGATTCGATCACATCGAAGGAGATTGAATGACATCAAAGGTCCCCTTCAATGACATCGAAGCCCTTCGATGGCATGGGAGTTCATCATTCAATCCTATCTTAAATGCTATCATTGAAAAAAATAAGATTAGATTGAAAAATAAACTCCAGCATTCAACGATCTTCTAAGAACTCATTTGTTCATAGATCATTGAGATGGAATATTTTGAATGCCTAGCCTAACACCCAGTGGCTTAAATTGGAGCATCTACAGTTGTTGCAGATCAAGGGAGCTAAAGACTTTTCATCACAAGGAAGATTATCATCAGTATAGTGCTAAAAAGTAGCTCACTTACTTACAAGTAAGTATCTTGAGTTCATTATGTTTGAAGCTCTTTCCTTATGTAGGATTGGGATTCAGAGTTTGAGTTGTCAAACTCGCTAAGACCTTTTGTAGGCCTCCGACGGGAGAAGACGTGTAGTGTCCTTGTGTAGGACTTATTACCTTGTGTAGGCCCTATAAGTTGCCATGTGTAGGCATTAGAGTTTGCCTTGTGTAGGCATTGAGAGTTGTCTTATGTAGGCACCCTAGTTAACCTTGTGTAGGTTGTAAAGGTTTATGGTTAACCTAATTTAAAACCATTGCATAGTGAAATCCAGTACACCCTAGGAGAGAGTGCGTCTGTTGGGAGTAGAGTAGGTACGTTGTCGAACCACTATATATCATTATGTTTGGATGAATGTTTTTAGATGAGTTTTTGTTATTAGATGCTATGTTTAAATTATGCACATTACATGTTTTGTCACGCCCCAAACTCAGAAATCGTGCTCACAAAATTTTCGATCACTGAATCTAGCCCGACAGCCTCCATAGTACCTCATTCTCGGCTCCTAGCACCCATACAGTAGTACCCCATTCTCTGCTCCCAGCACCCATACACCAGGTTTCGATCCTGGGATTCTACAAGGAGGATTTATAACATGATTTAGATTCATAATGAGCATAACCATAAGCATAACCCACGAACAATAACCACAAGAACATCATCACAAAATCCACTATGATAAAAAACTTTGAGTACAATGCGTATGAAGGGAAATACAAGATAGTGATAATAATGAAAACTCCTGAAGCTCGACTACATGCTCCTACTGCGGCGAAGCTACGGCTGCGACCTGGCGTCACCTGTATGCATCAATCGTGCATAAGCTTATAGAAAGCTTAGAGGGCGGTGTAAGTGTGTGCGTAATATGAGCATGCTCAGAATGCAATGTCAGAGTAATGCTGAATCATACTGATGAGTACATAAATGTAATCAGCTATACTAAGGCTATGCTGTGCAAAACATGAATGTTATCGGCCATATCCAGGCCATGCGATGCAAAATGCAAGTCAAGCATGTCAATCCTCATCCACATATTAATGCAGCTCCTCACTAGAGTATCGAATATCATTATGGTTCTCATTCTGGATAATCACCGGGGTTTAGTACCCTCCAAATGGCACTGCCCCTTTCCCAAGGGCGCAGTCCAAGTGAGTGTAAGAAACATCACTATCTACCTAACCAATAGTCTGCCAATATCTATCCGGCACGTCAATAGCGGACCCATTCACGAGTTAGTCAAACTCAGCCTAGCAATGCCCCCTACCCTCAGGCGAGTAAGGCCATACCCCTTTCCAACCGACCTCGACATAGTGGGAGATGCGGCCTTCTAGTATTCGGCCCTCATGTGCTCATGTATCCACTCGGTCTTAACGTTGGAGTCATACGTTGGTACCATCGGGTTTAGGGATTTTCACCGAGGGACATCTATGGTGCCCCAATGCTTAGTAACAATATTTTCGGTGTCCAATCCTGCCATCCACGATGTGTCTATGGAGGTTATAGCCCTGATTTCATTAGGGCATATAGAAATCATGTCATACAAATGCGAAGTGCATGAATCACACTACCAGTCATGAAACAATCCTGCATGTACCGCGCGTTCATGAAGGGCAACTCTACTTATCAGGGAGCCCGTAAACAATCTGCCCAAAGGCATATACTATGATCAATCACTCCTCATATCAAGCATACGTATGATGCGTATGAGCATGAATCATGGAACTATACTAAACATGTTATGTGGTGATAGATTTTGTTCATAACGAAGAGAGGCTTAGACGGCCTACACACTACAAGTATGGGCTTATCAATGGGCCCTAGGGAGAGTTACAATGCGGACATTTAACCATCATTGCTCTTACAATGTGGACGTCAAACCATCATTGCTCCCAAGGCATGGCCGCCAAAACATCATTACCTACATCATGGTGGAATCTCACGTCACAATGGGCTTCATATACATCATGTTTGGCCCACACAAAGGCCTCACATATGTCTCATTGGACCTCATATAAATCAATTGGGCCAATACAAATGGGTGGAATCAAATGCGCCGAGTTGAATGGGCCAAGTTGAATAGGCCGAGTCGAATAGGCCGAGTCAAATGGGTCGAGTCAAATGGGCCGAGTTGAATTGGCTGGGTCGAATGGGCCAAGCTGAATAGGTCGGGTTGGATGGGCCGAGTCGAATGGGCTGAGTCGAATTGGTTGGGTCGCATGGGCTGACCTGAATAGGCCGGGTCGGATGGACCGATTAACACAATTCATTTTATTGTTAAAGATCATATTAGAGCATTATATATATATAAAAAAGAACCATTTCCAAGGATCATCTGGACCATACCACAATTGGCAGTGGTGATAGTAATTTCTGCAGTTAAAAATTTAGAGGGCCCACCATAGCATTTATTTCCATCCATGCTATTCATAAGGTCACAAGGACCTGTTCTTAGAGGAAACAAAAATCACATTGGTTCATAACTTCTGTAATTCCAAAAAAGGGATTTCAATGGTAGACGTTAAAACCCACTGTGTGCTATAGTGTGGTCCACCTGATAACTGGATCACTCTTATTTTTAGTCCCAAGTATTGAGACAAACTGCCAAAAAGGATGGACGGTTTAGATGAAATGGCGGGACCCATAAGATTTGCCGCCGCGATGCAGTAGCTGGTTGCTGGAATTGGGTCACCCATTGAACGGCGTGGATACAACACATACCCCACAGCCCACGCTACTAGATCCCACCATCCTATGATGTGGATAGTATGGATAAAACACATATTCCATGATGGGTCCCACTGTAAAAATGGATGGACGACTGGGGTTAACACATATATCAAAGGTGGGCCACATATGTCCACATGGATGGCGTGGATGTAACACATACACCACAGCGGCTACTCAAAGCTCCTGCCCATCCCAACTTGAAATGAATGGATGGCTGGATGCATCACATCCATCAGTGGTGGGCCCCTGATGCCACCGTCCAGATGGACAGATGGATAAAACGCATATGTCTATGGTGGGTCCCACCCGCCCAAGATGCTGGACAGTGTAGATATACCTCATACATCATGATGGGGTCCCCACAACCCATCCAAATGGACGGTCGTGAGATACAAAACATACACCATAGTGGTGGCCCACACACCAACGTCTAGATGGACGGCTGGGATAACATACATGGGTAGGTCCCACATGGTGTGGCCCTCCAGAGCTTTGTTAATATAAAATATTATATTATACATTATATAATACATCATATATATATATATATTAAATATATTTCATATTTATACATCCACTCCAGCGTCCAGATGAACGTCTTGGACGGTGGATCCATCACATACATTTCAAGGGGCCCACTGTCCAGAGATTTGGACGAGGTGGATAACATAAACGTCATAGTGGGTCCACTTGAGTGTGGCCCATCAGGGGAATTAAGCTAATATTTCTATTTTCCCATCCTTCGGGACTGCCCAAAGCCATCCAACAGATGGACAGCAAGGTGGCTGCCACAAATGGATGGTGTCGATCTACTCAGTTCATCAAGTTGGGCCACATATCAAAAAAAGAGGGAAAGAGAGAGAGAGAGAGAGAGAGAGAGAGAGAGGCGGTGGTGGAGGGACCCCGCCACTATGGGCCCCTCATGGTTACATCACATACATCAAAATGGGTCCCACCTACAAGTAGGCCCGAAAAATAAGGATCAACGGTGGATCACCCACCTATCGACCTTCTTCTTGAGCTCCTTGGACTCCTATGCTCCTTGCGTTCAACTTTGATGGAGGTTGATGGGGATTGGAAGGTTGAGATGGGAGATGAGAGAGTAGGAAGATGGGCCACACATGTTGTTTTAGGAGAGCTTGGAGAGGCTTGGACATGGGATATTTTGTTGCTTGGGAGTGAAGAGAGGGAATGAGAGAGAGAGAGAGGGAAGTGATGGGTGAAAAGGGATGGGATGATGTGTGATGGGTGATGGGTGGAGAGAGAGAGAGAGAGTTGACTTAGGAATGGGAAGAGATGGGTTACTTGTACTTGTGGTATGGAGTGTACCTGACTTGTACTTGACATTGATTGATTGATTGATTGATGGATAGGTTGTAGAGATTCTCTCAAAATTCACAACGCGTAGCGTTTCTTAGGAATGAATGCGGGCCCACATCTTCTGGCCCGGGTATCGGATCGGTGCGCGAGTCACGACGTTGGAACCGCGGCGATGGTGCAGTTGCAGGGGTACAAGTTTCGAGTCGAGTAGACTCTGATATGCAGGACTTAGCTTTGGATCACGTACAAACGTCGGATACGGGTCGAGGGTTGCCAGAATTCGATCGGAAGGACCGCGAAAGCCTACGGAACGGTACAGACTATGATACGGGCCTTACATGTTTAATAAAATACAGCATAAGTATATTTCACTATATTAGTTTTTACTTATGAAGTACTTATCCATTAATCATGCCTGGTATTGTTTGAGAACTTAGCATTTACATAAGTAGGATTAATAATTTTGAAAAGTCCTATTCACCCCCCTCTAAGACACTTGGACATAATTCCATACTTTATTTAGTGGTTTACCCACAATTTCACCATCATCATATATGGGCATGGTTGATGCATGAATTCCCTGTGATCATGAGATCGGTGCTTCATGTGTAAATTAATTCAATGAAGTTCAGGACCACATTATAATTTAACTGCTCCATCTTCCAACTAAATAGAATAGGACTTTGATTCTAGTTGTGTTCTTATTAAATCAAGTAAAGTTACATCATAATAGCTACGAGTGGATCCTTAGTGCTCTCTTTTCATTATTTTAATAGATTTAATTTACAGCAATTTCTCACTAAAATTCCAAATTTTAGATTATTAATTTGAGTTCTAGTTATTTTCATAATACGAACAGGTTAAGTCCATATGGATTCGATCTTGGTCTCACCGAGTTATTACTATAGCACAGCCCTACACTTAGGGTTCTGAACAAGTTTTTGGCGTCATTGCTAGAGACTTCGGTTGTGTTTTTCTGAAATTGATTGGTGTTGGAATTAATCTAGGATTAGGATTTGTTTCTGTTGCATTTTTAGAACTAATCTATTTTTCTGTTTTGTAGTAACTAACATAGCACTCTTGATTCGGTAACTTCTTTCCAACTTCTCCTTTTAGATTTCTTATTTCTATAGTTTCTTCCTGGATTTTAATTTTAAAACTTAAGGGTTGACAGTGTTTCACGCCCAAGTGGGTCCGTGACAATACTCTATCTATGATGACTCTGAAGTGAAGGAGAATTGGTCGAAGGATTGCCTATCCATCACCGGATTAGACATCATCTAAGATCACCTGAGTTGACAGAAATGATGGCTGTAAATCAACTACATCAATTAGTTAAGGAACACCAAGATGAGAATGAGGTACATAATGCCCCTGCACCAAGAACATTAAGAGATTATCTCCAACCAGTGAGGGCAAGTACACTTTCGTGCATAGTGTTTCCACATAATGTAGGAAATGTGGACTCTAAACCGAGAGTGATCCAAATCCTTCCTAAGTTTCATGGACTTGATTCTGAAAGTCCATACCTACATCTCAAAGAGTTCGATGAGATAATAGCGACCTTGCACTTCCCGAATGTGTCTGATGACACTATAAGGCTTAAATTATTTCCCTTCTCTTTAAAAGAGAAAGTCAAGTCATGGTTACATGCCCTTCAAGCAAGATTAATAAGGACTTGGGCTGAGATGACTTGAGAGTTCCTTAAAAATTTCTTCCCAATTCACAAGACCAACACGTTAAGGAGAGCAATCATGAACTTCTCCCAAAAAGAGGAAGATACCCTCTTCCAATGTTGGGAGAGATTTACGGATCTTCTAAACTCTTGCCCACATCACGGCTATGAAATATGGTGGGTCATAAGCTTTTTCTCTGATGGACTGACTTTGGCCATACGCTAATTCGTAAAGATGATATGTAATGGGACTATTTCAATTTACTTGCTAAGAATGCACAATTATGGGACACCTCCTCAAAAGCTTAGACTTTTAGGCCCAATCAATCGAGAGAAAAGGGAGGAATATATGTCTTGTGGGAAGATGATGACATAAGTGCAAGGGTGGCCACCTTACAAGAAAAATTGAGGCCATGGAACTAAAGAAGGTAGAGACGGTTAAGCCCAAAGAGACCATTGAAGTTGTATGTGGTATTTGTGCCAGTAAAATACACTTGACACATGACTGTCCTGCTATTCTTACTTTTCAAGGGTTGTTACATGAGCAATCGAATGCCATGAACAACTATCAAAGGTCGTTTAGCAACCCCATCTTAAATACATACAAATCTAGTTGGAAGAACCATCCCAACTTCAGTTGGAGGAGTGGTCAATCAACTAATACAAATCAGCAAAGATCCCAAGAGGATTCGATTCTCAAACACATTCGAAACCAAGAGCCCTTCAATCAGAACACTTTACAAGCATTCCAGGACCGTAGAAAGTCCAATCAAAGGATTGAGTCACACTTAGCAATTAGAGATAAATGGACTTTTCCAACTCAACCTTTTCTTAATCCGAAACCACAATGTGAAAGAAGTGACCCGAGCTCTTCGAACCAATATGTGGAACAAGCTAAATCTAACACCATTCTTAGGAGTGGAAAAATGGTTGACAAAACTATCCCGACGAGGGCTAAGAAACCTAAAGACTTGGAAGAGTCTAACAATGATGATATAATTAACGACATCTCACATGAGAAAGAACTAGAGAGATAGTATAAGCCAGTTGCACCATTCCCACAACGGTTGATTTCACCTAAACCTCTTAGCAACACTCAGGATATTTTAGAGGTGCTTAAACAGGTGAAAGTTAATTTCCCTCTCTTGGATGCTATCAAATAAATTCCTTCATATGCCAAGTTCCTGAAAGATCTAGGCACTACCAAAAGATGAAAAAATATACAAAGAAAAAAAAAATTGGCTAAAAAAGTGAGTGTCATCCTAAAGCAAGATATGCCACAAAAGTACAAAGATCTGGGTAGCCCGACTATCTCTTGTGTAATCGGGGACCACTAGATTGAGCACGCACTTCTTGATTTAGGAGCGAGAATGAATTTAATCACTTACTCAGTATACGAACCACTTGGGCTTGGTGAACTAAAACCCACTAGGACCACACTTTAACTTGTTGACCATTCAGTCTATGTATCGAGAGGGATGATCGAAGATGTGCTTGTCTGGGTCGATAAGTTCTACTATCCAGTAGATTTTATTATTCTAAACACTCAACTCATCATTCAAGCGAGCACTCATATTCCCATCATTCTTAACCACCATTCCTAGCAACATCAAATGCCATAACCAATTGTAGGAATGGAATTACGAAATTATCTTTCGGGAACATGACATTAGAATTGAATATTTTTTACAATATGAGCAAAGAACCAAAGGATGCTAATGATACCCACGATATTAACATGATCGATTCATTCATGGAAGATAGAGCACTTTTGACTCTATACTCTGACACTTTGGAGACGTGCTTGGCCCAATCCCCTGATTTGGATAATGACATAATTAAATAAATGGATGCCTTACTTGATGAAATGCCGGTACTTGAAATTAACTGGTTAAGGCCCCAATTTGAGACTTTGCCATGAATTGATACAATGCCTTTACCGTCTAGTTTTAAAGCACTGAAGCTTGACCTAAAGCCTTTGCCTGCCAATCTTAAATATATGTACTTATGTAACACCCTGAATCTTCAAGACTCGAGTACACGACTCGTTTCCCAAAAACCCGAGTGTTAACCTTAAAGGATGGTCAAAGTCAAGTATATATTTTTCTTTTATCAGAGTCAAAGTAAGCAGATGAGCGTAGAATGGACAAGTAAGCAAAAAGGGGAATTTTAAATTTCATTTAGAATATACAAGTGGTTGTCCATAATGACTTATACAAACCAATGTCTCCAAAATTAACAAATACAAGAATTACATGATACAATACATGAGAAATAGTAGAATGCATGTAAATTTAAGCTGCAAGATAAAAAGACTAAGCTATATGTCCTAGAGGGGAGGTGAATAGGACTATGCCAAATTTAAGCTTTAACAGCGGAATAAAAGAATATGATAGCTAATTAAAAGAAATCAATTCACAATGCTGAAAATGAAAAGCAACCTCAATAATTAAGAATTAAGAGGTTGATACAAATGTTATTCTAAGGACAACCTTACACCATGAAAACCAATGGTTTATGGTAGGACAACCTTATTTCTAGAACGTTCTTTGTATCAAGAACTCAAACAGAAAAGAAATGATTAAATAACAATGAATTGAAATAAATTTTAAGAATTTAAATCTAAATTATTACAACATTCCCCACTGTACTTGAAATGTAAATATAAAACATTCACATCCATACAAACATTCCACAATTCTGAATGATAAAAGATAGGAAAAATTAAACGAACATTCAAACCACAAGACACATGAAATATAGTGGTTCGCCTGTGTGTACACTAACTGTTAAACAACAGCCACACAGCTACTCCACTCCTAATATCCTCAAACAGGGGATATTAGTGTTCACTATCAAAATAGGTTTCACAGGTTCACTTAAAACCTTCACAATTATGTCTTTTAAATGGGCTTACACAATTCGAAAACCCCCACTTTCTGAGTTTTCTGGCTCTCCTCAGATAACCAACACAATGAGATTTTTCTGGCTTAACGTCAAACAAAACCAAAATAATGGAATTTACAATAAATATAAAATACCTCGATTTCTCCTTTGGAGCAGCCCAGAAGAACCAATTGGAGTAGAAGTTCAAATATAGAAGTTCAATGTCCAATACTCACTTTGAAATGGTCCTAGGTTCTAATTGATTTTAAATTAAACCAGTTGGGCTAGCTATATTTGATTTTGATTCCAAGAAGGAATACAACAATTCCTCTTTTCAATTTAGATTGGAATATAGAAACAAAATCAAATTAAATAAGCTAACAAAAGAGAATTTTAAATATGCACAATTTAGCTTAAAATAAACACAAACTTATCTCCGAGTGATGCCTTGATTTTCCTTAAATTGAATTATCAAACTCTGAAATTCTTCGTTTATTTATAGATGCAAAAATCACGTCTACGACTAGTCTTGGGAACCCTTCGACTGGTCGTAGAGGAAACGGTTTTTCAAATTTTTAAGCGAGATTGAATCAGACAGTTACACGACCGGTCGCAGGGTGTCTACGACTGGTCGTAGGACCTTTATGACTGGTCATAGAATACCTACGACTGGTCGTAGGACTCAAAGATTAGTTGTTGTAGTTTGAGTCGAAGAACTAGGACTGGTCGAATGACTAGTCGACAGTGTTCACACGACTGGTCGAAAAGAGTCTAGGACTAGTCGTAGATAAACAGAAAATTCTGAACAATTGCAACAAACTTAGGACTGGTCCTGGATTTTCTAGGACTGATCGAGCCAATGCTAGGACTAATCGAACAAGGTCCAGGACTAATCTTAGAACAAACCAAATACTTATAAAGTGATTCAATTTGAATTATGTATTCAAAATGACCTACCCTAAGGTCAATCTATGGTCTTTCATACCTAGAACATGGAGTATGGACATTGAAATACCATTTCTTCAGATGATAGATGACGTTAGAAGATTGTGAAGCTTGAGATCTCTATTCCTGATGTAACATTGAGCTTGAGATCTTCTAGGGCTTATATTACACTTAATCTTGAGTTGTACTTCCTGTAGCTTGAATTTCACTTGACTTGGGTCTTGAACAAGATCACTTCTTTATAGCTTGTACTTACATTTCTTGAAATGGATTGAAGTAGTTCTTCATTCTTAACTTGAAGCAAAGTGTTTAGAGCGGTGATGCAATGTCTTGATCATATATACCATTGAGCTACACAAGACATAGATTGATGTTTTGGCACCACAAAATTTGACAACCAAAGGAGCATAAAACCATAGCACTTATAATCTCCCCCTTTGTCAAATTTGTGACAAAACACACTCTAATAAAAATAAGAGAAACACAACATGCTCAATAAAGAATCATGCACCAGTTATATAAGAGAACCAGTTACAGCCAGGTTAAAGAATCATGCACCAGTTGTCATTAACTAGCTAGCATAAATTCCAGTTGTCATTAAATAGCATAAATTCTTCCTTACTTATTTACTCCCCCTAAGTAGCACACATATAAAAATTTTAATGCTACTACCCTTCAATACATATTCCATTCCAATTAATACTTGAAATCTTCTCCCCCTTTTTTTCACAATATGACAAAGGAAGAAATCAAAAGGATAATTAGCAAGAGAATAAGAAATGTATGAACTAGTCAAGATATAAGCAAGTTAAAAAGTCCACTCAACATAAGCTAGTTCCAACAATATAATTAGATCAATATAAAGTTAATACAGACCACTATATTCACTTAATCAGATCCTTAAGAAGGAGCAGGAATAGAAGGATCAAGTTGATGAAGGCCCTTGTTTATACGCCTGAGATACTTACGCATATATTTAAACCTTAAATCGTGGGCAACATTTATATTTTCTACCTTCTCTTCCAAAGCACGTAAGCGTGCATTAAACTCAGATGGCGCATAATCAGGATCATTTCCAGAGTCAAAATTTATCTCATCAAAAATGTTGTCCATGTTAATGTCATCAGGAGGAAGATCACCAGCATCTTCTTCATTCCTAGCTTCAGCTCCACTTCCACCAATATCCACTTGGCCAGGAGTCAATCCCAATTTCATCTTGTTTATATTAGAATTGTTGAAAATGAGATGATGGATAGGAGTCTCTCCAATAGGCATAGCCACTAGCATATGATTAGCTAAAACAGTCATAAGATAGGCAAATGGAATATCACTATGACCTGGATGGAGATGAAACTGAATAATGGAATGAATATCAAGGAAGGCAGACAAACTTTAGTACCAGAAATGACTGAATGCAAGACCCGAACCATAAAAGAAGTTAGCTCTATTTTATTACCAAAACGCGGATACAGATTTGAAATAAATATTCTATAAAGCACTCTGTATCTAGGTAACAAATACCTTGCGGGGAGCGCATTCCCTTTATGAGTCCATTGCACATTCATATTACAAAGATCTCTCATTAGCATACGTTTCTCTGATTCAGAGGGTTTTTCAGTTAAAGTAAGAATAGGAATACCGTCATCATTAACAGGAATATCCATTAAACCAGATATCAAATGACGATCTACATCAAATGGCCCTTCTCTAGCATCAATCTTAAAAGATAAATTCTCAGAAGAAAAGTCAGAAAGACATGCAAACATGGCTTGTGCAATAGATTGGAATGCAGGCCCACCCAAATGTAAGATGCTATCCCATCCTACATCTTGGAGTAGAGGTAGAATACCAAAATGAGCAATATCATTAAGATCAACAGGACGTTCAACAATGACATTATGCATACGCAAATCCCACACATATGAGGGATCATCTTCAGGAGACCGAAGATGGTGTCGAGTTAAATTCGACGTAGAAGAGGAATCACCATGTGTTGTTTTCTTTTTCCCTCTAGAGTCCATTTGCAACAAGAAAGTCAAGGAAACAAGAAGATGCAAAGGAAGTAGAGAGGTGTTTTGTTAGATTAGATTTTTCACAATAAAACCCCAAAATTGCAATGAAAGATCTAATAAATTACTCCAAGAGTGCAAAATGAAGTCGTATAGACTAGAATGTACAAGAAACACACAAATAACGCACTAATCTTGAAGATCTAGGTCGGTGGCTTCGACTGGTCGGGCGTCGGCTCGTTAGAGAGGAAATAGAAAATGAGGAAGATGAGATATTTTTCCAAATTTTAAAAGACCCAACGCGCTCCATAACTGATCTTGAGCTGTCCTCGACCGGTCGAGCACATCCACGACTGGTCATGTACAGAAAAAAAAACATGTATTTATCATAAAAGTTTGTAATTTAAACACATAAAATATCAAATATATATACACTATGATACATACATGCATGAATAATCAATTTTGAATGCACATACCAAGATCAAATTTTAATTTATTAAACCTACTTTTGTCGAGCGGTTTAGTAAAAATGTCAGTAAGTTAAGTCTCAGTCAGAATGTATTCCAAAAATATTATCTTTTCTTCCACTAATTCACGAATAAAATGATACCTAATGTTATTGTGCTTGGTACGTGAATGTTGGATTGGATTTTTTGAAATATTTATCACACTGGAATTATTACAATATAATATCATTGATTCCTGTGCAATTCCATAATCGCTTAACATACGTTTCATCCAAACAAGCTGAGTACATGCATTTCCTACTGCGATGTATTCAGCCTCAGCAGTTGAGAGCGATATAGAACTTTGTTTCTTGCTAAACTAAGAAACTAAACAATTTCCAATATAAAAACAACCACCACTGGTTGATTTCCTATCATCGATATTACCAGCCCAATCAGCATCAGAGTCCCCAGCCAATTGAACACTAGTATCATATGGATACCAGAGATCCAATTTAGAAGTACTTGCGACATATCTCATAATCTGCTTAACCGCAGTTAGATGTGACTCTTTAGGGTTAGACTGATATCTAGCGCAAATACCAACACTTAAAGCAATATCAGGTCTACTAGTAGTTAAATAAAGTAGACTACCAATCATACTTCTATACAGTTTAGGATCCACATCTTTACCTGTAGAGTCCTTTGAGAGTCTTAAAGTTGTACTCATAAGAGTATCAAAATTCTTACCATTCTCAAATCCAAACCTTTTAATCAAGTTCAAGGCATACTTGGTTTAAGAAATAAAAATACCATTAGGTTGTTGTTTTACTTGCAACCCTAGGAAATTATTTAATTCCCCAACCATGCTCATTTCGAACTTAGATTTCATTAAATCTACAAACTCAACAGTCATGCTAGTACATGTTGATCCATAAATAATATCATCAACATAGATTTGAACTATTAAGATATCATCGTTATGTTTCTTAACAAAGAGTGTCTTATCGACACTACCCATTTTAAAATTATGACTTAGTAAAAACTTAGTCAATTTTTCGTACCATGCCCTAGGAGCTTGTTATAGACCATATAGAGCTTTTTTAAGACGGTATACATGATCAGTTAATTTAGGGTCTTCAAACCCTGTAGGTTGTTCAACATATACTTCTTCATGTAAATCACCATTCAAAAAGGAACTCTTTACATCCATTTGATAAATTTTAAACTTTCTAAAGCATGCAATGGATATAAAAAGTCTGATTGACTCAAGGTGAGCAACTGGGGCAAAAGTTTCATCGTAATCAATGCCTTCTATTTGAGTGTACCCTTGTACAACCAATCTTGCCTTGTTTCGAATAATATTACCAAGTTCATTAGACTTATTTTTAAAAATCCACTTTGTTCCAATAATATGTTTATCTATAGGTCTAAGAACAAGGTACCAGATATCATTTCGAACAAACTGATTAAGTTCTTCATGCATAGCTACTATCCAGTTTTTGTCAAAAAGAGCTTTTATATTTACCGGTTCTATCTAAGATGTGAAGCACACATAATTACATATATCTTTTAGTTGTCTACGAGTGCGCACACTAGTGAGAGGGTTTCCAAGAATTTGAGTAGTTAGATGATCTTTAACAGTCCTCTGTTCAAAATTATTTTGACTTAATGAAGTATCTGGCTTGTAAATCAAAAGAACTTCATCATTATCTGAACTAGGGGCAGGTGTATTTAAGTGATCATCGATGACCACATTAATTGACTCTTGAATCACATTGGTCCTGTTGTTCAGAACACAATATGCACGACTGTTTAAAGAATATTCTAAAAAGATCCCTTCATCACTTTTTGTGTTAAATTTTTCTAGATTTTCACGGTCACACAAAATATAGCACTTGCTGCCAAAAACTCGAAAGTATTTGATAGTAGGCTTCTTATCAAACTAAAGTTCATAAGCAGTTTTATTATTAGATTTACATGTATAAACTCGGTTAATAATATAGCACGCAGTATTTACGGCTTCAGCCCAAAGATTTCTAGGGAGCTTCATATTATTCAACATTACATTTTCCATTTCTTGAAGCACTCTATTTTTCCTCTCCACAATTCCATTTTGTTGTGGTGTTTTGGGAGCAAAGAATTCATGCGATATTCCCTGATCGCTACAGAATTTCTCAAAACTACTATTCTCAAATTCAGATCCATGATCACTACGGATTTTACTGACTTGAGAACCTTTTTCAGTTTGAATCCATTTGAGCACTCTTTTTACTTCATCAAGGGTTTCTGATTTATCCCTTAAGAAGGCTACCCATGTAAATCTGGTATAATCATTTACGAGCACAAGAATGTATTTTTTCCCACCTCGACTCTCCATCCTGGTTGGTTCTATAAGATCCATATGGAGAAGCTCGAGTGGTCTCGATGTGGCATTAGAGTTCACCTTTTTATGAGAGCTCCTTATTTGTTTGCCAATCTGGCATTCGCCACATATTTTATCTACTTTCTGTATTTTAGGTAGACCTCTTATTAGTTCTCTTTTGCTCAATCTATATAGATTACGGTAGTGTACATGTCCAAGGCGCTTATGTCATAATTTTGTTTCATTAGTATGAACCATGTAACACAATTGATTAGAAGAGCTACCATCGCTTACAAAATAGCAGTTTTCAGAAGTCCTGCGACCAGTTAATATTACAGAACCCTTTTTGTTAAAGATTTCACAACCTTTATTAGAAAATTTTATGATATGATTGTTATCACATATTTGAGATATGCTTAACAGGTTGTATTTTAGTCCCTCAACATATAAAACATTCTTAAATAAGGAAAGGTTATAGAGTCGAACCGTACCTTGGCCAATAATCTTGCAGTTGCTACCATCACCAAATGTGACTGACCCATCAATCATATCATTAAGATCAGTGAATAAAGCCTTGTCGCCTGTCATATGCCTGGAGCACCCACTATCAAGGTACCACTTTGAAAGGCTTGTAGCTTTGAAAGCAGTGTGGGCAACTAAGCAAGTAACCTTAGGAACCCATTTCATAATTGTTTTGGGTTTAGGAGTATAGTTGGTCTTCTTGTATTTATAATTGATGTACGAGTGACCCATTGAGTTAGATTTTAAGAGCTCTTTAAGCAAATCAACTATTTTTTCAGTTAAAGGGTTTTGGTTTTGAGTTTTATAGTTGACATAATTGCTTTTAGGTTTTTGAAAAGTTTTAGCATTTTTAGAAAAACTTTGATTAATACTTTTCCCTTTTAAGTTAGAGGTTTCTCCTTTCACAAACTTAGGAGGAGTATTCTTCTGTTTAGAAGGTATATTCTTATCATAGCCCAACCCGGATCTGTCGTCATATTTTCTAGATCCGGATAGAAGTTTTTCAAACTTTGGATCTCCTTGGGCATACCTCCATATATCCTTTAAACTCAAAAGTGAAGAGTTTTCAAGCTTAAGTTTATCATTTTCAGATTTAAGTTTTTCAATCAAGGAGGTTTTAAATCCTAAATCACATTTAGTCTTTTCAAAACAATCTGAAATATGAGATTTTTCTAAAACAAGAGACTCAAAATTGTCTTTAAGCTTTGAAAATTTTTCTTTTTGTAGTTTAAGTTTGACAGCAATTTTACAACTTTCCTTATATAAGGCCTTGTAGGCATCTTGAAGATCATCTTCATTTTCACAGTCACTATTCAGATTTTCTTCACTTGTTCAATCATCGTTATTTAAGAAAGTGAATTTGGCTAGAGTCATAAGGGCTTTAACTTCATTGCCCGACTCATTTTTCAGAATCTTCTGATTCAGAAGTAGCTTCAGAATCAGAGGATTCATCCTAAGTAGCCAGCATGCTCTTCTTTTTAGGTTTGTCCCTTTTAGGACACTTGTTTGCCAAAAGGCCCATATTCTTGGCAGTTGTAATATTGACTATCTTTTAAAGATTTTCAGGTTTTATTAGATCTTTTCTTATCATTTGACTTTTGAAAATCAACCATCTTTTTACTTTTGAAGATCTTGTAAAACTTTTTTGCTAAAAGCGCCATATCGTCTTCAGAATTCTCTAAATCAGAATTTTCTTTAGAAATACATTTAGAAGATTTAAGAGCGATAGATTTTCCTTTAGGAGCTTTAAAATTTAATTCATAGGTTTGTGAAGACCCAACTAGTTCTTCTACCCTCATATTATCCGTATCACGAAGTTCCTAGATCGCAGTCACCTTTAAGTTGAACCGTTCAGGTAATGAGCGCAGTATCTTTGCACACACTTTACTTTCTAGGATTTTATCGCCAAGACCCCACATAGAGTTCACAATGTCATTTAATCTAGTATAGAAGTCCATAAACATTTCATTTTCTTCCATATGTATTTCCTCAAATTTGGTTGTAAGGAGTTGGACTTTAGATTTCTTGACAATTATAGTACTCTCGTGTGTCATTTCTAAAATATCCCAAGCTTGCTTTGCAGTATGACAGGATATACTTCTTTTGAATTCATCCAATGATAATGCACAAGTGATTGCATTAGCACTACTCTCACTTTTCTGAAGAGTAGTCCAAGAAAAATATGGTGAAATTTTTATTGATTTTGAACCATCGACTCCAGTTACTTCCATGGTAGGAGGGGTCCATTCAATCACTATGGCTTGCCATACACTCTCATCCATTAATTTGAGGAAAATCATCATCCTGGCTTTCCAATAGGCATAGTTAGAGCCATCAAATGGTGAAGGCCTAGTAGCTGAAAGGCTATCAAAATTTGACATCTTATTTATAGCTTAGATCATTAGCTCAGGAAATGAATCCAAGAATAAAGAATTAAAAGTGAGCTATTAGGATCTGATACCACTTGAAAAGGCCAAGCTATATGTCCTAGAGGGGGATGAATAGGACTATGCCAAATTTAAGCTTTAACAGCGGAATAAAAGAATATGATAGCCAATTAAAAGAAATCAATTCACAATGCTGAAAATGAAAAGCAACCTCAATAATCAAGAATTGAGAAGTTGATACAAATGTTGTTCTAAGGACAACCTTACACCATAAAAACCAAGGGTTTATGGCAGGACAACCTTATTTCTAGAACGTTCTTTGTATCAAGAACTCAAACTGAAAAGGAATGAATAAATAGCCATGAATTGAAATAAATTGTAAGAATTTAAATCTAAATTATTACAACATTCCTCACTGTACTTGAAATGTAAATATTACAACATTCACATCCATACAAACATTCCACAATTCTGAATGATAAAAGATAGGAAAAATTAAATGAACATTCAAACCACAAGACACAAGAAATTATAGTGGTTCACTTGTGAGTGCACCAACTGTTAAACAACAGCCACACAGCTACTCCACTCCTAATATCCTCACACAGGGGATATCAGTGTTCACTATCAAAATATAGGTTCACCTAAAACCTTCACAATTGTGTCTTTTAAATGGGCTTACATAATTCAAAAACCCCCACTTTCTGAGTTTTCTGGCTCTCCTCAGATAACCAACACAATGAGATTTTTCTGGCTTAACCTCAAACAAAACCAAAATAATGGAATTTACAATAAATGTAAAATACCTGGATTTCTCCTATGTAGCAGCCCAGAAGAACCAATCAGAGTAGAAGTTCAAATGTAGAAGTTCAATGTCCAATACTCACTTTGAAATGGTTCTAGGTTCTAATTGATTTTAAATTAAACCAGTTGGGCTAGCTATATTTAATTTTGATTCCAAGAAGAAGGAATACAACAATTTCTCTTTTCAATTTAGATTGGAATATAGAAACAAAATCAAATTAAATAAGCTAACAAAAGAGAATTTTAAATATACACAATGCAGCTTAAAATAAACACAAACTTATCTCAGAGTGATGCCTTGATTTTCCTTGAATTGAATTATCAAACTCTTAAATCCGTCATCTATTTATAGATGCAAAAATCACGTCTACGGCTGGTCTTGGGAACCCTTCAACTGGTCGTAGATGAAACGGATTTTTAAATTTTTAAGCGGGATTGAATCAGACAGTTACACGACCGGTCGCAGGGTGTCTACGACTGGTCATAGGACCTCTATGATTGGTTGTAGGACTCAAAGATTGGTTGTTGTAGTTTGAGTCGAAGAACTATGACTGCTCGAATGACTAGTCGACACTGTTCACACGACCGATCGAACAGAGTCCAGGATAGGTCGCAGATGAAGAGAAAATTCTGAACAATTGCAACAAACTTAGGACTAGTCCTGGATTTTCTACGACTGGTCGAGCCAGTGCTAGGACTAGTCGAACAAGGTCCAGGACTAGTCTTAGAACAAACCAAATACTTATAAAGTGATTCAATTTGAATTATGTATTTAAAATGACTTACACTAAGGTTAATCTATGGTCTTTCATACTTGGAACATGGAGTATGGATATTGAAATACCATTTCTTCAGATGATAGATGACCTTGGAAGATTGTGAAGCTTGAGATCTATATTCTTAATGTAACATTGAGCTTGAGATCTTCTAAGACTTATATTACACTTAATCTTGAGTTGTACTTCCTGTAGCTTGAATTTCACTTGACTTGGGTCTTAAACAAGATCACTTCTTTATAGCTTGTACTTGCATTTCTTGAAATGGATTGAAGTAGTTCTTCGTTCTTGACTTAAAGCAAAGTATTTAGAGCGGTGATGCAATGTTTTGATTATATATACTAATGAGCTACACAATACATAGATTGATGTTTTGGCACCACAAAATTTGACAACCAAAGGAGCATAAAAGCATAACACTTACACAAGACCCCTCAGCTTCTCAAGGTAGATACAGTCATGCAATTCTGGCACTTGAACCCGGCTCCTCATCAACCCGAACCTGAAAATCACTTAAGCTACCTGTACGATTATATTTATTTGATGGATGAGTGGCCAACTCAGTATGAACTCTCCTTAAGATTACACACCGCCGCATTAGGTAAGCATTGTTATAAAAACAAAGCATACAAAACAATACATGATATAGGTCTTATTATATGCATGGATGCGTGAAGTATGCAATCATCGAACCTGGAAAACATCATCCAGTCGAGTCACCCATGCAATCATCAACCTGGGTAAAACATCTAGACAGTCTGTGCCCCGGGTAAAACATTCGTACGGGCATATGACTAGTCATCAGCACAACATTCAGTGTAATTGCGGGGCATGATGATCTGAGTCATCATCATAAATCGAATGATTGGTCATTAGCGTAACATTCAGCGTAATCGCGGGACATAATGATCCAAGCCATCGTAAATATGTCATGTATGCATGATTAGCTAAGTCATTATTAGTTCATTTACAACCAGTAAATTTAAAAAAGCTCAAAGGTCACTACGGGGAGTGTATAGCCCAGTGTAAGCCGACAGTTCGGGTATAGGTCTCATACCACCATCCTCGGCTCATGAGACTACCACCTTAGGATGTTTAATGGTACCCCGTCAACTAGTGGCCAATCATATTACAATATCTGGGGCTTACCATCGCATGGTTGCACTATATAAAACATGGAACCCATCTAGGGCAAATACCAAAACAAAACCACATAGGGCGAGTATCAAAATATATCACATAGGGTCGATATCAAAACCATACAATAAAGACCATCCTTAAAAACCATTGGGTGCAACAACCCCGGATGGTAGGCCCACATCAATGATCCATCTAGACCACCACTCAATAACCACCAAGTCGAAGGTCCATTACGATCACAACTAGTCAAGTTACATCCCAAGTATGGGTGTACATTCATATGTGGGAATTTTCCACTAATGTACCAGTTTAAGTTCCATAAGCAATCCACAAAAGAAAATCCACAAGCATGAACAATTATACAGAATAATCATAAAGCATGTAATACAACAATTCAATTTCCACCAGCCAACACATGTGATTATAAAGGGAGATATCAATTATGAATATAAATAAAAACTATAACTTAAGCTAATGAGAAGATGGAAAGCTCAAGGGGAAGAATCATCACCTTATAGATTGCATCACCTATCAGTTTCCTTAGGGAATACACGTTCCCTTAAAATCAAATCCTACCATAAATCAGGATGTACAATTAGATCTAAGTTCCACATACCACCTATGGTTTAAGATTATAGCCTGAGGTTATCTTTTAGGGTTTTAGTGTAGAATTAGGACTTTATTCTAGGGTTTAGTTAAACACTTAAATTCTGGATTTTTATTAATATTATTATTATTATTATTGTACAGTGGCCAATTAATATTCATAATATGAGTATTACTCCATCCATATTAGTAATGATGGTTCATAAGTTGATATTTAGATATACCAACAATATCTGATATTCCTATAATGACTAATAGTCTATTAGATAATTCAAGTAATAACAGTAGTGTGATAAGGACTAATACTTACAATCATGTTAACAAGGATTATACTAACCCTATAAAGAAAGTGACAATAATTTCTAATGAATATAACAATAGCTATCATTAATCAATCTAGCCGTGATAAAATACTATGGTTTAACATTAAGGATAATAAAATACTTCTATTTGATAATTACCACTTTGTTCATAATAACTGGTTTCAACATAAAAATCTACTAATGACAACATAATATTAATAATGATATTGGTTAATATCGAGCATCCATAGTAACTAATATTAACAAAATTATCCCACCAATGGTTAACCATAACTAGGTGGGCTTTTAGGGACCTCATGAATACGATCATTTGGGCCTGCATTGGGGTGACCAGGCCCACTAGATTTCGTCCAACGAGTGGCCCAGATTGGGCCCAAAATTTCTGACCATGGATGGCCCAAAAATGGGGTTGAACTGGGCCTCTTTTGGCCCAAAAATTGAGTCCAATAATAAGCCAAGTGGGGCTGGCCCACTTGAACTTCAAATGTGGCCCACTGTATATGTGGTGAGGCCCAAATGTGGCCCACTGTATATGTGTAGTGAGGCCCATTGGAACTCGAGGGCAGCTACGGCCCACCTTAAGATGCAGCAAGGCTGAAGTCAGGCCCAGAACGTGGGCTGCTTTCGGCCCACACCACGCACCAGTTGAGGACTGGATTTACAGCCCAGCTAAAGGCCGTCTGCAGCCCTGGTTACGGTCCAACTGAGTCCTGACCGAGTGTGACTCACTGGGATGAACTTTGACCTGATGAAGGGCTTTCTAGATGCCTGGATGTGGATCTGGGTCGTCCGTTTGGAGGCTGCTGGCACGGCGGAAATGGTGGTGGCACTCGTCAGCTCTGTGCGGTGGAGTAGCAACAGCAGCAGGAGGAGATCCAGCAGGCCTTGCATCCCACTCTCCTTTGTCTCTCTCTCTCTCTATCTCTGATTTCCTCTCTTTCTCCTTTTCTCTGCTGGGTTCCCAAAAGGAACTGGAGTACCGGATTCAACCCGAATCGACTCGGTTTGTTGTCGGTTGAACAAGGAAGAAGCTCCACCGTTAATGGCGGATTCTCTCCCTCAGCTCCTATCTTCAATCTGACAGCGTAGAACGATTTCTAAGGATGCATTAGAGCTTGTAGAACGAAGGTTTTGAAGCTTCGCCTTCGCTTGAGTGATGGGTTCGAGGGATGAAGGAGACGGCTATTTTTCCTCCAACAACCGTAAGAAATGAAAGGAGGCCGTTGTGGTGGCTTTATTCCCTTTCCTAGAGTTGTCCTAACATATCCCAGAGCCGTTGGATTGAGAGAGAGTGGTCGGGATTTGATTTATTTTACAACAGCTCCCCTAAACAGCTGGCAATAGAAAACCGGGCGTGGCATCCTCTCTGGTATTGAGGGAGCCCTAAACCAGCTTCATGGACGGCTAGGATTCCCCTGTCTTGAACGGTGGAGATGCAGATACGGGACGTTACAGGTATCGCCCTCGTGGCAGCAACGGAATGAAATTTCCTTTTCTGGAAAGCATGTGTTTGCAGGCCTTGCTTTCGCTAGATATTGTGCTCGCGTACCTGCATACTGGCATATGAGGCAGGTTGGGTTTTGGTCGGCCCACTGTCCTGAACAAAACGGACGGTTCAGATCACCCTTCGGGTCCAAGATGGTGGGCTGTGGCGCGTCCCAAACGGACGCTGTCCGTCGGCTGGCGCAAAATGAAGAGAGAGAGAGAGAGTCTCTCCTTTTTAAGTAAAAAGCGGGTAAGCCCGCTGTTGACCGAGCTGGCACGCCCGGAGCACGCCAGGTACGGGTGCACTAGGTGCACTCGTACCACGTGTGGGGCCCACCATGATGTTTGTGATAAATCCACACCGTCTATTTTGTTAGGTAGACCCTATCATAGCCTCTGACCAAAGATGGGGCAGATCTAAGGTTTAGGTGGGCCGTACCAAGCGATTTACAGGTCTTATGTGTTGGTTTCATTGATACGACGGTCGGATTAATTCAAATCCGACCATCAATGGTCAACAGGTCCTACCGGTTCACTTGTATGTTTAAGATCATTGTAATATGTCAGTATTAAGATAACAATTTTATTTTAATTATTCTATTATAAATTCTCTCTTTCATTTCATATATGCATATTATTTTAATCGTGTGGCGGGTCCCAAAAATCTGATCTGTTCATCAGCCTCCACAGACCCAAGTTGGACCCCTGACCATAGATCAAGCATATCCAAAGCCTAGGTGGCCATACTTTCTAATTACATGGTTTATTTTACGATCCGTGAAGAGCTGAGAGTCAGATCATTACAAAACGTGATCAGTGGTGATTCCTAGGGTTCTCGGCCTAATCTCGGTGTAATTTATTAGAAAGTTTAGTGATCCATAGACCTAATCATCATGATTAAGTGATGCATCATCTATGGGAGTTTCAGAAGCTAAATGATCGATGGGTTTGTTGATCCAGGACTTAAAATTCAAGGTGGACGGTCTAACTCATTCATCGAAGCGATTGAAGTCCTAGAGTAGGTTTCTCTAATAATGTGATGGTCCATCACGAGTACTAAAAGATGCATTGCTTTGACCTGTAGGTGGGGATTTCTTTCAACGGTCGAATTTAAACTAGGATTCATGTGAATGTTCGTTCAACTAGGTTTATATTTATTTCTAAATTTGGTTATACGGTAACACTCGAGTATTGGAAAGCACGGGGTGTTACAATCTACCCCCCTTAATGAAAATCTCACCCTCGAGATTTGGTAACAAGGTGTACCCTATTTCATGTATGCCTAAGTGTGAAATTTCACTGCTATATTCCAATCCACCACAACCCTTAACTCTCCATCCTAGCAAATCAACTGATGCGTTTAGGTTCCACTAAATTTTAGAAATCATTTCAGTATTAACTAGAACTAGGGGATCTTACTAATGCTTGTCCACATCAGGATTTCTCATAGCACTTACTAAGATTTTAAATTCATTTGGGTGGCGAATACTAATATCCTAGCTTTGCCTTTACCTTGAATGATAGTTCCCAACATCTAAAGTACAATAAATTTTTCTGGTTTTCAGTGTTCGAGCTGTCACGAAGAGATGGTTGTAGTGGGTTTGAGCCCGATACGCCGATCATCTTCCTGCAAGATAGAGGATTTCAGTATCAATTCACAATCCTGTTAAATTTCAATCCTTTGCTTGATCAGGGCATTGGAATCATTGAGATTTGTTAGGACTTAGAATTTGAGACAAACCGCGCAAGCGCTTAGACATGGTTCCCTCAATCCGTGATCCCTACTATTTTAGACTCCTAGGGAATATCAGGTAATCATCTAATTTTCAATGAGAGCACCCAAAATTTACGTGAATGGGTGTGAACGACCATCACGCTTCCAATGCTTACTCTGGTTACCTAATGCACTACTTGGAGTTTCAAGACTAGGATTTCTATATGGAACTTGAGTTTGAAACTTTTTTTGGTAATTTATCTAGGATTTCAAGTCTAGTTCTAATATGCTTAGTCTCAAGTTGAAATTTTACTCAGAGTTCTATAACTTCGTAACTAATTTATCCTAAGTGTTGAGATTCATGAAAACTCTTGTCTTTAATTAATGAGGTGCATTAGGGAATTTAAACTACAACCTCTACTATGATTCTTCAAGTTTGGGGAACATTCATGACTGATTTAATGTATGATGCGGTGAGTAAGGAGACTTCCTTACAATGCCTAAGGTTGCTTCATTCCCTGGATATGGCAACAACGTGATTTCTAACTACAAAACCTTTAAAGAAGTTCAAATTTCCAAATTTATAAAAATTTGATCACCAAGGGTCAAGTCCAAGGAATGTTCTTATTCGACCTCAAATGCGTCATAGTGGGTATTTGTTCTTCCATGGTACGTAAATTCAATTTCTAAGTTCAACAACAATTCTGGTAGTTTACAAGAGGACTAAAGTCTTGTTTCTAAGTTCAAATGTCTGAACTTACAATGTTCTAGGGATTTAAGTTCGGTCCATAATTTCTAAGGTTATCCAAACACCTCTCCAAGGGACCTAATATTTGAGTTTCTATAGCCTCCTTTACTCCCCATCCTAAGGGATTTCTTCATAAGTTAATATCCAAAGGTCTAACCTAATAGTTTCTGAGGAGGCCTAAAGCATGAAGTCTCTATGTTTTCAATTTATTCTAAGGGAATTCCATCTGATTTCAAATGACTAAAAACATTCAAAAGGGCCTAAGTTCATTTCTAAGTTCTACGATCATCCATACAATTATCTAGGGGCCTAAAATTTTGAGTCTCTATGTTTTCAATTTCTCCTAATTTTAATGAGACTCCACATCAATTCAAATGATTACCTTAACAATTCCTAAGGGAACCTAAGTTTAGGTTCCTACATTCTCAATTATTCTCTTAAGTCTAAGGGAGATTCACCTAAGTTCAAATTTTTAAATTCAACAACCTAACTTGAGACATTTAGGGTTTGTATAAGATCATTTTCCGAGGCCAAGTTTGTCCAAACTATGCTTTGATACCAACTGTAACACCCCAAATCTTTAGGACCCGAGTACATGACTCGTTTTCCAAAAGCCGAGTGTTAACCTTAAAGGATGGTCAAAGTCGAGTATATATTTTTCTTTTATCAGAGTCAAACTAAGCAGATGACTGTAGAATGGACAAGTAAGCATAAAGGGAAATTTTAAATTTCATTTAGAATATACAAGTGGTTGCCCATAATAACTTATACAAACCAATGTCTCCAAAATTAACAAATACAAGAATTACATGATACAATACATGAGAAATAGTAGAATGCAGGTAAATTTGAGCCGCAAGAACCCTCAGCTTCTCAAGGTAGATACATTCATGCAACTCTGGCACTTGAACCCGGCTCCTCATCAGCCCAAACCTAAAAATCACTTAAGCCACCTGTGCTACCTGTACGGTTATATTTATTTGATGGATGAGTGGCTAACTCAGTATAAACTCTCCTCAAGATTACACACCGCAGCATTAGGTAAGCATTGTTATAAAATAAAGTATACAAAACAATACATGATGCATGTCTTATTATGTGCATGGATGCGTGAAGTATGTAATCATCGAACCTGGAAAACATCATCCAGTCGGGTTACCCATGCAATCATCGACCCGGGTAAAACATCCAGACGGTCTGTGCCCCGGGTAAAACATCTGTACGGACATATGACTAGTCATCAGCATAACATTCATTGTAATCGCAGGGTATGATGATCCTAGTCATCATCATAAATCGAATGACTGGTCATTAGCGCAACATTCAGCGTAATCGTGGGGCATAATGATCCAAGCCATCGTAAATATGACATGTATGCATGATTAGCCAGGTCATTATAAGTTCATTTATAACCAGCAAATTTAAATAAGCTTAAAGGTCACTATGGGGAGTGTATAGCCCAGCGTAGGCCAACAGCTCAGGCATAGGTCCCATACCACCATCCCTGGCTTATAAGACTACCACCTTAGGATGTTTAATGGTACCCTGTCAACTAATGGCCAATCATATTATAATATAAGGGCTTACCATCGTATGGTTGCACTATATAAAATATCAAACCCATCTAGGGCAAATACCAAAACAAAACCACATAGGGCGAGTATCAAAATGTAACACCCCGTACTTTCCAATACTCGAGTGTTACCATGCAAGTTAAATTAATATAAATATAAATATATATATATATATATATATATATATATATATATGTATGTAATGTAACCTAAATATATACACTATGAGATGAATATACTTTGTAAAGATTTAAAATTTCATGCTAAAACGATACATTTGTATTTAATGTATATAAGACATTATGAAAACAATATTATATTAAATAAACACAATGAAAAATAATTTCACAACATAAAATCAAATTTTAAATAATAATGTAGCAGTGAATATTTTTATATCCATATGTATACAAAAGTTATTAGATAATTTAATGGAATTGTATATTATTTAACAATATTATCAAATACAAATATAATTTTAATAATCTTCAATTCATCTCTACATATAACATGAATCATGTGCATTAATGAATGTGTGATCAGCAGCATCTAATTAGTAATATGTTAAGATTAAAAGTATATTTATGTATATATGTATGAGATTTTAAATATATTGTAATTATAAGTAATATACAAAAATTATAAAAAATTATATTAATATTGGTATCGATTAGTGATATATGATGAAAGCACTACAAATGGCCCCATTAGGAACTTTTAGCCGTTGACGTTTGATTTCGAAAAGATTGAGCCATCAAATCAACAGAAGCTTACCACCAGAACTAGAAATCAATTTGCATGGCCCACCTGAGTTTTAGATTAGCCCTGTCCCTGGGCCCATGGCCAAAATGAGGGAAATAAAGGGATGGATGGATTGGATTTATCATAAACATCACCATGGGTCCCACAAGGGTGTGCATGTACACCCATGCAACAACACCTGAAGTGCACCAGGCACCCCAAGCTGGTCAGAGCACGCTGACCCGTGCTCTCGCAAAATGGGAGAGATTTCTCTCTCCCTCCAATTTGCGCCAGCCGACGGACGACATCCGCTTGAGGCCTGCTATGGGCCACCATCTTAGGTCATATAGACGATCTGATCCGTCCATCGTGTGCACGGAATGGGTCCAACCAAAACCTACCCTTTTTCACGTGTTGGCGAACATTTGCACGTGCACCATCTTCGACCCAAAGAAGATCTACAAAGACAACGTTTTCGAAAATGGAAAACTGTCTTCCTTCCAGCTCAGCGATCCGCGTGCCCTCTCCCCTTTCCAATCCCAGCCATCCTTCCTAGCGGGATCTCAGCCGTTCATTCCAACAGCAGTTTAGGGCTTCAAAACCACAACCGATCTCCATTTTACCCACTGTTTTGGAAGCGGTTTCGGACAGAGGAGATCCTGACCATTTATTGTTGATCTGACGGTTCAGGGAGGATTAGTGTGAGCATAAAAGGCGTGAGGATCAAGGAACAGTAGCTCACCCTCCATTTTCGCAGCCACAACCAAAAATCGGCTGTTTCCCTCCAACCTTCGAACCCACCAAGAAAAAGTTGTTAGAGCTCCACTCCTACTATCCCCTAAGTTCCATTACACCCCTAGAAATCCTCCCATGTTGTCGGATTAAAGGAAGAAGCTAAGAGAGAGAATCTGCCATTAACTGCTGAGCTTCTTCCTTGTTCAAGTGGCTCCAAACCAAGTTGATTCGGGTCAAATCCGGTAGTCCAGCAACTCCGCTGGACCTGCAACAGAGATGGAAGAAGAAAAGGAAGAAAGAAGAAGGTCAGGGAGAGTGTTGGAGCGGTGCAGCTGCACCATGCACCGTTCAGCCACAGTGCTCGCTGACTCGGGCTAGTCGAAGGCGAGTTCCCAACGAGTCAGGCCGAGTTGACGAGTTTTGTTGGGTATTCCCAACAGCAGGGAAGAAGGGAGGAAAAGAAAATGGGAAGGAAGGAATAGAGAAAGAGAGCGTGGGTCGGTGGCTGCTGCACCAACCTGACCTCGCCGACTCGAGCTCAACTCAGGTCTGGTCCAGGCATTGCTGGATGTTCCGGCATTTGAGAGAGAGAGAGAGAGAGAGAGAGAGAGAGAGAGAGAGAGAGAGAGTGGTGGGGGCTATTGCTTGCCCCGAGTTCACCCAACCGAGTTAACTCACGAACTCAGGGCGAGTCGCTAACTCGATTCAAGTTCTGGGCAGGACTAGTTAGGTCCTGCTACAGCTGGCCAGAGAAGGAGAGCAGGGAAGAGAGTGAGAAAAGATAGGGCAAGAGAAGGAGTGAAGAGAAAAGAGAATCAGAAGGGGAAGAGGGAGCTCAGGTTAGTAGTTGAGTTGACTCGGTTGGAACCGAGTCCAGCTAATTTGAGTTGGGTGAATCTGTCCAGGCTCATTGTTGGACATCCCAGCAGAGTGGAAAGGAGAAAGAAAGAAAGAGAGGAGAAGAGGTGTTGGTGGTTGTGCTTGAGCTGAGTCAACTCGACTTGAACCGAGTCGACTAAGGTGAGTCCACGTCTTCCTCCATTTTGAGATTCTTTTGATTACCATTAGCATTGTTAAGATCATTGTTAGGATTATTAGTGGTAGATATGGATGGCCATTAGTAGATTATTTATGCTAATAATAGTTATTATAGGCAAAGGGATAATAATTATTATTATAATATCATTATTAACTTCTAGTGTTTTGTTTTACCACTCTTAAATGTTATGAGAATAGATCACAATGTTAGCTATCATCATAACAATTGTCATTACTATGTTAAGCTAATATAAATTATAACACTAATGATAATGATTATCTTATAAATTATTAAGTCTATATGGTACACCGACTAAAGCTCAAATCTCAAAATTTATCGTAAACCTAAATTCTAGGATAAAGTCCTGGATCTAAGTAACCTAAGCTCTAGGTCAATACCTTAAACATAGATGGTGGGTTAGGTTTGACCAAAGTGTAGAAACTCAAAATTCATGGTAGCTCATGGTAGCTATTATCATGGCTAGAATCATTATAGTTATGAATATTAGCATTTGAAAACATTTATCATTGTCCTTATGGGATTAGTGAAATACTTGTTTATATAATTATTAGTATTAATCCTTATTATATAGTAAATATTCTATTATTACTTGTATTATTTAAGGGACTACCAGTAATTATAAAAGTATTAGATGATGTCAGTGCATTTAAACATAAACTTATGGACCATCATTACTAATACGGATGGATTTATACTCCTATTATGAACATTAATTGGCCACTGTACAATAATAATAATAATAATATAAATAAAAATCCAGGATTCAAGTCTTAGGATCTAAGTGTTTAACTAAACTCTAGGATGAAAACTCTAATTCCACATTAAAACCCTAAGATAGATAACTCAAAACCTAGGATATGATTTTAAACCTAGGTAGTGCGTGGAACTTGGATCTAATGATATAAGCTCGTGATCTGTGGTAGGATTCAATTCTAAGGGCAAAGCACTTAGCGACACTGGTAGGCGATTCAAAGTACAAGGTGATGATTCTTCCCCTTGAGCTTTCTATCTTCTCATTAGCTTAAGTTATAGTTTTTATTAAAAATTATAATTGATATCTCTCTCTTATAATCACATGTGTTAGCTGGTGGAAATTGAATTGTTATATTGTCTGATTAATGTTCATCCTGTATATTGTTCATGCTTGTGGATTATTTATGTATTGCTTATGGACTTTAAACTGGTACATTAGTGGGAAACCCTCACCTATAAATGTACACCCATACTTGGGATGTAACCCGACTAGTTGTTATTAAAATGGACCTTCGACTTAGTGGTTATTGAGTAGTGGTCTAAATGGATCATTGATATGGGCCCACCATCCAAGGTTGTTGTGTCCAATGGTTTTCAAGGATGGTCTTTTATCTCATGGTTTTGATACTCGCCCTATGAGGCCTATTTTGATAATTACCCTATGTGGCTTGTTTGATATCGCCCTATGTGGCTTTGTTCTGGTATTTTTCCTATATGGGTTGGATATTTTATACCGTGCAACCATGCGATGGTAAGCCCCATATACTGTAATATGATTGGCCACTAGTCGATGGGTTTCCATTAAACATCCTAAGATGGTAGCCTCATGAGCCGGGGATGGTGGTAATGGGACAATATGCCCGAACTGTCGCCTACGCTGGGCCATGTGCTCCCCGTAGTGACTATGAGCTTATGCAAAAATGGCTGATTGCAATTGGACTAATAACGGGCTGGCAAATCATGCACGCATAGCATACTACGACGGCTTGGATCATTATGCCCATACGATTACGCTGCGTGTTGCACTAATGACCAGCCGATCGATTTATGATGATGACTTGGATCACTCATGCCCATACGATTACACCGCGTGTTGCGCTGATGACTAATTACATCTTTGGGTGACGACCCCATTGCCTGTCTAGATGTTTTTCCTGGGGCATCGACCGTCCGGATGATTTACCCGGGTCGATGATTGCATTCATGCATCCATGCACCTAATAAGACTGCATTTACTCTGTTTTGGTTGTCTAGATGTTTTATACTATTTCTTACCTAATGTGGCGGTGTGTAATCTTGAGGGGAATTCACACTTAGTTGGTCACTCATCCATCAATATACAATTGTACAGGTAATACAGGTAGCTTAAGTAATATACTTGTTCAGACTTGATGAGGAGTAGGGTACGATCGCCAGGGATGCATGACTATATTTGTTTGGAGGAGCTGCGTGATCTCGCGGCTTATGTTTATGTACTTTCTGTTATTCTTCATGTATTAAATCATGTAAATCTTGTACTTGCTTAAATTTAGAGACATTGGTTTGTATAAGTCATTATGGGTAGCTTCTTGTAAATTTGAATGATAATAAAATTTTCCTTTATGTCATTTGTCCACACTACGCTCATTTGCTTACTCTGATGAAGAAAAAAAAATGTATACTCGTATTTGACCATCCTTTAAAGTTAACACTCGGGCTTTTGGGACACGGGTCATATACTCGGGTCTTGAAAAGTCGGGGCGTTATACAAAATATGCCACATAGGGCCGATATCAAAACCATATGATAAAGACTATCCTTAAAAACCATTGGGCACAACAACCCCAGATGGTAGGCCGACACAATGATCCATTTAGACCACCACTCAATAACCACCAAGTCGAAGGTCCATTACGATCACAACTAGTCAAGTTACATCCCAAGTATGGGTGTACATTCATATGTGGGAATTTTCCATTAATGTACCAGTTTAAGTTCCATAAGCAATCCACAAAAGAAAGTCCACAAGCATGAACAATTATACAGAATAATCATAAAGCATGTAATACAACAATTCAATTTCCACCAACTAACACATGTGATTATAAAGGGAGATATCAATTACGAATTTAAATAAAAACTATAACTTAAACTAATGAGAAGATGGAAAGCTCAAGGGGAAGAATCATCACCTTATAGTTTGCATCGCCTATCAGCATCGTTAGGGATTGCACATTCCCTTAAAATCAAATCCTACCATAAATTAGGATGTACAATTAGATATAAGTTCCACATACCACCTACGGTTTAAGATTATAGCTTGGGGTTATCTTTTAGGGTTTTATTATAGAATTAGGACTTTATTCTAGGGTTTACTTAAACACTTAGATCCAAGGACTTAAATCCTGGATTATTATTATTATTATTATTATTATTATTATTATCGTATAGTGGAAATTAATATTCATAATATGAGTATTACTCCATCCATATTAGTAATGATGGTTCATAAGTTGATATTTAGATATACCAACAATATCTAATATTCCTATAATGACTAATAGTCAATTAGATAATACAAGTAATAACAGCAGTGTGATAAGGACTAATACTAACAATCAAGTTAACAAGAATTATACTAACCCTATAAAGAAAGTGATAATAATTTCTAATGAATATAACAATAGCTATCATTAATCAATCTAGCCGTGATAAAATACTATGGTTTAACATTAAGGATAATAAAATACTTCTATTTGATAATTACCACTTTGTTCATAATAACTGGTTTAAACATAAAAATCTACTAATGACAACATAATATTAATAATGATATTGGTTAATGTCGAGCATCCATAGTAACTAATATTAACAAAATTATCCCACCAATGTTAACCATAACTAGGTGGGCTTTTAGGGACCTCATGAATACGATCATTTGGGCCTGCATTGGGGTGACTAGGCCCTCCAGATTTCGTCCAACGAGTGGCCCAAATTGGGCCCAAAATTTCTGACCATGGATGGCCCAAAAATGGGACTGAACTAGGCCTCTTTTGGCCCAGAAATTGAGTCCAATCATAAGCCAAGTGGGGCTGGCCCACCTGAACTTCAAATGTGCCCCACTGTATATGTGGTGAGGCCCAAATGAGGCCCACTGTATATGTGCAGTGAGGCCCATTGGAACTCGAGGTCAGCTACGGCCCACCTTGAGATGTAGCAAGGCTGAAGTCAGGTCCAGAACGTGGGCTGCTTTCGGCCCACACCACACACCAGTTGAGGACTGGATTTACAGCCCAGCTAAAGGCCGTCTGCAGCCACGGTTGCGGTCCAACTGAGTCCTGACCGAGTGTGACTCACTGGGATGAACTTTGACCTGATGAAGGGCTTTCTGGATGCCTGGATGTGGATCTGAGTCGTCCGTTTGGAGGCTGCTGGCACGGCGGAAATGGTGGCGGCACTCGTCAGCTCTGTGCGGTGCAGCAGCAACAGCAGCAGGAGGAGATCTAACAGGCCTTGCATCCAACTCTCCTTCATCTCTCTCTCTCTCTCTATCTCTGATTTCCTCTCTTTCTCATTTTCTCTGCTGGGTTCCCAAAAGGAACTGGAGTACCGGATTCAACCCGAATCGACTCGGTTTGGTGTCGGTTGAACGAGGAAGAAGCTCCGCCGTTAATGGCAGATTCTCTACCTCAGCTCCTATCTTCAATCTGATAGCGTGGAACGATTTCTAAGGATGCATTAGAGCTTGTAGAACGAAGGTTTTGAAGCTTCGCCTTCGCTTGAGTGCTGGGTTCGGGGGACGAAGGAGACGGCTATTTTTCCTCCAACAGCCATAAGCAATGAAAGGAGGGCATTGTGATGGCTTTATTCCTTTTCCTAGAGTTGCCCTAACATATCCCAGAGCCGTTGGATTGAGAGAGAGCGGTCGGGATTTGATTTATTTTACAACAGCTCCCCTAAACAGCTGGCAACAGAAAACCGGGCGTGGCTTCCTCTCTCTGGTATTGAGGGAGCCCTAAACCAGCTTCATGGATGGCTAGGATTCCCCTGTCTTGAATGGTGGAGATGCAGAGACGGGACGTTACACGGATCGCCCTCGTGGCAACAACGGAATGAAATTTCCTTTTCTGGAAAGCATGTGTTTGCAGGCCTTGCTTTCGCTGGAGACTGTGCTCGCGTGCCTGCATACCGGCATGTGAGGAAAGTTTGGCTTTGGCCAACCCACTTCCCTGAAAAAAACGGACGGTTCATATCACCCGTCGGGTCCAAGATGGTGGGCCGTGGCGCGTCCCAAACGGACGCTGTCTGTCGGCTGGCGCAAAATGAAGAGAGAGAATCTCTCCTTTTTAAGTAAAAAGCGGGTAAGCCCGCTGTTGGCCGAGCTGGCACGCCCGGTGCACGCCGGGTACGGGTGCACTAGGTGCACTCGCACCACGTGTGGGGCCCACCATGATGTTTGTGATAAATTCACACCGTCTATTTTGTTAGGTAGGCCCTATCATACCCTCTGACTAAAGATGGGCCAGATCTAAGGTTTAGGTGGGCCGTACCAAGCGATTTATGGGTCTTACGTGTTGGTTTCATAGATACGATGGTCAGATGAATTCAAATCCGACCATCAACGGTCAAAAGGTCCTACCGGTTCACTTGTATGTTCAATATCATCGAACATGTCAGTATTAAGATAATAATTTTATTTTAATTATTCTATTATAAATTCTCTCTCTCATCTCATATATGCATATTATTTTAATCGTGTGGCGGGTCCCACAAAATCTGATCTGTTCATCAGCCTCCATAGGTCCAAATTGGACCCCTAACCATAGATCAGGCATATCCAAAGCCTAGGTGGCCATACTTTCTAATTACATGGGTTATTTTATAATCTGTGAAGAGCTAACGGTCAGATCATTACAAAATGTGATCAGTGGTGATTCTTAGGGTTCTCGGCCTAATCTCGGTGAAATTTATTAGAAATTTTAGTGATCCAGAGACCTAATCATCATGATTAAGTGATGCATCATCTATGGGAGTTTCAGAAGCTAAATGATCGATGGGTTTGTTGATTCAGGACTTAAAATTCAAGGTGGACGGTCTAACTCATTCATCAAAGCGATTGAAGTCCTAGAGTAGGTTTCTCTAATGACATGATGGTCCATCATGAGTACTAACAGATGCATCACTTTGACTTGTAGGTGGGGATTTCTTTCAACGGTCGAATTTAAACTAGGATTCATGTGAATGTTCGTTCAGCTAGGTATATATTTATTTCTAAATTTGGTTATATGGTAACACCTGAGTATTGAAAAGCACGGGGTGTTACAACTAAGGTCAACATGATACATACTCGATGGTGATTTCTTTCCACCTTGAGAAAGAGTAAGAGAGTATGTTTATCGCTACTAAAGAGCATAAGGGAGCCCTTGGATGGTCGATTGCAAACCTAAGGGAATTGACTCCTTAATTTGTACTCACCATATTCATCTTAAAGATAATGTGAAAACCTCTTGATAACCACAACGCCGCTTAAATCCAAACATGAAAGAAGTGGTTAAGGGTGGGGTTTTGAAATTGTTGGATGTGGGTATCATATACCCTATATCTAACAGTCAATGGGTGAGTCCAACACGGGCAGTTTCTAAGAAGTCTAGAATCACCATCGTGACCAATATCTAACAGTCAATGCCAATAATGAACTCGTGCCAACTAGAGTCACTACTAGTTGGAGGATGTGCATTAACTATAGGAAATTGAATATTATCATAAGAAAAGACCACTTTCTTTTACCTTTCATTGATAAAATACTAAAAAGGTTAGCTGGTCACTCTTACTATTGTTTCCTGGATTGGTATTTGCACTATAACCATATAGAGATAGTCCCCGAAGATCAAGAGAAGACCACATTCACATGGCCCTTTGGCACCTTTGCTTACTAAAGGATGTCATTCGGACTGTGTAATGCCCTTACCACATTTCAATGATGCATGTTGAGCATTTTTTTTATATGGTGGGGCAACATCTAGAGGTCTTCATCGACGATTTCTCTATCTTCAGTCCATCCTTCAGTGATTGCCTTAAAAATCTTAAACATGTGCTAGAGAGATGTGAAGAAAAAATCATGTGCTGAATTGGGAGAAATGTCATTTCATGGTTCCTAAAGGAATAGTTTTTGGACACATAATTTCGTCCAAGGGAATAGAGGTAGATAAGTTTAAAATTGACTTAATCTCTAACCTACCTCCACCTAAAAGCATAAGTGATGTGCGTTCCTTTTTAAGACATGTTAGGTTTTACAGGAGATTTATGAAGGACTTTAGTCATCTCTCTCATTATTTATGAATCTCCTCCAAAAGGACATTCCATACGAGTGGAGCAAAGAACGCAAGAAGCTTTCTCTAAGCTCAAGACTATGTTGACCACCTCTCCTATCAGGAAACCACTCAATTGGAGCATTCCTTTTGAGATTATGCACAATGCATCTAACTATGCTATTGGGGTGGTATTAGGTTAGAGAAATGAGAAGAAGCCCTATGTGATTTACTATGTGAGTAGAACTCTAAATTCTGCCTAAATGAACTACTTTACTATGAAAAAGGAACTCTTAGACGTAGTTTTTACCTTAGACAAATTTAGGTCCTACTTGATCGGATCCAAGATCATTATCTATACCGATCATGAGGCACTCAAGTACATTCTTTCTAAGAAGGATGTTAAACCTCGTTTAATAAGATAGATCCTCCTAGTCCAATAGTTCAACATTAAAATACGTGATAAAAAAGGAGTAGAGAACATAGTCGCTGATCATCTCTCTCGACTTGTCATATCCAATTTCCTTGAGCCAACACCAATAAACGACATGTTCCCCTACGAACAATTGTTTAAACTCTCCCAATTACCTTAGTTTGCTGATATTGCAAACTATCTTACCACAGTTTTCACGCCAACACATTGAATTGTGCAAGATATAAACAAATTCTACGCCAAGGTATGTAAGTTTATCTGGGATGATCCATATTTATTCAAATACTGCCCAGATCAAATTTTGAGGAGATGTGTGCCAGATAATGAATATCATATCGTAATCTCCTTCTGTCACACTCAGGCCTGTGGTAGTCACTTTTCTGCCAAAAAGACCACGGCTATAATCCTGCAGTGCAGCTTCTATTGGCCCATTAAGTTTAGAGACACTCATGAGTTTTGCAAAGCTTGTGAGCATTGTCAAAATTGGGAGGATTGTCCCGTAGAAACATGATGCCACTGAACCCCATTTTGATCATAAAAGTATTTGATTGTTGGGGCATCGATTTCATGAGACCATTCCCCCCATCATTTGGATCTAATTACATTTTGCTAACGGTCGATTATGTTACCAAGTGGGTTGAAGCAATTCCATGCCAGAATAATGACCACACCACAGTCATTCAATTTTTAACAGAAAATATTTTGTCCCAGTTTGGAACACCTAGAGCCATCATAAGAGATGGTGGCTCACTTTCGCAATAGGCCATTCGAAAACTTAATGAAAAAATATGACATTTCATACAAAGTGAGCAACCCATATCACCCATAGACAAATGGTCAAGTTGAAGTTTCTAACAGGGAAATCAAACAAATTCTGGAAAAAATGGTAAACCCCAATCATAATGATTGGTCAATCAGATTGACTAATGCTTTTTGGGCATACCGTATAGCTTTTAAGACCACCATTGGAATGTGTTGAAGTATAAAAAAGATAGAGAAAGAAAGATAGCAAGATTTTACTGTGCGCGGACGATCATTGTGACCCGTTGTGTGGAAGTTGTTATGCACAGAGTGCTGCGCACCAGAACGTTGCGCGCTAAAGTTATATGAAGTGCACAACGAAGAAAAGAAAAGAAAAATTGGTTAGAATAATTGAAAATTGATCCTACATTGTTTGTTTTGTAGATAAAAAATAAAAAATGCAAGATTAAGGGGACATCTGTTAAGGTATAAAAGAGAGAGAGAGAGAGAGAGAGAGAGAGAAAGATAACAAGATTTTATTGTGTGTAGACGATCATTGTGCCCAGATGATCATTGTGTGCATATGATCATTGTGCGCAGATGGTCATTGTGTGCTCAGAGGCATTGTGTGCTGAAAGGAGTCGATCTGCACAGTTGAGTCCACACAAAGGAATCTACACAGTGGAGTCCGCACATTGGAGTTCGCACAAAGGAATCCGTACAATGGAGTTCATGTAAGGAATGTCACACAATGACTATGTGGCATGTTCACACATGTGAGAGGGCTATAAATACCCCATGACCCCTCTAAGGGTGTCATTAGCATCCAATCACAGAAGAGGAGAAGATTACGAAAGAAGAAAGAGGTAGAGTGGCATTGTGCGGCGCACAATGCTGCTAGCGCACAACAAGAGACAACACACAACAAGATGGAGCGCACAACAAGCCGAGCGCACAAAAGTGTTCAGCGCGCAATGGCTTCCAGTGCACAATGGCCTTCAGCACAGCGCTTAGCACAGTGTCTTAATGCCTGATGCCAATCTTGTTGTCGGCATAATGCTGCTGCCAAATATTTGTTTTATATTATAATTCATAAACATTCGATTTTGGAATCAAATGAGAAAAAGGATGTAAAAGAACTTGGAATGAATAAAATGATGTGATTATCTTCTTTATATTCTTTTGTTTATAATTAAGTGAATGAGTTTCCCAAATCAAGCGCATTTGTTTCTTGTTTGAAACAAAATGGCAACTCTGCTGGGGATATTTCTGATATTCACTTAAATTTTAACTTAAGAATTGCACGAAAGATAATCACATCTGTTTAACGCCGGTAAGGCGCAAAAATGGCGACTCTCAGTGGGAACATCCTACCTTTCATCTCCAAAATAGAATATAACTTGATTTAATTACTAATTTTTGTTGTTTTGCAATATGAAGGATTCAGGAGAAAAGATATTGCAACTAGCCAACCAACCAACCGATCAATGGCAATCGTTAAGAAGAATACAGTCTTCTACTTCACTACAATGGGTTTCGTCGTCGAGTATGCTGAAAAAACGGTGTCGACCAAGCATATGGAGCCACGGGCAGCTACTACGGTTATAATTGCTTCACCAATTGCACAGGAAGAAAGAGATTACTAGATCGTCGCCACTCGCAAAAGGACAAGGACGCGGAATATCACTGTGACAGGAACGAATGCACCACTGAGAAGAGATAAGGGACCGATAACACGAAATACAGCTAGAAAACATCCTGAACTTGCTCCGCCAGCAATCTACCCTATGCAGGTGATGATTCCTTCAGCCACACAATATTTCCCTGCCTTGCCTGTTAAGAGCTCCCGATGGACAAGTGAGCATAAAGGAAAGACATTACTGACATGTCCATCAGGATCCACATCACCAATCTCTATGTCTTCCCAATCAGCCGGCTACTCCAGAAATACACAAAGATCATATGAGTCTCCTCTTTCGACAACTCCTATAACATCAATACACTCCCATTCAGCATTGACTACTACCTCATCAAGGAATGGAGAGGCTGCCATTCACATGGCCGGAACAAACCGAGGGTCTTCCCCCAACTACAGAGGATCGAATCGCTGAAATGGAAGAAGTACAAAAGGCACTAATGGAAGAATGAAGAAACCTTCGGGAGGCTTTAGGGACTCTTGCACATAACGTAGCCTGGATGGCGGCACCCTCAGTGACTGATAACACGAATGAACGAGAACAGCATCCCGAAGGGTCACAACTGCCAAGGACTGGGTCACACGGATTTGCCCCCACGATGAGAGTAGTGACATAGGAAGAAGTACGACAAGTTGTCGAAGAAGCAGTCAGGTCAGAGAGAGAACGTGAGGGCACAGGAAGATTTAGATATCGAATGTCATACCCAAGAGAAGTAGAAGATATCCTATTCCCGAACAATTTCAAGCATCCTGATTTTCAGAAATTCAATGGGGATGGGTCACTGGAAGAACACCTGATGCACTTCATCACCAGTATGGAGAATTTCTCCACAGTGCCCCAATATTGCCTCCGATTATTCGGGTCTTCTCTAATGAATAAAGCGTTCAGGTGGTGTTCTCACATAACACCTGGGTCAATAAGAACATGGGAACAGATGCAAGACGCGTTCATGTCAAACTTCTGCTCATCAGACTATGATGTTAGTATCACAGAATTAGCTTTAGTGCGACAGAGAGTGGGAGAGCCAATGGAAAAATTTATAAACAGATGGAAGACCTTAAGGGCTTCTTGCAGACAATTACCAGAAGATAAGGAACATGTGAAAATGTGCCTAAACTCTATGAAAACTGGAGTAGCATTTGGTCTCACCAGTGCTGACATCAGAACCTTCCGCGACTTGGCTACAAAAGCACATGCTCTAAAACTGATGACTCGAAAAATATCAGCGTTCAATTATGAAATGATTAGAAGAGGATCTTAGAAGTTTATCACAAATGTGGTTGACCACGAAAAGAGAAGCCAGGATGCAGGAGAAGTAAGGGGCAAAAGGACATAAGGGAAAGAAGAGTCAAATTGCCCCAGGAGAAGGTTTTACGACAAAAAACCCCAATCGTTGAATTCTCATGAGGGTTTTGCATTTGAAAAAGAGGACGTATTCCCTATGATGAATCATTTTCTAAAAGCCAGAACAATTGAACTACCCCTGTCAAAACATCCCAAAGAAGCAACCAAAATGAAGGAAAGAGACTTCTGTCATTATCACCGCATAGTAAGGCATCCAACAGAAAATTGTTATACACTGAAGTGTATTATACAAAGGATGATAAACAGGGGTGAGATAATAATTAGGAAAGAGAAAGAAAGAGATAGAAGAGCGACAACAAACATACTTACTATGCGAGAAGACTATCAGGGAAGGACAAGGGTGGATAATCAGAAAATAATAGGGAAAGTTGTAGTGACTACCTTGCGATCAGGGAAGAAGATGTCCAGTCTACCAAATTCGAAAAGTGAAAAAACAAAGATAAAAGCAGTCAAGAATCACGCCAACAACAATAACAGTGGCGAGAAAGAAAAGGAAAAGGAGACAGGAAAACTGACTTATGACATTATAAGTCACTTAAAAGGCATTCCAGCTCGATTGAGTGTCTATGATGCTCTGAAATTGTCAGAAGACTCCTGAAAAAGCCTGATTAAAGCCTTATCTGATGAAGGTATAAGGGGAATGTTGCTGACTGAGATGGAGAATGAGAAATGAGAAGATTGTATGCCAGTTATCTCCTTCTCCGATGACGACCTAGTTTGTGATGGGGAACATAATAGGCTGTTGATGATAGTGGGTCATATTCACGGTAAACAAGTAAAGCGAATAATGTTCGATAATGCGTCTGCTGTAAATCTGTTACCATTGACAATGCTAAATGAATTGGGTTATTGACGCTCGAATCTACGCCTTGGTGGAATGATGATGCAAGGCTTTAATCAAGACGGACAGCGTGCACTTGGTAAGATCACAATAACGATGGAGATAGGAGAATTAACTACAAATGTTGTCTACCATGTTATAAATGCAGTGACTACATATAATATCCTTCTGGGAAGATCGTGGATGCATTGGTATGGCATCAAACCTTCTACCCTACACCAGTCTTTCAAATACTACAAAGACGGGGTGCAGCACAAAGTATTAGCTGATGCAAGACCGTATACTGAAGCTAAAGCTTTTTCGCAGATGCGAGTTACTATGATGCATTTGCTAATAGGGAAGGAAAGAAGAATAATGAGAACAAAGCCCTAGAAAATGTTTGCATGGAAATAGTAGAAGAAAGAGAAGCGAAACCGCTTATAATAGAAAAGGTGAAAAAGAAGATCTATTTTGTCGCGAAGCATTTACGACAGCCAAGACAACCACCATTAACATTATTGTCACCAGAACAATTTGAAATTCTACAGTCAAATTACACAGTACCACTCCCATATGCTGCAAGGAGTAAACCATTTCCTCTCATCCCGAAAAGATCTCATGTTAAATCCAATGTAAGATATCCAAAACCGATTGAATCTACGCTCCTTCAGAAGTGAAGACAGAGGAAGCAATCGATAATTGTAAATGCTATTCAATCTAGCTCCTATGATTATCAAAATTTGTAGTGCAAAAACTTCTTGGAATCTGTATCTTGTGTAGTTCATCTTCATATTCAATATCATGCAATTCAAGTATAAGTTCAAGATGTTCCAATTCAAGATTCTTACACAAGTTCAAGTACAACATCAAGTGATAGATCAAGCTTTCAAGCTTCAACTATGTCAAGCCAATGTGCTTTACTCAAAGCTCAAGGTGAAATTCAAGTCACAAGTACTTCCAATTCAAGCTTCAAAGTACGTCAAGATATCAAGCTCCATGTACTTCAAAGATCAACTATCAACCGAAGTGAATGAGGATTAAATGTTCAAATATCGCTTATAAGGTATGAATGACCCTAGATTGACCATAGGTTAGGTCATATTGATTACATACTTAAATTGGATCACTATATAATTTTATATGCTTTTTCTCGACTAGTCTTAGCCTATGTTCGACTAGTCCTAGTACTGGCTCGACCAATCCAAGAATTTCCCTGATCAGTCCAAGGTTTGTTACTAATTTTTAAAATTTTTTGTTGGACCCTTGACTAGTCCTGAAGAGTACTCGACCAATCAAGTGAACAGTACTCGACCAGTCGAGCAGACTCGACTCAAAGTCCAGCAATCATTTTTGGTCCCACTTGACCAGTCGAGTGCTATGCTCAACCGGCCGTGAAGGCCACTCGACCAGTCGAGCAAACCACTCGACCAGTCATGGAACGGTCTTATCTTATCGCACCTAAAATTTTGAATCCTTGTTGGTCCTTCGACCAGTAGAGCTGACCTTTGGGCCAGTCGAGTGAACAGTTTCTGCACTTATAAATAGCGCACGATTTTCAAAGTTTGATAAGTCATTCAAGCAAAATCAAGACACCACTCTGAGAGATAAGTTTGTGTATTCTTAAGCTATTTCATGCTCATTTAATATTCTCTTTAATTTAGCTTTTTGCATTTGATTTTGAGATTCTATATTCCAATCTTATTTGAAGAAAGGATTTAAGTCTTCCCCTTTCTTGGAATCAAAATCCAATCAAGCTAGCCCAAAGTGATTTAATCTAAAAATCAATTAGAACTTAGAACCTTTTCATAAGTGAGTGTGGACATTGAACATCTACGTTGAACATCTTCTTCAAATTGGTTCTACCAGGCATCATCAAAGGAGAATATCCAGAAAAGTATATTTACATTTCTGTAAATCTATCTTTGGTTTTATTTTTGAGATTGTGCTAGAAAAAAATCTCTCTTGCTTTTTGGTTTGTCTGAGGTGATCTAAAAAACTCATAGTGTAGGGTTTTTAATTGTGTAAGCCAACTTGAAAGACACAATCGTGAAGGTTTTAGGTGAACCTTAAAAAACTTATTTCATAATGAACGCCAGTATCCACTGTGTGAGGATATTGGGAGTGGAGTAGTTGTGTGGCTATTTTTCTAAACAGTTGGTGTACATACAAGCGAACCACTATATTTCCTGGTATTATGGTTGATTGTTGATTGTGGCACTATGTGAATGTTATAATTTATTTTTAAGCCTTTGTGGAGAATGTTGTAATCTCTTTTATGCAAGTGTGGGAATGTTGTAATAGCTTAGTTTATTTTCTTTGCTATTGTTATTTTCCTCTGTATTGGTTTGGGATTTTGATATACAGATCGTTCTAGAAATCAGGTTGTCCTGCCATAAGCCATTGGTTTTTGGTGTAAGGTTGTCCTTAGAACAACATCTGTATCAGCCTCTCAATACTTGTACATTTGAGATTGTTATTCATTTATGCTAGATTTCAAAACCTCCCAAGTTGAAACTTAAAATCTGAAAATGAAAAGTTAAAACTAGAAGTCTCTTCGCTTTTGAGTTTGAAAGACACATGGAGGTATGCCAAAGGTAATCCTAAACTAGAAAAACTTTTATCCAGATCTAGAAAATGTGGCAATCAATCTAGATTGGGCTATGATAAAAGTATTCCTCCTAAGAATAAGAATACTCCACCCAAATTTGTGAAAGGAGAGTCTCCTAACTCAAAAGAGAAAAGTCTGAATCAAAATTATTCTAAAAATGCTAAGACTTTTCAAACCTTAAAACCTAAAAGCAACCATATCAACTATAAAAATCAGAATCGTAATCCTTTAGCTGAGAAAATTGTTGATTTACTTAAGGAGCTCTTAAAATCTAACTCAGTGGGTCAGTCTTATAACAACTACAAATATAAGAAGACCAACTATACTCCTAAACCCAAAACTGAAATGAAATGGGTCCCTAAGGTTACTTATTTGGTTACCCACACCGCTTTCAAAGCTTCGAGCCATTCAAAGTGGTACCTAGATAGTGATTGCACAAGACATATGACAGATGACAAAGGTCTGTTCACCAATCTTAAAGACATGACTGATGGTTCAATCACATTCGATGATGGTAGCAACTGCAAAATTATTGGCCAAGGTACAGTTCAACTCTTTAACCTCCCTCTATTTGAGAATGTTTTATATATAAAAGCTTTAAAATATAATCTATTAAGAATCTCTCAAATATGTGATAATAATCATAATGTAAAATTCACCAACCAAGGGTGTGAAATTTTAAATAAAAATGGTTCTGTAATATTAACTGGTCACAGAACTTCTGAGAACTGCTACATTGTTAATGATTCAAGCTCATCTAATCTATCATGTTACATGGTCCATACTGATGAAACCGAATTATAGCATAAGCGCCTAGGACATGTACACTACTGCAACTTGTATAGATTGAGCAAAAGAGAACTGATAAGAGGTCCACCCAAATTACAGAAAGTGGATAAAATATGTGGTAAATGTCAAACTGGTAAACAAACTAGGAGTACTCACAAAAAGTGAACTCCAATGCCACATCTAAACCACTTGAACTTCTCTACATGGATCTCATTAGACCAACTAGAACAGAGAGTCAAGGTGGCAAGAAGTATATTCTGGTGATTGTTGATGACTTTACTAGGTACACTTGGGTAGTCTTCTTGAGAGAGAAATCTGAAACTCTCGATGAAGTAAAAAGGGTACTTAAACGTATTCAAACTGAAAAAGAATCACAAGTCATTAAGATCCGTAGTGATCATGGTTCGAAATTTAAAAATAGCAGTTTTGAGAAATTTTGTAGTGATCAAGGAATATTACATGAATTTTCTGCGCCCAAAACACCACAACAAAATGGTGTAGTGGAAAGAAAAAATAGAGTACTTCAAGAAATGGCAAATGTAACGCTAAATAGTATGAAGCTTCCTAAAGATCTTTGGGTTGAGGCGGTAAATACTGCTTGTTATATAATTAACCGTGTTTATACTAGAAAATCAAATAGTAAAACAGCTTATGAAATGTAGTTTGATAAGAAGCCTACTGTCAAATACTTTCGAGTTTTTGGCAGCAAGTGCTACATTTTATGTGACCGAAAAAATCTAGGTAAATTTGACACCAAAAGTGACGAAGGGATATTTTTAGGGTATGCTCTGAATAGTCGAGCATATTGGGTTCTTAACAAGAGAACTGGTATAATTCAAGAGTCCATTAATGTGGTTATGGACGATCACTTGAATACACATGTCTCAAGTTTAGAAAATGATGAAGTTCTTTTAATTGATAAACCAGACTCTTCATCAAGTCAGAATAACACTAAACTGAGGTCAGTTAAAGACCACCCATCTAATCAAATCCTTGAAAACCCTCTCACTAGTGTGCGCACTCGTAAACAACTTAAAGATATATGTAATTACATGTCCTTTACATCTCAGATAGAACCGGCTAACGTTAAAGAAGCCTTTACTGACGAAAACTGGATTGTAGCAATGCAAGAAGAGCTCAATCAGTTTGTTAAAAATGATGTTTGTTATTTAGTTCCAAGACTGAAAGATAAATACATTATTGGAATAAAATGGATTTTCAAAAATAAGTCTGATAAACTTGGCAATATTATAAGAAATAAGGCTAGGCTAGTTGTCCAAGGGTACATTCAAATTGAAGGAATCGATTATGATGAGACCTTCGCCCCAGTAGCTCGTCTTGAATCAATCAGACTATTTATATCCATTGCTTGCTTTAAAAAATTTAAAATACATCAAATGGAAGTAAAGAGTGCATTCTTAAATGATAATTTGTATGAAGAAGTGTATGTTGAGCAACCTAAGGGTTTTGAAGACCCTAAGCATGTTAATCATGTCTATCACCTGAAAAAGGTACTCTGCGGTTTGAAACAAGCTCCCAGGGCATGGTACGAAAAGTTGACTAAGTTTCTACTAAGTCATAACTTTATAATGGGAAGTGTTGATAAGACATTATTTGTAAAGAAACATAATGATCACATACTAATAGTTCAAATCTATGTTGATGACATTATCTATCGATCTACTTGTGTTAACATGACTGTTGAGTTTGCAGATCTTATGAAGTCTAAATTTGAAATGAGCATGGTTGGAGAAGTAAACTATTTCTTAGGGTTGCAAGTCAAACAGCTCCCTAATGGTTTCTTTATCTCTCAAATCAAATATGCTCTAAACTTAGTTAAAAAGTTTGGATTTGAGAGTGGGAAAAATTTTGATACTCCAATGAGTACTACTCTAAAACTTTTTAAGGATTCAACAGGTAAGAGTGTGGATCCTAAGTTGTATCGCAGTATAATAGGTAATTTACTTTATTTAACTGTGAGCCGACCTGATATTGCAATCAGCGTTGGAATCTGTGCTAAATATCAGTAGAACCCTAAAGAGTCACATCTGATAGTTGTTAAGTGCATTTTGCAATACGTCGCTAGTTCAGCTAATCTTGGTCTCTAGTATCCACATGATACTAGTGTGCAATTTACACGGATGCTGATTGGGCTGGTAACATTGATTATCGTAAATCGACTAGTGGTGGTTGTTTCTATGTAGGAAACTATTTGGTTTCTTGGCTAAGAAACAAAGTTTCGTATCGCTCTCCACAGCTGAAGCTGAATATATTGCTGCTGGTAATGCATGCACTCAACTTGTGTGAATGAAAAGAATGCTAAGTGATTATGGAATTGCGCAAGAATCCATGGTTTTATATTATGCTAATTCAAGCGCAATTAATATCTCTAAAAATCCAATCCAGCATTCACAAACCAAACATATTGATATTAGATATCACTATATTCGTGAATTAGTGGAAGAAAAGACAATTTCTTTGGAATATATTCAGATCGAGAATCAACTAGCTGACATATTAACAAAACCGCTCGACAAAAACAGGTTTGCAAAATTGAAATTTGATCTTGGTATGTGCAATATGAACTGATAATTTGTGTTTTTCTGTATCATAATGTATATAGTTATTGTGTTGAAATTTTTAAAATTCAAATTTTATGCAAATTTACATATTTTGTGAGGTGCACGACCAGTCAAGTACATACCCGACCAGTCGTGGCACGATCGGTCAAGTATGTACTCAACCAGTCGTGAAACATGGGTTTAACCATTTATTTAGGAAAAATCACTTTTTTCTTCATTTGGGTCTTCTTCTCCAACGAGCCCTACCTCGACCGGTCGAACCCATCTTCGATTCCTCCTTGGTTAGTGCATTATTTTTATTTTTCTTTTGGATTTAAGTTCTTTACACTTCCTTTTCTTCATTTGTGTGATTTATTTCATGCTTTATGATTATTTTGGAGGTTTTCTATCAAAAAATCTGATCTACTAGAAACCCTCTTTACCTCTTTCGCAATCTCTTTATTCATTGATTTCTTTATTGTAATGGAGGGTAGAACTAAGAAGAAAGGATCTCGTGGTCCCTCTTCTTCTCGTTCGGCACATATCACGGTGCACCATCTTCGGTCACCTGAGGAAGATCCCGAGTTTGTGCGGGATATTCGCTTGTGCAATGTGATGGTAGAACGGACTGTTAATCCTAATCATTTAGCACCATTTAGCGTTGTTCCTCTCTTTCAGTCTGTAGGATGGGATAACATATTACATTGGGGTGGACCAGCAGACCACTCCATTGCGCAGGCTATGTATGTTTGCATTAGTGACTTCTCTTCTAAGAATCTGACATTTACAATTACGACCAAAGAAGGTCCAATTAATATGGACCGTTATCATATTTCTGGGTTAATGGATATACCTGTCAATGATGACAGTATTCCCATTAGTTGTCTTGTTACAAAACCTTCTAAATTTGAGAAGAGAATGCTCACTCATGTTTTATGTAATATGGATGCGGAATGAAGTACTGGGAATGTGCTTGCTTCCAAGTTATGTTACCCAGATACAGGGTTCTCCATCGGATCGTCATTTCAAATGTCTACTCTCGATCTGGTAACAAAAATGAGCTAACTACGTTCATGGTTCGTATTCTTCATTCTATCATTACTGGAGTCTCTATATGTCTTCCTTCTCTAATTTGTTATATCATGATTCAGTTTCGTCTCCACCTAGGTCACAATGACATACCCTTTGCTTATTTATGACTGTTTTAGCCACTCATAGTTTAGTGGTTATGCCTGTTGGAGAAGCTCCCATTCACCATCTACCCTTCAACAACTCTAACATTAACAAGATGAATTTGAAGTTGGCCCTAAGCCAAGTTGATGTGGGTGCTAGTGGAGCTACTGAAGCAAATGAAGAGGAAGGTGATTTGCCTCCAGATGATATTAATATAGATGATCTCTTTGATGAAATTGAATCTGATTCTGCTGCTGATCCTGATTATCAGTCATCTGATATTGATGCGCGTTTACACTGACTTAAGGAGAAGGTTGAAGGTATGCATGTGTCCTAAGAAATGCAATTTAAATATATGCGCAAATATCTTAGGCACATTAACAAGGGACTTCATCAAATTGATCCTTCCATACCTGCTCCTTCTGGTTCGGATTAGTTTTGAGTATCTGTTATGTAATAACTTTTAAATACTTGAATTTCTTCTTGTGATTGGACATGTTTTTAATGGTTATCTTATCTCTATATTATCTTAACCTTACCTCTCTCATTACTCATGTGTTTCCATTATCGTTTATAGGTTCTTCCCTTTGTCATATTGTGACAAAAAGGGGGAGAATTTATTCTGACATGCCTATTTCATTATGATAATGTGGTGAATGAATGTGGAACTGTGGTTAGGTGATAGGTAATTTTTTTCTCCTCTTGGATTCTATGCAGTAAGGTATTAAGGGGGAGTATTGATGAGTATTGATGAGTATTGATGAGTATTGATTTGACCAGGTTGTAACTGGTGCATGATTCTTTAACCAGGTTGTAAATGGTGCATGATTCTTTATTGTACATATTATGCTTATCTTATTTTAATGTATTTTTGTTTTGTCACAAATTTAACAAAGGGGGAGATTGTAAATGCTATTCTATTTAGCTCCTATGATTGTCAAATTTTTTAGTGCCAAAACTTTTTGAAATCTGTATCTTGTGTAGCTCATCTTCATATTCAATATCATGCAATTCAAGTACAAGTTCAAGATGTTCCAATTCAAGATTCTTACATAAGTTCAAATACAACATCAAGTGATAGATCGAGCTTTCAAGCCACAACTATGTCAAGTCAATGTGCTTTACTCAAAGATTAAGGTGAAATTCAAGTCACAATTACTTCCAGTTCAAGCTTCAAAGTACTTTAAGTTCAAGCTTTAAAGTACGTCAAGATATCAAGCTTCATGTACTTCAAAGATCAACTATCAACCAAAGTGAATGATGATTTAATGTTCAAATATCGCTTATAAGGTATGAATAACCCTAGATTGACCATAGGTTAGGTCATATTGATTACATACTTCAATTGGGTCACTATAAATTTTATAGGCTTTTTCTTGACTAGTCTTAGCCTATGTTCGACTAGTCCTAGTACTGGCTCGACCAGTCCAAGAATTTTATCGACCAGTTTAAGGTTTGTTACTAATTTTTGAAATTTTTTGTTGGACCCTCGACCATTCCTGGAGACTGCTCGACCAGTCGAGCAGACTTGACTCAAAGTCCAGCAACCATTTTTGGTCCCACTTGACTTGTCGAGTGTTGTGCTCGAACGGTCATGAAGGCCACTTGACCAGTTGTGGAACGGTCTTATCTTATCGTGCCCGAAATTTTGAATTCTTGTTGATCCTTCAACCAGTCGAGCTGACCTCTGGGCCAGTCGAGTGAACAGTTTCTGCACTTATAATTAGCATACAATTTTTAAAGTTTGATAAACCATTCAAGTAAAATCAAGACACCACTCTGAGAGATAAGTTTGTGATATTCTTAAGCTATTTAGTGCTCATTTAATATTCTCTTTAATTTAGCTTTTTGCATTTGATTTTGACATTATATATTCCAACTTATTTGAAGAAGGGATTTAAGTTTTCCCCTTTCTTGGAATCAAAATCAAATCAAGCTAGCCCAAAGTGATTTAATCTAAAAATCAATTAGAACTTAGAACCTTTTCATAAATGAGTGTGGACATTGAACATCTATGTTGAACATCTTCTTCGAATTGGTTGTACCGGGCATCATCAAAGGAGAATATCCAGATAAGTATATTTACATTTCTATAAATCTATCTTTGGTTTTTTCTTTGAGATTGTGTTAGAAAAAATCTCTCTTACTTTTTGGTTTGTCTGAGGTGATCCAGAAAACTCAAAGTGTGGGGTTTTTGAATTGTGTAAGCCCACTTGAAAGACACAATTGTGAAGGTTTTAGGTGAACCTTGAAAAACCTATTTCATAGTGAACGCCAGTATCCACTGTGTGAGGATATTAGGAATGGAGTAGTTGTGTGATTGTTTTTCTAAACAGTTGGTGTACACATAAGTGAACCACTATATTTCCTGATGTTGTGGTGGATGGTTGATTGTGGCACTGTGTGAATGTTGTAATTTATTTTTAAGCCTTTGTGGAGAATGTTGAAGTGTGGGAATGTTGTAATAGCTTAGTTTATTTTCTTTGCTATTGTTATTTTCATCAGTACTAGAAATCAGGTTGTCCTACCATAAGCCATTGGTTTTTGGTGTAAGGTTGTCCTTAGAACAACATCTGTATCAACCTCCCAATACTTGTACATTTGAGGTTGTTATTCATTTTTTCTTTGTGGGAGGTTAAGTGTTATCTTTACTTATATTTGTTTAATTCCGCATTTAATTTTTTAATTTGGCATAATCTTATTCACCCCCCCCCCCCCCCTCTAGGACTCTTAACTCGGTCTTTTCAATAGTGGTGTGGGAAATGGAAAATTAACACCCAAAGAGCTCGAAAGATATAGCCCGGTGAGTTGCAAAATCATGAAGATAATGGACTTTGATCATGAAGAACCCGTTGGCTTGAATTGTGGAAGGGGGATTTAGGTTACGATTGGGGTGAATCAGAAGAAAGGAGAAAAATTTCGAGGACTGGGGGCAAAGGCTTCAGTGAACATGGTAACAGTTGACCAGATAAAAGAAATAGACCTTGAAATGCTAAGCAAGCTTGAGACAGCTCCAAAGTAGATGGAAGACAGGGGGCAGCCGACAATTGACAATTTGAGAGAGATAAATTTGGGAATAGAAGAAGAACCGCGGAATACGTTCATAAGTGCCAATTTATCAGAAGAAGAAGTCGATCAGTATGTCAGCCTTCTGAAAGAAAATAAAGACATATTTACTTGGACATATGCAAAAATGCGGAGTCTAGAGCCAACAATAACAATGCACTAGTTAAATATCTCTAAAGATACAAGACCCATCAAGCAAACACAGAGGCGGTTTCACCTAGATCTGGTCCCTAAGATAGAGGAAGAAATAAGTAAGTTAATAAAAGTCAGGTTCATCAAGGAGGTCAAATACCCTAAATGGATATCAAATATAGTCCCAGTAAAAAAGAAAAATGGGCAGATTAGCGTTTGTGTCGACTTTAGAGATCTAAATGAGGTATGCCCGAAAGATGATTTCCCATTGTCGATCACCGAGCTGCAAGTAGATAGCACCATGCAATACGTCGTCAAGTCCTTTATGGATGGCTAGGCTAGTTATAATCAGATAAGAATGGCACCTGAGGACGAGGAGGCAATGGCTTTCAGAACCCCCTTGGGAATATATTGTTATAAAGTTATGCCATTTGGCCTCAAAAATGTGGGGGCAACGTATCAAAGGGCGATGCAAAATGTGTTCCAAGATATGATGCATAAGCATGTTGAATGTTATGTGGACGATCTGGTAGTCAAGCCAAACTATCATGAAGAGCATTGTGAGCATCTGGCCTCAGTCTTCCATTGGATCAGAAAAAGACAGTTAAATATGAATCCAGCCAAATGCGCATTTGGGGTATCGTCAGGAAAATTCCTTAGCTTCGTGGTGAGACATAGAGGCATTGAGATCGATCCGAAAAAAGTTAGAGCTATTCGAGATATGCCGCCCCCGAAAACGTTGAAAGAATTAAAGAGCTTGCAAGGCAAGTTAGCATATATTCGACGCTTTATCTTAAACCCGGCAGGAAAATGTCAGTGGTTTTCTCATTTGATGAAGAAAGGAACAGAATTCGTATGGGACAAGTCTTACCAGAATGTTTTTGATTCAATAAAAGAACTGTTGAAATAGCCTCTAGTATTAACAACCCCAGTACAAGGAAGACCTCTCATCTTATATATATCAGCAGCCGAGAATTCATTGGGAGCATTATTGGCACAAGTGAATGAAAATGGGAAGGAAGTAGCACTATATTGTTTAAGTTGAACTTTGATAGGTGCAGAATGTAATTATATACCAATTGAAAAAATATGCTTAGCATTGGTATTTACAGTCCAGAAGTTAAGACATTATTGTCTGTCCCATGACATAACTCTAATATCTCGAGCTGACCCCATCAAGTTTTTAATGAAAAGGCCAATGTTGTCAGGAAGGCTAGCAAAGTGGCTGTTGTCAGAGTATGCGATTACATATGAGCCAGCGAGAGCAGTAAAAGGGCAAGCAGTGGCAGATTTTCTGGCAGCCCATCCTGTGATAGACTATGAAGCTGTCTTTGATGAATTTCCCGATGAACAAGTCATGATGCTAGAGTCGCCAAACATATGGCAAATGTTCTTTGATGGAGTAGCCCGAGCGACAAGAGCAGGTGTCAGGGTGATATTCATCACTCCCCAAGGTGATTTGTTGCCTTACTCTTTCACGTTGGGCATCGCATGTACGAATAACGAAGCTGAATGTAATGCCCTTATTATTGGGATGGAAATAGCCAGTGAGTTGAAGATAAAAGTGTTACGAATTTATGGGGATTCTAAGTTGGTCATAAATCAATTGACGACTGAGTTTGAAACAATGAAAAAAGAAATTTTGCCATACTGTCGAAGGGCGCAACGTTTATTAGAACAATTCCTAAATGTTGAAGTTAAGCATATACCACGGTACTAGAATGCGAAGGCCGACGCTTTGGCCAGTCTAGCAGTGGTGCTATCTTGCCCGGATTGAAGCCCCCTACAAGTGACAATCGAAGAAAGGAGATTCTTGCCTTTAGCAGAAATAATCAGTGAAACAATGGAAGCACTCCCTATATCATGCTTAGAAGTGACAAAGGATGATTGGCGTTAGCCTTTCATTGATTATCTCAAGTACGATATCCTAACAAAAGATCCAGAGGCGAAGTTGTAAATTAAGCAAAAAGCGAAAAGATTCATTATGTGTAATGAGGAATTATACAGAAGGACCTATAATGAAATGTTATTGTGATGTCTAAGTAAAGAAGAGGCGGGTCAAGTGCTGCAAGAGGCGCATTCTAGGGAATGTGGGGCGCATTAGGCTGGGAGGAATTTGTTCCACCGAGTACACCGAATGGGATATTACTGGCCGACAATATTTAAAGATGCAATAGACTATGCAAAACAATGCTATGAGTGTCAAATCCACGGGGACATCATACATGTGCCCCCTGAAGATCTTCTTCAGTCAGTTACTTCTTGGCCTTTTGCCAAATGGGGGCTCAATGTTATTGGCCCCATAAATCCACCGTCATCCATAGGAAAGTAGTATATACTAGTAGTAACAGACTATTTCTTCGAATGGACAGAAGCAATTGCGCTACGAAATGTTAAAGAGAAAGATGTTATTAATTTTATTCGGCACGCAATAATATATCGCCATGGCATCCCAAAGAAAATCATCACAGATAACGGCACTCCTTTCAAGAACAAGGGTATGGAGAAGTTATGTCTTAAATTCCAAATTCACTAGTCCTTCTCAACACCCTACTATCCGCTAGCCAATGGGCTAGCAGAAGCGTTCAATAAAACGATTGTAAAAATACTAAAGAAAATGGTGAATGGGAATAGGCATGATCGGGATGAAAAGTTACAGGAAGCTCTATCGGCCTACAGGACCACTCATCGTACAGCGACACAAGCTACCCCTTATTCATTAGTTTATGGTGTAGAAGTCGTCGTGCCAATCGAAATACAAGTCACTTCACTAAGGGTAGCAGTGCATTAATCAATTACAGACGACGAGAATGCAAGAATACGACTGACAGAGTTGGATCTGCTTGATGAAAAAAGATTGGTAGCTCAGCAGTAATTGCAGTTATATCAGGCCAGAATTTCTACCGCCTTTCATAAAAAGGTTAACCACTGATCTTTTAAGAAAGAGGATATGGTTTTGATGTTGAAAAAGCCAATAGTAGTCACTCGGAGAACAGGGGGCAAATTTGATCCCAAATGGGACGGACCGTATATCATAACTGAAGTCTATTCCAATGGGGCATACAGAGTAACAGATCAAGACGGACGAGGCATCAGTATACTGATCAATGATCGCTTCATTAAGAAATATCATCCCTAACAGTGGGAGAAATTTTGATCTAAAAGATTATCAAGATAATGCTTCTACATCAAAAGAGGGCAATTACAGATGAAATGGTGAAATAGCTTTTAAAGGCAGAGCCTTGTATTCTTTCTTCACAAATGATGCATAAAAGGCAAACTCTTAAGCATATTGTCGAAGTCCCAGCCATCACTGTCATTATTGATTATTCACATGACTGGTTACTTATCAAAATTGTTATTATCGCCAAGTTAATTGGATATAAAGAATAGATATTAACAGATTATCAAGGGTAACAGCAAGCTACAATGATATATCAATTATTGATTCACCTTCTAAGGCAGCCTAACCAAGCCCTTATACAGCCAACTACGCATAAGATCTATATATTATCTGGAATAACAGTGTGGAGCCAGCGGCCCTAAAAAGCCCATATAGGCCACATCACATGCATACCCATGCGGGCAGTGGACGGATCCAGTGACAAAAAGTCTCAAAGGCTAGAAGTCCTCAACGGTTAGTCACGCATGAGACCAATGTCGTTTATAAGCTCTCCGGTAGCTTCATAGACGAGTATGAAAATACTCTCCTGTGAATGGGTCCAAACTTACATATGAAGGAAAATGGGGAGTAAAATAAGACCCCCTAGGTCTTTGGCTTGATTTCAGTATTAACTCATGAGGACAGGGTCTCAATAAAAATACCCCTTTATTGATGGATTGGCAGCCCTAGACTTGGTACCAAAGGTGGCCTTATGTGTCCCACGAACTCTAGAGAGTTATCGTGGCCAACCATGCGCGTAAATCCCATTAAGTTCACGGCTCTGTAGCTTCATTGGTCCCCTCTGATGGACTGCAATTTTGTGAACTCCCCAGCCGCGATGAGTCCAGAGAACTCGTGAGAGTTAGAGAGACCATTTGCATAAGACCCGACTCCAACTACTTATGAGTCTAAAAAACTATGATTACTCCACTAGTCAAGAGCTCAAACTGTGTGCAAAGCTAACTAAGCTAACTTTAAAATGAAATAGTTCCGCCCATTAAAATAAAACATCACATAGGATCATAGTACAATGCATAAATATAAATATCGAAAATAATGAAGTATGAGTATAAAAGTATCACATCAACATGTATCCCAAAATCAATGATTATGTTATCATGAGAATGCATTTGCTCTGAATAAAACACCATAATCTGTTCATGTATTACAATGCAAAAGGAACTCATATAAAAATACAATCCTTACAGATCTTCAGCTATGCGTAGTACTGCAACGTAACACTGTAATTCTTCTTTTAACTGAAGTTGTGCCGCAATGGTCATGCGTTCAGCCTCAAGAATGATCCTAGCTTGATCAGGGACATCAACTAGTTCTGATTCCAAAAAGGCAGTAGCTTCCCTATTTTTCGTTTGTTCATCTTGCTCGATACTCATAACTTGAGAATTTGTTTCAAGCTCTTCTTTAATTTGACGAATAGTCAAATCTTCCAGTTTGTTTTAACCCTTAAGGAGCAGAATCTCTCTCTCAAGAATAGTAATTTGATCATCAATGATCGCCTTATTCCTATCAGAAACTTTCAACTTCTCGTGAAGAGATTGGTTAACAGAATTGCAATTAGCAAGGATGTCATCTAAACAAGAGAGTTTCTCCTTAAGTAATGTCAATTCTTTCTGACGATTCAGAATTTTTGGAGTAATGACTATGCTTCTCGCGGCTTCTAAGTTTTTGATAGAGTCATAAAATTGTGACAAAGAATCGCGAAGAGACTAAACATTAACATGTGTCAAACGAGCCGAATGAGTAAGAACAGTTAAAGCACTATCCAGAAGGGGCCACTGGGCTGGATCTTTAAAAGTGCTGATGATAATAGAGATTTTATTCTTGAAGAATCCCAGCATAAGAGGGGACACATTTTCCAATGAAAGTTTATCAAAAATTGTGGCTACTGAGTTAGACCCTTCAAACCCGCTTGGAGTTGGCATAACCAAGGCTTTAAAAAAAAGAGGAGAAAGAGAAGAGATTATGAGTTCAAAAGAAGATATAAAGTAAGAAAAGAAGAAGTAGAAGATATATACTCTGTCTGGGGGCAACAGTGGAAGTAGCTTGAACAGAGCAAGTTTCGGGTGCCACAGATCTAGGTGCGTCTATAGTCATAGCAACATTGAAAGAAAGCTCCTGAGCCCCTACGATACTCGAGTCAAGAGTAGTCGGAGTTGGGACATCGACTGAATCAGAGAAGAATTCTAAACTTTGGGCTACTGGCTAGATAGGAGGACACACAGTAGGAGATTTATCAATCTGAATGGGAGCATCAGATGTTGTGGTGACTATTGACAAAGTTTCTCTTGTGCTATGAGGAAGAAGTATATGTCCCATTGCTACTTGAATTTTTGATGATTGAGCCTCAGTATCCCTTATTGTTGGTGTTTCATGAGCAATTACATTAGTGGTTTCCACGATACATGGAGAATACAAGGCGTCAAAGGAAAGGAAGATATTCGTACCGGGAGTGTCACGTCCCAAATCCGTGGACAGACAGCTTCCGTGATACATCGAATTCGGTACTTGACTTCCATACACCAAGTCTCGAGTTCGGCACATCACAAGGAAGATTTTTTACTATTTTTTTATGCATATAATAATACCTGAGCATGAAGATCCATGATCAAAATACCAAGCAACACTCTCCATTATAAATCCTGATAATTACAAGTACAATGCTTTCTAAAAGGTACACAACGTCAACATTCCTAAATCCACTTAAGCAAGTATGCCTTCCAAGCTACTCCAACCCTGAAAAAAATGGGAAATAGGAAGCTTAGGCAAAAAGCCTAGTGAGTACACTTATGTGTGCATGTGTCGTACATACAAGCAAGATAAATATGCCACAAAAAATCATGTATGGTTGAAAGCATGTAGTATGTAAAGTATGATGTCAATGCCAATGCAATGCATATGCAATATAGGAACACTTCGAGTCAATGCTACTAGCATCACTAAGTCATATTTTTATTTCTCCTATACCGTAGCCATAACTGTATTGCACGCATTCGTAATTACATCATCATCATCATTTGTCATGCTATAATCATACAATATCGAAAATACTGGCAAGATTACGAATCATACGATATCAGAGTAAGCGAAAATACTGACAAGTCCATTAGTCATATAATATCAGAGTACGCAATACAGATCAGCTATGCAAATGAGGAGTCATAAAGAGTTAAATATCAGATGTCGAGGATGCAATGTAATATACAATTCCTGATGAGTTCACGAATACTGTCAGCTGTATCTAGACCATATAAATGCAGAAACACAGTAACCCAAAATGTCATATGCCACGGATGTAATGCAATATACGGTGTGAATGGAATGACCATGCTAGAGTGTGAAGTCGAGATGATAGTACATAGTATCGCAGGCTATAGGATCCATCACAAGGGACTTCTATCTAAACCAGTCTCATACCTAAATTTGGATAGTCAAACTCAATGTGGTAAACTCCTGATCTCAGGTTAGTCGCACACCTCAACCAAAATCCTAGCCATTACGAAGGTACACGTAATAAATAGTTGCGCACCACTAGCCCGTATGGATAATGAATGAATGAATGAGTATGCAACTCTTGCTCAATAAGTCCACATATCAGTATTGTTCATCTCTGAGATCATCACCGGGGTCTAGTACACTCTACACCAGCTTGCCGCCCCATCAAGTGCACAACTGGGAAAGTGGAAGAGATCCACTATCCGCTTGGCCAGTAGTCAGCCAATATCTACCCGGCACGTCGATAGCGGACCCATTCACGAGCTAGTCAAACTTAGCTTAGCTATGCCTACTCCCTTAGGCAGGTAAGGCCACACCCCCTCCCAACTGACCATGACATAGTGGGAGGCGCAGCCTACTAGTATACGGCCCTCATGAGCTCATATATATCCACTCGGTCTAGACGTTGGGGCGTCCTCTGGTACCAAGAGGGTTTAAGGATTTTCACCCAGGGCTATCTATGGCAGCCCGATGCTAGTAACAGATTTTTGGTGTCCCATCTGGCCATCCACGATATGCCTATGGAGGCTACGGCCTTGATGTCGCTAGGGCGTACAATACACAATGCATGAGTCATACAATCCAATCATGCATTAATCCTACGCATAAGTGCGTTCATCTGAGATAATCTCCGCCTATCAGGGAGTTTCATCATAATCTGCCCAATAACATATGCAATGGTCAACTACATCTCATAATAAACATGCAAATGATGCGTATGGGCATGTACATGATGCTATGCTGTCACATACTCATAATCGTTTTCGACAATCAGCATCGATAATTGGCCTAACAAAGGGCCTAAGGGAAGGTCACGATGTGGACATTTAACCTTCATTGCCCATCACTGTGGACATTTAACTAACATCGCTCCCAAGGAGTGGCCCACATAGAGTCAAACGTATAGTGGGCCAATAGCATCACATAATGGCCTAATGTACATTACGTTGGGCCTCACTCAAGGGCCTAATACACATCACGATGGACCAAATACATGGGCCTAATATACATCACCATGGGCCATGACCCATGGTCCTCAATATACATCATAATGGGCTACGACCCAGAGCCTCAATATACATCATAATCGGCCACATCCCATGGGCCACATAATCATCACATCGGGCCTCGTCAAATGGGCCGCAAATACATCATATGGGCCTGGCACATGGACCATAAACACTAATGTCATATACATCAAGTGGGCTGCATCAAAGGGCCGCACTAATGGGCCTCATATACATCAAGTGGGCTACATCAATGGCCCACTAATGGGCCTCATATACATCAAGTGGACTGCATCAATGGGCCGCACTAATGGGGCAACCGCTTTACTTAAACTTTCACATAGTCAGGCGGCCAATACCACAATATCACATAGTTTAATATGTATACAATTACTATCATGATCTAGTGTCCACATTTCAAAATATCCAAACATAATTAAGCAATCATAATCCTACATACGAATACAAGGCTACATCAATTATGATAAGTCTTATACTATAACCACTTCACCCGTCACATAGTTAATGACTCATATTTGGTGTCTCATGGTTAAGGGCCAAGGGCCACATTTCATCATCCATTTATGGTTTAGAGATCACATCATATAGAATCCAGGACCTTGATAGCATTAGTTTGGGTAACATAACCTTACATCGCATTCGGTCTAGTGTACAACTTGGTCATACGTGATTCAAGTGGCGGTGTCTATATCAATAAGCACAAACCTACGTTGTTGAATGGCCATCAATGCCACTTGATTTCATACAGTTAGGTGTCCTTGTGCACATTTCACATTCATACAGTTAGATTACTACATATACTCCACCATTGCCTATGATTAGGTGGTCATACATACGTCACATGCCCACATGATTAAGGGGCTAAACACTTATAAGGCACCCTCACACAACTAGAGTCTACACATATGTTATAATTGAACATGTTTAAGGGTTTAAACACATATCATATGATATTACTACTTAAGGCCGCACTCTAATCAAAGTGCCAAGTGATTAAGGGTTGTCCACAATCAGCCCATTTAAGGGATTAATCATCATTACTCCAAAAATTACAATACCAGTTCATCATACATTCAACACATGGAGATTACAAACTCTTATCGAAGAGGTCTAATAGTTGGCCCAAACAAGGCTACCACTGATGGGCCCACATGGCATTCACTCAAAATGGGCCCTAACGTTCTTGGGCCCACACACCAATGGGATTCACAATGGGTCCTATTGTAAGTGCTATAGTTTTTATCCCTGTCTGTTGTCAAATTTGAGGTGCCAAAATCACTGTTATGTTATATATAACTTGCATAAGTGAAGCTCTCTCAAGGATCAACATTCATGAACAAGCTAAGCTCACAACAAGCAAAGCTCACAAGTACAAGGATCAATCTTGAATGAAAGAACTGCTCACAAGACAAGACTCAAGCTGCAAGACTTCAAGAAGAGTTCAAGGCAGTTTGTACACTTTCAAGATTGAGCTACATCAAGGTTTGATCTACATCAAGATTACAAGGCTCATACTTCAAGGTCACAAGTTCCGAATGTTTCAATGTCCATACTTTATGGTTGAGGTTTGATTGACCATAGGTTGACCTTAGAAGTAGGTCATTTCGGATACATAAACCGAATATTTATTTTACATGTGATTGGTCTGTTCTTCGACTAGTCCTAGACTTGCTTCGACCAGTCTAAGAAATTCCTCGACTAGTCGTGAGTTTGTTACAAATTCCGGATAAAATCTGTTAGGCTTCGACTAGTCCAGGAATCTGTTCGACCAGTCGTAGGAACAGTGTCGACTGCTCTTCGACCAGTTGTACAATCTTCGACTCGAAGTCCAGCGAAGATTTTCATACGACCAGTCGTAGGTGACCTACGATCAGTCGTAGGAGACTTACGACCAGTCGTAGAATGGTCAAAGCTTATCCCGCCTAATCTTTCAAATATCTGTTAGTGCTTCGACTAGTCGAAGAGCACTCTAGACCAGTCGAAGACCCGATCCTCTCACTTATAAATAGTGCACGAATCTCAGAAGAAATCATCGAATTAATTAAAGTATTCAAGCCAATCTTCGTCGAACTTCTAAGAGATAATTCTGTGCTCCATCTAAGCTAAGTGTGCTTATTTAATATTCTCTTTCCTTAGCTTTATTTTAATTGATTTTGTTTCTGCTATTCCAATCTGATTTGATAAAGAGGAATTATTATTCCCTTTCTTTGGAATCAAAATCAATTAAGGCAAGCCCTATTTGGTTTAATTTAAAATCTATTAGAATTAGAACCATTGTAATTGAGTACTGGACATTGAACTTGGACATTCAATCATCTACTTTGATTTGGTTCTACTAGGCTGCTACAACGAAGGAGATATTCAGGTATTTTACATATTGTAAATTCCTTTCTATTATTTTGGTTTCTTTCAAGATTTGCCAGAAAAATCTTGTTATATTGGTTATCTGAGGAAAGCCAGGAAAACTCAGAAGTGGGGTTTTTTTAATTGTGTAAGCCCACATACAAAGACACAATTGTAAGGGTTTTGGGTGAACCTGGGAAAACCTATTTCTAGTGAACGCTAATATCCCCTGTGTGAGGATATTAGGAGTGGAGTAGCTTTTTGTGTGGCTGTTGTTTAACAGTTGGTGAACACACAGGCGAACCACTATAAACCCTTGTGTTGTGGTTGAATGGTTTATACTTCTATTCTTTAATTATTCTTTTGTGGGATGTATGTATGGTGGTGAATGTTGTAATCATTTAATTCAAGCTTTGTGAGAATTTTGTAATAGTGTAGAATTTATTTTCAGCTATTCCTTTATCAAGCTTGATTTTCAATTTCATTTGAAAGTTGTTCCAGCAAGGTTGCCCTGCCATTTTTATGGTGTATGGCTGTCCCTAGAACAATACATTTTTAATTACAAGTTATTTCAATTCAGTTTATATTTATTATTGTATTCCTCTTCGGTTTGAGACTTGATACAAAGATCTTTCTAGAAATAAGGTTGTCCTACCATAAACTCTGTTTTTGGTGTAAGGTTGTCCTTAGAACAACGTTTGTATCAACCTCTTAAGATCTGAATTTTGAGGTTACTTTAATTTACTACATTATGATTTACTTTGGCTATCATATTCATTTTAATTCCGCTATTATAAGTTTTAATTTGGCACTGTCCTATTCACCCCCCCCCCCCCCCCCCCCCCTCTAGGACATATAGCTTGGCCTTTTCACCTATGCAGTGGAGTCTATGGGGATTTCCCACGAGGTTGAGTTGTGTGTGACCCACCTGAAATTAGGATCCACTCCAACAATTCGGTGAAGTCGATGGATGGTAAGGATATACATTGCATGATTAACCTCGACCCTAGGAAAATTTTAGTGATAAGAGTTCGTTCCATACTGTTTCAAGTGGTACGGTCTAGGTGGACTTTGGATTGGTCTGATTTTTGGAACTGTACCATGCAATGGGCTGGTCAAGGATGATATATGGATTCAATGAATCAAATACATCGTGGTAGACCCACAGGGAGTCTTCAATGGTAAATGTTCAATTCCTACTATTTGTGTGGTGCAGCCTACCTAAAATTTGGATTAGCTTTATTTTTTTGGGCTCATGTACTAAAATGGTTTATCAAAGACAATGTACAGTGCAGATCTGATGTAGACATTACGTGGGCCTCTTGGCTTAAAATCAAGTCAATCTATGTCTCGTGTGGGCCACACCACATACAAAAGTTAAGAGGGTTACCCTCCATTAAAACATTCATAATCATTTGTTGAGCCACCCAAGTGTGGTTCACAAATCCAACCCATCCATTATGTGTGTCCCACTTGTTGAGGGTTCAGTCCAAGTTTCGGATGCATCCAAATTTCAAGGGGACCCCATCAAGTATTTTTATATGCTCCAGCTCCGAGTTGTACAAACAGTTCAAGGAGATCAAAGTTACATGGGTCCCAAGGTGATGTATTTATTATATCTACACCGTTTATCTATATTTAGAGATCATTTTAGAGAATTATCCAAAAATTAATGATATCCAAAGATTATCTGGACCTCCCACAAACAGCAGTGAAGATAATGATTTCACCATTAAACAATTCACAGGGCCTAGCATAACGTTTATTATCCATCCAGTTTGTTCATAAGGTCATAAAGACCTGAATTAAGAGGAAGAACAAATTTCATATTTGTTCAAAACTTCTGTGACCCAAAAAGGGTTCCAATGGTAAATGCTCAATCCCTGCTACTTTTATAGTGTGGACCACTTGATAGTTAGATCTGTTTTATTTTATTTTTTATTATTTTCATTTATTTTTTTCTAAAGCCTTGAGACAAGTTGGCCAAATGGATGAATGGTTTGGATATAACACACACCTCATGATCAGAACCACGGAACTTGCTTACGTCAAAACAAGTCTTTACATTTTTCTAAATGGTGTGGGCCACCTAAGTCCCATGTAGAGCTAATTTTTGGGAGATCCCATCATTTAAAGGGGACCCGTCAAATGCACGGTGCTGATGTTCCACATACATCATGGTGGGGCCAATGGCTGGGACCCACGGTCCCTTCCTACCATAAGCAGCAGAAGCTGCAGCGTCCAGAGGACGCTAGACGTCAACAGCAGCAAGGGGCTAACGCCTCTTGCCTATATTTTTTTATTTTTTGGTTTTTTTTTTTGGTTTTAGTATGGTTTTTCATAGGTGGGGCGCACACCAGGATGATCCACCCCATCTGTTAGATTCTATGGCCCGGTATGGATCTAACAGGCCTAATATTTAGCATTTTTTATCATACAGAAACATTACATCGGGCCCTAACAATTTATCACTATTAAAATAGTCTTTTTGATGGTGTGGCCTACCAGAGATTTGGATTAGCTTCATTTTTCGGCTCAACGCTTAAATTGAGCTGGGGAATCGGATGGACGGCATGGATTAAATATATACATCATGGGTGGGGCCCGTTGTGGACCCACACCCTAGCCCCTTTTATTCAAAAGCAGTTGGACGCTGCTTGCTGGGACGTTGGCAATCAGCGTCCATTCTCCTTTTTTTATTAATTTATTTATTTTAATGTGGTGTGTGTCACATGTGTGTATGTGTGAGTATGTGGCCAATCCAATGGGCCACACTTTGGACAGTTTGGATGGCCTACAAAATTCTGGTGGGGCCCACTATCAATGGGTCCCACATAAAGTCTATAATAAATTATTTTTATTATTAATCTTTTTATATGTATTTTCCCATGAATCCACACCATTGAACACATCATTATCATCATATCATCACCATTTTTTATCATCCTTTTATATGTACTCTCCTATGTATCCACACCATTGATCACATCATTATCATCAAATCATCACCACTAATAATCATGCAAATAATCAAAAAGAAAACAAACCAAGAGTGGAGTGGGTGTACTCACCTTGATGGACTAGATGGATGGTTGAGATGGATGGAAGGGATGGGATTGATGGAGTTGATGGCCCACCAAGATCACTCCTCTCTCTCTCTCTCTCGTGTAGAAAAATGGTGAAATGTTAAGAGATGAAGGACTATTTATAGAGAAATTGTTAAAATGTGGTTAGATTCAATTAATATGATCTTGGTTAGCTTAGACTAAGATTATGACAATTAATTCAAGATTTGTAATTAATGGTGGATTAAAGGAGCATGGGATGGCATGGTGTGATGATGTCATACATAGGGTACGGAACGGAGAGAAGTTGACTAAAGGGAGCACATGAGAGAGGGGAGGTGTAACGACCTTGGAAATTCTTGTGCTAATCTTTCCTTAAGTAGTTGTTTTTGGGGTAATTAGCGTTATACTCGATTGCTTGTGAAATTCGCATCAATCACTTTAAATTGTATCTTCATGGCTCAAAACTTGTAGATTAGTTAGCGCTATGTTACTCTGAAATCTGGGATCTATCGCTAAATCCAGTTGTTCTGGAAAATTTTTGGAAGATCTGGATCGGACCTGGACCGCGCGTCGAAAGTCCGATAACGATGATCTTAAGCTGTTGCGGTCACCGAGTTGGGCTTGACCATCACCTCGAAAATCAAGTCCATGTGATGTTCTGGGTCGATTTGATTGAGTTCGGAGTGAAGAGTGTGAGAACAGTTGGAAATTTAATAAGTTTTTATGAAATCTGAGTCGTGTGGCTTGCGCGATGATTTTAAGCAATCTGACCGTTGGATTCTGACCCAATTTTATCCTCTGATCAGGGAAGGTGGCCCAGGCATATCCTTGTGCTTGTGGACCTGATCGAGATTCCGTGACCGTTGAATTGAGTGTGGTCCGCCACGGCTGATCTGAAGAGCCGGTCGGTATGAAAACTCAGCTTGACCTAGATCCATGGTCAGTGAGCTTAAGTCCGACCTTTCGTGGTTATAGGCCCACAGAAGTGCTTTATTGGATCGTAAGAGGTAGGTTTTGGTTATACTTTAAGTATACCTTGGCCCTGGGGTTATTTTCATCAATTTGAGGCCTATTTATAGTCCTTAAACCCTAGCTCTCTTTTCCATACGAATTTTCTCTAACCCTAGCTTGGAAAGAGAGTGGAAAAGAGAGAGATAGTGAGAGAGAAGTTGGTGAATCATCTTGAATTCTTTCTTGTTCTTCTTCATCTTTGAACCTTCACTTTGAATCGTTATTCTGACGGTTCTGAGTTCATCTTGGGGTAAGTTAACCTAAACCTAACCTGTGTTAGAGCTTAGATTAGTCTTGGTGTTGTTGTATCTCATTTCTATTCTTGTCTTAGGTTTTTCTATCGCCGTTGACGAAGACAACTCGTCTGAATCAGTTCGGTGTTTCTTTCCTTGCTTAAGGTGCGGACTTTAAGTGTATAGGTTATGGTTTTCAAGGCTTTCAATGCCAATGAATGATTTATTCTTGTTATGGATGAGATTTCACATGCCAAATGTTGTGTTTACGTTGCTTTCCTAATATGCATGCGTTATATTGAGATTTGTGTATTCTATGTGTATTTATAAAGTACCGTATACGTATAAAATATGCACTTGTGTTTGCCATGATTATTTGTCATGTATGTATGCTAGATGTATGTATGACAACTCCTTGGTAAAGGGAATTGTCCAAATGCTTGATTTCAACATACGTCATGTATGTTGTATCATGTATTCCAAGTGTTTGTAGAAATGCCTAAATGATCTAAAGTGTAACTTATTACACTAATTGCGGGCGTTAAGAAGTGATTCTCAACACTCCTATGGATGTGCATGATTTCCTTCTTGCTAGTTACATTCCATGTTATTTAAATTCAAGCATTACATATGCTTACATTTATGTTAAGTTGATATTCTTCAAATGTTTATGTACCATGATTTGAGTTGTTGTTCCTTTACTATTTTGATATGATTACCTGTTGTAGTGTAACGTGTTTAGGACTATGCATTAGTCCAGAAAATCGGTAATCTGCCTTAAGATCGTGGTTGAGGTTGCTTTCGCCACGTAGGACGTATTAGACGAACCCGAGCCGTATTAGAGTTGGCGGCAGTGATTTGGCCACGCGGAGTGTTTGCGCACTCTATGTCGTTCTACTCAACGTGCGCTCGTGCTAGTCGAGTTCATCAAATAACCCGATTGTCCGATGTATGTTCACCATGTATTGGACGCTACTGCTTGAATCTAGGGTACCGAACTTACCAGTGAAATCCTATTAACCATGGTACCTTGATCCACTAAGACTCATGAGCCGGACATGGTGGTATGGGACACCGTGGTCGAGCTGTCGGCCTATGCTGGGGTGACGAGCCTCCCCGTAGTGACTAGTGAGCAATTAAACTCGTGAGCCGATTATGGTGGTATGGGACACTATATTCGTGCTGTCGGCCTACATTGTTTGGTGACGAGCCCTTTGTAGTGACCTCGAGCATACCTGGATACCGCAAGGAGGTGACGAGCCGAACTGTGGTAGTAAAGGTGTGAAAGGCGTGCATTGATTGGTGACGAGCCCTTTGTAACGACCTCAACCATATGATCGTATGAGATGTCTAGGACTGACGACCCTAGAATGGATCACTGTTTGGATGGTGACATGAGGAAGGTATCTTAGCTTCCCAATCCTGCTGTATGAAAAAGGACTAATAACAACTTGGTAATCATATCCATGCACCGCATTTGCATGTGCTTTGTAGATGTGGTGCACTTTGAGGTGGTGTCATGCGTAACGTAAGATGAAGACGCTGAGGGTGTACGCGTGAGGGCACGCACCATTTTGCATACATCCCTGCATTAACAAGAGTACTTAGGATTTATTTAATTGTTCTGCTTTATCATTACTGTTTGATTGAACTGATAACATGTTAACCAGTGCCTTATTGTTCCACTGAGTTGATCACTCACTCCCATTTTCTGGGGCGGTGTTAAACACCCACCAGACTCGGTCTTAGGTTCTGATGTTGCAGATGTGGATGCTACTTCTGAGGCAGAGCGGGAGATGGATGATGATGAGGCTGCTTTCTCCTATATGCAGTTTTCAGACGGGTTCTAGCGAGCCTTAGTCTGATGCGCGGGATACTGGGATTATTTTTGGGAATTTAAATGATGTAACTTGATACTTATAATTTTGATAAGTAACACTTTCATACGACCTGGTTTGTATATGTACTTCAAGGAATTACACTTGTACACATATATTTCTATAAGTCTTTCGCTCGCTTTATTCACTTATCCCTGAATTATATCTGTGTTTTGGCTTAATCTATTCCATGTTTTATGCACTAATACAGTCAACATACATCCATCATTAAATATGTTGCATAAGTGATGTTTTGGAACTCGGGAGCTGAGTTATACTCGACCCCCGAATTTCAGGGTGTTACACGAGGTATGGGTGTGTGACATCACACACATGGGTAGAGATTCTCTCACCCATGTGTGGCATGTACATGTGTGCATGGCATGTATTATGCACATGTGTGGAATGGGGTACATGGCGTCATGCACACATGATACAACAAAGATTCTTCACAACGTATCTCACTAACGGAGTATCCTATAGATGCACGGGTGGTACCTCCACAATCGCGGCGACAAGGCAGTCGATATGAAATAGGTTTTGAGGTCTTGGGGTTCCGGTCCGTTGGGTGTACACTATGAACGGAAAATATAAGTCTAGCTAAGGGCGTCAATCATCATGTACATAAGCATAGAAAGTCGCATGGAATAGACGGGGTCTTATAGGGAGAATAACCGGATTCTCCATAATCAAGTTGCTCCTCTTCTAAGGAGGTCATCTCAATCGGATGAAAGGCATTTAGACAAGTGGCTACGACATAAGGAAGTGGAGACTCGGCTCTAACATCTTCTTCCTCTCCACTATCCACTTCAGCATCAGTATCTTCATTTAACAAAGCATCTCCCTCATCAATTAAGCTCGTGGGAGAAGATGTATCATCAATTGTAGTATTGGCTAAATATTCTAACGAACTGTCTTCCTTCGATATAGTTTGTTTTCCTTTGTAAGTAGTCTTTATAGGGAGAAGACGTGCACTCTGAGTAGGAGAAGGGACCTGTTGTGCCAAAACTTTAGGAGACAATGACTTGGCACGTGAGCGAGTCATAGGAGATGTACTGATAGTAATCCAATTCATGGTAGGAGAGGCTATGACTGTAACACGACTTGCTGTGGTTTCTACATGATCTGTGGCAAAGATAACTGTGGTGGGTGTATGTTCAATAGTGGGAGGAATCGTAGAAGTGACAAGATCTGTGGCAGGAGGAGTGACGGGAGCAGGCTGTGTGGGCTGATCTCCTCCTTCAGGAGTAAGGGAAGGCAAAATACTGCCTGTAGTTTCAAATTCATCACAACGAGTGGCTGGTCTTTCTCCCAGTTTTATCAAATCCAAAAGAGAACCAAAAGCAATCCATCCTTTTAGAGTATTCGGTGGCTTTATTTATCTAATGGGTTCTTCTACGGAAATTTTATGACAAAGCTGTCCTGAACAGCAACCTGATCTTTCTCATTAAAATATCCAATCCCTTACTTTGGCCTATAGTTCCTCAGGCGTGGGGGAGGAATCCAGATGGGCCAATCCATCGGAAAATAGTTGTGCACCAAGTAGTACTGATGCACCCACCACCGCATCCAAGAATATGAAGCTGTCACTCGATGATTATACCCTGGGAAAAGAAATCGAGAATCAAAATTTCTTGCTAAGAGTTACTTCCATATTAAAGCCCAATTATAGGGGCCGACTCCATAGCTTCTCATTGTCCACATGACTTCCTCCCCTACTTAGGGCATAGCTTGATCATACCCAAATTGCCTGGCAAATCGACTTGGATAATAGGGTTCTCTCCAAAACTCTACTCTTTCTCGTAGAGGAAGACTGCAAGAATGAATACAAAGAAAGAAGGTTCTCTCAATGGGTTCCAAGTTATTGTTATCCTCAACATCTCTGTCTTCTGCTTGGTAATCCAAATAGAAAGGGAAGAAGTCAATGGATTCTGTGTTGTCAATTTTATCCATTATCCAGACATACCCCTTCTTTATCATCCTTCACTTCAAGAAATGCCAGAGAGGTAGATGATCAGGATGGACATAAGCCTTCTTCGGATCACCATAAGTCCAGGGAAAATAAATGTCGAGCCAGCCGGAGAAATAGTGTCATGGAGTGAAAGAAGATGAAACCCCTACTGCTGGGCTTGAGCAGTGCGCCACAGCATGACCAAAAGCTCTATATAACGAGCATAACACAGGAGGGGCTAGACAATATTTTTTTCTGCCTTCCGCCATTGCGCCTGCTGCTACAAATAAAGTTGGTCAAATAGAGTCTACGCTCTTTGAGCTAGGAAGCACGACTAAGCTTAACCAATAAGCTAAGAAAGCGGCTAATTCAGTTTCAATGGTGAATTCAGCCGGGTCCTTTATCTTTTTGCGATAAGCTTCCAATTCAGCACAATGGCTGTTAGGGAACATAAAAAAAGGCGAAAGAAAGATGGATTAATAATTTATAATTGTAAGCAAATGATGTCTGAAAGATAAGAAAAAAAAGTGTGTGTTATGACACTTACAGTAAGTATCGGGAAAAATGCGCAAGCCAATAAAGAGGGTATATTTTATGGACATCAGGGAAACAAGACATTTCATGGAAGAGTTTGATTGTTGATGTTGAAATCTTAGGTGTTCTGTTGGGAGCAACATAAGCGAATTCTTCGTTCATAGGAATGTATTCATTTAGGAAAGATCCAGAGATGGGCAAGCCAGCCATCCTATATAGATCCCACAAAGTGATACATACTTCCCCTACCGGAAGGTGGAAAGAATTCCTATTGGAAAACTAGTACTTCAAAAAGCCCTTATAAATCATTGTGTCCTTTTGGAAGAACTTTGAGTTAGCTTTTGTAGCATAATATATCATTGCTGCCATAAGGACCGCTTTGTACTTCGTCAAGATCGCCTTGGTCCATACGCTATAATATGGACGATCAGTCCAAAGACCCTGTGTCCTGAATTCTTCTCTACCCCACAGGGAGTCGCAATCCCAAAAATGTTGTTGAATTGTTTCGAAGAAATGAGTGGGAAATAAGGCATGGGTGTTGTACCATGGCGTGAGGAAGCACATGTATGTTATCTGCCCGGTCTTTTGAACTAAGCCTTTCTCCGTGAGATAACCCGAGGAGTTGCGGCTCTTTGATCACCCAATTTGACACATACAGGAATTTTTTTGTGTCATATAGTCGGTCAGTTCACTTTGGAGTATAGATCGATGGCGCTGGAGATGCAAAGGGATAGTAATAGTTCATCTTTATAAGGGTTGCAAAACTTATTCACATCAGCGCTTGACTTGATTGAGTCCCAAGCATTTTGGAAACACCTCTGGTTGTGTTCTTGAATCTTTTCCTGAAAAATTTCATCTTTACTCTTTTCTCTTGTTCTCTTCGAAATTGTGCAAGGGGGAGAAGCTTCGGCAGCAGAAAGACGAGTGTCGTCTATGCGAATATTAGTTGTGGACTTCAAATATTAGTTGTGGACTTCAACCAGTCATCCCAATCAAATTCTTGACCTGTAGTAGGGGGACCCTCGATCTCCTTCATTAGCACAACTGTACGAATGTGGTCAGATAGACGTTGGATGCGATCAACAAAGTCGATAATGGTGGGAGTTGGTTCTTTGAAGAAGGAAGAGTAACCTTCAGCAGACCTGGGTCTTTTCTGACTACGGGTTTCAGCTGGTTGTGAGTCGGAGGGCCCAGCAGTATTGGGGAGGCATGAGGTCTTTTAGAGCTAGCCATCGAAAATCTAGACAAGAGTCGATAAACAAGTTAAAATCAAAGAAAAAGTTTGTTAAGTTCTGAAAATGTAACGCCCTGAAATTCGAGGGTCGAGCATAACTCAGCTCCCGAGTTCCAAAACATCACTTATGCAACATAATTAATGAATGATGTATGTTGACTGTATTAGCACATAAACATGGGATAGATTAAGCCAAAACGCAGATATGATTCAGGGATAAGTGAATAAAGCAAGCGGAAGACTTATAGTAAAAATGTGTACAAGTGTAAATCCCTGAATTACATATACAACCAGATCGTGTAAAAGTGTTATTTAACAAAGTTATAAGTATCAAATTACATCATTTCAATCCCCAAAATATCCCAGGAATCCCGCGCATCAGACCAAGGCTCGCTAGAACCCGTCTGAAAACTACATATAGGAGAAGGCAGCCTCGTCGTCATCCAGCTCCCGCTCTGCCTCAGACGTCGCATCCACATCTGCAACATCAGGGCCTAAGACAGAGTCTGGTGGGTGTGAAACACCGCCCCAGAAATGTGGGAGTGAGTGATCAACTCAGTGGAACAATAAGGCACTGGTTAACATGCTATCAGTTCAATCAAACAGTAATGATAAAACAGGATAAATAAATAAATCCTAAATAAACTAATGCAGGTATGAATGAAATATGATGCGTGCCCTCACATGTACACCCTCAGCGTCTTCATCTTACGTTACGCATGACATCGCCTCAAAGTGCGCCACATCTACAAAGCACATGCAAATGCGGTGCATGGTTATGATTACCAAGTTGTTATTAGTCCATTTCACACAGCAGGATTGGGAAGCTAAGATACCTTCCTCATATCACCATCCAAACAGTGATCCATACTAGGGTCGTCAATCCTAGATATTGCATACGATCATATAGTTGAGGTCGTAGCAAAGGGCTCATCACCAATCAATACACGCCTTTCATGCCTTTACTACCACAGATCGGCTCGTCACCTCCTTGCGGTATCCAGGTATGCTCGAGGTCACTACAAAGGGCTCATCACCAATCAATGTAGGCCGACAGCACGAATATAGTGTCCCATACCACCATAATCGGCTCACGAGATTAAGTTGCTCACTGGTCACTACGGGGAGGCTCGTCACCCCAGCGTAGGCCGACAGCTCGACCACGGTGTCCCATACCACCATGTCCGGCTCATGAGTCTTAGCGGATCGAGTACCATAGTTAATAGGATTTCACTGGTAAGTTCGGTACCCTAGATTCAAGCAGTAGCGTCCATACATGGTTAACATACACTGGACAATCGGGTTATTTGACGAACTCGACTAGCACGAGCGCACGTTGAATTGAACGACATGGAGTGCGCAAACACTCCGCGTGGTCGAACCACTGCCGACAACTCTAATACGACTCGGGTTCGTCTATTGCGTCTCACGTGGCGAAAGCAATCTCAACCACGACCATAGGGTCAATTACCGATTTCCTGGACTAAGGCATAGTCCCAAACATCCTACACTACGACAGATATTCATATGGAATGTAAAACAGTAATGGATCAACAACTCAAATCATGTTACATACACATCTGAAGAATAATCAACTTAATATAAATGTAAGCATAGGAATACTTGAATTTAAATAACTTGAAATGTAACTTGCATAAAGGAAATCATGCGCATCGATAGGAGTATTGAGAATCACTTCTCAACGCCCACAATTAGTGTAATCAGTTACACTTAGATCATTCATGCATTTCTACAAACACTTAGCATACATGGAACAACATACATGACGCATGTTGAAATACGTGCACTTAGACAATTCCTTTTCCCAAGGAGTTGTCATACATGCATCTAGCATACATACATGACCAAAAATCATGGCAAACACAAGTGCGTATTTTATACGTATACGGTACTTTATAAATACACTTAAAATACACAAATCTCAATATAGCGCATGCATATCAGGAAAGCAATGTAAACATAACATTTGACATGTGAAATCTCATCCATAACAAGAATAAATCACTAACTGGGATTGAAAGCCTTGAAAACCATAACCTATACACTTAAAGTCCGCACCTTAAGCAAAGAAAGAACCGCCGAACTGATTTAGACGAGTTGTCTTCGTCAACGGCGCTAGAATACCCTAAAATAAGGATAGAAATGAGATACAACAACACCAAGTCTAATCTAAGCTCTAACACAGGTTAGGGTTAGGTTAACTTACCCCAAAAGAACTCAAAATCGCCAAAGGAACGATTCAAAGTGAAGGTTCAAAGGTGAAGAAGAACAAGGAAGAATCAAGATGATTCACCAACCAATCTCTCTCACTAACTCTCTCTTTTCCACTCTCTCTCCAAGCTAGGGTTAGAGAAAATTCGTATGGAAATGAGAGCTAGGGTTTAAGGACTATATATAGACCTTAAAATGATGGAAATAACCCCAGGGTCAAGGTATACTTAGGTTATAACCAAAGCACGCCTTTCTCGATCCAACGAAGCACTTCTGGTGGGCCTATAACCACGAAAGGTCGGACTTAAGCTCACTGACCATGGATCTAGGTCGGTGAGTTCTTCATCCGACTGGCTCTTCAGATCAGTAGTGGCGGACCACACTCAATTCAACGGTCACGGAAACTCGATCAGGTCCACAAGCACTAGGATATGCCTGGGCCAACTATCCTGATTAGAGGGTGAAATTGGGTCAGAATCCAACGGTCAGATAGCTTAAAATCGTCGCGCAAGCGACACGACTCAGATTTCATAAAAAGCTTAATAAATTCCAACCGTTCTCACACTCTTCACTCCGAGCTCAACCAAATCGACCCAGAACATCAGATCGACTTAATTTTTGAGGTGAAGACCAAGCCCAACTCAGTGACGGCAACAGCCTAAGATCATCGCTATCGGACTTTCGACGCGCGGTCTAGGTCCGATCCAGATCTTCCAAAAATTCCTCAGAACAACTGGATTTAGCGATGGATCCCAGATTTCAGAGTAACGTAGCGCTCACTAATCTACACGTTTAGAGCCATGCAGATACAATTTAAAGTGATTGATGCGAATTTCACAAGCAATCGAGTAAAGCGCTAATTACCCCAAAACAACTACTTAAGGAAAGATTAGCACAAAAATTCCAAGGTCGTTACAGAAAAATTGAAGGAGAAGTGTAAAAGGTTGATGAGAAAAAAGGGCAGTGAAAATTAAGTCTACATTGTGCACAAGGCGTTGTGCGAAAATCGTTGTGCACAACTCGTTATGCATAAATTGTTGTGCGCTACCTGTTCTTACGTGCAAAGTTCTATTGTGCGCAGAGAAGTGTTGCGTGCTAAGTTCTGTTGTGTACAAGGGTTCATTATACGTAAGAGAGTTTGACCACAAAAGGGTGAGAGGCAGAGAATAAAGTGAAAGAGAAGAATGGGGATCTTGTATTTATAAATCAGCGCTAACCCATTGTGCGGAAGTCGTTGTGCGCAGAGTGTTGCACGCCAGAACGTTGCACGTTAAAGTTATATGAAGCGCACAACGAAGAAAAGAAAAGCAAAATTGGTTAGAATAATTAAAAATTGATCCTACATTATTTATTTTGTAGATAAAAAATTAAAAATACGAGATCAAGGGGGCATCTGTTGAGGCATAAAAGAGAGAGAGAGAGAGAAAGATAGCAAGATTTTACTGTGCGCAAACAATCATTGTGTGCATATGATCATTGTGTGCAGATGGTCATTGTGCGTTCAGAGGCATTGTGCGCTAAAAGGAATCGATCTGCATAGTGGAGTCTGTACAAAGGAATCTGCACAATGGAGTTCGCACGAAGGAATCTGCAAAGTGGAGTTCGCGCAAGGAATGCCGCACAATGACTACGTGGCATGTTCACACGTGTGTGAGAGTATAAATACCCCATGACCCCTCTAAGGGGGTCATTAGCATCCAATCACAGAAGAGGAGAAGATTGCGAAAGAAGAGAGAGGTAGAGTCCGCACTCATTGTGCAGAATAGGCATTGTACAACGCACAATGCTGCTGGCACACAACAGGAGACAGCGTGCAACAGGATGGAGCACCCAATAGGCCTAGCGCACAACAGTGTTGAGCGTGCAGCAGTGTTCAGTGCGCAATGGCTTCCAGCGCACAATGGCCTCCAGCACAGCGCTTAGCACAGTGTCTTAGTGCCTGATGCCCTTATGCATAATGCTGCTACCAAATATTTATTTTATATTACAATTCGTAAACATTCTATTTTGGAATCAAAGGAGAAAAAGGATGTAAGAGAACTTGGAATGAATAAAATGATGTGATTATCTTCTTTATCTTCTTTTGTTTATAATTAAGTGAATGAGTTCCCCAAATTAAATGCATTTGTTTCTTGTTCGAAACAGAATGTCCCCCTTTAGACTTTTCTATGGGAAGGCTAGCCATTTACCGATGAAGTTGGAACATAAGGCCATTAGGCAGTTAAAAATCGTAACTTCAACTTGGACAACGCCGGTGCTCTATAAAAATTTCAATTAAATAAACTCGAAGAGATCCGAAACAATGCTTACAAGATTTTGAGAATTTACAAGGATAGAATGAAGGTGTTCCATGATCGAAACATCCTTTAGAAATCATTTACACCATGTCAAAAGGTCCTCTTGTACAATTCCTAATTACATCTCTTTCTAAGTAAGCTTCGCTCTCGTTGGACTCACCCCTTCATCATTAAAACTGTATATCATTATGGAGCTATTGAGATTAAGAATCCAATGAATGGAAATAATTTCAAAGTAAATGGACATCGTCTAAAACCATTTGTTGAAAAATTTGATTTAGAGGATATGTCCATCCCTTTGATTAATCTTGTGTATTAGGATTGACCTCCTAGTCTGATGGAGGTGTAGTTAGGTTTATTGCTTTCCTAGGATTTAGGATTAGAATAGATTGTTATCATTTGTTTAGTTTTCTTGCTAACCCCATTTACATGTTGAGAACTTTTGAAAGGCTTTAATTCTTCTTCTTCAGGTATTATCTTCCTATCACTTTACTTTTATTTTCATTGTCTCATATGCATTGATTATTTACATCTTTTACATTGAAGACAATGTAGAATTTAGGTTGGGGGTGTGACATTAGGTTGATGAATCTGTTTTTTTTAGTTTTTCGAGCAAAAATCTTTAAAAATTTTCAATTTCAAAACTTGTTTGGAAAGTGAAAATCTATGTAATCATTTGTGTTTAGAGTACTATGATAAGATAGAGAGCCGAATTTTTAAAATTTTTGTTGTTTGATCAATTGAGTAAATATTGACTAAGATCACTTAATGATTTAATTAATAGAAAGTAAATATCAATTGAATCTAATTCACAATTCACACTTAACTTATTTTTTGTGAATAATACTGAATTTCTGATTTTAGCTTGTATGTCACTGAAAAGTATTAGGAACCAAGTATGGAGATATTTATCCACCTTAAAAGATGAGAAGAACCAGCTCAAAAATAGTTAGATCGACAAAAAGGCCGCATATCTATGTACTTCAAGGAAATTTCACTGGAAAGAAGGAAAAGACTGAAAATAATGAGAAAAATGGTCAACGATACAAAATCTGAAGCTGGAAAAAGAAGAAAAAGGGGGATAAGTTTGGAATCATTGCATGTGTTGATCTATACACCTTGAAGTGATGAGCATGGCTAACATTATGAAACAATAGTATCTTTTATGCAAAGTGAATTAGGATTCACTAAGCACATTAGAAACTTAATGTTTAAACCCATTTTATTAGTTAATTAATATAGGGGGACTTAATTCAATTGTTTACCCATGAGATTCGGCTCTAGATTCTTAAATTATCACTCTTTCATATTTGATTCTTACTCATTCATACTAGATTGCACGGAAAGTTGTTTTCTGAAAGGGGTTTGAAAATTGGGAATTTGAAAGATTGTTTCATGCATGTTTTGCTTGGGACTAGCAAAATGCTGGTTAGGGGGGTGCTAAGTGTCAAATATTGCATATTTCCCCTTATCTATATCTTGGTTTTATGAACATAATAGATCTTAATCAATATATTTATGCATGTTTGTCTTGAGATGTGATTTCGAGAGCTTAAGGTGAAAAGAATGCTAAAAGCATGGAGTTGATGCTCAAGAATTACCAAAGCAAGGATGGGATATTTGCAGGCCAAGCTTTAAGATTTCAAGAGTACGAGATCCAAGAACACCAAGTGAAGATGGAAGACAATTGAATTTGCAAAGTGCTGAAATTCAAGAGTTACTGAACTTGACTATTCGATGTCATTGACCACACTTCGATGACATTGAAGTAAGTGTTCGATGCCATCGAAGAATAATCCATCACATCGAGATTTTAGTGAAAAATCAAGTTTGTTGTTGGACAATTGAATGCAAAGTTCGATTCCATTGAAGGCAAGTTTCGATGTCATCAAAGCCAATTCAATGACATAGAGAATTTCTGGATTTTCAAGCTCAACTCGCTGGAAAGTTCTGAACCAATTTTGATTGCATCGAGGAGCTGTTTGATGACATCGAAGATCAGGCAATGACATCGAAGACTTATGCAATGCAAATTATGTGCAGTTTTCAAATTGAATTTAACTTGAACTCCAACCTTCAATGACATCGAAGTGCCATTGAAGGTGCACAGAGTGTGTAAAATTAAGGCGATCTCCAAAGTTGGCCAAATAAAGCCTATATATTTGGGTTCTCCAAGGGATTCTAAACATGAATTAGGGTTAGAGGAGTAGAGAAAATGGTATAGCATCTTCTAAGGAGTTCTTTCTTCTTCCTTGGTTTTTCATGTTTTTCTTTAAGAGCTTAAGCTTAATCATGTCTTTGGTTGGATAATCTCTTAGCTAGAGCTAAGAGGTGAAGCTTGTTGTTTATTTTAATGCTTATTCTATTTTGATTCAAGTTTATGTTGAACTTTCATTGATTTCTAGTTTGAATGAATGAGTATTTTCAGTTTTCTATAATTTATTATGACTAAAATTATAGTAGATGATTGGAAAGCTTTCGATATCTTCTTATCTGTTTTGCAATCATGTGATTTATATAATTCATGATCCATCATCGTCTATGAGCATGGTTGATGCATGAATTCCCTGCAATCATGAGATGGGTGCTTCATGTGTGAACTAATTCAATGAAGTTCAGCACCACATTATAATTTAACTACTCCATCTTCCAACTAGATAGAAAAGGACTTTGATTCCAGTTGTATTCTTATTAAATCAAGTAAAATCATATTAGCTGCAAGTGGATCCTTAGCACTCTACTTTTCATTACTTTAATAGATTTAATTTACAGCGAATTCTCTCCAAAATTCCATATTTTAGACTACTTGTTCTAGTTCTAGTTATTTTCAAAATACAAACAGGTTAAGTCCCTGTGGATTCGATCTCGATCTCACCGAGTCATTACCATAGCGCAGCCCTGCACTTGGGGTTGTGAATATATGTGTTTCGGCAAGAAACAAAGTATCTCGATTTGAATATTTATATTCAATAATAACAAAGGAAAGATGGAAGAACAATCATCATCATGCGTTTTATTTATTCTGAGTTCCAATTTCATCCCCGTATTGCCCTTAATTCCTAAACAAAGTACATTGAATTAATGCAATAGAGAAAGGAAAAGTAGTCCAAGGCCGACTTTGGCATCATCACGGCATATATGGTGTCCATCGCAATGACAAAGGATTTGTGCGGGTCAAAACTCTCGCTTCGTGCTAATATTTAAAGGATGCATGCATGGGAGATCCAATCGCAAAGGAACACACAAAAATGTATCACATTTAGGCTATCGGAGCCCTTGTTGCATGGGTGAGAAACATAGGACCCTATTGCATGGGCACGCAATAGGCTGGACCCCTCCACCACCGGAATCTCCTTTTCCTGGATTATTTCCCGCGGGATACCTGAATGATGAAACTCTTAACTCTAAGAGCTCCCGAGCTTTTCCGAAACCTCTAATCATGCAAACAAGGAGGGGAGGGGGTATTTATAGATAACCACACATGTGAGCCTAAAAATCTGCACAACCACATCTTGTTGCACGATATAGTCTGGGTAATTTGCCCCCTGAAACTGTAAGGCCCGTATCCTTGTACCGTATCATTCCACCAACTCCCGTGATCCTCTTCGTCGAATTTCGGTGACTCGCAACCTGTAGACAGCAAATGCACGTAACCCTAAGATGCACCCCGAATATCGGAGTTGACTCAACTCGAAACTTATACCCTTGCGACTACACCATCGCCGCGGTTCCAACGCCGCGTCTTGCGCACCAATGTGATAGCTAGGCTAGGAGTAGTGGGCCCACAGATATTTCAAGAAAACACCGCGTGTTGCAAATCCCAAGAGAGGAATCTCTACCCATCCTTTAACATCTACTAGTCAAGTACAACCCATGACTAGCCCATGCCTTTCTTCCCACCAAGACAAGCAACCCATCTCAAAAGTCAACTTTCATGTCACTCCTCTTACACAACCATACCTTCCATCCCATCTCTTCTTACACACAACTCCTCTCTCATTTCACACCATCCCATCTCATTTCTCTCTCCATTCCCTAGCAACCAAGAGAAGAAATCCCAATGAGAGAAAAGAAGACCCAAGCAAGACCCATCCCCTATCACCCAATCTCACCATCCAACCATCAAATCTTCATCGTCCACCATTAAAGTGGAAGCTTAAGAGCTAAGGATTTCAAGGAACCAAGAAGGAGAGCTATAGGTTGGTGTTTATAGGGTTAGATCTTTATTTGTGATTCATAGGACAAGCGGGACCTGCTGATTAATGGTAGGGATCCCATTTTGGACCCAAGGTGTGGCCAATGGCCCATCGTGATACATATGTGTAAATCCATGATGGGGCCTGAAAAGGCCGAGCTAAACATCCTAGAGGGGGGTAAATAGGACTATGCCAAATTAAAAATTAAATGCAGAATTGAAAGAAAGATAGCACAATCAAATAATAAAGAAGGACAAGAAAATAGCAACCTCAAATGTACTAGTCTTGAGAGGTTGATACAAACTTAGTTCTAAGGACAACCTAACACCAAAAACCAAAGGTTTATGGTAGGACAACCTTACTTAAACGTTTGTAAGTATCAAAAACCCAAACCAATAAAGAGGTAAAGGAAATAACAAATAAAATAAATTAAGTTATTACAACATTCTCACAAGTGCATAAAAATAAATTACACCATTCACCACAAATGCTTAAAATAAATTACAACATTCACACACATAAGTATATTCAATCATCCACCACAACATCAAGAATTATAGTGGTTCACTTGTGTGTACACCAATTGTTAGAAAATAACCACATAACTACTCCACTCTTAATATCCACTCCCTCGAGATATTAACGTTCTCTATGAAAAAAGGTTTTCCAAGGTTCACCTTAAAACCTTCACAGTTGTGTCTTTGATTGGGCTTACATAATTACAAAAACCCCACACTCTGAGATTTTCTGGATCACCTCAGACAAAACCAAAAAGAAATTTTTCTGGCACAACCTCAAAAACCATAAAAATATCCAGAATTGTAAATGATACTTATCGAAAATTCTCCTTTAAAGAAGGTCGGTAGAACCGATCAGATGTAGACGAAGATGTTCAATGTCCAGTCTCACAGATGAAAAGGTTCTAGTTCTAAATAATTTTTAATTAAATCAACCTGGGCTAGCTGATTTGATTTTGATCTCAAGAAAGAGGAAAACACAAATCCCTTCTTAATGTAAGATTGGAATGAAGATCACAAAATCAAATTACAAAAGCTAATTAAAGAGAATCTAAAATGAGCACAATATAGCTTAATAAATTCACGAACTTATCTCTCAGAGTGGTGTCTTGATTTCGCTTTAATGAATTGATAAACTCTGAAATCCGTGCTCTATTTATGGTGAAAATATTATTCACTCAACTGGTATAAGGTTCGGTTCGACTGGTCGAAGGACCAACAAAATTTTAAATTTTCTAGCACGATAAGGTCGTTACTCGACTGGTCGAGTGGCCCGCTCGACTGGTCGAGCAATGCACTCAACTGGTCGAGTGGAACCAAAAAAGCTTGCGGGACTTTGAATCGAGTCTGCACAACCGGTCGAGCGATGTTCACTCCACTGGTCGAGCAGTCTCCAGGACTAGTCGAGAGTCCAATAGAAAATTCTAAAAAATAGCAACAAACCTTAGACTGTAGAGCCAATACTTGGACTAGTCGAACAAGGTCTAAGACTAGTCGAGAAAATGACCTATAAACATATGAAATGACCCATATAAAATATGCAATGAATATGACACAACCTAAGGTCAATCTAGGGTCATCCAAACCTGTTTGTGAGTTGGAACACTTGAAAGATCATTTTCTTCAGAATCTTGATTACTTGTGGTATGTGAAGCTTGAGTTCGATCTCTTGAACTTGAGCTTGAGTTACACTTGAATTCTTGAGTCTTTAGTGTACAGTAGTTGAACTTCAAACTTGAACTTGAGTTCTTGAATTTGAGCTTGAAACCATGAACTTTAACACTCTTCACTTCAACTTGAAGATATAAGCAAGTTCGATGAAGATCAAAAGAACTTTAAAGTATATGAACTTAATGACTTCAACTCAAAGCATGATACAAATACTAAATGGTTTAGCACAACAAAATTTGACAACATTACGGATGCTAGATTTATACAATAGCATTTACAATCTTCCCCTTTGTCAAATTTGTGATAAAACAAAAAGAATCATGCACAATAAAGAATCATGCACCAGTCATGCACCAATAAGGAATCAGCACCATGTGAGCAACAAATGATCAACAGTCACATCTCCCCCTCATTCCATTACTCCCCCTCAATCCAGGAGAGGTGATTTATAGAACCTGTAAAAAAAAATTCATACATACTCTCCATATTCCACAATCACACATCTCTACAATTTCTCCCCCTTTTTGTCACAATAAGACAAAGGAAAGATTTTAAAAGATAAGAGAAGTAAATGAAATAAGATAGGAAATAACATCACCATGATAATTAAAATATGAACTTTAGACATAATATCATGTCCACATACTAAGAAGTAAAAGTATGTCCAAGAAATATCCCAACACACAAAGAATAGAAAGTAATAATACATGCCCAGAAAAAAAAAACTAATCAGATCCAGATGAAGGAGCAGGAATAGATGGATCTATCTGATGTAGTCCCTTGTTAGTGCGCCTAAGATATTTGAACATATATTTAAATTGATTTTCTTAGGACACATGTAGACCCTCCACCCTCTCCTCAAGGGATCGCAATCACTCATCAAAGTCAGAAGGCTGAAAGTCTGGATCAGCCACAGAATCTGACTCAATATCAAATAAATCATCCATATTAACATCATCAGGGGGCAAAGCATCCTCCTCTTCAGTTGCTCCAGCAGCTCCTCCAACACCCACATCAACTTGGCTAGGAGCCAACCTCAAATTCATCTTATTAATGTTCGAGTTGTTTAAGGGAAGATGGTTAATGGGAGCTTCTCCAATAGGCGTAGCCACAAGACTATGGGTGGCTGGAGCACTCATAAGATAGGCAAATAGAATATCACTATGACCCAAATGGAGACGAAACTGAATAATAATGTAACAGATAAGAGATGGAAGATATACAGGGACGCCAGTAACAATAGAGTGAAGAAGGCGATTCATGAAAGAAGTAAGCTCAGTCTTGTTACCAGACCTAAGATATACATTAGAGATGAAAATTTGATGGAGAATCCTGTATCTGGGTAACATAAATTTAGAACTGAGCGCAACACCAGAGTTCCAATCAGCATCCATGGTGCATAACACTCTAGTTAGCATTCTTTTCTTAGACTCAGAAGGTCTTGCCACTAAAGTAGAAATAGGAATTTCGTCATCATTAACTGAAATATTCATCAGTCCAGATATTAAGTGACGGTCTACATCAATAGGCCCTTCTCTTGTTGTAATAGTAAAAGTTAAATTCTCAATAGAGAAGTCACTTATACAAGCAAACATGACTTGCGCAATAGAACAATATGCAGGACCTCCCCAATTTAATATATTAACCCAATCTACAGTTTGAAGGAGGGGAAGAATACCAAAAGGTTCCAAATGATTAGAGTTGACCATCTGTTCAACAATCACGTTGTGAAGACGTATATCCCGCACATATTTGGGATCTTCTTCGAGTGACTGAAGATGGCACATCGTGATTGAAGCGGAATGAGAAGAAGAGAGACCACGAGAGGCTCTCTTCTTAATTCTACCTTCCATAACACAAGAAATAGAAGGAATACAAGTAACGCAAGAAAGGAAAGATGGGTTTCAAGAAAATCAGATTTTTAGCTAGAAAACCCAATAAACCACCATAAATCTTAAAATAAACAATAAAAATAAGGAAATGGAAGTGCAAAAAACTTAAATCCACAAGGAAATCGAAAAGATGCACTAATTATGAAGGATCGAAGGTCGGTTCGACCGGTCGTGGTAGGGCTAGTTGGGGAAGATGAAACAAATAAAGAAGAAGTGTTTTTTGCACAATAAAAGGCCACAAATCCGAGCAGCTTGACTTGTCAAGTACATACTCGACCGGTCGTGCCACGACTGGTCAAGTGTGTACTTGACTGGTCGTGCACCTCAAAAAATTTACATTTTTCTCCATATTTTTGAAATTTAAAAATTTATAAAAATAAATAAATTAAAAACATGCAATATATTACAAATAAACACATGAAATTTACTTCATATTGAACATACCCATATCCAATTTTAACTTAGCAAACCTGTTTCTGTCAAGCGGTTTTGTAAATATATCTACAAGTTGATTTTTAGTCTAAATATAATCCCCAGAAATAATCTTATCTTCTACTAATTCATAAATATAATGATATCTAATATCAATATGCTTAGTTCGTGAATGCTAAATTGCATTTTTAGAAATGTTAATTGCACTAGAATTGTCATAATACAACACCATAGAATCTTGCGCAAATCCGTAATCACTTAATGTCCTTTTCATCTACACAAGCTGGGTGCATGCATTATCAGCTGCAATATACTCAGCCTTAGCTGTAGAAAGTGATATGGAACTTCATTTCTCACTATGCCATAAAACTAGACAGTTCCTGACATAAAAACATTCACCACTGGTAGACTTGTGGTCATCAATATTACCAGCCCAATTAACATCTGAATAACTAGCTAATTGAACATTAGTATCATGAGGATACCAAAGACCAAGTTTGGCTGAACTTACGACATATCTCAAAATGTGTTTTACAACAATTAGGTGGGACTCTTTAGGGTCTGATTGATATCTAGCACAGATTCCTATGTTGAATGCAATATCAGGTTGGCTCGCAGTTAAATATAATAAACTACCTATCATACTGCGATACAATTTAGGATCTACACTTTTACCAATCAAATCCTTAGAGAGTTTAAGTGTCCTACTCATAGGAGTATTAAAATTTTTATCGCTCTCAAAACCAAACTTTTTAACCAAATTTAGAGCATATTTGGTTTGAGAGATAAAGAACCCATCAGGAAGCTGTTTTACTTGCAAACCTAAGAAATAGTTCAGTACTCCAACCATGCTCATTTCAAATTTGGACTTCATTAAATCTACAAACTCAACAGTCATGTTAGAACATGTAGATCCATAGATAATGTCATCAACATATATTTGTACTATCAGTATGTGATCATTATAATTCTTTACAAAAAGTGTCTTATCAACGCTACCCATTATAAAGTTATGACTTAGTAGAAACTTAGTAATTTCTCGTCCCATACCCTAGGAGCTCGTTACAATCCATAGAGTGTCTTTTTCAGGCAATAAACATGAAGAAAATGTTTAGGGTCTTCAAAACCCTTAGGTTGTTCAACATATACTTCCTCATGCAGATCAGCATTCAAGAAAGCACTCTTAACATCCATTTAATAAATTTTAAATTTTTTGTAACAAGCAATAAATATAAATAGTCTGATAGATTCAAGACGAGCTACTAGGGCAAAGGTTTTATCATAATCGATGCCTTCTGTCTGAGTGTACCCTTGTACAACCAGTCTAGCCATGTTTCTTATAATATTACCAAGTTCATCAAACTTATTTTTAAAGATCCATTTAGTTCCAATAATGTGTTTATCATTAGGTCTAAGAACTAAGTACCATACATCATTCCTTACAAATTCATTAAGTTCAACTTGCATAGCCACTATCCAGTTTTCATCAACAAGCGCTTCTTTTACATTGGCCGGCTCAATCTTAGATATGAAACATACATAATTACAAATGTTTTCTAATTTTCTATGAGTACGCACACCAGTGAGTGGATTCTCAAGAATTTAATCAGTTGGATGGTCTTTAACTGACTATAGTTCAGTGTCATCTTAACTAGACGAATAGTCTTTATCAAATAAAGAAACTTCATCGTCTTCTAAACTTGAGACAGGTGTATTCAAGTGATCATCTATAACCACATTAATAGATTCTTGAATTACACCGGTCCTCTTGTTAAGAACATAATACGCTCGAGTATTTAGTGCATATCCTAGAAAAATACCCTCGTCACTTTTAGTGTCGAATTTTCCCAGATTTTTCCGGTCACGTAAAATGTAGCACTTGTTGCCAAAAACTTGAAATATTTAACAGTAGGCTTCTTATTGAACCAAGGTTCATATGCAGTCTTATTATTAAACTTTCTAGTATAAACACGGTTAGTGATATAACATGCCTTGTTCACTGCTTCAGCCCAAAGATTTTTAGGAAGTTTCATACTATTTAACATCACATTAGCCATTTCTTGAAGTACCCAATTTTTTCTTTCAAAAACTCTATTCTGTTAAGGTGTCTTAGGTGCAGAATACTCATACGATATTCCATGATCGCTACAGAACTTCTCAAAACTGTTATTATCAAATTCGGAACCATGATCACTACGGATTTTGGTGACACGTGATTCCTTCTCAGTTTAGATATGCTTGAGTACCCTTTTACTTCATCGAGAGTCTTAGATTTCTCTCTCATGAAAACTACCAATGTATACCTGGTAAATTCATCTACAATTACCAGAATATATTTCTTACCACCTCGACTCTCCGTTCTAGTTGATCCAACGAGATCCATGTGGAGGAGTTCAAGGGGTTTGGATGTGGCATTAGAGTTCACTTTCTTGTGAGCACTGCTTGTTTGTTTTCCAATCTGACATTCACCACAAATTTTATTCATTTTATTTAACTTGGGTAGACCTCTTATTACTTCACCTTTGCTCAGTCTATAAAGATTACGATAGTGTACATGTCCTAGGCGTTTATGTCATAGTTCAGTCTTATTGGTTTGAACCATGTAACACGATAACTTAGACGAGCTTAAATCACTGACTATATAGCAGTTCTCAGATGTTCTGCGACCAGTTAATATCACAGAACCATTCTCATTAGAAATCTCATACCTTGGTTGGTGAATTTGACGATATGTTTGTTATCACAAATTTGAGAAATGCTTAAGAGATTATGTTTAAGGCCCTCTACAAACAACACATTCTCAAATGGAGGAAGATTAAAGAGTTGAACCGTACCTTGGCCAATATTCCTATAGTTGCTACCATCACCAAATGTCACTACCATCAGTCATATCTTTAAGATTAGTGAACAAACCTTTATCACCTGTCAAGTGTCTAGAACAACTACTGTCTAGGTACCACTTTGATTGACTCGAAGCCTTGAAAGTAGTGTGGGCAACCAAACAAGCAACGTTAGGAACCCATCTCAATACAGTTTTGGGTTTTGGAGGATAGTTAGTTTTTCTATGCTTGTAATTGTTATATATTCTACCATTTGAGTTAGATTTTAGAAGCTCCTTAAGAAATCCACAATTTTCTCAGCTAAGGGGTTATGATTCTGATTTCTATAGTTGATATGGTTGCTTTTAGGTTTCATAGCGTGAAAAGTTTTAGGATTTTTGAAACTATTTTCATTCAGACTTTTCCCTTTCGAGTTAGACGACTCCCCTTCAACAAACTTAGGAGGAGTGGACTTGCTTTTAGAAAGTGTATTTTTATCGTAGCCCAGACCAGATTTATCGCCACATTTCCTTGATCTGGTTAGTAGTCTTTCTAGTTTAGGATCACCCTGGGCATACCTCCAAGTATCCTTCAAACTCAAGAGAAAAGAGACTTCTAGTTTTAGTTTTTCATTTTCAGATTTTAGGTTTTCAATTTGAGAAGTTTTGAAATCTAAATCACACTTAGCTTTTTCAAAATAATATGAAAAATGTGATTTTTCTAAGACTAGACTATCAAAATTTTCTTTTAATTTTAAAAACTTTTCTTTTTGAAGTTTTAATTTTGCAGCTATCTTACAACTTTTCCTGTATAGGGCATCATAGGCATCTTGTAAATCTTCATCATTTTCAGGATCACTTCTCAGATTTTCTTCACTAGTTGAATCACAACTGTCTGAAAAAGTGAATTTGGTTAGAGCCATTAAGGCTTTGACCTCATTAATAGACTCAGGTTCAGAATCATCTGACTTAGAAGAGGCTTCAGAGCAAGACGATTCATCCCATGTGGCTAACATGCCTTTTTTTTTAGATTTGTCCCTCTTTGGACATTTGTTTGCTAGTTGCCTGTATTCATGGCAATTGAAACATTGGCTGTCTTTAATAGATTTCCATTTTTTAGATCTAGTCCTTTTCTTTTTTGAAGGTTTTTAAAAATCTACCCTCTTTTTACTTTTAAAAATCTTATAAAACTTCTTAGCTAATAATGTAAAATCATCTTCAGAGTTTTCAAAATCAGAATTACTAACATTTTCATGAGAAGTATTTTTAGAAGACTTAAGAGCAATGGACTTACCTTTAAGAGCCTTAAACTTTAACTCGTAGGTTTGTAAAGAACTAACCAGCTCTTCAACCCTCATATTATCCGTATCACGAAGTTACTGAATGGCAGTGACCTTTGAATTGAACATATTAGGGAATGTGCACAATATCTTTGCATAGACTTTGCTTTCTGGGATACTATCACCAAGACCCCACATAGAGTTGACTATGTCATTTAACTTAGTATAGAAGTCCATGAAAGTTTCGCTTTCTTCCATATGTATTTCCTCAAACCAAGTGGTGAGGATTTGAAGTTTAGATTTCTTGACAATAGACGTACCCTCGTGTGTCATTTATAAAATGTCCCAGGCTTGCTTTATAGTATCACAAGATATAATTCTTTTGAATTCATCTGGTGATAGTGCATAAGTGATTACATTAAAGCCTTTGCAGTGGCACTACTCTCATTTTTCTGAAGTGTGATCTAAGAAAAATAAGGTGTAACCTTCATAATTTTGGTTCCATCAGCGCCTAGAACTTCAGTGGTAGGAGGGGTCCATCTAGTCACTGTGGCTTGCCACACACTTTCATCTAAGGACCTTAAAAAGATCCCCATTCTGGCTTTCCAATAGGCATAATTGGAGCCATCAATAGGTGGAAGCCTAGTGATTGACAGGCTAGAAAAATTTGACATCTTAAAAGCTCAAATCGGTTAGCTCAGGAAATGAATCTAAATAAAAAGAGATATTAGTTTCTGATACCACTTGAAAAGGCTAAGCTAAACGTCCTAGAGGGGGGGTGAATAGGATTATGCCAAATTAAAAATTAAATGTGGAATTGCAAGAAAGATAACACAATCAAATAATAAAGAAGGACAAGTAAATAGCAACCTTAAATGTACTAGTCTTGAGAGGTTGATACAAACTTAGTTCTAAGGACAACCTAACACCAAAAACCAAAGGTTTATGATAGGACAACCTTACTAGAACGTTTGTAAGTATCAAAAACCCAAACCAATAAAGAGGCAGAGGAAATAACAAATAAAATAAACTAAGTTATTACAACATTCCCACAAGTGTATGAAAATAAATTACACCATTCACCACAAATGCTTAAAATAAATTACAACATTCACACACATAAGCATATTCAATCATTCACCACAACATCAAAAATTATAGTGGTTCGCTTGTGTGTACACCAATTGTTAGAAAATAGCCACACAACTACTCCACTCTTAATATTCACTCCCTCGGGATATTAGTGTTCTCTATGAAAAAAGTTTTTCCAAGGTTCACCTTAAAACCTTCACAACTGTGTCTTTAATTGGGCTTACTTAATTACAAAAACCCCACACTCTGAGATTTTCTGGATCACCTCAGAAAAAACCAAAAAGAGATTTTTCTGGCACAACCTCAAAAACCATAAAAATATATAGAATAGTAAATGATACTTATCTGAAAATTCTCCATTGAAGAAGCCTAGTAGAACCGATCAGATGTAGACGAAGATGTTCAATGTCCAGTCTCACAGATGAAAAGGTTCTAGTTCTAAATAATTTTTAATTAAATCAACCTGGGCTAGCTGATTTGATTTTGATCTCAAGAAAGAGGAAAACACAAATCCCTTCTTAATGTAAGATTGGAATGAAGATCACAAAATCAAATTACAAAAGCTAATTAAAGAGAATATAAAATGAGCACAATATAGCTTAATAAATTCACAAACTTATCTCTTAGAGTGGTGTCTTGATTTCGCTTTAATGAATTGATAAACTCTGAAATTCGTGCTCTATTTATAGGTGAAAATATTTTTCACTCAACTGGTCTAAGGGTCGGTTCGACTGGTCGAAGGACCAACAAAATTTTAAATTTTCTGGCGCTATAAGATAAGGTCATTGCTTGACTGGTCGAGTGGCTTGCTCGACTGGCCGAGTGGCCTGCTCGACTGGTCGAGCAATGCACTCGACTAGTAGAGTGGAACCAGAAAAGCTTACTAGACTTTAAGTAGAGCCTGCACGACCGGTCGAGCACTGTTCACTTGACTGGTCGAGCAGTCTCTAGGACTAGTCGAGAGTCCAACAGAAAATTCTGAAAAATAGTAACAAACCTTCGACTGGTCGAGAAAACTCTTAGACTGGTCGAGCCAGTACTTGGACTAGTCGAACAAGGTCCAAGACTAGTTGATAAAATGACCTATAAACATATGAATGACTCACATAAAATATGCAATGAATATGACAAAACCTAAGGTTAATCTAGGGTCATCCAAACCTGTTTGTGAGTTGGAACACTTAAAACATCATTTACTTCAGAACCTTGATTACTTGTGATATGTGAAGCTTGAGTTCGATCTCTTGAACTTGAGCTTGAGTTGTGCTTGAATTCTTGAGTCTTTAGTGTACAGTAGTTGAACTTCAAACTTGAACTTGAGTTCTTGAATTTGAGCTTGAAACCATGAACTTCAACACTCTTCACTTCAACTTGAAGATATAGGCAAGTTCGATGAACATCCAGAGAACTTTAAAGTGTACGAACTTGATCACTTCAAATCAAAACATATTACAAATACTAAATGGTTTGGCACAACAAAATTTGACAACACTACGGGTGCTAGATTTACACAATAGCATCTATAGGGCCATTCTCCATGGACCCCACCATGATGTTTAGTTGTTGTCCATCTTGCAAGAGGTCATCTAGACCTTGAGTTTGTGGTGGGGATGGTATCCCCACCTTAATTTTCTTATTTGAGGGCCCACGTGTTTTAAGACCCATCTTAATGTATGTATTATAGCTCAAAGGGAGCTCATAGTGGCAAAGCTCCCTTCCACCACACGTCTCTCTCTTCATCTCTCTCTTTCCTTGTTGATGGCCCACCTCGATGCATGAGTTTCTTCCACGCTGTCCACAATAGCAGCCACACACTGTCCACTTTGGGCCTGCATGATAGGTCGATCACACAGGCCCAAGTGGAAGGGAAATCACAAATATCAGCATGATTAAGAGCGGGGAGGCCCACTCATGTGGACCCCAATTTGATATATGTACTATATCAGACCGTCCAACAGGTGGGACTGTGGGACCCACCATGTATGCGTTTTATCCAAGCCATCCGTTCGCTGGACGTCCAGCAGGCCCCCAAGCTGGTGGGTTGGATGTCTAGCAATCGGCCCACCATGTTGTATGTATTTTATATTCACGCGATCCAGCATGCGTGGGGCCCATTAGCGCCTTGTGGGGCCCCTCTACACCATGATGTATGTGATACACACACTGTCCATTCATTTTAGGACCATGGGCCCCATTGCCTTGAGAGGCCCACCTCGATTTATAGGTTATACACCTAACCATGGGCTGCTTTGTGAGGCCACCATGATGTGTGTGTTGTATACACACTATTCATCCATTATAGGGTCGTGGGCTGCCCTGAGAGGCCCACCATGATATATATGTTATACGCCCAATAAGGGGTTGCCTTATGAGGCCCACCATGTGTGAGTGATGTGCACTCGCTGTCTATCCATTTTCTATATATTTGGAGGGCCGAGGGCCCCATTCTGATTCTGATTCCAATCCCAAGTGGACCGCACACTAGGAGACAATGGTGGTTAAATGTCCACCGTTGTAAACCTCCCTAGGGCCCATTCTTAACTCCATTTCCACCCTTATCTCATTGAGCTAACCTAAACCATTGGGTCCCCATCAATGTTAGTGATACCCATTGGGCTAACCCAAACCATTGGGCCCCCATTGATGATGGTGCCTTCCACCAAACCTTGTAGGAATATCCACACCTTAGAGCTCACCTTGCATACGGATCGGGCCCCCATAGGAAGGCCCAGTTTATTGCATGATAAGAGAGGCTGAGGAAGCCCACTTGTTATACATAGTTTTATCCTCTCAACTCACCTTGTTGTATAGCCATTAAACGCACCCTAAGGCCCATTCTTGGTGTAAGTATGAAGCTTAGGTCATCCATTCTCGATAGGAGAAGTACATCATCACCCCTTGTTGTAGATAGAAGAATATTTGGTATATCCACTGTGTGGAGACTACCTTAATATATGGGTTAGACCCACCATCCTTTCAGTGGACCCCGCCTTCGGGTATATGATATATTACTGCCTTAAGGAGGTTATAATAGTTTAACATGGACTATACTATATAGACTTCTATATGTCTAGTGGGGCATATCGTTCAGCTCCTACCCTTTGTATGTGATATACCGGTTAAAGACTGATTGTTGTCTGCTATATTTGATAATATGCTAGTGTACTTAGTCTAGTAGGACACACTGAGAACATGCGTAGTATTACATTATGATACATGCCCATACGCATCATTTGTATGCCTATTGTAAGGAACGATTAATCATAGCATTTGTTGTTAGGTTGAGTTATTTAGGGGACTCCTTGTGAGATGGAGTTGCCCCATATGATCACGCGGTATGCGAAGGTTTGATGCATGACTAGATGGTATGACTCATGCATCTCGCATTTTATGTGACTTGGCACCCTAGCGATATCAGGGCTGTGGCCTCCACAGGCATATCGTGGATGATCAGATTGGACACCAGAAATATTTGGTTCTAGCACTGATGTCATTTGGTGAAAGTCCCAGAACCCTTTTAATACCAAGAGATGCTCCAACGTCTAGACCAAGTGGATACATAAGTGCATGAGTGCTGAATACCAGTAGGCCTCGCCTCCCACTGTGTCGTGGTTAGTTGTGAAGGGGGTGTGACCTTATCCGCCCAAGTGAGGGGGTTGTAAGCTAGTTTGAGTCTGACCAGCTCGTAAATGGGTCCGTTATCGATGAGCCGGGTAGGTATTGGCAGAAACTAGCTAGGCGGGTATTGAGATCTTTTCCACTCACTGGTTGTGCGGCTAGGGAGGCGGCAGCCAGTGTAAAGTATATTAGATCCCGGTAATGTTTAAGAGTGAACTGTACTGACATGTGGACTCGATGAGGAATGGCATGCTTGTATTGCATCTTGCATATGACATTTGGCTATATAGGCCTTACATCGCATAGCCTTGGTATGGCTGATGGCATTCATGGACTTGCCAGTATTTCCACTTACTCTGATTTTGCATGCTTGGTACATGTATTGTGCACACACACGCACACATCCTCTAAGCTTTGTTGTAAGCTTATGCATGATCGTTGCGTGCAGGTGATGCTAGGACGTAGCAGCGCTGAGGCGGAAGTGTGCGGCAATATTTTTGGAGTTTCATTATACCTATATATTTCCTTTCGCATTGTACTCAAATGTTTTATTATAGTGGATACATGGTGATGTTGTTTTGTGACATGGTTATGCCTGTGGTTTCGCTTCTTTACAAAAATTCATATTGAAAATCCTCCTTGTAGGATCCTAGGATTGAAATCTGGTATATGGGTGCCAAGAGCCGAGAATGGGATACTATAGAGGCTATCGGCATCGGATTCGGCAATCAGGAATTTTATAAGCCCAGTTTCTGAGTTTGGGACATGACAGAAGTTAGTATCAGAGCATGACATGGGAATACCTAAGGATAACTTCACATATCTGCTATGAACTTAGAATGATTAGGTCCCTTGTTCCTTCCTATAGGACATGGCTCCTAAAAGAACATGCCAAGCGGGTCCCGTTCCCATGTCCGAGACCAGCACAGCCCCGACTGTATCTGTGAGTGCAGATCAGCTTTAGCAGATGCTGCAGGCGATGATCGTTATTCTTTAAAGGTAGGGTAAGAGACCTACTGATACACCAGTCCAAATTGAGCAAGAGTGCGTGAGCTCCCTTTTACGTAACTTTACACAACTCGATCCCCCTCGTTTCCAGGGAGAGCCTAACTTGACGACAGCGGAGCGATGGAGATCGGAGGTCGAGAAGATCTTTGATAATATGAGGTGCACGACCCAGCAACGAGTTCCATTAGCTATGTTTCTTCTTCAGGGTGAGGTTGAGCACTGGTGGGCATCGGTCTCCCGAGCGGCAGGGGCTGATTTGAGTGGACTTGGGAGGATTTTGTTGACCGGTTTGACTGAAAGTTTTTCCCTGACCACGTCCATTAGTAGTGCGCGCTTGAGTTCGAGACTCTTGTACAGGAAGACATGTCGGTGTCCCAGTATGAGGCTTATTTCATCGCACTGTCAAGATTCGTGACTTATCTTGTTGATGATGATTGGCGAAAGGCCCACCATTTTGAAAACGGCTTGTGTTTTGGCCTCCGGAATCGTGTTATTGGACACATGCTCCCAATATTTGAGCAGGTCATGCAGCGGACCCAAATATATGAGGCAGATTGGGTTAATTCTCATAGGGTCCGGAGTAGAGAGGAGACCGGAAGAGGAAGGCCCCCTCCGATAGCTCCAAGCAGCAACATCATCGATCATAGCAGAGGTGCGCGGCCCGCCCAGCTTTTCGAGCACCTACAGCACCACCACCAGGACATTTCTCAAGTGCTTGCTTTGGATGCGGTGCGATAGGACATCTAGGCAAGAGTTTCCTCATCCGTATCAGCAATGACAGCAACAACTGCTCCGAGGCCCCAGCAGCCATAGCAGCTAACAATACCTCCCTCGCAACAGCAGAGGCAGCAGTTCAGGCCACCACTGTAGTAGAAGTAGTAAAGGCAACCGCAGAGGGGACATGCACCTCCTCAGCAGGCTCAGGATAGATTTTACCCAGCCCAACAGGACCCTCAGTCATCAGGAGGGGTCATTGAGGGTACACTCCTCGTTTCGTCATGCATAGCTCGTGTATTATTTGATTCTGGTGCATCGCATTCCTTTGTGGCCGAGGATTTCTGCCGATCGACCGGTCTACCGTTAGAGTCTGCTCGTGAGGGTTTATCAGTATCAATGCCCTTGGGAAAGACCGCAGTATTAGACCAGTTTTGCTCGTCTTGCCCTATTCTGGTAGGGGAGACCTTTTTGCTTATCGATCTGTTTGTTCTACCGATGTCCGAGTTTGATATTATCCTGGGCATGGATTGGCTCACTGAGTATCATGCCATATTGGACTGCTCCGCGAGGACAGTCATGTTTTGTATACCTGGCATGCCGCAGTTCCAGTTTATAGCTGAGTCCAGAGGAGAGCAACTTTCTTACCTCATGTCTTGCGACGTAGAAGAGCTAGTCGCCTTGTGTATTGACCAGCTGTCGGTCGTCTATGGTTTTTCGATGTGTTTCAAGAGATTTTGGGGTTACACCTCACCGCCACACTGAGTTTCAAATCGGTCTCATGCCCGGTACCGCACCTATTTCAAAGGCCCTGTGTCATATGGTATCATTGGAGTTTCAGGAACTGCAAAAACAGTTGGATGAGTTACGGAAGTTAGGCTTTATCTATCTGAGCAGTTCACTGTCGGGAGCACCGGTACTCTTTGTAAAGAAGAAGGATGGCTCATTAAGGCTTTACGTGGATTACCATAACCTCAACAAGGTCACGATTAGGAACAAGTACCCACTTCCAAGGATTGATGATTTGTTCGATCAGCTGCAGGAGGTGTAATTCATTTCAAAGATAGACCTATGTCCCGTTGTCATCAGGTTCATGTTCGAGAGGAGGATATCCCGAAGACGGCATTCAAGACGCACTATGGTCATTTTGAGTTTCAGGTCATGTCCTTTGGACTGACCAATACGCCCACAGTGTTTATGCAGTTGATGAACGAGGTCTTCCATCCGTATCTTGATTAGTTTGTTGTGGTATTCATCGACGACATCCTGATATATTCAAGGACTCGCGAGGAGCATGAGCAGTATTTGGAGATTACCCTGCAAACCCTTTGTGCACATTAGCTTTATGCGAAGTTGGAGAAGTGCGAGTTCTGGCAGGAGGAGGTGAAGTTCCTCGGTCATGTGGTGATGAGGCATGGTGTCGCAGTGGACCCTTCGAAGAATGATGTTGTGCATGAGTGGGGCCAGCCCACGTACACGTCCGAGATCTGCAGTTTCCTTAGTTTAGCGAGCTACTACCGACGTTTCATTAAGGGATTCTCCCATATTGTAGCCCCATTGACCAGGTTGACTCGTAAAGGCGTTGAGTTCATTTGGAGCAATGCATGTGAGCGAGCATTCGAAGAGCTGAAGGACCATCTTACGTCTGCACCAGTCCTCACTCTTCCCTCTGGGAGTGAAGGATTCATAGTTTTTACCGATGCTTCGCAGAATGGCTTGGGTGCTGCCGGATGCAGCATGAGAAGCCCGTGGCCTTTATGTCCTGCCAGCTCAAGGTCCATGAGCAGAACTACCTCATGTATGATTTAGAATTAGTTGTAGTTGTCTTCGCACTGAAGGTGTGGAGGCATTATCTTTATGGGGTTAGGTTCGAGCTCTTCTCTGACCAGAAGAGCTTGAAGTATCTCTTCTCGCAGTCAGAGCTGAACATGAGGCAAAGATGCTGGATGGAGCTCCTGAAGGACTATAATTTTGATCTTCAGTACCACCCTGGCAAGGTGAATGTGGTAGTGGATGCCTTTAGCCATCAGCCACAGGGCCTAGTAGCGCGTATGATGGTCAAGGAGTGGAGGATGCTCGAGGATGTAGCTGAGTGAGTTTGGTTTGCAGTATGCCATCATTCAATTATTGAGCTTGTAGATCCAACCCTCACTTGTCGTAAGGATAATCAAGGCTCAACAAACAAATCAGTCGTTGCAGGATTGCCGAGCAGAGGCCACACCTGAGGAGTAGTCGGATTGGCAGGTTGGGTTCGATGGTGGACTACGTTTCAGAGGTCGATTGTGTCTTGGATGTTACAGAGTTTCACAGAGATTTAATGATTGAGGCACATCGATCGAGGTTTACTATCCACCTCAGCTCCACGAAGATGTATCGTGACATGAGGAGGCAGTATTTTTGGGCAGGGATAAAGCGAAAGATTGCCAATTTTGTGGCCGAGTGTGACACGTGCCAGCGTGTCAAAGTTGATCATTAAAGACCCTCAAGTCCCTCGCAACTATCGAGCATCCCATTGTGGAAGTGGGAGCACATATCCACAAATTTTATCGTGATTTTGCCGAGGACTCAATGCGGTCATGATGTCATCTGGGTTGTCATCGATCGTCTGACAAAGTCGACGCACTTTCTTGCGATTCGTGCGACTTGGCCTTTGGACCATCTTGATAGGTTATTCATTCATGAGATTATGAGACTGCATGGTGTTCCAATTTCAATCGTTTCTGACCAAGATCTGAGGTTCACGTCTCAGTATTGGAGGAGCTTTCAGAAGGCAATGGGGTTTGCCTTGCAATTCAACACTGCATATCATCTGCAGACCGATGGGCAGACCAAGAGGGCCAACTAGAGTTTAGCTGAGTTTGCATATAACAACATCTACCACGTGACTATTAGCATGGCTCCTTTCAAGGCGTTGTATGGCAGGCTGTGCAGATCTCTGAGTTACTGGACCAAGGTTGGAGAGCATCGTCTCCTAGGTCCCGAGCTTGTGCAGAGGACAGTAGAGGACATCGATATCATTAGATAGAGGATGCACATAGCTCAGAGTCGGCAGAAGAGTTTTGCTGATCGTCGATGTCATTCCTTGGAGTTTACCGTTGGGGACCATGTGTGTCTCAAGGTCTCACTCATGAAGGGTGTGGTTCATTTTAGAGTAAAGTGTAAGCTTGCCCTGAGATTCATTGTACCCTTCGAGATCACTAAGCGCGTTGGCATCGTGGCCTATCAGCTTGCCTTACCACCTTAGTTGTCTGGTGTCCACAACATTTTTCATGTTTCTATGTTGCAAAAGTGTGGATCAGACATTGTTCCTGTGATAAACCGGTAGCCTTTAGAGGTACGTGAGGACGCTTCTTATATTAAGCGGCTAGTTCGTATCCTTAATCGGAAGGAGCAGGTCTTCCGGACCAAGGTCATTCCCTTAGTGAAGGTTCAGTGGGGCCATCATAGTGTAGATGAGGCATCTTGGGAGCGAGAGGCTGAGATTCATGAGCGTTATCCCCATCTTTTCGATGTTTGATTGTATTTTATACTGTTTCTGATTACATATATATATAGTGATATGATTTCTCTTCTTTTATTAGTTCTATCTAGTTGCATGATAGTGTAAATTTCAAGGATAAAATTTTTATTAGGAAGGGAAAGCTGTAAGGCTCATATCCTTGTACCGTACCATTCCACCAATTCCCGTAATCCTCTCCATCAAATTTTGGTGACCCATGACCTGTAGACAACAAATGCCCATGACCCTAATACGCACCCTGAAGATCAGAGTCGACTCAACTCAAAACTTATACCCTTGTGACAACACCATCGCCGCGATTACAACGCCGCGTCTTACGCACCAATGTAATACCTAGGCTAGGAGTAGTGAGCCCGCGTATATTTTGAGGAAACACCAAGCGTTGTAAATCCCGAGAAAGGAATCTCTACCCATCCTTTCACATCAACTAGTCAAGTACAACCCATGACTAGCCCATGCCTTTCTCTCACCAAGAAAGCAACCCATCCCAAAAGTCAACTTTCATGTCGCTCCTCTTACACAACCATACCTTCCATCCCATCTCTTCTTACACACAACTCCTCTCTCATTTCACTCCGTCCCATCTCATTTCTCTCTCCATTCCTTATTAACCAAGAAATCCTAAGGAGAGAAAAGAAGATCTAAGCAAGACTCATCTCCTTACCACCCAATCTCACCATCCAACCATCCAATCTTCATCATCCACCATTAACGTGGAAGCTTAGGAGCTAAGGATTTCAAGGAACCAAGGAGAGCTATATGTGGGTCTTTATAGGGTTAGATCTTTGTTTATGATTCATGGGACAAGTGGGAGCTACCAGTTAATGGTAGGGATCTCATTTTAGACCCAAGGTGTAACCAATGGCCCACCATGATACATGTGTAAATCCATGATAGGGCCATTCTCCATGGACCCCACCATGATGTTTAGTTGTTGTCCATCTTGTAAGAGGTCATCTAGACCTTGAGTTTGTGGTGGGGATGGTATCCCCACCTTGATATCCTTATTTGAGGGCCCACATGTTTTGGGACCCATCTTGATGTATGTATTATAGTTCAAAGGGAGCTCATAGTGGCGGAGCTCCCTTTCACCATGCGTCTCTCTTTACATCTCTCTCTTTCCTTATTGATGGCCCACTGCATGAGTTTCATCCACGCTGTCCACCCAAGTGGGACACCACATTGCTATCCATAATGGCAGCCACGCGCTATCCACTTTGGGCCTGCATGACCGGCCGGTCACACAGGCCCAAGTGGAAGGGAAATCACAAATATCAGTGTGATTGGAATTGGGGTGGTCCACTCATGTTCACCCCACCTTGATATATGTAGTATAACTAGACCGTCCAGCAAGTGGGACTGTGGGACCCACCATGTATGCATTTTATCCAGACTGTCTAGCAAGTGGGACCCACCATGTATGCATTTTATCCAGACTGTCCAGCAAATGGGACGATGGGACCCACCATGTATGTGTTTTATCCAAGCTGTCCGTTCACTGGACATCCAACAGGCCCCTAGGCTGGTGGGCTAGACATCCAGCAATCAGCCCACCATGTTGTATGTATTTTATATTCATGCTGTCCAACATGTGTGGGGTCCATTAGCGACTTATGGGGCCCCCCTACACCATGATGTATGTGATACACACGTTGTCCATTCATTTTAGGACCATGGGCCCCAGTGCCTTGAGAGGCCCACCCCGATTTATAGGTTATACACCCAACCATGGGCTGCTTTGTGAGGCCACCATGATGTGTGTGTTGTATACACACTGTTCATCCATTATAGGGCCGTGGGCTGCCCTGAGAGGCCCACCATGATGTATATGTTATACACCTAATAAGGGGTTGCCTTGTGAGGCCCACCATATGTGAGTGATGTGCGCCCGCTGCCCATCCGTTTTCTAGATATTTAGAGAGCCAAGGGCCCCATTGTGATTCAGATTTTAATCCCAATTGGACCGCACACTAGGAGACAATGGCGGTTAAATTTCCACCGTTGTAAACCTCCCTAAGGCCCATTCTTAAGTCTATTTCCACCCTTACCTCATTGTGCTAACCTAAACCGTTGGGTCCCCATCGATGTTAGTGATACCGATTGGGCTAACCCAAACCATTAAGCCCCCATTATTGATAGTGCCTTCCACCATACCTTGTAGGACTATCCATACCTTGGAGCCCACCTTGTGTGCAGATTGGGCCCCTATAGGAAAGCCCAGTTTATTGCATTGTAAGAGAGGCTAAGGAAGCCCACTTGTTGTACATCGTTTTACCCTCTCAACTCACCTTGTTATATAGCCATTAGACGCACCCTGAGGCCCATTCTTGGTGTAAGTATGACGCTTAGGACATCCATTATCTATAGGAGAAGTACATCATCACCCCTTGCTGTATATAGAAGAATATTTGGTATATCCATTGTGTGGAGACTACCTTAATATATGGGTTAGACCCACCATCCTTTCAGTGGACCCCACCTTCGGGTATATGATATATTACTGCCTTGAGGAGGTTATGATAGTTTAACATGGACCATACCATATAGACTTCTATATGTCTAGTGGGGCATATCGTTCAGCTCCTACCCATTGTATGTGATATACTAGTTAAAGACCGATTGTTGTCTACTATATTTGATAATATGTTAGTGTACTTAGTCTAGTAGGACACACTAAGAACATGCTTAGTATTACATCATGATACATGGCCATACGCATCATTTGTATGCCTGTTGTAAAGAATGATTGATCATAGCATTTGCTATTGGGCTGAGTTATTTAGGGGACTCCTTGTGAGACGGAGTTGCCCCATATGATCACGTGGTATGTGCAGGTTTGATGCATGACTAGATGGTATGACTCATGCATCTCGCGTTTTGTGTGACTTGGTGCCGTAGCGATATCAGGGTTGTGGCCTCCACAGGCATATCGTGGATGTTCAAATTGGACAGTGAAAATATTTAGTTCTAGCACTGTGGGCGCTTAGGATGTCATTTGGTGAAACTCTCAGAACCCTTTTAGTACCAAAAGATGCTCCAACTACTATACTGAGTGGATACATGAGCGCACAAGTGCCGAATACCAGTAGGTCGCGTCTCCTACTGTGTCGTGATCGGTTGTGAAGGGGGTGTGGCCTTATCCACCTAAGTGAGGGGACTATAAGCTAGGTTGAGTTTGTCCAGCTCGTAAATGGGTCCGCTATCGATGAGCCAGGTAGTTATTGGCAGACTACTAGCTAGGCGAGTAGTGAGATCTTTTTCACTCACTGGTTATGTGGCTAGGGAGGCAACTGCCAGTGTGAAGTATATTAAACCCCGGTGATATTTTAGAGATGAACTGTACTGACATGTGGACTTGATGAGGACTGGCATGCTAGTGTTGCATCTTGCATATGACATTTGGCTACGTAGGCCTTGCATCGCATAACCTTGGTATGGCCGAACGTATCATGGACTTGCCAGTATTTTCGCTTACTCTGATTTCACATGCTTGGTACATGCATTGCGCACACACCCTCTAAGCTTCGTTGTAAGCTTATGCACGACTTTTGCGTGTAGGTGACGCTAGGACGCAGCAGCGCTAAGGCAGGAGTGTGCAACAATCTTTTTAAAGTTTCATTATACATGTATATTTCCCTTCCGCATTGTACTCAAATGTTTTATTATAGTGAATACATGGTGATGTTGTTTTGTGACTTGGTTATGCTTGTGGTTATGCTCCTTTACAAAAATTCATATTGAAAATCCTCCTTGTAGGATCCCAGGATCGAAATCTGGCATATGGGTGCTGGGAGCCAAGAATGGGGTACTACAGAGGTTGTCGGCGCCGAATTCAACAATCAGAAATTCTGTAAGCCCAGTTTCTAAGTTTGGGGCGTGACAAAAACCATGCTACTGCCTCATTCCCTGTGTTGCGTAGCCAGGCAACATCTCCATTGTGCAGTTGCGCAATGGGGTTACCTCCATGGACTTATATATTTTTTCTGCCCCAACAGATGCCCCCATGATCCTCCTTTAATCTTTATGAAGTCAAATGGGGGATCGATCCTTCTCTGCATAAAAATCTTTTCTCGGTTACTTATCTACATGATTAGGCCCATGCAAGCGAGTCAAGTCCTGTTATCTTACACATGGTGGCTTCTCTTACTACTCACGGGTCATCCTTGTTCAATTCGAGCATGTTATTGTTGGGTTCGATATCGGGTATATTAGTCCTCTCCCAATATGTGATCATCATTTGGTATTTTATTGAATCTAGATCACTCCAACGGGAAAGTTTGATTTCATAATGGAGAAGAATTATGCTCAAATGAAAGACCAAATGTATAACAGAGAAAGATTATGCTCAAACGGAGGATCGACTGCATAACAATGAAAGATTATGCTCGAATAGAGGAACGAGCATGTTGTTTTTTTAGAAGAAATAAGGCGACAGGAAGAGTAGTCTGCCGAAGTTACAATTTTGAATCCACAAAAAAAGATAGCAGCCCCGGCCAAGCGATCACTCCATTCCCTTTTCCTTTTGCTAGATGTTGAGGGAAACAAAATCTTCTATATTTATGGTGTAAACAATAGCAACGACATGGCTTTCTCTAGACAAGACTCTGCCACTATGACAACTCCAACGATTCTAGCTTTGAGCATCATGGTTAAAGAATCGTCTCTAATTCCTGTCGTGGTGATTCTTGTGACAACTCCGACAATTCCGATTTTGAATACCATGATCAGAGAATCGTCTTTTAATGTAGCTCCTTTCATGGTGATTCTTGATATGTCAAATGACTTTTAATCAAGAATTCTCCCTTAGCCATGACTTGTACATTCCAGGGCTTTAAGTAATGGTTTCTCCTGCCAAGTTAGCCAAAGTTAGTATTTTAGCACGTCACAATTCTTGGTTTCAATTCCTTAATGTATTGAAGAATGTCGAAATAATCGCAATGTATTCTTAGTTCTTAAATAATCGTAGTGTATTGACAATTCTAAAATAATCGTAATACATTTTATATTTTTCAACAAACTTCAAGTATATAGGATGTGAGCAATTTTGCTTATATTCCAGCACATAATTGTAAATGATTTTCAATCTGTATGCATGACAATAATTTAGTCATTATAATCTCGATTTATCAGTGCTTTGTGTTGCGTTCTCTGTCTTTAGAGTGCAATTAGTAAGATTAGCATGTCTGTATGATTAGCACGTTAGTTTCAGACTGAGTTCATAAGAGCAGACACAGTTTAGGGTCATAAGGTGTCGGAACAAACAAAACTTTGATTAAGCTCATAAGAGCAAGCGCAGTTTAAGCTCGTAAGGTGTCAGAGAAGACACAACTTTAACTAGGCTCGTAAGAGCAAACACATTTTAAGATTATAAGGTGTCGGAGCATACACAACTTTAACTAGGCTCATAAAAGAAGATGCAGTTTAATCTCGTAAGGTGTCGGAGCATACATAACTTTGACTAGGCTCGTAAGAGCATACACATTTCAAGCTCGTAAGGTGTCGGAGCATACACAACTTTGACTAGGCTCGTAAGAGTAGACGTAGTTTAAGCTCGTAAGATGTCAGAGCATGTAGAATTTTGGTGATAAGGGTCTTATATGTGGTTAGCCTTCGTGGGCATTTAGCCTGTAGCTCTCACCGCTACCCACATAGTGTGTGGGAACAGCATTGCCACTAATATAATATAGGTCTAATGCGTGGTTGGCCTTTGTGGACTTTTAGCCTCTCGCTCTCACCGTTGCCTTGAATGATAAATTGCTGAGATAATACAATATGTATAGTACCATATCTGTATAGTGATAATATTAATATGGCGGTAATCGACGATAATGTCAATATCGAGATAACCAACGATAATATCAATGTGGCGATAACCGATGATAATGTCAATATGGCAATAACCGATGATAAATCAATGCAGCGATAACCGATGATAATGTCAATATAGAAATAACCGTCGATAATATCAATATGGCAATAATCAATTTTTTGGGAATCTTATAAGAATGATTTTACTAAATGACCGCTAGATATAATAATATTCTGCCATGACTATATCCTGGTTTCACTTCAACTGCAATTATTATCCTGATTCTGCCGACTGACCGTTGGGTATAATAGTATTATGCCATGACAATATTCTGATTTCGATTATCTGAATATCGTCTCTGAATATTGTCTTGTTACTGATTATTGTCCCAGAAGGCCGAAGATGACCTCCTTCAGAAATAATATCCTCGTACATTTTTTTCTTTATAATCATCTGTTGCTCAAGATAATACATGGAAGCTATATTACTTGCCACCTTATAGGGCTCTCTACGAAATTTCGATTATTACGGCCATCGTATAATTGGTTTAGATTTCCCTTAATAATTTTCACAATCAAAACCTCTTATCTTTTGAGAATAACATCTTTTGATAAAAGGGATGTTTACGAGCATTCTGATATCTTATTTGTTATGATTCATGACCCGATAGGCCCTGCTGGTATAAACCCCGGTTATAATACACGAGCTGTCCCATTTAGGATTGAACTTACCCCCATTTCTTCAACTAACTACAATGGGTCTTTTCAATATTAACACCATATCATCTTTCTTGAAGGAGAGGTATTTGATCTTCTTACGTTATAATGGTTCTAATCGCATAGATCAATTAATAGAGTATGGCTTTTGTCTTTGTTTGGTGAGCCATTCAATAGGCCTATAAGATTTTTTTTAGTATCACAGTTCATATTCGCAAACTTATTGGAATATATATAATGTCCATAAATCCAGAAATAATCATCGATACTCTCATGTATGATTGGCAACAGTCCAGAAATATTGGATAATCTCAATAATCGATGATAATCTGGATATAATTAGCACTCGATAATCTCGCAAATAATCAATAAGGGTCTGAAAATAATTGGAGATAATTCAAAAATATTTCGCGATAGCCTTTTCAAGGTATATATAGTTTTGAAGGCCATTTTAAAGGTCACAGAAATAGTCCAATTGCGATAATAATTCCGACCCAAGCGTCAACATATATAATAATTCAACCGTGATAATGATTCCAGCCCAACCTTTGACCTATAAAATTATCATTGACAATTATTATCTCAAAAAATCAATAATCACCTCTTTTGGGATCACCGAATTAAGAGTCCCATCCAGATACTTGGAGGGATATATTTAAAGGAGTATTTGAAAGTTGTATCTTTCTTTGAATTTTCTATTCATTAATCATCCTTCATCCTTATTTTATCAAAGAATGAAGTTTTATGAAGATATATGACTGGAGATCGTGTTATTACAAGATTCTTCATCTGATTATGCTATTATATGGCCATATTGCCCCCTTTTTGAAGATCACTAATACTTTTAACAGAAATATGTTGATTCATTGCTTTTCGCCTTCTTTCATATTCTTCCATAACAATTTTGCTTTTGTCGATCATCTTTTACAACATATTTCTAAGGGCATTACAACTTTCAATCTGATGTCCGAGTATATGGTGATAAGGATAGTAATCTTTTTCTCTTATCTTTCCCATTTCTCTAGGGCGTTTCAACCGAGGTAACTCGATACTCCTAATAGCCAACAATTGATTCATCATATGAAGTATTCCTCTTTTACAAATGCGTATTTCATATAACCATTATAATGTCTAGACCTTTTATGTGTCATCCTGATTATAGAATCACTCATATTTTCTTTATCACTATATATCCCTTTATTCTAACAGTTTTTCTTCTTCTCCTCTGTCAGTGGTATTGGCTGATATTCCATTAAAGTTCTAAAGTAGTGACTCTATACGAGAAATAAACATTTTCTTAGCCATCAACTCGAGAACAAGGGCCTTCATTACGAGATCTCGAAAAGTTCGTATATATACACTAATTAGGCCAAACGCTACTTCTAGTTTCATACTGCCCAAATATAGTTTGACCTATTCCAATTCTCCTGGAAGTTGTCGACATGATGCCCCTAGGTTTTTCCATCGATTAATGAATTCTTCGACTGGTCCATCCTCCCTTTGGCAAATACAGGCCAATTCAACCAAACTAACTTATCTGTCGAAATGGAAAGGTTCATCATAAAAGCATCTTGCATTTGTTTCCAAGTATGAACAGATTCCGGAGCCAAAGATGAATACTATCTAAAGGATTTTCCTATCAAGGATGACCCAAATAACCGCAAACAATATTGAGGAACTGTGGAGAAATTCCCCATCATTATTATGAAGTGCATCAGATATTCCTCTAGGGATCCATCACCATTAAATTTCTGAAAATTCGAGTATTTAAAATTGATGGGGAATGATATCTCTTCTATTTTGCGGGAATACGATGTCTGATACTGGAATCTTTTCTTCTGATCTTATTCTTTTTCTGGACGAATGATTTCAGAGACCATTTGTCAAATTTCTTCCTATGTTATGGTTTAAGCAATAACAGATGCAGGTCCGTAAATTCCTTATGCTTATTGTTCAATATTGTTCACGGCAATTATTATCATAGGATTAGGGACTTCTTCAGGTGTATGCTCATTTGGCGAAAGCTGATTGGTCCGATTAACATTCACAATAAAGGTCTTTGCTTCTTTACTCTTCAATTGCTCTGATATTGAGGGAGGAAATGAATGCCACATCATTGGTGACATTGAGCAAAACAAACCGTTAGTTGACTAGAAATTAGCGCACTATCGTCTCGAAGAACTAACCGACTCATATCACGGCATTCTTGATGTAGGAGTTTGCATTGAATTCATTGTAAGGGATATCACGGATGAAAGATCACTTCTCGTGATGGCTTTACCTTTATTCTTCTAGACTTTTAATGAATCCGTAGTGGATGTCCTTACTGTCATAGTTGGCAGTGCAGGAAAACCTTCTAGAGTGATGGGCATTTCAGTCCTTTTTTAGTAAAATGAATGTATAACTGAGGTGAGGTTGCATCTTTTGTAATTTATCATGATCGATCCTCTCATCATACTTGGCAGGACCGTACTTCTTATGGAAGGAGATCGAACACTCCGTCTCCTGGACATTACTATTATCAATTCTTCATTATCCAGTTGCACTGTTGGTGAAGCAGAAACCATCTCAGACATCACTTGTTGTCACCTATTTCTGGTCATAGCTGATTCGGCCTTCTCTGGTACCTTCTCAATGGTGATCGTATATTGTCAATATAATCCACAACGAATCTATTAGGCATAAAATAGGTAACTACGTTATTTGGAAGGAAGGCCATTACGCTAATGTAAAATGGAATACTTGAAATCCAAAACAGACTATTAGTTATTTTGATTGTCACACCCCGAACTCGGGAACCAAGCTCACAAAATTTATGAGCGACAAATCTAGTGCCAACAGCCTCCGTAGTACCCCATTCTCGGCTCTCAGCTCCCATACGCCAAGTTCGGATCCTGGGATCCTAAAAGGAGGATTTTTAGGGTAATTTTTTTTAAAAAGAAGCATAACCACAGGTGTACGCAAATTATTAAAGCATCATCACCACATATCCACCAACATAATCTTTGAGTATAATGTTAGAAAGCAAAATACAAGATGTAATCAAAAGTCAAAAGATATTGTTCGATGACATCAAAGGCAGTTCAATGGCAGCGAGATTTTTGGAGACTTTTAAAGAAACTCACTTGAACTCTCTAGACACTTTTTCGATTCCTCAAAGACACCTTCGATGACATCGAAGGTTGATCGATGACGACAGTACTTTACGCAGTGCGAAAAGGCGCAACTTCCAAATTCAATTCAAACTGGGAATGCACCTTCGATGACATCGAAGGCTATTCAATGACATCAAAGCCATTACGTAATGTGTGTAAATTTGAGGCGGTTTGCAAAATTTTTAGAAAAGGTGCAAAAGTTTGAGTAACAAAATTATTTAAAGGAATCTCTAGGCTATTCCAAATCATCTTATAGGGTTTGGAAAGAGAGAGAAGGCCTAAATGGAGTACCGGCAACGTTCTTCACTTCGATTTCTTCACAGTTCTAGTATATATTTTTATTTTTCTTTTAGGATGTTAGTCTTCTCAGGCTAATCTCTTAGTTAAGGCTAAGGGATGAAACCTGTAATTTATTTTGATGTTTAGTTTGCTTTGATTCAAGTTATGTTGAACTTCTATTAGTTCTTAGTTTGAATAAAGGTATATTTTATACTTTTCTATGGTTTATTGTGAATGAAATTACAGTAAATGTTGTAAAAGCTTTTGATATTATCCATTGTCTTTGGAATTATGTGATTTGTAAAATCCCGTTATTCACCATCATCTCCTGGGCATGGTGGATGATTGAATTCCCTGTAATCATTACAATAGACAGATATTTGGGAACTAAACTAATGAAAAGTTCAGATTCTATTTTAACTACTCTATCATCCAATTAGATAGGATAGGACTTCAATTCCAATTGAGTTATCATTGAATCAAGTAGATTAAATATTGAGATTGTTATAGGTGGATTCCTGGATCATTAGTCTTTTATCTTTATTTATTATTCAAAACTCTTTTTATCTCTCTGGATTAAAAACCCAGAAAAACCAAGTTAGACTTAGATTAATTATAGACCATGTTCCCCATTCCCTGTGGATTCGACCTTGTTCTCACCTAGTTATTACTACATCGCAACCCTGCACTTGGGGTTATAAATAAGTTTTTGGCACCGTTGCTAGAAAGTGGCGTTGAACACGATTAGGTTTAGGTTTTTCTAAGTTTGATATTTATTTTAGGTTAGATTTTCTTATTTTTTTGAATTTTTTTAATTTAGGTTTTTTTTAAGAACTTTTCAATTTCAGAATTTTATGTTTAATATTCATCCTATTTATTTTCTTCTTTTTCTTCTCTTTCTTCTTCTAACATTACTAACATAGTTTGATTATTTTGATTTTGTAGGATCTTCAATTCTAGTTCTTCTCTTTTGGTAACTTTGTCCCCACTGCTTTCTTTCGATATTGTTGTAGGATTTTATTTTTTAAGGAATTTAATTTAGGAATAGATTTAGAATTAAGGTTTCACCATGTACATGCAAGTGTGGACATGTAATACGCTAATCTACTTCTAGAAGATGAGAGATACGTGAAGGGCTGTTAGATGATTATGTTAGGAAACATCCTATGTCTTGAAATTTAACTAAAACTATGATTGAGAGCCAACCAAACTATGATATTTCACCGGTTAAGAAGTCTATGCATGATCATAGGTGGGAGAATAATTACAATCCACTGATTAAGAAAACACTACGTGATTATTGGAGTGAGAATAATTGTCTCCCATCCACCAAGAAGAAAGTAATGGGTGATTATATTATGGGTGACAATGTGTACCAACAACCATCAAACCCTCCCACATATGACCCGTATGACTATGATCAGTGGAAATATCAACATTAAAGAAATGACCCAACAATCGATTCTAGTGACTATCCTCTTGGATCCCCTATCTTTGAGATCCAACTAGAAACGAACCAAGAGGATTCACTTCAGAATTACATGGAAGCTCAAGAATAATTCAACTAATTCGTCACACAGTCATTCGCAGACATTAGAAAATTATGAGAAGTGATTGAATCCTTCATTCAAAGAGTTGAATCGCGCCTCAATGATGAGAAAAAGGATAGTTTATTCAAGCCTCAACTCGATCTAAAAACACAACACAACGAGAGTGATCCTAACTCGCTTGTAAAGAATACTGAAATTGAGAATGGGGAGTTGGATTATGTTTATGAGTATACGGTTTAATTTTCGAAGAGTCAATCTCGATGACTGTCCAAGTTAATGATCAATAGACATGGCATTTTTCAAACATAGTGATATCGACCCACTCCACATACTTGATTCCAATGTGGAGGATGAGCCCCTTTCAAGTGATCCTCATGACTCTTTTGAGGCATGATCAGCCCACTCCCCTAAATTAAATTATGATATAATTAGGGAGATGGATGACTTCCTTAATATGACTCCGATATTTGAAACTACCCAATGGAGGCCATCAATTGAGCAGTAACCCCTTGACGATACAAAGTCTCTACTAATTAGTATCAAGGAACCGAGTCATCACATTAAATCTCCGCCTACTGATCATCAATCTATTTGTGCAGGGCAAGGCGAGATGTATCCGGTGATGATTTACTCTCACCAAGATGAAGAGCAAGAGAGTATGCTTCCCTCTATTCTCAAAGAAGATGAAGGAGTCCTTGGGCATGTCATCATAGATCTCAAGATGATGAATGAGCCCCTCTCAACTAAATCTCTCAGCTTTCTAAAAGATTTCTTGGCACACTTTGCGGATTTCAATGAACCTATGGTAAGAGACAGTGAATGCCTTGCGGGATTATGTCCCGATGCCTGAAACTAACCAGGAAGATAATTGTGTTAAAAATTAACCCTCCACCAATGTTAAAATCTTACCATTACAGAAGGAGGAGCTGAAAATTGAACCGTAATCTAAAACTTCAGAATGTGTTGCGACTACACTACTTAATGAGAATTTTTCTGAATTTCACCTACTTGTAGTCTCTGATTCACCATGGTGCACTAATATTGAAAACTTTTATTTCATAGGTGAATCATATATTCTCTGGAGACCGCAAAATTCCGATCGCAAATATGTTATTAAGGTTCATAAATTTCTCTGCACATTCATTCTCCAGGGCATCCAAGCCTACTACAAAAAGGGCTTTTAGATGATCTTGTTGAGAAACCTACTGAGAAATTTATCGAGATATTGGTCGGAGGAGGAACCTTCCTACATGACTGAGTAGTTTTTCCTTGCTTTCCTAGTTTAAGATTAGGTGATTATTTACTTTTTTTTAGGATTAGTTTATTTTTTAGTTTAGTCACTAGAACTACATTTTATTGGAAGATCGTATTCGCTTCACAGGTACTCTTCATCTACTTCCATTTATTTTCATTACTCTCAATTTTACTTTTATTGCATATGTTTATATATTGAGGACAATGTAGATTTTAGGTTGGGGGTAGGTTTCCCTTGGAAATTCTTCAAATTTGAGCAAAATTGTTAAATTTTTGAATTATAAAAAATTTTCAAATTTTTTGAAAATTTCTATGAAATCAAGTGATTTTAAAGATAATTCACATATTAGAATGATAAGGTACTTAATTGTTGAAGATTGTTGAACTTGAATTTTAATTATTTGATAGATTTAAAGGTTAAGTATGAGTCATTAATTCTTAATTATAAGTTTTAAACATTGATTGAGCTATGTAATTTACATATCACATCTAATTTACACATTAAATTTTGAGTTTAATATTGAATTGTTAACTTGAGGATTATGGAGAATGATAGGAACTAAGCATAGGAAATTTATCTATCATGTTCAATGAAAAGAAAAGAATTGAAAAAAAAACTGGGAAAAAAGAAAATACTCGGTAAAAAAATAGTTGTCATTGAAAAGGGTTACCTATTAAAGTTCATTAAGGACTATTGAAAAGAAGAAAAAAGTAAAATAATGTGAAAACCATTGATGAAAAAATCAAAAGCTGGAAGAATAGACTATTGAACTATAAAGCAAGTTTTTGTTATCTTGAACTCTTTTGATTATCAATGTTATCATGAAAATAGAGAATTGAACCTTTGGATGTGATAAGTCTAGACTTCACTATGCACCTATGGAACTCAATGTTTAGAATTGTTCTAATTAGAGGATTAATGCTTTGAATTTGATTTAGACATTTACTAAGTGCTAGAGTTTAGGAGCAAGTAGTGCTTAACATTAATTTATTTTAGATTTCTATAATATGGATTGTTTTTAAAACCGCTTGAGCTTATGGAAATTATACATTAGTTTTCAAAATATCTTTCGCATGTTTTGCTCGGGATTAGCAAAATGTTGGTTGAGGGGTGTGTTGAGTGTCAAATATTGCATATTTCCCCCTGTTTATATCTTGATTTTATGAACATGATAATGCTTAATTAGTATATTTTATGCATGTTTGTGTTGAGAGGTGAATCTTAAAGCTTGGAATGAAATGAATGTTAAAAACATGGATTTAATGCTCAAGAATCACCAAGGCAAAGGATGGATATTAAGAGACCAATATTGAAGATTTTAAGGGCTCAAGATTCAAGGAAACCAAGTGGAGAATGAAGGAAGTTAAAAGTACAAAGTGCATAAAATCAAAAAAAATGAACTTCACTGTCGATGACATCGAAGTTGTGTTCGATGACATCGATGATAGTTCGTTTTCATCGAGAATTACATGAAAAATCGAGTTGGCTGCTGGACTAATTGGGTGCATTTTTTGATGACATCGATGACCCGTTCGATTGATCAAAGACACTGTTCGATGACATCGAAGGCAGTTCGATAGCATCGAGATTTTTGGAGATTTTTGAAGAAACTCGTTATAACTCTCTGGACACTTTTTCATTCATCGAAGACACCTCCGATGACATCGAATGTGTGACTCGTATCCTAGCCCGTACCATTCCATAGGCTTCCGTGGTCCTCCCGGTCGAATTTCGGTGACCCGTGATGTGTAGATAGTAGTTGCGCGTGACCCTGAGTCATATCCCGTATTCCAGAGTCGGCTCGACCCGAGACTTGTACCCTTGCGACCACACCGTCACCACGATTCTGACGCCGCGTCTCGTGCGCCGAGGCAATACCTAGGTCAGGAGATGTGGGCCCACGTTTAGTTCGAGGAAAACACCGTGCTTTGTAATCCTAAGAGAATCCATCACATCAAATGTCAAGTACAACATCCCATCCCTAAGTACAACACCCATCCCCAAAGTCAACTCTCTCTCTTACACATCCCTTACATGTCAAGTACACCCATCACTCACCATCCCTCTCTCTCCTTACATCACCTTTCTCTCTCATCTCTCTCATTTTCCTCCCAAGCAACCGTCCAAGTTCCATGAGAGAGCTTTGTGTGGCCCACTTCCTACCTCCCATCTCCACCATCCAAGCTTCATCTCAACCCTTAAACCTTGTTCCTTTGGAGCTAAAGATGATGAGGAGTCTAAGAAGATCAAAGGTAGGTGATTTTTTTTTTATTTTTCATTCGTTGATTATTGTGTATTGAGGGCCCACTTGTGGTGGGACCCATCTTGATGTATGCATTGTATAGAGGGGCCCATAGTGGCGGGGTCCCTCCACAAACCGACGTCCCTCTCTCTCTCTTTTTCTCTTTCTCTCTCCCTCTTGTGATGTCATGTGGCCCACCTGATTTATGTGTTTCATCCAGTTGTCCAATTGGGACGATGGAGCCCACCTGATGTGTGTATTTTGCATCCATACCGTCCATTGTTAGATGGTGTTGTGAGGGACACCATGATGTATGTATTAATCCCACACTGTCCAGTAGGTCTGGACGGTGGGTCCCACTTCATGATGTCGGCATGTTCTGTGGGTCCGTCTGACCATGGGTATGTGTTATATCAACACCATTCATCTATGGGCCCCACACGCAGCTACTGCTGCTTTTGAGTTAGCAAGTGTTGTGGGGCCAGCATGATGTATGTATTTTATTCACTGTCCGTCCAGGACGTGGCCCACCCCACACGTGTGGGTGGGATCCACATTGATGTATTTATTATATCTACACCATCCAGATCTTCTGGACGGCGGCCACACCTTGATGTAAATGTTTTATATCCATGTCCTCCATCTATTTTTGCTGGGACCCACCTCAGATGTATGTGATCTATTCAAGCCGTCCATTTGTTTTACCAACATGGGACCACCGTGATGTATTTATTTCATCCACACCATCCAGATTGTGCTGGACGGTGCTGGACAATGTTTGGACAGTGCTGTTTTACATGAACGATGTTTGGACAGTACTGATTTACATGGAAAATATTTGGACAGTTCTGATTCACATGGGCAATGTTTGGATAGTGCTGATTTACATGGACAATGTTTGAACAGTGCTGATTTACATAGACAATGTTTGGACAATGTTGATCATCATTAGTGAGCCATGTGCCCCATAAAATGATAGTGTTCAGTGATACACATGTTACACCTACAACTATTGAAATGATTTTTGGTGAAATCCAAGCTCTTACTTGAGGCCCATTGGTGCGGCCCATCCATGAGGCCCATCTTGATGTATTTGTGGCCAATCTGTTAAGGCCCACCTTGAGGTAATTCCAGCCCATATGATGAGGCCCATTGATGTGGCTCACTTGATGTATATGAGGCCCATTGGTGTGGCCCATTGTGATATATGTTAAGCCCATGTGATGCGGCCCATTATGATGTGTATTAGGCCCCTGTGATGCGGCTCATTGTGATGTGTATTAGGCCCATGTCATGCGGCCCATTGTGATGTGTATTAGGCCCATGTCATGCGGCCCATTGTGATGTGTATTAGGCCCATGTGATATGGCCCGTTGTGATTTTTTTTACAGCCCATTTAGTGAGGCCCATTATGATGTGCATTAGGCCCATGAGTTATGGCCCATGTGAGGTATTTGAGGACCATGTGTAGTGCCCACCTGTTGTGTATTTGGCCCTGTGATGAGGCCTGTTGTGATGTATTTGTGGCCCATTTGATAAGGCCCATTGTGATGTATTTGTGGCCCGTATAGCAAGGCCCAATGTGGTGTATATGTGGCCCTCGAGTGAGGCCCAATGCGATGAATGTGTAGACTGATGTAACATGTGAATTCACTATAACATATGTAATGATGTTTATGTGGGCCACTGCTTGGGAGCGATGTAGGTTAAATGTCTATATTGATGGGCAATGATGGTTAGATGTCCACATTGTGACCTTCCCTTGGGCCCATTGTGAGGCCCATTCTTATTATGAGTAAGCTGCCTAGGCCCATCCTTGATATGAGGAGGTACACCATCATCTTATAACATGCTTAGTATAGCTTCACGATCCATGCCCATGCACATCATATGTATGTTTGTTATGAGATGTGATTGACGGTTGCATATGTTATTAGGCAGGTTATTATGAGACTCCCTGATAGGTGGAGATTGTCTCATATGAGCACACGGTATGCGCAGGATTGATGCATGACTGGATTGTATGACTCATGCATCTTGCATTGTGTGTTGTGATTACTATACGCCCTAGCGACATCAGGGCCGTAACCTCCACAGGCATGTTGTGGATGGCCAGATGGGACACCAAAAATTTGTTACTAGCATTGGGGCGCCATAGATGTCCCTTGGTGAAAATTCCTAAACCTTCGTGGCCAGGAGAGTCCCAACGTCTAGACTAAGTGGATACATGAGCGCCCGAGTTCCGAATACCAATAAGTCGCGTCTCTCACTATGTTGTGGTCGATTGGGAAGGGCTTGTGGCCTTACCCGCCCGAGGGTAGTGGGCATAGCTAGGCTGAGTTTGACCAGCTCGTAATTAGGTCGGTTATCAACGTGCCGAGTAGATATTGGTTGACTACTAGACAGGCAGATGTGAGGTCTCTTCCACTTACATGATTGCGCATCCAGTGGGCGGCGATTGCATTTAGAGTGTACTAGACCCAGATGATGATCCCAAAGATGTATGGTGTTAATATGTGGACTTATTGAGCAGGAGTTGTATACTAAGCATCTTACTCATTCATTCATTCATTCACTATCCACTCAGGCTGGTGGTGCATAACTAATTTGATGTGTACCTTCACAATGGCCAGAATTTTAGTTAGGCGCGCAACTAACCTGAGATCAAGAGTCTACCACATTGAGTCTGACTATCCAAATTTAGGTATGGGACTGATTTGGATAGAAGCCCCTTGTGATGGACCCATAGTCTGTGATACTACATACTATCATCCTGACATCACACTCCAGCTTGGTCATTTCATTCGCACCACATATCGCTTACATCCGCGGCATATGGCATTTTGGGTTGCTATGTTTCTGGACTTATATGGCACGGATGATCCTGACGGTATTTATGGACTCGTCAGGATTTGCATATTGCATTGCTTCCTCAGTATATAATATTGGCCTATTATGTTTTTACATCACATAGCCTGGATATGGCTGATGATATTTATAAACTTACTAGCATGTTTCCGCATTACTCTTATATTGTAAGATTTATGAATTGCAAGTATTTCCGCTTACTCTGATATCTATATGCTTGGCACGTGCATCGCACACATTTACACCACCTTCTAAGCTTTCTATAAGCTTATACATGATAGATGCATGCAAGTGACGTTAGGTTGCAGCAGCGTTGAGCTTGGAGGGTGCAGCGGTCTTTTGGAGCTTTAATTTTTGATATATGTATTTCCCTTTCAGCATTGTATTCAACTGTTTATATTAGTAGATATGTGGTGATGATGTTGCATTTGTGATTTGGGTGAACTTGTGGTTATGCTTCTCATGAGATAAATGTACGTTGAAAAATCCTCCTTGTAGGATCCCATTATCGGAATCTGGCCTATGGGTGCTAGGAGCCGAGAATGGGGTACTACGGAGGCTGTCGGCACTGGATTCGATGATCGAAAATTTTGTGAGCTTGGTATCCGAGTTTAGGGCGTGACATCGAAGGTCAGTCGATGATAACACTACTTTACGCAGTGCAAAAAAGGCGCGACTTCCAAATTTAATTCAAACTGGAAATGCACCTTCGATGACATTGAAGGCGTTACGTAGAGTGCATAAATTTAAGGTGGTTTGCGAATTTTTCCGAGGCGGTACGAAAGTTTGAGTTGCAAAATTATTTAAAGGAGTCCCTAGGATATTACAAATCATCTTCTAGGGTTCAAAAAGAGAGAGAAGACCTAGGTGGAGGGCCGACAATGTTCTTCCACTTCGATTTCTTCACGGTTCTGGTAGATCCTTTTGTTTTTCTTATCGGATGTTAGTCTTCTCAGGCTAATCTCTTAGCTAAGGCTAAGGAATGAAACCTATAGTTTATTTTGATGTTTAGTTTGCTTTGATTCAAGTTATGTTGAACTTCTATTAGTTCTTAGCTTGAATAAAGGTGTATTTTCTAGCTTTCTAAGGTTTATTGTGAATTAAATTACAGCAAATGTTGTGAAAACTTTTGATATTATCTTATTGGCTTTAGAATTGTGTGATTTGTAAAATCTCGTTGCTCACCATCGTCTCTTGGGCATGGTGGATGATTGAATTCCCTGTAATCATTACAATTAGACAGAATTTGGGAACTAAACTAATGAAAAGTTTAAATTTTATTTTAACTGCTCTATCATCCGATTTAATAGGATAGGACTTCGATTCTAATTGAGTTATCATTGAATCAAGTAAATTAAATATTGAGATTGTTATAGGTGGATTCCTAGATCTTTAGTATTTTATCTTTATTTATTATTCAAAACTCTTTTTATCTTCCTGGATTAAAAACTCAAACAAACCAAGTTAAACTTATATTAGTTCTAGACCGTGTTCCTCATTCCCTGTGGATTCGACCTCGTTCTCACTGAGTTATTACTACATCACGACCTTGCACTTGGGGATGTGAACGAAGGCCTAACATGATCGGGCAAGACGGATGAACGGAGTGGATATGATACATACATCATGTAAGGTCCCATGTGTGGGCCCCATTTCCACCTCCAGGGTGGGCGTCCGCCCGCCCGTTGGGTGTTGGCAGCAACGCCATTTGTTGGCTAAATTTTTATAATAAATTTTTTTGTTTCTTTTTTTAATACAATATCTACTCACCGCATAAGCTAGCTCGAGCAGGTCTAATGGACTTCAATTTGGGCTGATTTGGATGATCAGGTATTCCATGGCGGGCCCTATAAGGTTTCAACAAATGGGCATTGTTTCCCTTAGTACGACTCACTCGAAACTCAAATTAGCCTCATTTTTAGGCCCATGGTCTAAATTGATCTAGAGAAGATGGTGGACGACGTGGATTAAAGATATACATCAAGGTGGGGTCCACGACTGGGATACCCCCACCCCATGTCCGCATGGCTGATGTAAATGGGTGCTCCCAGCCCCATTGTCGGCTGTGGTGTGGTCCACCTTATGGTTGGATCAACTTGGCTTTTGAGCTCTATGGTTAAAATGATCCAAGAAAACAGATGGATGGTGTGGATCTCAAGAATAAATCAATATGGGTACCACGAGTGGGGCTCACCAGTGGCCCTTGGAAGGTGCACGCTACCCCTATCAGCGTCTCAAGACACTATTGTGTTCAGGGATAGGCACCGCTGCCCCTCTCCCTCTCTTATATTTTTAAGGGTGTGGTTGGGCCCACCAAGGAAATTGACTCCATCCATTTGAATGGCCAACTTAAGGTGGGGCCAAGAAGCTTTTGATAAACATAATTTTAAAGCATTTCCACCATCTAAATCTTTGTAATGTAAATTATAAGTTAGATGGAAATAAACATCACGGTGGGCCACACAAGGTGATCCACGCTTTGATAGCATACGGGACACGCTTTCCAGTAGTATAGCCCACTTGTGGGCCCCACAATACCATCAAAAGTATGAAAAGAAAGGGGAAGAGAATGGAAAGAAGAAGCAAGGGAAGGAGATCCAGAAATTAAGGTGGGCCCCCGCCACTATAGGTCCACCACATACTTAATATATGATCGAGGGGGTCCCACCCTTGTGGGCCCACCAAAATAAAAAAATCATAAAGAGATGGAGGGTCTTGATCCTCCCATGCACTTATAGTGATGATGGACGGTCAGATTGGATCGGATAGTCGATCTTACGACTTGGATGGTCTTAACTCGTCTAACCCTCAAAATTATCCTCAAGCTCTCTCTAATATCTCTTAAACACTCTATTTTCTCTCGATCTCTCTCTACTCTCTCCTTAATATTTCTTTTTTTTTATCTCTAATATCTTTTTTCTCCTTTGTTCTCACTCATATTTGCTAGGAAGATTTGGAGAAATGAGAGGGGTTTTGGAGTTTTTGTGGTAAAGATTTTTGGGTAAATAGGGAATTATAACAAGAGAGAGGGGTAAAATGGAGAGGAAAAGAAGGAAAGAATGATGGCTAACGTAGGTAAGGGTATGGGTTGCATAGGAAAGGCATGAGCTTGTTTGACTAGTGCAAAAAGAGTCACATGAGTAATGGATGTGTTGATTGATGGATTGATTGATTTGACAACGTTAAGATTTATGCAAGTGGGGTTGCGTGCGTTGCATGACCCACCTCAGATTGTGTCAAATTTATAACTTTTAATCTAGAGACCGAAATGGGGCATGCCACATGATGTTGGAATCACAGCATTGCACGGTCACTAGGGTAAAAGTCTCAGGATATTATGATACAAAAATAGGGTAACAATCAAAACTCATTGATCTGGCCTGCCGAGAACATGCCGTTGTCGAAGTAGAAGCATACAGAAGGTCTCACAAGGTTACAGGTCTTACATTGATTAAGCTAAATTGTACTTTGTTTTAAAGATAAAGGGAGGGATGTTCCCTTGAGAGTCACCATTTTGATGTCATCGCGATGCCGGTTGATGATAAACGTTCTTCTAATTATTCCAAGTTTAGTATTAAACATAGATATTTCAACTAGAGATTCTAGATTCGATCCCCAGTAGAGTGGCCATTTTGTTTCGACAAGAAACGAAGTATCTCGATTGGAATATTTATATTCAATAATAACAAAGTAAAGATGGAAGAATAGTCATCATCATGTGTTTTATTAATTTTGAGTTCTAATTACATCATCGTGTTTCCTTTGATTCTAAAACAAAGTACATTGAATCAATGTAATAGAGAAAGAAAAAGTAGTTCGATGGCAATTTCGACAACGTCACGGCGTATATGATGTCCGTCATAATGACAGAGGAGTTGTGTGGGTTAAAACCCTCGCTTTGTGCCAATATTTGAAAGATGCATGGATGGGAGATCCAATCATGGAGGAACTCACAGAAATGTATTACATTTAGGATGTCGAAGCCCTTATTACGCAAGCGCGCAACAAGCTAGACCCCCACGGCACCAGAATCTCCTTCTCTCGGATTGCTTCCTGCAGGATACTTAAATGTTGAAACTCCCGACTATCAGAGCTCCCGAGCTTCTCTAACTTCTCTGATCATGAAAATGAGGAGGGGATGGGATATTTATAGACCACCGCACATGTGAGGCCCAAAATCTGCATAACCACATGTTGCTGCGCGATCGTGCATTGCACCCCTGTTGCGCGCAACAGGGCCTCCTAGCTAGTCTGGGCAATTTTCCCCTTGAAACCACGCTCCTGCCTCATTCTATGTGTTGCGCGGTCACGTAACAGAGTTACCTCCATGGACTTGTGTATTTTTTATGCCCCAACAATACGTATTTGAGATGAGGGTGCTGAGCGACATTTGATAATTGTTCACAACATTAGATTGCTCATGTAACAACTCTTGGAATGCCAGAATTGTAGGACACTCCTACATCAAGTGTATGTTACTAGTGCAAATACCACAAACAATTTCAACGGTCTCGTTGGGTTTGACCATCTCTACTCTTTTCAGTTCCATGGCCTCAACCTTTCTCATAAGGTTAGCCACCTTGGCGTTAATGTCGTCCTCCTCCCTTAAGACATACATTCCTTCATTCTCCTTGGACTAAGGTAATTTGGGATTAATGGGCTTAGATGTAGTATCCCATGACTACATGATTTCAACAAGTATATCAAAATAATCCCACGCATCATCGGGAACTTTGTTCATAAACTCCCCGTTACACGTTATCTCTACAAATTGTCGCATGGGCAAAGTCAATCCATCATAGAAAAACTTATGACTTGCCAAATTTCATAGCAATGATGTGAGTAAGAATTTAGAAGATCATTGAATCTCTCCTAGCATTGGAAGAAGGTTTCATACTTTGTGACAAATTCCTAATCGTCCTCCTAAGGGTATTGGTTTTATGAACCAGGTATAACTTTTTAAGGAACTCCTGGATCATTTCAGCCTATGTCCATATCAATCTCGGTCTTAAGGAGTAAAGTCATGACTTGGCTTTCTCCTTCAAAGGGAAAGAGGATAATTTTAGTCTTAAAATGTCATCAGACACGTTATGGAAGTGTAGGGTTACATCGATCTCATCCAATTCCTTGAGATGAAGATATGGACTCTCAGAATCTAGTCCATGAAACTTCGAGAGTAGTTGAATTACTCCTGGCTTGAAATCTATGTTTCTTGCATTATATAGAAAAACTATGTTGGAAGGTGTGCTTGTCCTCACTGGTTATAAATAATCACATAATGTTCTAGGTGGAGGACCACTGTGCACATTGTTCTCATCTTGTTGTTCCTCAGCTGGAGGTGAGGTTGATTTTCAGCCATGTTTTCTACCAACTTAGAGGATCTTAGGTGTTATCAAATCCGGTGATGAATAGGCAAACCTTTCACTTAAGAGACGTAGCGTGTTGCCATAGACCCACTTGGGCATGAAACACTCTCATTCCTAATTCTAAACCTAAAACTTTTTTTTAAAGAAAAATTATAAAGAAATAATAAATTTGAAATATTAAACCAAGAGGTTTGGAAAGATAGTAGCCGATCGACGATTTTATGTTAGGTTCTACAAAATAAAAGAAACAAAATAGTATCTTAGAATTCAGAAAACCCTAATCTAGAAACACAATGGAAAACTATATCTAATCTTATGCTAATTCTACTACTAATGCATTTCAAAAAAGTGCTGCTGAAGTCCTGGGCAACAACAAAATTTGTTATGACAATCCAAAGTGCAAGGTTGCGATGTAGTAATAACTCGGTGAGACCGAGGTCGTATCCATAGGAACTTGCAATTGTGTGAGTTCAGGAATACTTTAGAACTAGAACTATAACTAAACTAACCAACAGAATTTGATTTAAAAAGTAACCATGAAGGAAATTGTAAGAGATAAAATACTTGAGCACTAAGGATCCACTTATAGCCATATCTTAATATAATTCACTAGATTCAATTATATAACTCAACTGGAATCGAAGCCTTATCCTATCCAGCTAGATAATAGAACGGTGAAATCATCATTCATATATCAAAAAAGATTTGAACTTCAATTGAATTGGTTCTGAAAAGGCCGAGCTATGTGTCCTAGAGAGGGGGGGGGGGGGGGTTGATTAGGACTATGCCAAACAAAATCTAATAATCGGAATATAAATGACAGATAGCCAAAAAGAATGCAAATAACAAAAGGAAATAACAACCTTAAAAATTAAGTATTGAGAGGTTGATACAAACTTAGTTCTAAGGACAACCTAACACTAAAAACCAATGGTTTATGGCAAGACAACCTTACTAGAACGTGGGTGAGTTTCAAAAACTCAAACTCAAGAGGATATGAAAGAAATAGAAACTAATCTATTACAACATTCACCACACAATACTGAAATATAAAGATTATAACATTCACATCCACAAATACATCTCACAATCTTAAACCATAAAAGATAAATAAATAAATCACATAACCACTAAACACAGAGAATTATAGTGGTTCGCTTGTGTGTACACCAACTGTTAATAAAAAGCCACACAACTACTCTACTCCTAATATCCACTCCCTCAGGATATTAGCATTCACTAATCAAAATAGGTTTTTCAAGGTTCACCTAAAACCTTCACAATTGTGTCTTTAGATAGGCTTACACAATTCAAAAAACCCCTCGCTCTGAGATTTTCTGGATCACCGCAGACAAAACCAAAATAGAGATTTTCTGGAACAATCTCATAAACCAAAAATAAATTGAATTACAAAAAAAGCAAAAACTTATTTATATGACGATTCTGAAGCAGCTCGGTAGAACCAACTTGATGATGACATAGATATTCAACGTTCAATCTCACAAGTGTATAGGGTTCTAAGTCTAGATAATTTTTAATTAAATCAACAAGGGCTTTGTATTGATTTTGATCTCAAGAAAGAGTAAATCAAATATTCCTTTTTAAAATGAGAATGGAATAGAGAATCAAAATAAAAAACAAGAGCTACTTTAAAGAATCTTAAATATGCACAAAATATCTTAGAATGTATTCAAAATTATCTCAGAGTGATTGCTTAAGAATGATAAGAATTAAATAGAAAACTCTGAAATTCGAGCACTATTTATAGTTGAAAAATCGGTTCGCATGACTGGCTTTTGGTTAGGTACGACCAGCCTTATCCAAACAGATTTTCAAAAATTCTGGCGCGATAAGGTTTTTCACCCGCACGACTGGCCTTGTGGGTCCCACAACTGGTCGAGTGGCCTGCTCAACTAGTCGTGGACACCAGATAACTGGTCATGTGAGTCCAGATTACTCACTAGAAAATGAGTCGAGTATTGCACAACTGGTCGAGCACTAATCACACGACTGGTCGAGCAGTTTCCAAGACTATTCATAGACCAACAGAAAATTTTTAAAAATTTATAACAAATCCTGGACTGGTCGAGGAAATACTAGAACTGGTTGAGCCAGTACTAAGGCTAGTCGAAAGAACAGAATTTTATACTTATAAAATGACCAAAATGACTGACCGAAAGTATGAAATGATCTAATCATGATCTAAGGTCAATCTAAGTTAATCATACCTTACTTGTGAGATAGAACGTATGAACATTTAATCTATCGATCACTTAAGTAGCTTTAATTCTTGCGATCTTCAAAGCTTGAACTCGTCATACCAAACATAATCTTCAACTAGGTCTTGAGTTCTTGGACTTTCTGGTTCCAGATCTTAAACTGCAATGTTCTTGAAAACTCTGTCTTCACTCAATATATGAAAGTCTTCACTTTCTTCCAGTTTGAAGATCTTGGTAAGTTCGTCGTAGATATCGGCAAGATAGATTCAACACGAACAAAATGAACATCGAAGATTCAATGTGAACAGATGCACAAGCTTGATACAAATCAAGATACAAACTTGAATTGGTTTGTTACACCAAAATTTGACAATACTTAGGGTTTATCAACATAGCACTTTCAATCTCCCCCTTTGTCAAATTTGTGACAAAACCAAAATTATAATATACAATGGATATTCAAACAACACATTGCACAAACATGTTACACTAACATGTATACACATGTATGATATGATCCATAATAGATACCATACACAATAATCAAATCTCCCCCTTAATCCACTACTCTCTGCAAAAAATATTAACCACATTTCATCATATCATATCCACATATCATTCAATATTACAAAGTCTCCCCCTTTTTGTCACAACATGACAAAGGAAGCGAATAAAGATAAATGAAGAAAATAAAAGAGCATGTAAAATTAATAACTACTCATCCAAATCAAATAAACAGAGTATCTGAAATAAATAGATAAGAGTTTAAACAAAATTATCCAATTAGGCATAGGGAAAAGAGTTAGAATAAAGTTATTACAGATACCATCAAATCAAAACAAAACTAATCAGATCCTAATGAGGGAGCAGGAATAGATGGATCAATTTGATATAAATCCTTATTAATGCGCCTCATATGTTTGCGTATATAAGCAAATTGAGAATCCTGGGTTACACGAATCTGAGCCACCTGTTCCTCAAGATTACGTAACCTCTCATCGAAATTAGAAGGTTAATAATCAGGGTCAGCCTCAGAATCTGATTTAAGTTCATCAAATAAATCATCCATATTAACGTCTTCTTGAGGTAAAGCATCAGCTTCTTCAGCTTCTTCATCTCCTCCAGCATTCCCATCAACTTGACCAGGTGCCAAGTCCAGGTTCATCTTGTTGATATTAGAATTATTAAATGGACGAAGATTAATAGAACCTTCTCCAACAAGCATAGCTATCAAAGCATGATTAGCTAAGGCAGTCATAAGATAAGTAAATGGAATATCGTTATGACCGGGATGGAGACAAAACTGAATAATATGATGATAGATAAGAGAAGGCAGACAGATATGGATGTCAGATACAACTGAATGCATAATGCGGGCCATAAAAGAGGTCAGCTTAGTCTTATTACCTGAGCGAGGATAGACATTCGAAATAAAAATCCGATGTAAGACCCTGTATCTGGGCAACATATATTTGGAACTAAGCGCAGTACTGCCGTTCCATTCTGCATTCATGTTACAGAGAACTCTCGTAATCAATTGTTTAGTATTTTCAGAAGGTCTAGATTGTAAAGTGGATATGGGTATGTCATCATCAACAACAAGTATATTTATTATTGCTGAAATTAAATAACGGTCTACCTCAATTGAACCTTCTCTAGTTGACACAGTAAATGTCAAATCTTCTAGAGAGAACTCGGTAATGCAAGCGTACATGGCCTGCGCAATGGATCGGTATGAAGGACCGCCCCAAGATAGTATGTTTTCCCAACCTACAGCTTGAAGGAGAGGGACAATGTTGAAGCGCTCAAGATAATCAACAATGACTACACACTCAAAAATAACATTTTTAATATGGAAATCCCACACATCCTCGGGATCCTCTTCGGGAGCCGAAGGTGACGCACGGTAATGGGTGTAGAACGGGATGAAGAAGGACCACGAGTAGTTCTCTTCCTATTTCTTCCTTCCATTGTAACAAGAAAACAAAGAAATGAAGGATTGCAAAAAGAAATGAAAGGATTCCAAGCAATTCAGATTTTAAGGGGAAAAACCCTTTCAAACCACCATAAATCTTGAAACAATAAGCAAAATCAAGATTAAGGATGATCAAAGACTAAAATCAACAAGGAAATTAAAAATGAAGCACTAACCGGATAGTAATCGAGAGATGGGTTCGACTGATCGTGGTTGGGCTTGATGAAGAAGAAGAAAGAAATGAAAAAAGTGACATTTTCCCCAAATAAAAACCCATTTCACGAGTTTCACAACTGGTCGTGTATATACTCGATCGGTCGTGCCACTACTAGTCGAGTGTGTACTCGACTGGTCATGTAACACTGAACATGTGCAATTTTACATATATTTAAATATAAAAAAATGTAAAATAATATATACATACATTATAATACAAATGAGCACAAATCATCAGTTCATATTGCATATACCAAGATCAAATTTCAATTTTGCAAATCAATTTTTATGGAGCGGTTTTGTGAATATGTCAGCTAGTTGATTCTCGGTCTGAATATATTCTAATAAAATTATCTTTTCTTCCACCAATTCATTAATATAATAATACCTAATGTCAATGTGCTTGGTTTGTGAATACTGAATAGGATTTTTGAAAATATTAATTGCGCTTGAGTTATCACAATATAACATCATAGATTCTTGTGCAATTTTGTAATCATTTAGTATTCTCTTCATCCATACTAGCTGCATTACCTGCAGCAATATAATCAACTTCAGCAGTGGAGAGCGATACGAAACTTTGTTTCTTACTTAGCCAGGAAACTAGACAGTTCCCGACATAGAAATAACCACCACTGGTCGATTTATAATCATCAATGTTACCAGCCTAATCAACATCCGTGTAACCAGTTAATTGCACACTAGTATCATGTGGATACCAGAGACCAAGATTAGTTGAACTAGCGACATATCGCAAAATTCGCTTAACAGCAATCAAGTGGGACTCTTTAGGGTCCGATTGATATCTGGCATAAATTCCAACGTTAAAAGCAATATTAGGTCGACTCGCAGTTAAATAAAGCAAACTTCCTATCATACGACGATACAACTTAAGATCCACACTCTTACCTATTGAATCCTTAGAGAGTTTCAGAGTGGTACTATTCGAGTATCAAAATTTTTTCCACTCTCAAATTCGAACCTTTTAACTAAGTTCAGAACATATTTAGTTTGAGAGATGAAGAATCCATCAGGAAGCTGTTTGACTTACAACCCTAGGAAATAATTTAGTTCTCCAACCATACTCATTTCAAATTTGGACTTCATAAGATCTGCAAACTCAACAGTTATGTTAGCATGGTAGTTCATAGATAATGTTATCAACATAGATTTACATTATTAAAATATGATCATTATGTTTCTTAACAAATAATGTTTTATCTACACTCCCCATGACAAACTCATGACCTAACAAGAATTTATTTAATTTCTCGTACCATGCCCTGGGAGCCTGTTTCAAACTATAGAGTGCCTTTTTTAGGTGATAAACATGATTAGCATGCTTAGGGTCTTCAAAACCCTTTAGTTGTTCAACGTATACTTTTTCATGCAAATCACCATTTAAAAATGCACTCTTAACATCCATTTGATATATTTTAAATTTTTTAAAACAGGCAATGGATATAAACAGTCCGATTGATTCAAGACGAGCTACTGGGGCAAAGGTTTCATCATAATCAATACCTTCAATTTGGGTGTATCCTTGTACAACCAACCTAGCCTTATTTCTAATTATGTTACGAAATTCATCAGACTTATTCTTAAAAATTCATTTTGTTCCGATAATATATTTATCAGTTAGTCTTGGAACTAAATACCAAACATCATTTCTTACAAACTAATTGAGCTCTTCTTGCATAGCTACAATCCAGTTTTCATCAATAAGGGCTTCTTTTACGTTATCTGGTTCCATCTGAGATGTAAAGCACACATAGTTACACATATTTTCTAATTGTTTATGAGAGCGTACATCAGTGAGGGGATTTCCAAGGATTTGATCAGTAGGATGATCTTTATTTGTTCGTAGTTCGGTGTTATTTTGATTAGATGAAGAGTCTGGTTTATCAATTAGAAGAACCTCATCATCTTTTGAACTTGAGACAGGTGTATTCAAATGATCATCAATGACCACATTAATATATTCTTGTATTAAACCGGTCCTCTTGTTAAGTACCCGATATGCTCGACTATTCAGAGCATACCCTAAAAATACCCCTTCATCACTTTTGGTGTTAAATTTACCCAGATGTTCTCGGTCACACAAGATATAGCCTTTACTGCCAAAAACTTGAAAGTATTTGACAGAAGGCTTCTTATTAAACCACATCTCATAAGTTATTTTATTATTAGATTTTCTAATATATACACGGTTAATTATATAACAAGCAGTATTTACAGCTTCAGCTCAAAGATTTTTAGGAAGCTTCATACTATTTAATATTACATTTGCCATTTCTTGAAGCACCTTATTTTTCCTTTCCACTATCCCATTTTGTTGTGGTGTTTTAGGAGCAAAATATTCACGTGATATTCCTTGGTCGTTACGAAATTTCTCAAAACTGTTATTTTCAAACTCAGAATTATGATCACTATGGATCTTAGTGACTTATAACTCTTTTTCATTTTAGATATGTTTAAGTTCCCTTTTTACTTCATTGAAAGTTTTAGATTTCTCTCTTAAGAAGACTACCCAAGTATACCTGGTAAAGTCATCTACAATGACCAAAATATACTTCTTGCCACCTTCGATTGTCCGTTTTAGTTGGTTCAACGAGATCCATGTGAAGAAGTTCGAGTGGTTTAGATGTGGCAGTGGAGTTTATCTTTTTGTGAAGACTCCTAGTTCGTTTACCAATCTGGCACTCACCACATATCTTATGCACTTTCTTTATTTTGGGTAGACCTCTTACCAAATCACTTCTGCTCAATCTATACAAGTTGTGATAGTATACATGTCCTAGGTGCTTATGTCATAGTTCGGTCTCATTGGTATGGACCATGTAACACGATAGCTTAGATGAGCTTGAGTCACTAACTATATAGCAGTTTTCAGAAGTTCTGTGACTAGTTAATATTATAGAACCATTCTCATTTAAGATTTCACACTTTTGGTTTGAAAATTTTACACTGTGACTGTTATCACAAATTTGAGAAATGCTTAATAAATTATGTTTTAAACTTTTTACATATAAAAAATTCTCAAATAGAGAGAGGTTAGGGAGTTGAACCATACCTTGGCCAACAATTTTGCAGTTGCTACCATTATCGAATGTGACTGAACCATCAATCATGTCTTTAAGACTGGTGAACAGACTTTTGTCATCTATCATATATCTAGAGCAACCACTATCCAGGTACCACTTTGAATGGCTCGTGGCTTTGAATGCGGTGTGGGCAACCAAACAATTAACCTTAGGGACCCATTTCATTACAATTTTGGATTTAGAAGCATAGTTGGTCTTCTTATAATTGTTATACGTCCTACTCACTAAGTTAGATTTTAAGAGCTCCTTAAGCAAGTCTACAATTTTCTCAGCTAAAGGATTACGGTTCTGATTTTTATAGTTGATATGGTTCTTTTTAAGATTTGAGGACTGAAAAGTTTTAGTCATTTTAGAAACATTTTGATTTAGACTTTTCCCTTTTGAGTTAGAAGACTCTACTCTAACAAATTTAGGTGCGGTATTCTTATATTTGGAAGGAATATTTTTTATTGTAGCCCAATCCAGATCGATCACCACATTTTCTGGATCTGGATAAGAGTTTTTCTAATTTAGGGTCACCATGGGCATACCTCCATGTGTCCTTCAAACTTAAAAGTGAAGAGACTTCTAGTTTTAAGTTTTCATTTTCAGATTTTAAGTTTTCAACTTGGGACGTTTTAAAATCTAAGTCACACTTAGTTTTTTCAAAGCAATCTGAAATGTGTGATTTTTTCAAAACCAGATTATCAAAATTCTCTTTCAATTTTAAAAACTTTTCTTTCTGTAGTTTTAATTTAACAGCTATTTTTCAACTTTTCCTGTATAGGGCATCATAAGCATCCAGAAGATCTTCTTCATTCTCATGATCACTTTCCAGATTTTCTTCACTGGTTGTATCATTATCTGAGAAAATGAACTTGGCTAGAGTCATTAGGGCTTTAACATCATTACCCGACTCAGTTTTAAAATTTGCTGACTCAGAAGAGGCTTCAGCGCAAGAAGATTCATCCCATGTAGCCAACATACCTTTCTTTTTAGGTTTGTCCTTTTTAGGACATTTGTTCGCTAGATGCCCATATTCATGGCAGTTGTAGCATTGGTTGTCTTTTAAAGATTTTCAATTTTTTTTATCTTAAACTTTTCTTTTTAGTAGGAACATCAACCCTCTTTTTACTTTTGAAAATCTTATAAAACTTTTTAGCTAAAAGGGTCATATCATCTTCAGAATTTTCTAAATCAAAATTGTTATTTTCATGAGACATGCTTTTAGAAGACTTAAGGATGATAGATTTACCTTTCGGAGCTTTAAAGTTTAACTTGTAGGTTTATAAAGAACCAACCAGTTCTTCAACCTGCATATGGTTTGTATCACGAAGTTCCTGAATGGCCGTGACTTTTGAATTGAACCTTTCAGGTAGTGAGCGTAATATCTTTGCATAGACTTTACTTTCTAGAATGTTATCTCCAAGACCCCACATAGAGTTGACTATGTCATTCAACTTCGTATAGAAGTCCATGAATGTTTCACTTTCTTCCATACATATTTCCTCAAACCTACTGGTGAGGATTTATAGTTTATATTTCTTGATAGTAGTTGTACCCTCGTGTGTCATTTCTAAGATATCTCAGGCTTGTTTCGCAGTATCACAAGATATAATTCTTTTGAATTCATCTGGTGATAGTGCGCAAGTAATTGCATTTAAAGCCTTGGCATTAGCACTACTCTCAGTTCTCTGAAGAGTGGTCCAAGTGCTATAGGGAGCAACCCTTGACGATTTAGTTCCAACAAGGCCTAGAACTTCAATAGTAAGTGGAGTCCATTTAGTTATTGTGGCTTGCCACACATTCTCATCAAGAGACCTCAAGAATATTCTTATTCTGGCTTTCCAATAAGCATAATTAGAGCCATCAAAAGGTGGAGGCTTAGTAATAGAAAGGCTATCAAAATTTGACATCTTAAAAGTTCAAATCGGATAGCTCAGGAATTAAATCCAAAGAAACAAGCTATTAAGCTCTGATACCACTTGAAAAGGCCAAGTTATGTGTCCTAGAGGGGGGGTGAATAGAACTATGCCAAACAAAATCTAATAAGTAGAATATAAACAACAGATAGCCAAAAAGAATGCAAATAACAAAAGGAAATAACAACCTAAAAAATTAAGTATTGAAAGGTTGATACAAACTTAGTTCTGAGGATAACCTAACACTAAAAACCAATGGTTTATGGCAGGACAACCTTACTAAAACGTGGGTGAGTATCAAAAACTCAAACTTAAGAGGATATGAAAGAAATAGAAACTAATTTATTACAACATTCACCACACAATACTGAAATATAAAGATTACAACATTCACATCCACAAATACATCCCACAATCTTAAACCATAAAAGATAAAAAAATAAATCACGCAACCATCAAACACGAAGAATTATAGTGGTTCGCTTGTTTGTACACCAATTGTTAATAAACAGCCACACAACTACTCCACTCCTAATATCCACTCCCTTGGGATATTAACGTTCACTAATCAAAATAGGTTTTTCAAGGTTCACCTAAAACCTTCACAATTGTGTCTTTAAATGGGCTTACACAATTTAAAAAACCCCTCGCTCTGAGATTTTCTGGATCACCGCAGACAAAACTGAAATAGAGATTTTCTGGAACAATCTCACAAACCATAAATAAATTGAATTACAGAAAAAGCAAAAACTTATCTGTATGACGATTCTGAAGTAGCCCGATAGAACCAACTTAATGACGACGTACATGTTCAATGTTTAGTCTCACAAGTGTATAGGGTTCTAAGTCTAGATAATTTTTGTAACGCCCCAGATTTCGAGGGTCATGCAAAGCTCTACTCTCGAGATCCAACACATCACTTATGCAACATGGATAATGACATTTAGATGTTGTCCATATCAATGCATTAAACATAAGCGAGATTATACTAAACAACATATCATACTCCAGATATAATTTACTCAAATAAGCAGAAGACTGAAATATATATATATATATGAACAAGTAAGTGTTCTACAACCTCTGGAGTATAATCATATAACCGGGTTGAAATTTATACATGTATTGGTTCAAACTAAACAAAATATCAAAATGTGGAGTCTCCAGCTAATTCATTTATCCCTGCAATCCCATTAAAGCAACATGAGATTTACAAGACCCATTAGAGAGCTGGACATAGGAGAACTCTTCCTCCTTATCTACGAAGTCCAACTCCGCTGCATATACATCCTCATCACCTGCATCTATAATAGAGTCTGGTTAGTATTTTAAAACATCGTCCCAGAGTGGGAGTGACTGATCAACTCAGTGGTACTATAAGGCATAGGTTAACATGTTATCAATTCAATCAAGCAGTAATGATGAAGTAATACAACAAGCATTTCCTAACTACTCTTATTAATGTAGGGGTGATATGCAGTAATGATGCATGCCCTCGCATGAAGCTCCCTCAAAAGTGACTCCGTCAACCATTCGTGCATAACGAACTCCCTAAACGTGCAACTACCTCGCCAAAGCATATGCAATATGGTGCATTGTTATATTAGCCAAGTACTTAATTAGGCTTATTCATATAGCATATTTGAGAAGCTAAGGTATCTTCCTTTATATTATTTACCCAAACCGAAGGATCCATCTAGGGTTGTCAATCCTAGTTAACTACATACGATAGGCAAGTTGTAGGGCATCACCCCTAATGAAAAACAGTGGATAGGCAAATTCAAGAGTTTATACTCAAGGTCACTACAGGGAGGCTTGTCATCTCGGTGTAGGCCAATAGCTCGAATACGGTATCCCATACCACCATATTCAGCTCACGAGTTTGGGTTGCTCACTGGTCACTACGGGGAGGCTCATCACCCCAGCATAGGCCGACAGCTCGACCACGGTGTCCCATACCACCATGCCTCGGCTCATGAGTCTTAGCAGATCATGATACCATGGTTGAAACGGGCCTTTACATTGGTAAGTGGTACCTTAGATTCAAGTCATGATGTATATACATGGTAAACACACAATAGGCCAATCGGTTTATTAGACAAGCTCAATTAGTACAAGCGCCCGCTAAATTAATCGACATGGAGCGTATAAGCACTCCTCATGGCCTAACCACTGTCGACAATCGTCGTACGACCTGGATTCACCGAACGTATCAAATGTGGTAAGACTAATTCGACCACTCAATGGGAATCATTACCGATTACTTGGACTACGTTGCAGTCCCAATCTTACTCAGATGTAGCATGTAAATACATGTGAAAATCATATCAGCATTTGACAAACAATTCAAATCAATATCTCATTTGAGCATTTCATCAAACATATTGAACATGTTACCAAACATTGCATTTCATACATAAATCCTGTAGACGAAATTCAGATTTTGTAAAGGAACTATACATATGGGTAAGGTAATTGAGAATCCTATCTCAATACCCTTATTTAATACATTTCATCAACAATTTCTCATTCAGACATTTTATCAAACACTTAAACTACACATTACTAAATACATAGACTAAATTAGTTACGATAAGAACTATAACAATTCATTATAGAAAGAGATCTTGATACATACGATAAGCATGAATCCTAGATTTGTAGTCATGACAAGCACAAATCACAATTTCATATTCATTCAAACATTTCAACGAACACATGGAATGCATCTTATATTCAATATAGTTCACACGTGTATAATTTATCGAAATCGTAGTAACTAAGATCATATGGCAGCAATTAAGTTAAATATAAATCATTGCTAACATTGAAAGCCTTGAAAACTATAACCTAAACGTTTATAGTCTGCACCTTTTGTCGGAATACTCGATTCGAACGCAGTTCGAATCCTACGTTCCCAAAAACTGAACAACGGGCACCTAAGCAATGAAATAGGTTAGTTATTTCATTGATTACTCTATTTGGATCCCTAAATCAAGATTAGGGTTAGGATTTCTTACCCTAATCATAGTTGGAATGGTTCGTGTAGCGATGATGGGGAGCTGAAACAGCACGTGGAGTCGTGGGAAAGAATCCCAGCAATGATCTCCATATTTCTCTCTTCTCTTCTCACTCTTTTCTCCTCTTTTCTCTCTTCTCTCTCCTAGGGTTAGAGAATTTCATATGGAATGGAAATAGGGTGGTTTAAGGGCTTTATATAGGCCCAGAATTGGTGTAAATGGCCCAAGGGCCATGGTATACTTAAATTATAACCAAAGGGTGCCTGTTTCGGGCAAACGGGGTTCATCTGGAGGTCCGTTACTCATTTGTGGCATAGGGTAAGTTCCCAGACAATGGATCTATGCCAAGATGTAATTTTGGCACGATTGGATAGGTCGATTGACTGTGAAGGACCTGTATTAGATCAATGGTCGTTGCCACTCGATTAGGGCCACAAGTATACAAATATGTGCAGAGAAATTTCTCTGATCCATGGGTGAAGTTCGGTTAGAAACTGACAGTTCAAAATCTTCAATTTCGCCCGCAAACGAAAGGTCTAATTTACTTAAGTTTCGTTACGTTTTCTAAAGATATTTGCATTTCTCACACACTTCGCTCAAGGCTCAAGTTGTGTGTTTTTAGATACTATCTGGGCCGATTCCCGTGATGGTTATCAAGCCCAATAAGACGGATATAACCCTATAGTTTTACGATCATCGGATTTTCGACGTGCGGTCCAGGTCCGATACGGAGTTTCAATGTATTATCGAGAGCAACAGACTTTTGGGACTTTTCCAAGGTTCTCAAGCAGTGTGGAGTTAGCTATTTTGATGGTTTTGGGTCTTGCCATTTGTATAAATAGTGGTTTGAACCAAATCCACCAATCATTTAGTTTAGTATTTAACTAAATTTCGCCTAAATTTCTAAAGGATACGATCCTTAGGGATTTCTGCCTGATGTGGTACTCGGGACTTTGTATAGATTTTTCCGAGACGTTACAATTTTTAATTAAATCAGCAAGGGCTTTGTATTGATTTTGATCTCAAGGAAGTAAATATAATATCCTTTTTCAAAATGAGAATGGAATAGAGAATCAAAATAAAAAACAAGAGCTACTTTAAAGAATCTTAAATATGCACAAAATAGCTTAGAATATACTCAAAATTATCTTAGAGTGATTGCTTAAGAATGATAAGAATTGAATAGAAAACTCTGAAATTTGAGCACTATTTATAAGTGAAAAATCGGTTCGCATGACTGGCCTTTGGTTAGGTACGACTGGCCTTATCCAAACAGATTTTTAAAAATTCTGGCGCAATAAGATTTTTCAGCCGCACGACTGGCCTTGTGGGTCTCACAACTGGTCGAATGGCCTGCTCGACTGGTCGTGGACACCACACGACTGGTCATGTGAGTCCAAATTACTCGCTAGAAAATGAGTCGAGCACTGCACAACTGGTCGAGCACTAATCACACGACTGGTCGAGCAGTTTCCAAGACTATTCGTAGACCAACAGAAAAATTTTGAAAATTTATAACAAATCCTGGACTGGTCGAGGAAATACTAGGACTGGTCGAGCCAGTGCTAAGGCTAGTCGAAAGAATAAAATTTTACACTTCTAAAATGACCAAAATGACCGACCGAAAGTATGAAATGATCTAATCATGATCTAAGGTTAATCTAAGTCAATCGTACCTTGTGAGATAGAACGTATGAACACTTAATCTATCGATCACTTCAGTAGCTTTAATTCTTGCGATCTTTAAAGCTTGAACTCGTCATACCAAACATAATCTTCAACTAGGTCTTGAGTTCGTGGACATTTCTGGTTCTAGATCTTAAACCGCAATGTTCTTGAAAACTCTGTCTTCACTCAATATATGAAAGTCTTCACTTTCTTTCAGTTTGAAGATCTAGGTAAGTTCGACGTAGATATTGGTAAGATAAATTTAGCATGAACAAAACGAATGTTGAAGATTCAATGTGAACAGATGCACAAGCTTGATACAAATTAAGATACAAACTTGAATTGGTTTGTCACACCAAAATTTGATAATACTTAGAGTTTATCAACATAGCACTTTCAGGTTCCCACATCATGCACCAAAGTATTAATCACAGAGAATTTAAAGCATCTATCGTGCCGGAGTCTATGATAAATTAATGGATTTTACAGATAAATCTATTACAAAATGGATAAGAAACTATTCATAACCTTCATAAGCATCCAATATGCCTATAGTTGACAATGGATCAAAGTAAATTAGAAATAAATATTTATTCAAACCAAATATCAATGAATTATTCAACATTCAGACCAAATAACTTGAATCAAAATAAACTAAGCATTAATGTAACACCTGGCCCAATTGGAATAGTGTCATGAGGCGTCCACGTGTGAATTAACGTAGGACCATACGATCCGATCGCATGAGTGAATTTATTACCAATAAATTAATCCGGCTTGAGCCACTAATGTGATTGAATCCAACTATGCTCGGGCTGAACGCGGGCCGTAGAGCTGGTCAGTCTAATTGTACTTGACGGCTGCTTGTACGAGCCGTGCACCGCCCAATGTAGGAAAGAAAATTTTGAAACTTGGGGAGACCAGGGGCCTCACTGGGCTTGTGGTCCATCGTGGATGACATGCTTGGACGACATCCGGAAATGGACAAATCGCGTCATCCAGTTGGCACTTGAAAAACACAAGTCGCCCTACTTGGGAATAAAAAGCGGGAACTTTAAATCAATTAGCCCCGTTACTTGAGTCAATGAATTTGGGCATTTCAGTTGTCGAATTTCTTCTAAACTTACACCGAAGTCTGAAGATATTTTGCTGTACTCGCTCATGAAATCTGACCATTGATCGAGGATCAATGACCATTGATTGCAAATCGGACCATTACGGAAAAACCTCGCATTCGTTTGCCGTCAAACTTCACCCAGCCCTTCATCGGGCCATGGGGCACCTGTCCCACGAATTAGATGAGACAAGGGGCCATCAGGGTCGCCCCAACAGCCAGAAATGGGCTCCATAAGGTTGTTTGAAGAAATTAATGGAACCCAGGGCCAACTGATTAAATTTCTAGTATATAAGCTCTTAAGCCTTTCTCTCTCATTTCCACTAAAATTTTAGCAGCCGAGAGAGAGAGAGGAGAGAGAAGGAGAGGGAGAGTTGTGTAGTGCATGTGGTGCTTGGGGACTGAAATTCCCCGCACCTAAACCCCTACATTGCCAGAAACCCCGACCCGATCGCCGTAGAAACAAGCTACATCCAATCCAAGGTAAGATTCAGACTCCAATCCATATCTGTTTAGCAACAAGTCACATGCATGCACCTTATCACGATTTTCATGTAACGCAGGGCCTCAGCACGTCAAGTCTATGGACCCAACACTGTTAGAGCGATCGCAAAAGCTTTCGATCGACAATAGGTGTGGACCATTAAAAGTGTTATTTGATAAACCCTGAGTATTGTCAAATTTTGGTGTGCCAAACCATTTCAAGTTTGTATCTTGATGTGTATCAAGCTTGTGTATTTATTCACATTGAATCTTCGATGTTCGTTTTGTTCGTGCTGAATTTATCTTGCCGATATCTACGACGAACTTGCCGAGATCTTCAAACTAGAAGAAAGTGAAGACTTAGTGTTCAAGAATATTGCGGTTCAAGATCTGGAACCAGAAAAGTCCAAGAACTCAAGACCTAGTTGAAGACTGTGTTCGGTATGTTGAGTTCAAGCGTAAAATTTAAAGTTGTTGAAGTGATTGGTAGTTTGATGGTTCATATGTTCTATCTCATAAGTAAGGTATGATTGATCTAGATTGACCTTAGATCATAATTAGATCATTTCATACTTTTGGTCAGTCATTTTGGTCATTTTATAGGTGTAAAATTCTGCTTTTTCGACTGGCCCTAGCATTGGCTCAACCAGTCCAGGATTTGTTATGAATTTTTATAATTTTTCTATTGGTCTACGACCAGTCTTAAAAACTGCTCAACCAGTCATATGAATAGTGCTCGACCAATCATGCAGTGCTCGACTTGTTTTCCAGCGAGTAATCTGGACTCACACGACCAGTCATGTGGTGTCCACGACCAGTCGAGCAGGCCACTCAAGCAATCGTAGGACCCATAAGGCTAGTCGTACAACTGAAAAATCTTATCGTGCCAGAATTTTTTAAAAATCTGTTTGGATAAGGCCAGTCGTAACTAACCCAAGGCCAGTCGTAGCTAACCTAAGGCCAGTTGTGCAAAGCGATTTTTCACCTATAAATAATGCTCGAATTTCAGAGTTTTCCATTCAATTCTTATCATTCTTAAGCAATCACTCTGAGATTATTTTAAGTACATTCTAGGCTATTTTGTGCATATTTAAGATTCTTTAAAGTAGCTCTTGTATTTTGATTTTGATTCTCTATTCCATTTTTATGTTAAAAGGGGATATTTGATTTACCCTTTTACGAGATCAAAATCAAAGCAAAGCTCTTGCTAATTTAATTAAAAAATCATCTAGACTTAGAACCCTATATACTTGTGAGACTAAACGTTGAACATCTACGTCGTCATCAAGTTGGTTCACCGGGCTGCTTCAGAATCATCATACAGATAAGTATTTTACTTTTTCTGTAATTCAAATCTATTTTTTTGGTTTGTGAGATTGTTCCAAAAAATCTCTATTTATGGTTTGTCTGAGGTGATCCAGAAAACTCAGAGCATGGGGTTTTCGAATTGTGTAAGCCCACTTGAAAGACACAATTATGAAAGTTTTAGGTGAACCTTAAAAAACCTATTTTAATTAGTGAACGCTAATATCCCGAGGGAGTGGATATTATGAGTGGAGTGTTGTGGGGTTGTTGTTTAACAGTTGGTGTACACACAAGCGAACCACTATAATTCTTTGTGTATGGTGGATGTGTGATTTATTTCTTTATTTTTTATGGTTTAAAATTGTGGGATGTATTTGTGGATGTGAATGTTCTAATCTTTACATTTCAACATTCTGTGGTGAATGTTGTAATGGATTAGTTTCTATTTCTTTCCCTTGAGTTTGAGTTTTTTATATTCACCCATGTTCTAGTAAGGTTGTCCTGTCATAAACCATTGGTTTTTGGTGTTAGGTTGTCCTTAGAACCAAGTTTGTATCAACCTCTCAATACTTGACTATTGAGGTTGTTATTTCCTTTGATTAATTGCATTTTATTTGGCTATCTTGTTGTTGTTATTCCGCTTATTATTTTTATTTAGCATAGTCCTATTCACCCCTCCTCTAGGTCTTTTTTGCTCGGTCTTTTCAACCATTACCTTTAGGTGGCCGATTATTGTGCCTAGCGTAGATCCTAGTGAATGTGAATGGTGTATGTACTTGCATATTGCTGAATTTTTGGAACATCTTGATTTGTAACATAGACATAGGTTTTCCCTAAAATTGGAAGAGGGATTTAGGTCTCGAGAACTCCTTAATGTGTGAATGTCAATTTATTGGTCTATTAGGAATTACATGTGCAATTTTCCAAATATATTGTTGATTTGGTATCTTGAACTTCATCATATGCAATTGCTAAGTGTAGATTGGATGCATTGTTTGTCTACCTATTGATTTGCTGAAATTGTTGTGCTTGGCTTCCGCTACCTTGCTGAATTATATGATTCATGTTGGCACATGTGAATTAAATTGTTGTGAATGGGTGTGTGGTTGTCCATCTTTGCTAAATTGCTGGAATATGTTGATCCTGATCTCCAATTGCTGTTGAAATTGTAATGTCGACTTTTCATATGCGGATGTTTTGGCGGAGTTTAGCATGTTGCCGACCATATGCCTAGAATGCTGAAATATGCTTGTTACTTGTAAACTTGTCCCTGAAATTATTAAATATATGTTAGCTACCTGTGCACATGTCCCTTTATGGATTGGATGATCAACCGGAATCCCTTGGGACAACCTTTCCTTTGGGTCAGCCCATGGGCAAGTTTGGCCTAACTAGTCAAACCGCGACTTATTGGCCATAGTCGGACTACATGAGACATCGTTCTCAGGCCGTATAGTATGTGGTTTATCTTGTGGGGGCATATTAGCCCACTGATTGGCCATCCTTGGATGTTAACCATGATTGTACATGCCTGATTAAACTTGAGGTACCTTGTGACGCTTGCGCAACTGTTAATCATGATTTGTAGCCCACAAGACTCATGAGCTGGGGATGGTGGTATGGGACACTATGCCCGTGTTGTCAGCCTACGTCGAGGTGACGAGCCTTCCCGTAGGAACCAGTGAGCACCAAGACTCGTGAGCCGGGGACGGTGGTATGAGACACTGTGCCCGTGCTGTCAGCCTACGCTAGGGTGACGACCTCCCTGTAATGACCACGAGCAGGACTTTGAAGTCCCAATTATTTTCGTATGAGCTTAAGAGCTATGGGATTGACAAACCTACGAGGGCTAAGGATCGCGAAAGTCATACAGCTACGACCATTAGAGCCACGCGATTGGATTAGGGCAATGTTTTCCGACAAGGGTATCTCGGTTTCCCCAACCTACTGGATGAATGAACTTAACTAATCAACTTAGCTAACATTTACATGACATTACATTATTTACTTTGGCGATTCGGCAATCGAGGTCGCACTGGTCATTCACGATTATTAGATGTTATTGCTCGAGGGAGTGTTAGTAGTGAGAGACATGCATCATGTCATTAAATCATGCATTGCATTAACCAGAGTATATAGGATTTTATGATGTATGTTGTTCACTAAATTTACTCTTGTGTATGATAATTTGTGTGACTTACTGTTAATGACACCACTGAGTTAGCTACCCACTCCCACTCTGGGACGGTGTTCTAAAACACTAACCAGAATCTAGCATAGATGTAAGGACACTAGAGCTGGACGCATTGGAGGATGCCGGCGTGGATGATGAGGAGGAGCGGGCGTATTTCCAGACATTTGGTGGGTCTTTCTAGCTCGGTTGGTGATTGCAGGATTGGGCTAGGGCCCTAGTCTTTTTGGGATTACTGTATGGATGGGACTAGATCCCTGATGGATGATATTTCGAATGTTTGGATTTATGTTTGGACATTTACCTTATTAGTCACACTTGACATTTCTGTATGAGATTTTGTTACTTTATGCTTGGTTTGGTTTAATTCTTCATTGCCCATAAGATACTTTACACTCATATGCATATGAAGCCCGTTAGGGCATACGTGACACTCGAGAATTCGGGAGCCGAGTGTTTGGGGCGTTACAATTAAGAATGACTACAAGCTTTACCTCTTAGCTCTAACTAAGAGGTTAGCCAATCAAAGACATGATTGAACTAAAACTCCAAAAGAAAAACATAAAAACTAATTAGAATTGAATGATTGGAGAAGAATGAGGATTCCTCCACAACTCCTTGCTCTACACTTTCTACCTTAATTCCTACTTTATAAAGCCTAAAACATTCATTTAAATAGGAAAAATCGCAACCGACTTGAAACCAACTTTAATTCATGCACTTTTGTTACACTTTGGCTGCAACCAACGATAAGCTTCGCTCGTGTTGAACATAGCCTTCAGTCGCACTGAATTAACTCTCGGTTGCATCGAATTAACTCTCAGTTATAGCTGAATTTCCTGGATTTGCATTTGAAGTATTTGTCTTTCTTAGGTCATGTCAAACATCACTTCGGTCGCACCGAATTAACCCTAAAAATTACCGTTTGTTGTTAGACTGTTCTGTTCATATGCCTAAATCGAACCGACCTTAGGTGGGACCGAATAGTCTGTTTATTTTGTTATAGAACTTATGATTCAACCAGTTTTTTCTCTCTCCTCTGCACTTGGTTTTCTTGAATCTCTGACACTTGAATTATTCATTAATTACTTCCAAATCTCCAATATTCTTTTGGTCATTCTTTGAGCGTTAAATATTCTCTTTAGGTGTTCTTTTCATCTTAACTCTCTAAATCATATCGCATAGAAAAAACATACGTAATTAGATCAATTAATCACATCTATTCTTATAAAACCAATGCATAATAAAGGAAAAAAAATATACAATATTTCACACTCAATACATATAGATGTATAATATCTTATTCATAGGCTAGTTGCTTTATTAGCATATCTATTATATTCGGCTAGTTGCTTTATTAGCATATCTATTATATTCTATGTGATTGGACCCACTAATGATTTTGAAGCTTTAGTATTAAATTGCTTTTTTTACTTAGCTTAAATAACATATTATTTAAAGTAACTGTAGATTTAATAGGCATAAATTTTATTTGGTCTTAATAACTATCTCTAAGACATAATGTTCATTCTATAGGTTCGTCAGGCTTATGCAATTTCAAAATGGCCTGACATGAATGCCTAGTGAGCCGCCCAAGGAAAAAAAAAATTCCCACCATCCACAATGATCCACACCATTCATCCATTTGAGCGGTACATTTGACCAAAAATTCCCACCATTGTGAACGATCCATTTGACCGAGACATTTTACAGCATAACCCAAAAAATAAAGAGATCCAAAGGTCAAGTGAACCACTCCATGGGAAACAGTGGTCTTAAAGACTTGCGTTGAAACTTATGACTGTATGTTGTCCATTAGGCTTACATTGATGTTTGTTTGTCGTCTAAATTGTTCATAAGGTCCAAGAGACAAGACAATGGGACAACACAAATATCAGCTTTATCCGAAGCTTCTCGGCCCACGATAAAATTTCAACTACAAGTGTTCAATTTCCACTGTTTACTGTGATGCGTTTTACTTGAGCGCTGGATCTCCGTCATTTTTTGCCTATGCCCTAAAATGAGCTGGCCGAAGGAATGGGCGGTGTAAGCCACATACATCATGGTGCGAGTTTCTAAAATCCAATGCTGGGTCGTTTGCCAATTTATGGAAAAATAAAAAATAAAAATAACAGTTGAGGTTGAGGTCCATGAACACCAGGGGCCATCCGATCAACGGCCTGGATGACTGGTGAGAGATGAAAACACGAGGATGAGAGGCATATCTGGAGGATGATAGTTTTCGTGTAATTTTATCTTCAAAATGATTCTTATCCTCGAGACGGTAGTTGGATAGCTTCCTTCTCTTTCCCAATCCAACAACGAAAACAAAGCAACGCCAAAGTAGTGAAAAGAGAGGAAATGGCAGCAGCTTCTACTGCTACAAGTGCTACTTTCCTCACAACAGTTGCTACGACCACCTCTTCACTCCATCCCCAAAACCCCAAGCCCAACTCAATCCCCTATCTCCGTACAATCTCCCTCTTCCCCCTCCTTCTACGGACCCGAGTAACAAAACAATGCATACACGTCCCCTCACCATCTCCAACCGTTGCCGCAGCGGCCGCCCTTGCTGCGGCAGAAGCCGATGTGACCATCGATGAAGAGGAAGCCCCATCTGCCACGCCCCTCTCCAAACCCAAAACCGGAAAAGCTGCATTACCCTTCAAGAGAGACAGAGTAATCAAATCAATTCCCACTGCTTGCCCGCACTCACAACCTCCGTGTTCGATTACATCGCGCTGTGGGGGTTTTTTTTTGTCCTTTTGTTGTTTGAGAAAATTCCTTCTTTTCGTTGTCATTTCAGACGCGGTCGAAACGTTTCTTGGAAGTTCAGAAACTGAGGGAAAGGAAGAAAGAGTATGATCTGCCCACCGCTGTTTCTCTTCTCAAGCAAATGGCAAGCACAAAATTTGTAGAGTCTACCGAAGCCCATTTCCGTCTGAACATCAATCCCAAGTATAATGATCAGCAGCTGAGGGCGACGGTGAGAGCTTTCACCCCCCTCCCCCTTCTTTTTTTTAAAAAAGTTTTTGTGGGCTGGTTTTAAAGATTTTTAATCTTTAGGAAATGAACAATGTCATATTCATTCTCTTCTTACGTTCTCTCTTTCATGTTAGGTGAATCTACCCAAAGGAACTGGTCAGACTGTGAAGGTGGCTGTCCTTACACAAGGTCGGTACTAGATTGCTTCTTACTCATATGCTTTCTGTTTGGTTATGCATAATATCTTTTTGTGATGGTGATTAAGGCTGCATGACTCAGTGGTAGAGACATTGCAGGTCATGGGTTTGAGTACCCATGTAGGGTTGTGTTAAAACAAAGAAGAAGAAGGCTGCATCTGGAGAGGAATTATATGATACATTTGCTTGCATGACATCTGAGGCCTGTTATGCTGTGATCCATATGTATTTGGGAGTCTTGGAAAACCATACACTTATTGAGGCTCAGGACCCCATGATTCATTGAATTTCTATCTCCCCCAATTGCATTTAGAGGAAATCAAAATTCTGCAAGATGTGTTTTCCCCCTGATTGGTATTTCCGAAAGTATTTAATCCCTGCTGGAATTTTGCCATTTGGGAGCAGCATCAACACAATTCTGCCACATTGTGAGTGGAAAAACTTCTCTCAATTGGGGTGGGAGAACATATATCCAGCCTGAAAGGTGGAAAGCCGAATCCACACTGGCCAGTTTGGGAGAAATCTTTTTGCTGAAAATTTTGATTTCTTTGATATACCTTTCTGTGGAACCTATAAATTTGAATGGTACGAAGCATTTTCATTTATTTGTAAAATATGATGTGATTCCGTCCAATCATGGCATCATTTCCCTTTTATTCATCTGCAAGATTTCAGGAAAAGCAAACTGTGGAAATGAAGTTTATAGCTGTAATGTTTCAAAATGTTAACCCCAGAGCTGATTGAAACATTTTCTCATTGGCGAATAAGCACCTGGTTGGCCTGTTTCAGCGAATGCCAGTGGGCAGTATAACTGAGGGCATGGTGGGACCAAACAGTGGCCCCCCATGTTACTGTATGTTAGATTGAGGCCCTGGTATGGACTAAGCTTGTGGAATGACCAAGCAATGATTCCCATGTTGCCATTTGTGGCACTTGTTCTCTACCATGCTCCATAAATAATGTACACAAATGATGGGCCCACATATACCGCTGAGTTTTGCGGTGCCAACAAAGGGCCAAGCAGTGGCTGGCTGCTCAACCTATAATCAGACCACATCTGTAACCTTGAACTGCTGGACACTGCACACCGCAATAGATGTCACACTGCTGTCATTCCACTTGGTGTTTGCCTATTCCATTTTGAAGATAAAATTGGATTCAAGTCCACAATGCTAACACACACCATGGGCCCTGAATGTGTGCCACAATCTTGTCATCCATTGGTCCATGAGTGCAGGTGAAGAAGCTAGTTCAAGAGAACATGATTTGCCTTGCCACATGGAATATAGGAACTTTGACAAGTAAGAGTAAGTGGAAAAGATGAAACAAAGGAGAGTTAACATAAGTTTCGTACATGAGACCAAGTGGAAAGGCTAAAAAACTAGAGAAATTAATGGATATAAACTCTGGTATATAGAAAAGGGCAATAATAGTGTTTCGACAAGAAACGAAAAGTATTTGATTTGGGGATTATCTTACTGGATAATAACAAAGAATGAATGAAGAGACTAATCATCAAATTTTATTTACTCTGAATTCATTTACATCCTTCTCATCCTTTGATTCCAAGATAAGGTACTTATGATTAAAGAATACAAGTATTGAACAAGCTCAATGTCGATTTCGGCAGCATTTTGGCTCATATTATTCATGTCTTCATAAGAGGAGTCGTGCGGTTCCCCTTCTTTTCTTCTGTATTCTCTCCAAATAATGTAAAGGAATGTTGAAATCCCTCAGAAGAATGCAATATTCTGAAATCCTTCCAAAATACATATAAGTTGTCCTTTCAGGCTGTCCGCGCAACTCAATGTTGAGTTGCGCAGGTCCGCTCAACTCGTCCCAGTTTCGCGGTTCCCCTTCTTTTCTTCCTTGTTCTCTCCAATACCTGTTAGAGGTATTGAAGTCTTCTCTTCAACAATTCTAATCCCTCAAATAAAGGGGTAGGGGGTATTTATAGGCTTTCACACGTTTAAATCCTTGAATTTTGTGCCATGGGATCCACTTCGCATCTTCTTTGTTTGCACTGCGCGCAACATACAAGTATTATAATTATGAGTTGCGCGGTCCCGCGCAACTCTAGTCTTCCGCACAACTTGATTTTTTCCCCGCAACTCAAGTCTTGATCAACTTTTTCTTCACTTCTTTTATTTCTTTCTTCTTTCTTTTCTCATCTCTTTTAATCGATTTTCATGCTCCAACAAATAGAAATGGGGTAGGGCCGTAGGGGTAGTGGCATATAAAGATTTAAAGGATAAAGTTCTAGGTGTTAAGAGAGGGGTAGGGGTAGTGGTAGATACAGATTTAAAGGATAAAGTTCTAGGTGTTAAGAGAGTTAAGCATTGGGATTTTATTGATAAAGCTTCTGTCAGGAGAGGAGATAATCAGTATCATTAGTGCATATGTACTAATTGTGTAAGGAATTCCTGACGGGGAGAGGATATTTGTAGGAGACTTAAATGTTGTGTACAAAAAGAGAGTAGATTATGTGATAAGGTGCATGGAGGACATTGATTTTGGGAGAAGGAATGAGATGGGGGATACTATCCTTGATTTTTCTAATACGAAAAGAAGAAGAAGAAGAAGAAGAAGAAGAAGAAGAAGAGATGAACATTTAATTACTTTCAAAAGTAGATTATATAAAAGCAAGATAGATTTTTCTTTCTTATTATTTGAACATTATACAAGCAAGATAGATTTCGAAGACAATGGTTGATACATAAAGACTAAAAGCTTATACTATGAGAGAATTTGACACAAAATTGGTTAATGGCCATGAATGTTTATGTTAGGAAATGGAAGAAAGAGAGTGAAATTTCTAGATGTCCAAAAATGAGGTGGTGGAATTTAAAAGGAGAATAATTTTATTTACTAATAAGTCGATGGAAGAAGGAGAGTGGAATGTCGAGGTAGAAGTTAATGTTATGTTAAATGAGATGGCTGAGTGAATTAGGAAAGCGACAAAAAGTTTTTAGAGTCTCTATAAGGAAAAGCCACTCAGGTAAGGAAACTTGATGGTGGAGTGATGTGCAAAAGGTTATTAGTGAAAATTGATCATGTTTCAAAGCCTAATAAGGGCCTAGAAACAAGGAAATTTGAGAGGAATGTAAAAACATGAAAAAGAATTACAAAGAAAGTAACAAGGCTAAACTTAAGGCATATGATGATTTTTCAATAGATTGGGGACTAGTGAAGGCGAGAGAGATGTCTTGAGAGAGAAAGAGAGAGAGAGAGGGTAGGTAGTTATATCCATATTAGATGCATTAGGAGCGATGATCAGCGTGTTTTAGTTAATTATGACGAGATTAACGAGAGGCGGAGAAGCTATTTCCAAACTTTGTTAAATGGAGACCACTTTGGTTGGCCTGGATTGGTCTTCACTTTAATTGTTTTAGTTGTATTCTTTTGCATCATTGCTGCTTTCTTTAATAAAATCTCAGTTATCCTTTTAAAAAAAAGGAGACCACGTTGAAAGCTCAGGCATAGAAGAAATCATTATCTCAAATGAGGCTGGAAGCAATAAGTACTTTTGTAGGATATTATTATTTATTTATTTTTTTGAGAGGTAATAATACATTTTATTAAAAGACCTCACAAAAGCGAGGAAAGAATACAACTAGAGAAACCCAACCTAAAGCAAAAGAAAAAGCGTATATGGCTTTTACTTACATAAACAACCCAACTAGACACTAGGAGCTTAACTTTCCGAATGACCTCCTCAAAACCAAGGCATTTCGTATCGGTAACGGTGGCCGTAACGGTCACCAGACTTGCCACCATTACCGATACGGGTATCAGTAGTAACGACCAATATAGGGGCGTAATGACCTTTACAACCCTCGTAATGGTTAAAAAAAATGTCTAAAAAATTTTGAAAAAAACATTTTGAAAATCTAGAATAATGTAAATATTCTAAATCTGTATTCATTTTTTTTTGTTTTGAACTTGTTTATAGTAGCGAAACGGTCCACTCTTTAGTGAGAGTATTGTATTGGGTTGTCTGATGAATTTATGAACATGGTTATGTCTCTAATGTTTACACATTACAATCAAGCATTAAAATTAGAAATCAGGAAAAAAATGCATATATACCACCCTTTTTTTTTTTTTGAAAAAAGGCCCTCAGAGCTTGTATTCGCTCAAATAGCTTCAATCTATTATTTAAATACTAAAAACTATAGTATGAGTGGTCAAAATCTGTTGTAGAAAAGTTTTTGGAATGAGAAACGTGAAAAGTGAGGAAAACATGAATTTAGTGGTCATTTTTCAACTGTTACGGAGGTATCAATCGTTATGCCCTATAACGGCCAATACAGTTTCAAAAAATCAACTGCCTTGTTTCACCCCTGCATCACGTAATGGTCATGACCATTACCTATATGTATCGGCCTTTACGGCCATATGTAGAGGTGTGCACGAGTCAAGCTAGGCACAACTCAACTCGGCTTGGCCACTAGCTGACCCTAGCTCGAACTCGGCTCGGCTCGGTTCGGTCAGTAGCTCGGGCCAGTTCGAGCCGAGTTTGAACCAAGATAGAGCTGAGTTCGCCTGTGCGGCATTCTCACAAACACATGGAGTGCACCTTCAATTTCTCACAGTATGTAAAATAGATCTAGTAGTTTCTAGGTATTTCATCAAACAGTTCGTAAGCAACATCAAAATCAAGATACAAGGGTATTTGTTTCATATCCATACATTTCTCGCCACCAGCTGACACTTCGTTGAGTCATTTCATCAAACACTTGGTGTGCAACATCAATATCAAAATAACCGAGTCACCGAACTAGTTCGATCCGAGTTCGATCCAAGTTGGGGTTCGATTTGAGTCGAGTCGAGCTCGGGCAAGCTTGAACTTGGTTCAAAATTTTTTCGAGCTAAAAAAATCAGCTCGACTCGGCTTGAACTCAGTTTCAAACCGAGTCGAATCAAGCTTTTTTGAGTCAAGTCGAGCGAGCTAACCGAGCTAACTCGGTTCGTGTACAGCTCTAGCCGTATGGTAATGGATATGGAATACCTTGCTCAAAACCCGCTTAGCTTATTTCGAAAACAATGACCATTTCTAGCTTCCCAAATAGCCCAAAACACTGTTATAAAGATCAACCTCCACTCAGCTTTTCCAGACTTGCTCACTTCTCCCCCATGCCACACCCACATGAATTCGTCCACTGACTTCGACATTACCCAGACCATGCGAAGCAAACAAAAGAAATGCTCCCAAAATTTCTGAGCAAACAAGCAATGGAAGAAGAGGTGATCGATTGATTCTGCATCCTCGATGCAAATTAGGCAAATGTTAGGGAGAACTAGAGATCTTCTCTGAAGATTATCAACTGTGAGAACCATGGTATACAAAAACGGCTATGTAACGGCCAGGTGACAACCATAAGCGTTACGTGTTGACGGGCTAAAACGGCTGTTACGGAAAAACTATCCGTAACGGAAAAACTGTCCGTAACGGTCGCGTAACGTTCTTGTGATCGACCATAACAGCCTCAAAACAGGTTTTTCCAAAAAAATAAAAAATAAAGAAGGTTGTAATGGCTTGTAGCGTAACGGTAATGACAATGGTCATTATGGCCACCATTACCGTTATGGAACACCTTGGTGAGAACCCTCTTCCGGCCCACTAGCCAAACAAAAATCGCCACATGAGGAGGGGCTCCATAAAACCAACTATGATAGGGATGTGGCTTATTAGGATTATGAGGCGGCCTAATAAGCCACATCCCTATCATAGTTGGTTCTAACATAGAGCGATTGGATAGAGAACTTTCTAGAACTATGTGCCTTCCAAAGCAACGAGTTGCCCTCAATAGGGAAGGGGGAAACATCCTTCAGGTGATCTAAGGGGCCGAAAAACTCAATGATCTCCTCTGTCATGTTACTACGACACGGAGGACTCCAGACAATGATGTCACTACTCACTGAATAACAAGTTGCCATCGCAATGAAGCAATCAGGGGTGAGACAAGCAATTCTAAGGAAAGAATCTTAAAGCGCTCTGTTACTGCACTAAACATCAACCCAAAAGCGAATACAAAGCCCATTACGAAGTGTTAAACTCATTGAATAGCCCATTTTCCTCCCCTTTTTGAAGCATTTTGCTAAGGGCCTCCCTAACAACCACAAACAGATAGGGAGATAGAGGGTCCCCTTGGCGAAGACCTAGAGGCCTTGGAAAACCCTTTTAGTGAACCATTAACAAGTCAAGGATGGAGAACAAGGCCGATTGCATGCACGACCGATTCCACCCCCCACATTTCAACCCACAACCCAATCTGAGGAGCATGTAATCGAGGAACCTCGAGTCCACATGATCATAAGCCTTTTCGATATCCAACTTACAAAGAATGCCACTTCTCCTCTCCCTATTCCTAGCACGAATGCACTCATGGGCAATAAGCTCACTATTCAAAATCTATCTGTCTATGATGAAGGCACCTTGATTTTCAAAAATGACTCTGGAGAGGACTCCTTTAAATATAAAGGCAAGAACTGTTTGCTAGGATTTTGTATGGCCCCCTTATTAGGCTAATCGGCTTGAGTATTTCAAGTTCTCAGCCCCCTCCACTTTGGGAATCAAGACAATAAAAGAAGCTCCAAGCTCAGTAGATAGGCGGCTGCGATTAAAAATTCCGAAACGAAGTCCATCACATCCGACTTCACTACCTCCTAGAATTTATGAAAAAAGAGCATGGGAACTCATCCGGATCCGTCGCCTTATCCCCCGCACATGGAGCTGATCGCTACTTTCACCTCTTCCTCCGAGATCGATGCTTCTAATGCTAAAGCTTCCTCACTAGATAACTGCTGAAAATCTAGATTGTCTGGCAGCGACCTTTACCAAATATCACTAGTTAGCAAATCGCAGTAAAAATGCACTATAGCCTCACAAATCTTGCTTTTATCTGAAGGCCTCGAACCATCAATACTCAAACTAGATATTTTGTTGTCGCAAGCCCTTGCACTAGCGATCTTGTGAAAGAATCTAGTATTTTTATCACGTTCTTTAAGCCACACCACTCTCCATCTTTGCTGCTATTTGATTTCCTCTTCCTTAGCTCGAGCACCCATAGATTCAGCTAACACCGCACTCTTATATGTCCTTCGATAAGCTGCCACTCTCTTCCAACAAATCTAGATCGTGTCTCTCTTCTGCTATTCTGTCAAACTCTGCCTCCCAAGCTCCAAGCACCTTGTTCTTCCATTGCTTAATAGTATCTTTTAAAAGCTTTCATTTTTTGCTTAATCCAAAACCTTGCATATCTTGTCACGCCCTAAAATTCGGTACCTAGGTTTGCCACACCCGACTCCGTATTATAGGTCATGATTTATGATTTTAGTGTTCATAACCACCATTCCATAAAAATCATATAACAACAAACCAAATTTCCATATAATAAATCCAATAAAATGTTTAATCAAAATAATCTCTAAACTTTCCTTTATGCTTCCATACAATGAATGTAACCTCGTGCCTTTGTGTACTTTTAGGGAATCCGAGGTAGGGCACCGTGTTCATTTTAAGAATGTTTGGGGTAGAGCATTGTGTTCCTTTTTTGTCCCAAGGTAGAGCACCTGCGTTTACATTTTAGGGAACTAAGGACAAAGCATCGTGGGCTTTAGTTTAAGGAACCTAAGGCAATGCACCTTTGATCTCAATCTCAATTCTCATTCAATGATAACATGCATATGTGAATGCAATCTTACAATAAACATTCTACTCAAGAGATATAAAACACCAAATTCATCGCAAACACATATCCTTCTTACTCTTAGCACAATGCTCACGGTTCTATTACAAGGTTTAGAAATTAACATGCACTTCTAAGATAAACAATTACTTGCCAAAATCAAATATTCAAGAATATAGAATAATAATTATTTTAATTCCTTCCTGAAAAAATTCTATCTAAACCGAACAAGTAAAATTCCTATTATGCGAATTTAAATTAAAAATCCGAGCTGTGGGGAGAATTAATGAGTCATTAATTTAATAATTATTTTTAGAACTCTATTAATTTAAGCTAATTAAAATTTAATGCTTAACTGAATTGATTTAAACAAACACTTTCTAAATTTAGAAATTTAATCACAATCAAAGTTAATTAATAACAATATGAAATTATCAACTTGCTTTTTCTTTTATCTATCACAAGTTTAAAATAAGAATTTAAACTAAAATATTAAAAAATTGATATATCATGTCAAAATTCAGAAAAATATAAATTTGAGATTTCAAAAGCTTATAGGATCACCCACCTCTACGTGATGAACGGATTCGAATACGGCTGGATCTTGACTTGCACTCGATTTGGACCCAAACTTGGTTCGACTCAGTGAGTCCTCCACACAATCTCTCTCCCTCCCTCTCTCAGTTCCTTTTTTTTTTTCCAGGCATATCCAGCAATGGACGTTGGACTAAAACCTAGATAGCTGGACTTGGCAAAACTCGGCGAGTCGACTTGGTGTTTCTCAGCCTCGATCCCCTCCCTCCCCTCAAACTTGGTTCTACACAATCTCTTCCTCTCCCTTTTTTTTTTTTTTCTAGGCATGTCCAACAATGGATGCTGGAATAAAACCTAGATAGCTCGACTCGGTAAAACTTGATGAGTTGACTCGGTGTTTCTCAGCCTCAATCTCTTCCCCTTGGGTTTCTCTCATTTCTATTTTAGTTGTTGGGCTACGTTCTGTCATGAATTGGGGTTTTTATAGATTCTTCACCGCCTCTCTATTGAGTCTCAAACATTTTGGTGCAACGACACGTTTCCACATTTAAATGGTTGGTTCTCTAGGGCTATGAGGTGGGGTTTGATCTTGGTTAGAAGCCAGTGATTATACGTTCATTAGATGGGTCTTAGAATGTTCGGGTTAGATTTTAAATCAATGGCCATACACGACTCTACGGTTGGGGTTTCTTGATCGAGGAAGATACGTTAATGGTGGATTGGCACTTGGCATGTATCTCGGTGTTCCATCGCTTTTGGACGTTTCGAATTGGTCCTAGGAAGCTTGTAGACGCTTTAAATCGAAGCTCTGGATCGCTTTGGCTGGTGGGTTCAGTGTTTGAAAGGCTCAACTCGTTGCCACTTGTTGCCACGAATAACGAAGAAACAATGATCAAAACGGCTTCTCTGCGTTGCAACATGGGATTTTGAGATGGATCTGATGTAGATTGGATGGTCTAGATTCATCTAGATCTTGGTTTCTAATTCTTTCTTTTGTCACAATGTTGAGAGAAGAAAGATTTCAGAAATCTGTTTTCTCTTAGACGTTGATCCAAGTCACTTGTATTGAAGGGCGAGATACATCCAATGGAGGGTTTAGATCGATTAGAGAAGATTTCTCCCGAATTGTAGTTGGTTTGCACGAAGAAAAAGGAGAAAAATTCTCCCTCTTGAATGCTTTTAGTGCGCTGGAAATGATTCAGGCTTTTGGTTTTTACATGTGCTGGCACATGTGGCTCTAGTTTGTTGCACATGTAGATCACCCATGGGTTGGCATTTAGATTTATCTTGGGTTATGGTGCTTAATGGCCCACCCTATGCGCTCTTTGGATCCAACGAAAATCGACTTTAAATTGGTTATTCTTGATCGGATGATTCTTAATGGTTGGATTTGGAATTCAATGGTCGGTTTACCTTTATTATCATAAATTAAGGAGTCCATTGTGTTGGGGTATCTAGGCGCAGTATGGGTAATCTCTCAGATCAATGGTCATATTGTGGTCTTATTGGGTGAAGATGTACGGTGTAGGGTGACATGGGATCACCAAATCCTTTTTGGTTTTAGAAATTGTAGGTTCTGTAGAATTCTTCCTAGATGATTTGGTGGCTTCAGAAATACTCATAGATTTAGTCGGGTGTGAAAAGTGAACTGGTAGATTAGTTGGGGGTTTGCTATGGGTTGTAACAAAGATCTTTTTCTGATTTTCAGACGAGTCATTCAGGGGATATAATGCAAATTCCAATGGATGGTCGATTTTGCGAATTAGATGTCGAAATTGAAAATGTGTGGCTCAATTGGGTTGAATGAGCATTGGTTAAATTTTCATCACGATCATACTCGCACAAATAAGTTTTTTGAAGAATGGTGTAGGGTGGTATTGTGTATAACATGGAAATACATTAGATGATTGGTAGGTCCATCTATAACCATTAGAATTGAAACTCAACAGTAGAATATGGTTTCGCAAGGGTAAGAAATGGAGTGAATGGTTTAGAATTGTAGATGGATGAGTGTATGTGTGGTTTAGATGATCTTAGGACAAGTTTGTTATGAGGAAATGATCCATTGGTGACGTGGACAGTTAAATTGCTAGATCCAAATCTAATTAGGTATCTCTATGGTTGGTTTGGTGAATGGGCAAGTATATGGGTTGATATGGTGATTGATGAACGAGTGGCCTAAAATTAATGATAGGGTTGAGGGATTTGTACATGTAGGCTAAGGTTTAAAATCGAGGGATTGGTTTATCTTTTTGGTTGAGTTGTTTTGGACGGTTTAGGCACTTTATTTCGTCTCAATGGGTTAATGTAACTCATGGGTTCAACGATCAATGGCGATGTAAGCCTATGGTTAAGATCATGGGTCATATGGTGACAAATTGATTTCTTTAACTCTACAGATTGGCTATGGGTCGTTATAGCTCGAGATTAGATGGTTTAGAATGGGCTAATTGGTTTCACAAGTGAGTAATTTATTTGGGCAGATTTTTAGTGTGATACATAGGTTAAGCATCATGATTGGGTAGGTTTAGTGTTCGTTCTATGATTAGATTTGGGATTGTTTATGGATCAATGGGCAGTCTTGTGAGTGCAAGTGTACATGTGCAAAAAATAAATAAATCATATAACCGATAATTACATAAGTCAATGGTTCACACCATTGTTTTAAATATCGATGATATCGGCCGATATATCCCACGATATATCTGATATACCACATGTGCAACACGAAACTCACAAGTAGTGCGATATATCTCACATATTCGATCCGGTGAGCATTTTCAATTTTCGGTCCTTTTTTTTTTTTCTATAAATCATGTTAAATCAGTGTCAAATTGTTACGAATCCATGTTTTTTCATGTTTTGCATGAAAAATCATGAATTAGGATCTTCAATTTCGAGATTTTGAGGAGATGGGCCGAGTTGCGGAAAATTGAAAAAAAAATTCAAAATTTCCCACTTTCTTGCAAATCGGTTACAATCCTTGTGTCCAAACATAAAATCAAACATGTATATAACTTGATCTTGTGATTCTTCTTTTGCTTTTGAATGTATTGCTTGTGTTGCCACACACCTTCTTACATTTATAAATTATATGAATAGACTTCGAATATACTTGCATTAATTTAGTTAGACAACGCATAGATTAGGACCCCATACAAAGAAAATCTATTATGTGCACTTTTTTTTTGTAATGTTTTGATTTATAAATGTGTGTTGATGTCTTTTTTAACAATCAGTGAAGTTTCATTGAAAAATTTGACCAATTTCCCCATGTTTCCAACAACAATTATATATTACGCTATACAATCGATATATCTCATGCGATAACCGATACGTATCCGTATCCCAAGGGTGTGATACTTAACGCGATACCGATATTTCGAACACTGGTTCACACTAAACAGATTAATCACATATATCAATTGTCACAACTTGCATAGATTGATGGATGCATGTATGCATGGATGTGTGGATGGATCTATGCACGTAGGCTTAGATGAATGTAAGTTTACACACATGCATGTGTACACATGTGCGCCAAAATCCCGGGTCATTACATATCATTCTACCAAAAAAGAATCCCACCAATCGGAAACAAGCTTCGAAAAACCCTTAACCTCTAGCCAAGAAGCTTCAAACCTGAAGGGTTGAGGGCCCCAATTTTCATAATTCACCTTAAGAACAATGGGGCGATGGTCCAAGACCGTCTGTGGCAACCCATGCTAAGTGACCAAAGGAAAATTTTCAATCCAGTCCACAGACATGTAAAACCTATCCAACTGAGAGGGTATAACATTTGCTTGCCCATCAGACCATGTAAAGTTGCCTTGGCTAATCCAATGCACGAACATTTTCATGCTTAGTGACATGACCACCCTCAAATTTTTCATGAGAGAAGCGGATGACATTAAAGTACCCTCCAATACACCATGAAGCCCCCTATCTCTGTTTGATAATGTCTAATTCAACCCACAACTGATCATGCAAAGTGTAGCTGCATGGGCCATAAATAGTTGTAAAAACCTACAAAATATCGGAAGAAATATCTCGCAGTAAAATGGACTCGGGAGAAAGATCGACTATAGAATCAACCTTTTTTCCATACCTCCGTGTTCCAAGAGACGATAATTCCCCCAACAGCACCATTCGCATTAGTAGATACCCAACCTTCTGCTTAACCCTCCAAATCGAATAAAGAAGTCTCTTGTCTAGCGATTGAATCTTGGTCTCCTGAAGAGCAATAATATCCGCCTTTGATTTTATGCAAATTCTCCCAACCTGAGCCCTCTTGACTTTGTAGCCCAGGCCGCACCCTCCTAATCATTGGGCACATGCTCTAACTGATCTTGCCCTCTTATCTCCACCGGCCCTATCCACCGAGTCATAATTAGTAGAACATTCTAACTTGAGGAGTTCCTTCCAGCCCTTTGGGGATTTCTTGAGCCTCGTCACCTGAAGATCTTGCTGCCATTGAGCTCCTCTAGCTTTGACGAATTGAAAGAAGGTATGGACATCTTTGTCCTGAGTCTCGTAAGAAATTCCCACCATACCCCCCCACCCCGTCTAATACATCCTCGTGCTCCTCTATAATTGCCTCTGCCCCTTGCGACATGACTTGATTGCTAACATCAGCGCCCTTAGGAAGTGCTAGGATTATAGGACCCATACCTTTTTTCATCCTTTCTACACAAAGGGGAGTAATGTCCAAAGCCTCTTCCAGAAGTTCCCCATCAGATCTGAAGCCCCCAAGCCTCCCAACCCCCATCCTCGAGCTCTATTGCTTCCTGAAGATCTTCAGAGATGCACGCATTTGGACCCCTGACTAGGGTGGAATCTCAAGAGCTGGACCTCCCTGTATGCTCGACAATCTCCTTTGAACCATATTGGCAGGGGGATGAGTCTACCATCTCCATCGCAAGAGCTAGAAGCATCGCTGTCTTCATTGCAAGGAGTCTCCTGTTGATTGCTTCCCAAAGGGTTAGGAGAACTATCAAAACGACGGAAAGAGGCCATTAGAGTCGACCTCCCATTGTGGCCCAAAGGCACACGTTTTATCTCAGTTAGAAACATTTCAGGTGCGAGTGAATAGTCGTCACCCAATACATGTGGTTGATTTCCCCCGTACGTGCTACGACGATTGGCCCGTCATCTACCAATAATTCATCTTCCGACGGCCACGTGTAAGCACTAGAGGAGGCTGCCTCCACTAGAAAAGTCGTCAGATCCATCCTCATCGTCAGTGGCTTCACATGATAGATCGTGACCATCTGCAACCCGCACCATAATAGCAACGAGACAGGACTCATGGCCACCTTCCCTCTTTTTGTGACACGTCTTCCCCAAGGCATGAAGTTGGCACAAGGCATAGGCTAGAGTAGGTTCGACACCCAAGCCTACCACACCTTTTCTAGCGTTGGAGGTGCAAGTAGAGACTCCAGTGCTCCTGTAAAGCACTGGGAAGAATGTGGCAGTTGTAGATTAAATCTCCCCCCACCTAGTGTTCAAATTGTCGTTATTGCTACAAGTTTCGCTAGCTGGAGATAAAGATATAATATTGTTATCGTCGTATTGTTATTGTCGATAATATCGCTGATAACCGGAAATGTGGGGAAAAAGGGAAAAACAAGGAGAAAACAGTAGAATTTTTCAGTGAAACTTCAGTGCATACCTAAATACACATATTTGCATATTTAGGAATTTAAAAAAATTACAAAAAGAATACATTACATATGAAGTTTTCATTTAATGGAGCCCAAAAGGCATGTGCTGCCATACGAAATCACTCCACAGTGGGCTTTGCAAAGTGCAATGGATGACATGCAAGCACTTGGAAATTGCAAATATGAGACACAAGTGGTCAAATTAAACCGTTCAAATTATGGCACCCACTGTAGATGGATCATGGATCCAAAATTATGGTTATTCCATCATCTAAGTAGCAGATTGGATGGTTAAATGAAAAATATCCAAAGGTCATGTTTCCCTAAACAAGCATCCACTGATAAGAGGCTACGATTGTTTTGTTGCTAGGATTGTGACTTGGATGCATAGGGCTCAACCTAGTCAAATTTATTTAAATTAATATATGCTAGCTGTACAATTTATGAGTGTTTGTGTATCCTAAACCTTGAGAAGATTTAAATATCAGGTGGACCATAATACATAAATAGTGGTAATTGATCATAAATTTCACGTGGGTCGCATGTTTTGGATCAACCTGACATTTATGCGTCTCTTCATCCAGGTCTCTGTGACCTTATCAACAAATTAGATGGCAAATAAACATTCTGGTGACCCCCATGAAGTTTTTAATGGTGGGAATTCAATCACTACTGTTTCCAGTGGCTAGTCCACCTAAGATTTGGATCTTCTTCATTTTTTTGGATTATTACATAAATAATTTGTCAAAATCTATGTATGGTGTGGATGTAAGGCACATGCATCATAGTGGGCCCCATAGTTAGGGATCTACTAACCTCGGTGGCCACCCAAACCACGCCCTCGGTTTCCTCCTTTGGAAAATAAGGGCAGAGGAAATTTTTAATGGCGAGCATTCCACGACCATTGTTTCCTATGGTGGTTCACTTGAAAGTTGAAACTTGTACCTGATTAATTCTTTGGATCAAGCCCTAACATAAACCCCTAAAGCAGATGGGCAGTGCGGATATAATGCATGCATCGAGGTGGGCCCTACGGTCAGGATCACACCTACATTGCTGATTTCGGGTTGTAGCCAAGTCTCGCTCCCCTAAGAGCAGATCGCTTATGACCCTGGGCACAGAGATATACCTGTGCCTAGGGCTATCTGGGGCTCACAAAGATGTCTGTGACAAATCCACTCCGTCTATTTGGTTTTAAAGACCACAATAGGATATAATTTTGAAACTCAGGCAGATCTAAAAGTCAGGTGGTCCACCCAAAACGACATAGTGGGAAAAGAAACGTCCACCCTTGAAACTTTCCTAGAGCTGACCATGATGTTTATATACCATCCAAACCGTTCATAGGGTTATTTCCACTCAAATAAACTGTAGACACAAATACCATCCTGATATAAAACTTTTATCACCCTCGGTTTCAATACCCACTGTTTTGTGTGGTATGATCCACGTAAGTTTTGGATCTGCCTGGTTTTTAGATAACGTGGTCTTTAAAAACAGAGGGACGGAGTGGATTTGTCACGGACTTCTTTATGGGCTCCACAGCCTCGGGCACATGTATATCTCTATGCCCGAGTCACAAGCTATGCGCTCCCCCTACCGACCAAGCTAAAAATGGCGTGGGTAGTGGTTGGTGTTTTGTGGGCCCCACCATGATGTATATGTTTTATCCACGCTGTTCATTCATTTTAGAAGATCATTTTAGGTCATGAGCCAAAAAATGAGGTAGATCCAAATCTCAAGTAGACCACACCAAAGGAAACAGTGATGATTAAACGCCCACCATTAAAAACTTCTCGAGGGCCACAAAAGCTTTTGATCAAGCTGATAATTGTGTTTTCCCTTCATCCAGGTCTATTTGACCTAATCACAAGGTTAGATGGCAAATAAACATTACAATGGGCCCTAGGAAGTTTTTAATGGTAGGTGTTTAATCACCACTGTTTCCTTTGGTGTGGTCTACCTGAGATGTGGATCTGCCTCATTTTTGGGCTCATGCCCTAAAATTATCTAACAAAATAGATGGACGACGTGGATATAACACATTACATCATGTGGGGACCACAGAGCACCGACAGAAATAATGGTCGAAATTCCCATTCACAACCATGATTTCATCCCCCCTTAAAAACGAAGTTTTTTTTTTGGGAGAGATTTTCGTCGAAAGGGTTTTCTTTTGGAGAGTTCGAAAACCCTAATCCGACCAAAATCATGTAGAAATCCACCCAAAATCACAAATTATTCATCGAAATTTGTGCCTTTTTGAAATCCACCTTTGAATCGAAGAAAAAAGCATAATTTTGAGGGTTTTTTCCTTACCTATCGAAGACTAGCGCTGGTTCAATGATGGGCCGACGAGATTGTGCTTCCGATCAACGATAGGTACCGAAAATCACTCACAAAAATCACTCACAAATATTTTTTAAAATACCGAAATGAATGCTTTTTTTCTTTATTTCCGATTTTTTATGTTTTTTTTTTTTTCCCGAATTTATCGAAAAATCGCAAAATTTCATTGAAATTTCGCCGACTTTCAGTAGAAATGAATTTCCGTGGTTTCAGTGTTGCAAGTGTAGTGACACCAATATTATCGTCGATAATATCGACATTTCGTGACAATGGAGTTTGGCACCTACCTATCTCCACCATAACACCTAGTAGAAAACCAGTTTTAGAAGAATTTGATTCCCATCGTCGAATTTTCCTATCATCAATTGAATCGTTGATTTGGGAAGGAACATTCGGAACTTCCAAGATAAGAGTGGGTCACAAAAGGATGTCTATAAGAGAGGATGGATGTCATTAGTTGGGCCTCTTGTATTAGGGACTTTGGCCATGATGTGTGGCCTTTTGCTTTTTGGGCTCTATTTGCTTGTAACACTTTAAGCTTTGGCTCTCTTTTGAATAAATTCTTTTGCCATCACTCAAATAAATAAATACATGCAAGTCCCTTAGCTTGCTTTATAAATTAAGAAGAGTATTGATTCCTTAACATACTGGTTTCTTCTCCACAAATGTTCCTGACCATGCTATCCACACCTAATGTTTTATGTATAGGTATCATCAGTGTTTTGAATATCGTTCATAGTGACATTATGTACCGTTAGCAAATTGCGTAAATCCCTTGTAGTGTACGCTACAGGCAGTGTTTTAAATATCTACGCTATGAAACGTAGCTTAGCCTTAACTCTACATAGCTCATGAAAATAAGCATGTAGGCTACGCTACATGATAATTTGCATACGCTACATGCTATGTAGCTCGCATTACAATTTTGTTTTTCAAGTTTTACTACAACATTAAAAATCAATTGATGTTTTCAGTGATTTGTTATAATTTTCTATTTTCAGTAAAAGTTTGTTAATCTTTTCAATGCTTTTAGTAAAATAATGTAAATAACAATATTAAATCAGTTTTGTTGCTCTTTCTTTTCCTTTATACTTGATCATTGTCCTTTCCTATTTCTTTGGGTTGCGTTTGGTTGCACCAAATATCATGCAGTTTTGTTAAATTTTTATTATTAATCGGTATAATTTGGTACAAAATATCATGAAATTGGTGTAACCAAGTGCAACCTTGATTAAAATCTAGTAGTGTGTAGCGTAAGCTACACGCTATATAGCTTATGCTTCACACTTCATAGGGGTGAGCGCTATGCTACACACTATTCGCTATTTAAAAAACTGGCTACAAGGTTCATAGTGTATGTAGCCTCGTAGTGTATGTGTAGCGTACGCCAGTGTTTTTAGTATCGACAATATCGGCCGATGTATCCCACGATATATCTTGTATCCCACTTGCGCGATACAAAACGCATAGGTAGTGCCGATATATCTCACCTATTCGATCTGATGAGCATTTTCGATTTTTGATTCTTTTTTTTTTTTTGCTGTAAATCATGTTAAATCAATGTCAATGGTTACAAATCCATGATTCTTCATGTTTTGCATACAAAATCATGGTTTTGGAGCTTTGATTTTGAGATTTGAGGGAAATGGGCTGAGTTGCGGAAAATTATGAAAAATCAAAATTTTCTAATTTCTCGCAACTCGGCTGCAATCTGTGTCCAAACACAAAATCAAATATGTATATAACTTGATCTAGTAATCTTGGCAATTTGGGGATTTTTTCGGAGAACGCTTATTTTTTAATTAAAAGTTAATTAAACACGCAAAAAATATATATATTTTTTCTTTTCGAAATTCCACTTCCATCAGCGGTAAATTGGCCCCCATTTCATAGTATTTAGAAGTTATAATGAAATCATCACATAAACTCTAGTTTTGGGATTTGGTGGGGAAGATGGGCCGATTTGCAGAAAATTTAAGAAAATTTGAAATTTCCCCAAAACTTTCTTAAATTGGAGAATATGAGTACAAGCATTATGTTAGAGTATCTTCACTAGTATCATTCTACTATGACTGGGGATAGTATTGTTCGTTTATGGAGCAACAATAATATGCGCAACCCCGTTGAAATGGAGATGGTGATTTTGAGTCACTACGCAGCTCTATGTGGGTCTGAGCCATAGCCACAGATTATTCACAGGTATATTTCTAGTTTTATTATTATTATTATTATTATTATTATTATTATTATTATTATTATTATTATTTTGCTTTTGAATGTATTGCTTGTGTTTCCATACATGTCTTCTTAAATTTATAAATTAGATGAATAAACTTTGAATATACTTTCATTAGTTCAATCAGACAACACATAGATTAGGACCCCATACAAAGGAAACTTATTATGTGCACTTGCTTTTTGTAATGTTTTGATTTTTAAGTGTGTATTGATGTCTCTTTTAACAATCCCTAAAGTTTCATTGAAAATTTTGACCAATTTCCCAATGTTTCCTCATATTTCCTAACAATAGTGATACATAATGCGATACAACCGATATATCTCATGCAATAACAGATATGTATCCGTGTATCCCAAGGGTGTGATACATTACGTGATAACGATATGAAAACATTGGTATACGTTATGTTTTATATATATATATTGGTATTTTGTACTTAATGCTCTCAAATTGTGGGATTTTAATTTCTTTTCATACTTGCGACTTGTAGTTTCAATTAAACACTATTAATTAAAATGGCTTGCTTAGAAAGTTGATGCGATAATGATTTGATTTGGTTTATATATGTGGATTGGCTTTTGATAAATGATAATTAATAATTTGTTTGAACATGCTTATAATTGAAAAAATGAATAATCTTTTAGGTATTTTCATATATTTTTTGTTTTTACTATTTACATTATTTTTGTTTTTTTAAATTTAAAAATAGAAGTATCGTGTAGCTTACACTACAAGCTACACGCTATAGAGGGCCGAACGCTATTGATGCAGGACAATTAATTACTTCCTCTAAAAGCTTGAACTGATAGAGCATGGCGAATCAATCCCTTTATCTCATAGCCTAGGCCCCACATCCCATGGGTTAGGACCTCGGTTGAACCCCCCTTGTGGGCCCCGCTTCACATGGGTTCCGCTTACATGAGCCACCCGCTTCACACAGGTGGGGCCCGCCTCACATGGGCCACCCACCTCAAGTGTGTCCCTGCATCCCACAGGCCACCCCACTTGAGCCCGGTGTGAAAATGCCCCTGCATTAATCACCCTCGATGAGGAGTCTTGAACATGAGACCTCCTACTCTGATACCACTTTTAATGTAGGACAATTAACCACTTGCTCTAAAAGCTTGAGCTAATAGAGCATGGCGAATCAATCCATTTATCTCATAGTTCAGGCCCCACATCCTATGGGTTAAGACCTCGGCTAAACCCCCCTCGTGGGCCCCACTTCGCATGAGTTCCGCTTCACACGAGCCACCCGGTTCACACGGGTGGGGTCCGCCTCACACTTGAGTACACGCTAGAACTTAAAATATTGCAAAGAATAACCATTCATGATAGTTCCTTCATTTAAGAAGACAATTGTGTTTTCAGCCATAAGTGATGCAAATCCACAATGAGTTGATATAATTCAAATCCCAAAAAATACAAGTAATAGAATACTATAGTACAATTAAAAAAAAAAAAAAAAAACTAAGAACCCTAAGTACAACTTAGACTCAGTTCCACATGGAATGTGATGCGGCTTTTAAGTCATCATACCAATCCATACTAGTGTGAGCATGATACTATTGGTCCATATAACTATGGTACTGTGCCCAGATCATGGGCTAATGATACTGGGTCATGTTCTCTTTAACATATTTCTAGTACTCATCCGAACTATACTGCAACAATATGCCCACTGGTGGATACTAAGCAAACACTACAACTATCACGACTGGCTGTGGTTGTACACCTTCGTACCTATATCACCATGCTTGATACATCTACGCATAGCCATATTCCTGTCCATATTCATAAACATACTCTTAATGATCTTCATAGTCAAATGACTGTGAATGTATCTTAGTTGTTTGTTCTGCTTATCCTTGGCCATACATGCCAGTGTTTCAAATAGCAGTAGCGTGTTCTGTAGCATTCAACCCTCTTTAGTGTGTAGCATATGCTAATGATACTTTAAAAAAAAATTTAAAAATAAAAAAAATAAAAAAAATAAAAATTTAAATTTTAAAATTTTAAAATTTTAAAAATAGGAAAAAATATGATAAATAGTAAGAAAAAACCAAAATAAAATTGCCTAAAAGATGATTCATTTTTTTCAAGTATAAGCATGTTCAAATAAGTTATCGATTATCATTTATTGAAAGCCAATCCATATATAAAAACTAAATCAAATCATTATCACATCAACAACTTTCTAATTAAACCACTTTAATTAATAATGTCTAATTACTCTTAATGATCTTCATAGTCAAATGACTGCGAATGTATCTTAGTTGCTTGTGTTGCTCATCCCTGGCCATGCATGCTAGTGTTTCAAATAGCGGTAGCGTGTTCTGTAGCATTCAACCCTCTTTAGCATGTAGCATAAATTAACGATACTTTAAAAAAATAAAAATAAAAAAATTTAAAATTTTAAAAATTTTAAAAATAGGAAAAAATATGATAAATAGTACGAAAAAACCAAAATAAAAATGCCTAAAAGATGATTCATTTTTTTCAAGTATAAGCATGTTCAAACAAGTTATCATTTATCATTTATTGAAAGCCAATTCATATATAAAAACTAAATCAAATCATTATCACAGCAACAACTTTCTAATCAAACCACTTTAATTAATAATGTCTAATTGAAACCACAAGTCACAAGTATGAAAAGAAATTAAAATCCCACAGGTTGAGAATATTTAGTACAAAATAACAAGTCACAAGTATAGAAAGAAATTAAAATTCTACAGGTTGAGAGTATTAAGTACAAAATGCAATTATCATTTATGAAAAAACGTAGCGTAAGCTACATATACTACGTGTACGCTATGACCCCTGTAGCGCACACTGCAAGGGATTACACTATTTGCTGACATTATGTAGCATCATAGCTACGCTATAGACACTATTCCAAACATGACATCCAGTCTATGGAAACAATGCTCTATGCAATAGCCTCCTCATCATGTATCAGCTTACTCCTACGATGCGAGAATGCTACCTCAGCTCCCGTTTTAGGGCTTTCAAATTGTACAAGTGGATCCCATGGTCTAGTGATCCAGACAATTAATATGATGTGCCTCATGTTGGATGGATCATGTATCATATATCCCTCATAATGGAAGATCTAGGCAATAAAATATGTAGCTAGCCTATTTTTTGTTTAACGTGAACTGTTGTTGTGTTTTCTTTCTTAACCGTGTATTTTTTTGGGGATCTATTGAAGGCTTTTTACACCCAGAGATTTTTGGTGCATAGTCCATCTATGCTGAGGTCCATTATTTCAGCGATTTGGATCATTGAACCTTGTGCTCCACTTGTGCAAATTGAAACGGAATTGTGCAAACATTCCACCCTAGCATTGGATCACAACTCTTTCATTGGCACATACAGGGCCCACCTAATGGACAAATGGGTATGATTTTGGAGCATTATAGAGAAACAGTAGGCGCCACCAATGAATGACCATATACCACCAGCAATTGCCACATTGAACACATGGGGGAGTAAGATGGTTACTCTCCCGAGTAATTCACCTTGTAGGAATGTGACAGCAGCTCTCCAGCCTGGGAATTGGAGGGTTAATGTTAGGTAGTCAACCTGTTGTTGAGCTTTCGCTGTGCAATTGTGTGAAATTCTGTTACAAAGATTGGTGACACAATATTTGCAGAACTGAACCCGAATAGCTGAGACAAGGCTATGATAATGATAATTCTTGGTTGAGTCTAGATGTGCATGCTGTCGTACCGAAGGAAACATATGATGGTCGCTATGATGATGATAATTCTTGGTTGAGTCTAGATATGTATGCTCTCATACCGAAGTAAACATATGACGACCTCTAGCTAACAATACATTTAATTCCTCCTAATAGATTGAGCCACACCCATCAAGTTTGCTTTCACAATGGGCCCAAATGTGATGTGTGCCTGAGGGAGTGTTAATCTAACCGTTTATTTCAAAGTTTTATTTCCTGTTTAAAAAACAAAAAAACATTGTCATGTGGAAATCTGAAGACGGATGTTTGGTTTCAATCAGACGTGATATGCGGAAACAGATTTCTAGGTTTTTGGCATTAGCCGTCCTATCATAAATGCTATTAGTCCACCTCAAATCCTTCTCAGAAGTTAGTGCTTGGCATAATCAGACTTTGCGGGCATTAGCAACCTACCAAATTGACCATAATTTGTACAGCTGCAAACACTTAAGAAAAACATCAGGTGCTTCCTTTCGTGTGGCATAACATGAAGTATTAACTCCTTCTCATAACCATATAGGCTTGAATTTATGCAGGTGAGAAGTTCGATGAAGCGAAAAATGCAGGAGCTGATTTGGTTGGGGGAGAGGACTTGATAGAGCAGATAAAGGGAGGATTCATGGAGTTTGATAAATTGATTGCTTCCCCAGATATGATGCCCAAGGTTCGGCTCTGCATGTTTTTAATGTAATTATTTATTTGTGCTGGTACTTTTATCTGTTTACTAATTTTCCAAACGTCCAGAGGAATATAGTCATCATTTTCTTTAAAGGAGCAATTTCAGAATTCTGACAGCGGATAGACAGAAAACAAAAATTGAATTTTCTTCTCAGTTTTTTTTTTTTTTTTTTTGGTGCTTCCTAAAACTATATATATTCTAAGCAAAGCTTGTTCTGCAATTATGGTAAAACAGTGTGTCCTGGCCGATTGTATTTTGGTGACAATTTCCTTGAGTGCTGTGTTCATCTGAAAATATGCTAATGAAAAGGATGTTGTGTGTACGAATTACGAACAAATTGCAGTTGGTTTGGTTCCTGTCTCTGAAAATATATGCTTTTGTTCAGGTGGTCTGGAAAGTGGAACCTGCATTTTGGTTCTATTGCTCTCCTTTCATGCCTCAAATCGCATTGGAGATAATAAAGGTCCTGTTACTTATGTCACTTGTCATTTGGATGGCACATGGGACATGGTATTCCAAACAAAATATCTGAGTGTTACTCTCTTAAAAAAAATCTTTTTCTTTTCTTTTTTGATAACTATTATTCTAGTAAGATCCTAAGGCTATAATTGAATTGGTGGCTCTAGAAAGTAGATTTTGGAAAGCAAAACGTCACATTGGATGTTGGATGATTGTCACATTAGAGTTCTCTAGTCGGTTTTGTAGTGAGATTTGTGTAGAATAGCCAAGAAAGTTTCTATAGTATTATTTGGACATTGGATGATCCCCACATGGCTTTATCCTAGTAATTTATGTGAAATAGTTACATTTTTTGTTCCTGTAGAATGGGAGAGGGCTCCTCATTTGGGAGGTACCTTGAGAAGTTGTAAGCATTCTTGAGTTCTAGTGCAGTACAAGTTGTCTTGCCTTCAAGTCATGTTAGCCTAGCTAACACTTGGTTAGTTGGCTGACTCGTCCACAAAGAGGCCTTGAGTCAAGTGCCACATGATCCATGCTTTGGGGAAGCAACCTAGGGTATGACATTTTGCCCTAGCTCAAGAGCCCTCGATAGAAAGGAAGGTTAATGTTTGCTGTGCAGTTGATCATAGAACTTTTGCTAATCAACAATTAAAATGCCAAACCCAGAATGCTGCGAAAAAGGCTATGATGACACTGTAGAAGCAAGGTATTCAATAATGGTAGCAGTGGCCATAATGGTCACTGCTGTTACCATTATGATACAGGCCTTTACCGCCCCCATAACGACCGTTATGGCCTTTTTTCTTGGGGAAAAGCATAGATCGGTCCATAATGGACCGTTGTGCCCTCGTAAGTCATAACAGGCCATTACATGGGCGTAACAATCCATTATGGGCCAATTTCCTTAATGACCGTTACGGCGCTATAATGCACGTTACTGTTATGTAACCTTTCTTGCATGCCTTGTGTAGAAGTATTGAGCTCCATGGTAGACTATCTAATTTAGTAGAAAATGCTGAACTTCTATTTTTCCTTGAAATTGCTAGTCTATTAGAAAATGTTGCAAACAATGTATGGGGACATCCCATATTTTGGTAGACGTGGATCGCGTACTGAGTAAGCTAGTATGCCATAGTGTACCGAGTAAACTATGTGGGGCTTACTGTGATGTATGTGTCTTATCACACTGTCCATTCGTTTTATCAACTCTGTTTAGGGCATGAGCCCAAAATTGAAGCATATCCAAAGCTTAAGTGGACCACCCCACCGGAAACAATGGGGATAATGACGTCCACTATTGAAAACTTCCTAGGGCCCATAGTAGTGTTTATTTATCATCTAACCTGTTCATAAGGCCACACGGACATGGATGAAGGGAAAACACAAACATCAGCTTGATCAAAAACTTCTATGGCCCCTAAGAATTTTTCAACGGTAGGCGCTCAATTCCCATTGTTCCCTATGGTGTGGGTCCACTTGAGCTTGGATTAAGGTATTTTGTATCGGTAACGGTGGCCGTAATGGTCACCACCATTACCGATACGGGTATCGGCCATAACGGCCGATATGGGGGTGTAACGACCGTTATGACCCCCATAATAGTTGAAAATTTTCTTTTGCCCTAAAAATTCTGAAAAAATATTTAGAAAATCAAGAATAATGTAAATATTTCAAAATGTATTCATTTTTTGTTTTGAACATGTTTATAGTAGTGTAACGGTCCACTCTTTGGTGAAAGTGTTATATCGGGTCTAGTGAATTGTTTAATATGCTTGTCTCTGATGTTTACACATCATAATCAGGCATTAGAACTAAAAATCAGAAAAAGGCATAAATACCACTTTTTCAATTTTTTGAAAAAAAAGGCCCTTGGAGAATCTATTTACTCAAATCACTTCAATCCACAATTTTAATCTTAAAAGCTATAGTAAAAGTGGTTGAAATCTGTTATAAAATGATACAGGAGAGTTTTTGGAATGAGAAAAGTGAAAAAGAGGAGAAAAATGAATTTAAATAGGAAAAAAAAAAAGGTAATCGTTTTTCGACTGTCACAGGAGTACGGTCGTTATGCCTTGCAACGGCCTTTACGGCCACCGTAACAGCTGATACGGTCTCAAAAAACTAACTGCCCCTTTTCACCCCCGTATCACGTAACGGTCATGGCCGTTACCTATACGTATCGGCCTTTACAAGCGTATCGTAACGGATACGGAACACCATGGCTTGGATATGCTTCAATTTTGGGCTCATGCCCTAAAATGAGCTGGAAAAATCGATGGACAATATGGATAACATACATCACGATGGGCCCACAGAGTTTACTTGATACATAATCCGTGTCCCATTTTTCTTACTTGAGTTTCTATGGCTAAATTTGTCATGATACTCCATGGGGCATTTTTTGTTTCTTTTTCTTTTGGTGAGTGATCATGGCTCATTTTAATCTCCCCCCCCCCCCCCCCCAAAATCCAAAATTTACATGCATGAAAAAACAGTGGTGTTGATTTCATAATCGCATAACCATGGCATACTCTAGTATGCAATGGCATAATGGCCAACGGTCATATTTCTTGTAGATTGTTATAAGTTGTAAGTTGTGACTTGTATTGTATGCATCAACTCATCAAGATTCTAGTCATCAATAAATTTCTATGTTGTTGTCATCAATTAATTCTCTCTTAGTGTAACTTGTTGATTGTTTAAATTTGTTTTGTCATATATAATATAACTTATAAATGGTCTAATAGTCAAACTACAATGAAATAGTTTAAAAAAACCCAATCCAATCACTTGTAGTAATTAGACATAGTTTTTCTTAATTTTTTGATGATTTTTTTTTTTTTTTTTCCATCCCCCCCTCTTTTATTTTTATTTTTGTTTTTTAGTTTTCTAAAAGAAAAAGAAAATCCATCAGCCTTTCCTCTTATGCGATTATGCGATCGCATAAGCGATCAGTGCAGGATGATGACTTATGCAATTATATTATATGCGATTTGACAACACTGAAAGGCCACTTCAATAGCTGCACATGTGATTCATTCCAAATATATTTTGTTTACTCTAATAAGATTTGATTATAGAGTTCTTGGTGTAGGACGACCTAATCCAACCTTAAATGAGCATGGTATTTGAAAGGGGCAAATTCATGCAATCTTAAAAAACAAATAAAATATCAGCCTATCTTAGACATCATAAACACAAGAAAGAAATAAGGTTAATATAGCATTGATTAGGGTCATCCATCACAAACACGAAGTATTGAATCTTAAAATCTGAATTTAGTTGGATCCGGTGAAAGATAGAACTTTCGTCTTGCAATAGGTCCGTCTAACGATCTAAGTGGATTTTTTAATCCAGAAAAATAGGAATTTCCTGGATTTGAAAATCAGGAAAATTCAGAAAAGAATTGGTGTTCTTCAAATTTAGTTGATGGGTTTTATGTGAGAATGAAAATCTTTTGAGATCTAATGATTTATATTAAAAAAACAAGATTTGGCTTCTAGATCTAAAGATTCTAGGAGAAAAGGAAGAGAATGGTGTTAAAGAAAAGAGTACCTTGAGAAAAGAGAGAAGGAGAAAGAAGTAGGGGATGAGAAATCGTTTACCTGGGCCTCACGCCCTCTTCCAATCACTGGAAGTCGAAGACGAAATCGTCAGAAGCAAAAAGCTCTCTTTTTTCTTTCATAAACATAACATAATATGCTATGGGTTTAGGGCAACTCTTACAAATTCGTAATTACATGAAATTACCAAAATACCCCTACTAAAAAAAGTTTCAAAAAAAAAAAAGAAATTTGCACAAATTGTCTCAAAACTTAAATAAATTAAATGTTCATAAACTAAATGCAAATTGAAAATGCCCGATGGGCCCCGATGATAGTGCTGTGAAGGTGGTGTAATGAAAGTGGGCCGTGACGATCCAACGGTCCAAATGTCTCCTATAAGCAATTTACACATGTCACGAACACGTGTAAGGTCTTCAAACTCTAGAGACCCGATCCGTATCCGTCATCCAACCATATTGACACGGGTAATGCACGCCTCCTGCATTGATATACTTTGAATGGCCTGGTGTTTGCATTAGTTCTCCAAGGAGGAATTTACATCAATTTGTTCATTTATATTTGGTTTGTTTGTCCTTGGCGCTCGTTGTAGGTTGCCAGTTTAGGAAAGATCTTGGGACCTCGAGGACTTATGCCAAATCCTAAAGCTGGCACAGTCACAACTGATATACCTCAGGTATGGTTATCGTCTTTACTTTGACGTCGATTTTATTTTGTATTTTCTGAATTCTCTGCTTGCAGTTTGTTATTACTTGCTTTAGTTAGATACCTTTCACTTGTTTGCAATCATAAAGCTGCTTATCTGATTGGGAAAAAGTGAATTCCTTGAGCCATCTTATATGGAAACATATATTCGGTCACTAGTGTAATGAGAAACTGCGGTTAAGATATGTGGATGATGATGCTGTGGTTAAGATGGATCCACTGGGATATAACCTGCACAAAAATTGTTCTGGCACGTGTGCATCCATGTAAAATTCAAATCCTATATATGCACATTTTGTGGTATCATGTCTGCTGTGACCCAAAAGCAGACCTTTTGGCTAAATGCAGACCTGAATCAATCTATCCCTACTTTAGACTTTAATCTACAAAGTGGAGAAAAAAAGTTCTTGGTTAGATTGCAAACTGAATGAATATGTGTTTGCCAATTGACTTGCAAAGTCCTTCATTTCAGGCTATAGCAGAATTCAAGAAAGGAAAGGTTGAGTACAGAGTAGATAAGACAGGGATTGTTCACATTCCCTTTGGAAAGACAGACTTCTTTGATGAAGATCTTCTCATAAATTTGGTTTCCACAATTGTACGCATCTCCCCTTCAAATCGTATCTACTGTTATGAATCAGTCAATTTGAGATGTGCTTATCAGGAACCTTTCTAATTCTTTTCCTGCCTTGCAGAAATCTGTTGAAGCAAACAAACCTTCGGGTGCGCCAAAAGGAGTGTTCTGGAAAAGTGCACATATATGTTCATCAATGGGCCCTTCCATTAAACTGGGCATAAAGGAGATGCTTGATTACATGCCACCATCTAACATCTAGGACATTGGATACTAGGTACATCTGTAAAGTATGCCTTCTCTTTGTGTGATTACCTTCATTTGGTTAATATATTCCACTGTTAGATCTTATTATCATTTCCAAAATGATGAAAGAAAGGGGCAGAAAAAGGGGAAAAAAAAAAGAAAAAAGAAAAAAGAAAAAAGAAAAAAGAGGTGGAAGTAGGGGGGATGCAGATAAAAGGAGAAACCTCAGACTGATGATTTGGTCCAAATTTTGTTTAAGTGGATCCACATTGCAATCTTATTTATCTTTATTTTTATCGAGTGGTGGGGGAAAAATTGAAGATGCAAATCCTTTTATTTTTATTTTTATATTTGTTTATTTTGGTGGTGTAATTTTACCCAAACCTTGGGTGCATAACACTCGAGGCAAGTCCTTGTACGTAATAGTATCGTTCTTCGTAAAAATTGTACCCCAATGTACTAAATGCACTAAAATTTCATGTAATATTAAGATTGCAGAACATCACACGCGCACGAAGAACAGTACTATTATGTGCAATCTCAGATTGGTCATTTTGAGATGCTATGCTCACCCAATTGACAATATCATGATCTACCCTGGATTGGTGGTTCCCACATTTGATGGGCTTAGTCCAAAATTCATGTCAGGGCTCAACCATCCCAGACCTGTAAATTGAGACTAGAAGATAGTCAATGGAATGTTTATGCATTCATGGTCATTAATATTTAGGCCCTCACTTTTAGTTTATTTTATTTTTATGACGACAGGGTGTCCCCACCCCTTGAAGGCGAGACTGTTCCCTGCGGATGCATGCAATCACCCACCATATTTAAGCCCTCATTTCTCGATGACTGGACCCATCACAACATGCCTCGTATGAGGTGTATCTCATTGTACTGCTCCACATCTTATTGTTTTTCGTCCTTTGTGGTGCTGGAAGAGAATGTTAATCCCAGACCTCACAGTTCCAAAAAAAACCCACAAACGTGAATCGTCAATGCTTAGTTAGGTTGGTTTGACTGACATGAGTCTAGTCTTCACTTGACTTGGTATTTAATAATTAAATTTACAATATTTATAGTAGTGACAGATATTAAAGTTAGTTTTATCAAGTAAAAATATGTGGACAATCTTTAAAAAGAAAAAGAAAAGAGTTAAAATATATGGATGATTGTAGCTTAAATGACGATGTCGAGACAGATGAGTGGCAAGACTAGGAAGGATAGAATTAGAAATGAATGCATTGGAGGTAACTTAGAAGTAGCATCAATAGGTAATAAGATGAGGGAAAGTAGAATTAGCTGGTTTGGTCATGTCCAACTGAGTCCAAGAACTATGCCAGTGAGGAGTTGGTACAAGTTGAAGGTTCTAAAAGGGCAAGGGGAAGGCCTAAAAAGACATGGGTGGAGGTCGTAAGAAAAGACGATGACCTATGGTCTAACTGAAGTTATATGGCCCTTGATAGAGTGGAATTGCAGAACAGGATCCATATAGCCGACCTAGCCGACCTCAATTAGTTGGGATAAGGCCCGGATGATGATGGAGTTGAAATATATAAAAAGATGAAATGATCTGATATACGGGTAAATGTCTACTTATAACAGATTTCTGCTTTCTTAGAAAGGCTGTGATTGAAACTCAAGTCTCTGTTTAACTGTTATTATAAAATCAGCAACTCATCTGACTACTCTACACGGATAATGGCAAGTCACCTCTAGCCTATTGAGTCAAACAAATCATTTTGGCTTCAAATTACACTCATGAGTGAGTTTCCCAATGACTCAGAATTGCAAATCAGGCGAAGCTGATTCAACACAGCAGGAGTTTGAGCTAAGTATGCCCTACCAGCTTCACATGCACCTTTAATGCAAGAACATGCTATCCTAACAAGTTTTTGGGTCATTTCGACATGGCCTAAGGTGGCTCCACCTCGAGTTATGCTCCATCATAATTGGACATCAATTTGGATTGCCTAGATTACCGTACAAGTATGCAGCGTGTACAGTTGGAGTGTCATTGACAGTTCAAAAATGGCAATGAGCCATTCCAACAGTTTAGCTACAATATTTAAGTGCATGTGATTTCAACCAGTACAGTCTTCCTGAGTATCAAATAATGCCCTTTGTGGTGGTTGATACATAGGCTCAAAAGTTTTACACATTAACCCAAATTAAACTGTCCAAATTGCGAGGTCAGCTGTAGATAGGTCGTCATCCAAAAGTCTGGTTCATTTAACAAACCTAACCTCTTTTTAATGTTCATTTTCTTGTTGAATTTCCACTATTGACTATTCTTCATTCTACCATCTAGTAAACATCCACCAATCAGATATTTGAGAAATCAAATCAATGCTGTTTTCCATTTATTAGCCATCTAAATTGTGATCCACCATTTGGGCAATTTAATTTATGTATATGCTAAGTGTCATACTCTTAGAGAGTGCGATTAAACTCATGAGTCATACTATAAAACTTTGGGAGTGATCAAACAAAGATAAGGACAAAGATTAAAGCATAAGAAGAATGTATCAGAAAATCGGTTTGAATTCTCAGCAAGAAGGTTGACTGTTATGGCTATTTTCCTACTTAGCTAATAGAGAAATAAGGGGTGGAGGAAAGATGTCAGACCACGAAAATCGGCACCCAAGTATGGAGACTTCGATTCCAAGTTTCCAAGTGTGAATTTAATAAAGATGCATGAGTGTCCTGATTTAGATTCACATTCATTCCATGCACAAATAATCATAGTAACACATTTAAGATTAGCGGATCCAAAGCAAAGTAGAGATAATAAAATCCACAACTATAGGGCTAATATGCAAATATACAATTTTAAATGTGGTGTTCGCCCATATGAGAATTATACAAATCACGATAAATAAAAATATTTATGAAGAGTACAACTACCTAAAGTAATGAAGTTATGAGTTTGCTGGGGCACCCCAGGCACACCACCATATGGTCATATTCCTGAATTATCTGCATATGTCAAATAGAAGACGTCAAACGCTAACATAGTGAAGAAATATCCCCAAGATTGTACTTGGGACAGCTTAGTGATAAGCATATTCACAACAAATACATATTTGTACATGTAATTCTCTTAAACATGTTACCTCCAACGCACAGATACCAAGCAAGTTCCACATGTTATTAACATAATCATGCATAGGCAATGATAACATATCAAAACACAGAAAATGAGTCCTAAATTTGGTTCTTTAAATGCATGAATGACATGATATGCATATGCATAATCCGGGATTCAACGATACCAATATAGAACCACATCAATGATATCGCTAGCAATGACGTCAACATATGCACAATGGTTGGCCGGAAGCACAACCCACCAAATGTCATGGAGTGCATGGTTAGCCGAGCATTTATTAATGTTCAGTTCAAACAGCCGGTTGACGAAGCTAGGATACTGTCATTCTATCAATAGTCGTTAAACGGATTCACGTAGCTTGTGGCGGCACGTAGCAACCCCTCACCAGTGTCCATTGATCTAATTTTGGGTTCATCATCCAATAGTCCATACAATTTAGTCGGGTTAATATTAGAGCTTGTCGCCCAAGGACAATCACATATAGGGTGAAGGTCGTCACCCACACCTCGAATGTGGAGAAGGCATGCTACCCAAACCATTAACAGCATGGTAGGGTTGCAACATTCATCGATGCTCGGTGGTTACTACGGGGAGGCTCGTGACCCAATGTTTTACCAACATGGCAAGCTCCTTGCCCAATGTTTTTCCTATGTGGTAGACATGTCATCCCAACATAGGCCGATAGCTCGGACATGATATTTCATACCACCATACCCAACTCATGAGTATTTGTAGAATTGTAACGCACTAATGGTTATGAGTAAACTTGGATCAATGGTAATAGTGGTATCTCAGATTCTATTAAATGTTATACAATCACCAATCATAAGAATAATTAAGCCCCGTATTAGCCTAATGCGATCGACTACGGAGGACTTCAGACAAACCGACATTAGATGTGTGGCATCCTGTGTAGTTCCAACTATTATCAATCGTCCGTGTTCAACTTCAGTCGGCCATATAAGCCTGGGTTACCCACCCTAAAGAGGTTTATCCGCATATTTAAATAATTTGAGAGCTCGATCCACCATAACAACAATTCGAATTTATCCACTGCATAAACACAATCGCAAGGAAATTCAATACCACAACATAGTATACCAACTAAACACATGTACAATTCAATGCAATTCAATACACATCAATACAATTCAATTATATTAACATTTCTTAGCATTCGACACCGAAGAGTTCTAATAGTAAGAGTTTTATGTCATTCAAGCATTTCATCGAGCATATTATCAACTAAATAACAAGCAAGCATATTTAATTATTTTATAATGCTAAGTAGAAGTTTGAAGGTAGATCTTCACCTTAAAGTCGAAATCCTTGACTCGAATGCAGCCCTAGCATCGAAAATTTAAAGAAATGCTTCAAACCAAATTAACGTATAAGACTATAGTTAATAATGTGGATTTAATCCTAATTAAAAGTTAAATAGTGGGTTAAGGCTTAACTAACTCAATTGGAATGATTCCTCAACTTGATTCGACGAATAGGGGCCAGGAATCGATGCACAACCGAAACCCTAATAGAGCTAAGGTCGATTACGACTCCCGTAAGAGCATGAGCCGTTCCTAGTCGATTGTCGGGACCCTATGTCCTACGAATACGTGTAGGACAATACTTTAGGTGAGCGTCTTAAGTTTGGCTACGATCTAATGGCTTGAAAGCTACAACTTAGGCCAAGAGTAAAACATATACATTTAACTTAAGTTCCCAATAGACTCTAAAGGTATTCGCACATCTCAGGCACTTGCCTTACAAACTCAAGTTGAGCGATTTGAGATGCAATCTTGGCTTGATGTCCCACGACGGACGCCAAGCCCGCTAAGACGGACATCTTTCTATAGTTTCGAGTTTAACGGTCCACTAACGGGCGGTTTAGAGCTAATTCGGTTAATCATGACATTTCTGAAATAAACTGGGTGGCGAGATTTCTTGTGCATGGTAACTAAGGTTTAGATCAACTAATTTCATAGCGCGCCATTTCCGTAATTAACGGAAATAGTGATTCGACTCTAATGAACCCTAAAAACTACCTGAATTAATAAAATATATTAAAAATAGAAAATCTAAATTTAACCACATGGGATGATTCCTGTCATGATTAGAAGCACTTCCTAAGAAGACACTAAACACAAAAACTCTAAGATGAAAAAGATAGCAGCCCATCGATAATGTGTAGTTCCAGAGATTTTCAGTTTCAATAGGTCCATTTCTTATAATGTGTTTGGAACTTTTAGTTACTAGATTATTTTTATAATTTTATAGTAATTTATCATCAAGTCTACTTTATCCCCCATCAAATTTCATTTCATTTTGACTTCTAGAAATATTCTAAAAATTTTCGAAGTACCAGCTGTTTGAAACCAACAATTTTTGATACAATTTCTAAAATGTTCTAAATAAATCTCCTTTGAGTTTTCTTTTTATTTGTTTCATATATTTTTCTATAAAACTAGATTGATCAAGCTTCAATTCGGATTTCGAATCACCTCAATTGGAGTTGTAAAACAAAAGATATGAATTTTCGAAGTCGGTATACAGAAACTGTCAATTGTTGAACATGCAACAGTACTGAACAGGGGTGGCGGTGGCACCGCCGATTCGGGGGTGGCATCGTCGCCTGTTGTCCAATTTTGGTGGTGGCACCACCGGGGTCTGTCCAAAAGCTCTTTTAAAAAAAAAAAAAAAAATTTATTTTTACAGTGGCACCACCGGAATGGGGGTGGCACCGCCGAGGTCTGTCCACACTCTGTAAAATTTTAACTTCCATTCTTTTGGGCAGTTTTGGTGGACCCCACATCACACCTTTTGATTCCAAACACGTTTGAATGCAAGCACGAACATGCACTTAAATCGAGAAATCAAAGATAACGCCCAAGGACCTCCAATTCCCATTTGGGAAAAATTCGAGGCGTTACAAAAGATCTCCACAATATTTGTTGACTAAGACAGAGCATAAGATATGCTCCTTAAGTAGTTGATCTTGTGGGTGTTTGGTAATTAATCTTGTGGGTGTTGGGTAAGAGCGTAGTCTCAAGAGTATATATCGACATGATTAAGGATATGTATAAGAGAGCGATAACAAACATGAGGGCCACTAGAGAAAAAAGTGTGTTTCCAATTAATTGTAGGCTTACACCATGGTTCAACATTGAGCCTGTATCTTTCTTGCATTGGTCATGGACAAAGTAAAGGCAAAGCTAGAACTATGGATGGGTGCTTTAGAATATAAAAGTTTTAAAATTAATCTGACTAAAACAAAGCGTATGGAATGCAATTTTAGCAACAGTAGGAGTGGAAACGAGGAATCAATTAAGGCTGCTTATCAACAAGTATCTTAGAATGACCGTTTTTTATTTCTTGGGTTGATAATTCAAGGGAGGGAGGGGAGGTGCATCTAGAGTTTTATGTGATCGCTGCATGCCAACGAAACTGAAAGGCAAATTTCATATGATGAGTAAATAACATCAGGCAGTCAACGAACATGTTCAGAGGACGAGTGTATCTACAATGAGGATGTTGAGATGGATGAATGGCAAGATAAGGATAGAATTAGAAATGAATGTGCTCAAGGAAACTTGGGAGTATCGCTAATATAGGTAATGACTAATGAGATTAGGAAAAGTAGATTTAGATGGTTCAACCATGTGCAACAAACTAAGAATTGCACGGGTTAGGAGTTTGGTTCAAGTTGAAGGCTCTAATAGGGCAATGGAAAGGCATAAACGATTGCGGGTAGAGGTAGTAAGAGAAGATTTGAGGGCCTATGGTTTAATTGAGGATATGGTCTGTGATAATGGAGTGGCAAAACTGGATTCATGTAGCCAACCAGAATTAGTTCAGGATATGGCTTTTAGATGATGATGATGATGGTGACTTTTATATATATATATATATCGTATGTGCAACTTCTTCATGCTTGCATATCAACGAACATGCTGAGTTTCAAAGTTCCTCTCATTTTTCTCGGTTTGAATGTGAATGATCACTCAACCAAAAGCAGCAGTTGTAGTAGCATTGAGTAGGAGGGAGAAGGAAGAATAGAAGAAAGAAGGGAGGATGAGGAGGAGAAGGGTAATAACTCGCCCAGGTTTACTGAAACGTTTGCGTCATTGAGGTCAATGGAAAAACTCATGAATTACTCACCCAATCATTTCTATTTTCACCCCCGGTTTTACTTGGGCGAGTCCCATGATTACTGTGTTTGGTGGTGCTTTCTTTGAGTTTGCAAGTTTTAAGAGTGCATTTTCTTGAGTATAAGAAAATGGGCTAATTGTATCCTAGAAGGGGATTCGTTTTTAATAGTTTTGCCAATTAATTTGATTATTGGCAACTGGAAATATTGCTTCTTGTTTGCCTTTGCTGTAGGAAAGCTCGGTTGGTATGTTTTTCGAAGATAACTCAGTTGATACGTTACTAATCCTATTTGTACATCGTTTCTAAAGTAGGTAGAGAAAACTATAAACCATGAATTACACACTTGTCTAAATACCTGATGTGTTATTAGAAAGATATTGTGATACACATTCAATACTAGATTCTGAGGAATCTAAAGTCCAGTAGTAAATGGGTGTTTTACACTTGGGGATTAAGAAGAAAATTTGCATAGCACATTCAAACATGGAACCAGAAATTCATTATTGCTTTGGCAGCAGGTAGTATAGAAATTCCATTTTTGCCTAAACCATGCCATGTCTCTTATCTACTATCTACTGTATGTAATATCGAAGCAACATTATCAAAGAAAGACTTTCTGGTTGAATATCGAGATGAATGAACTAAAAAGCCTAAAAATACCATGTGAGGATAACCCAACCCTAGTCAGTTACAATGAACAATAGTACTACTGAATGGCACTATATGGTATTAAAAAAGAAAGAAAAAAAGTTGTTGGCTTGTGTGTCCTCATGCTCTTGAAATCCCTCTTTGTTAATGGCATAATGGTAATTATTCTTATTCCTATTTGTATGCATCGATCATATGGGTTGTATTTGGATATGAATTGTCTTTTTCAATGACTCCAGAAAATGAACCTATAGCAACGTGCATTGCTTATGGTGCAAATGATGCACAGAGAGGGAGGGAGAGATATTTCAGTGAAGTCTCATGTTGGTGTGCTCCACTGATCGGGATCAGGTCGTCTGTCTGTGAAGTCTCACGTTGGTGTGCTCCACTGATCAGATCAGGTTGTCGGCCTAGTGTGGGTAACAAGAAGCAGTGATGCACAAGTAGCCCAAGTGGACTGTAGAGAGAGATGACCCCAAAGATTTTATTTTTATTTTTATTTTTTTCTTTCTACATGTATGATTGAAGAGAATAAAGGGTAGCCGTCTGTTGGAGTTTCCGTAGAGCAAGGTATTGGATCTGGCGAACTCTTTCTCTTGAAAGATGGAGGAGCCTCCCAATCTCATCACAGGAACGAGCAGTTTCACCGTTGAGTCCAAAGTAGAGTCGAAGGATGTTTTCCTCTCTCCCACTCAACGTCTTGAGAAGTCTATCAATGTCTTGCTTCATCTGTTTTCTGGCAACCATTGTCTCTGGCATTGTTTCCTCTGGTCCTGCCATTATTTCCTACACAGATTTTAAGGGAAAAATTAAAAAAATAATAATAATAAAAGGGGAAAGAAAACCAATTAAATGTTCCCGTGTTTCTTTTCATTTTATTTTTTCTACAGAGTATATCCACATATTGTAAGGTGTTTGTTTATAATACTCTTAATTCAGGCGAAGCCCTATAGACAACTCCCATGATTGGAGAATGGCCCACCCAACCATGTCAAAATAGGCCAATTGTTGTGGGATCCATGATGGGCCACACTACCGATCATGAGATCATGGGACGCCTTTTAATGCATTTCACTTAAACGTCTCCTTGTGGGAAAGCTGAAAACAAATGCTAGACGTAGAACCTTTGTAAAAGAAAGTTGCCGGTGCCCATGGGATCTGCATGGCATGCACATCCCAACACATTTTTCTTTAATCATTGGTCCTGAAACAGGCCTGCATTGACCAGACTAATAACCTTATATATATATATATATATATATATATATATATATATATATATATATATATATATAGCAGAATGCTCGGCTGTGCACCAGTTCGCACGGAACTTGTGCTAACTTTTTCAGAACCCATCATACATAATGTGGATCCAAAATCTGAACGGTCCATGTGAAGCAGCAACTCATGATTCCCCCCCGGGCCCAAGTTTTACTTTGATCCAAAACTTTGGTGGGCCATGAACAATGAAAACAGTTTCCTCCCTTGATTTGCATTTCTCTTTGCTATGGCCCACCAGAATTTTAGATCAGGGTGAAAATTTGTCCCCTGGGGTTTCATGGGATTCCGCATCACATGGACCGTTTAGATTAGACACCCATGACACGTGTGCAAAGGTGCGCACGTGCATAGGTGAGCATGACTCTATATATATATATATATATATATATATATATAGTGATGAGAGAAGAAAACCTGGAGTGTGATGTTTCCATGGTTGCTCAAGGGTTGATCCATAGAAATAGGGGGTCTAGTTCTGTCGCTCACAAGACTGATGTTGGAAATGTCCACTTGTACCGTGTCTGCAATTTCATCAAAAGTAGGCCAACGCCCTAATCGCCTCCTCAGGATGTTGTTAGCTTGCGCTATCTTGGCCATCAGCCCTTGCATGCTTCCCTACACATTGACAAACTAAGCATGCATTTTACATTTTGCAGCATTAGGTCTCACTTTAAAGGGCTTGGAAAAAATTAAAAATTAAAAAGCATTTGCCAAATGTTTTAGTAGTCAAAAGTATTATTTCTCCAAATCATTAGAGATTATAGTGCCTAACGTTGGTCCAAACACACCAACCAACCCACATCAACCCACAACATATAAACAGTAAGCATTGCCCAATCAACCAATGAATGGCCTGATCGAATACACGTGCCCAGACGTTGGGTTGGATGCCCAACTTCTTCAGTTCACTTTTTTTTTTTTTTAGAAGAGAGAGAGAGAGAGAGAGAGAGAGAGAGAGAGAGAGAGAGAGAGAGAGAGAGATTGATTGAAGAGGTATTTTCACAATCCACCATGGCCAGCCCATGTACTTAACAGTTAGGGGCTCAAAATGAACAAACACTGGTTATGAGTTTTGGGCTCATCCTCCACACTTATCAGGTGAATATAGCAAATTGCACCATGCATCGTATTCCCACCAAGTGGTATCCATATATAGATAGGTCACACGTGTGCCATGTTTGGGTGTTTGATTAATTCCTCTGGAAGATAATGAAAAGCAGCATATAACAACACACACCGGCAAACGGATGAGTCTGGACTTGGTTGCAACGGCCTTGATGATGGCTTGCTTGATCCACCAGTAGACATAGGTGGAGAGCTTGCAGCCTCTCTTAGGATCGAATCTTTCAGCACCTTGAAGGAGTCCTATGCATCCTTCCTGGACCAACTCTTTCTGGCTCAGTCCTTTCCCCTCGTATTTAGTGGCTATGGTGACGACAAGCCTTTTATAGCTAAGTGTTATCCTCTTTCTGCACTCCCTTGCCCTCCTCAGCTTCTCCTCCAAACTCACCTTCTCCATACCTACAGCTTCTGCCCATTGAATCATGCTCGGCTCTTGCATTTCTGTCCTTTGAATTCTCTTCCTAACTGCTTCAAGCCTCGCCCCTTCCTGTCATTTGTAAGCTGAGATGATATTTTACACACATATGGGAATGCTCACCTGCGCACCAGTTCTCACGGTAACTCGTGAAAACTTTTTGATAACTCTTCCCCGGTGATATGAACTCAAAATCTGAACGGTCAACGTGATGCAGCACCCCATGAAACCTTTGGGCCAAACTTTTACCATTATCCAAAACTTTTGATGGGCCATGCCAAAAGAGAGAGACAAATCAAGGGAGGAAACTGTTTCCTTTTTCCATGGCCCACCAAAGTTTTGGATCATGGTGAAAGTCAGGCCATGGGAGTTTCATGGGGTGCTACATCACATGGACGATTCAGATTTTGTCCTCATATCACGAGAGATGAGTTCTAAAAAAGTTCTCACTGAGAACTGGTGTGCACGTGAGCATTAGTTATTTAGAGAGAGAGAGAGAGAGAGAGAGAGAGGGTGAGCACCTGTACACAGGTGTCATGGTACAAAATTTGAACACGTGAGCATTAGTTTTTTAGAGAGAGAGAGAGAGAGAGAGAGAGAGAAAGAGTGAGCACCTGTGCACATGTGTCATGGGAACGAAATTTGAACTGTACGCGTGATGTGTCACCCCTTAAAACCTCACAAATCTAACTTTTAGCTTGATACAAAACTCTAGTGGACTGTGGCAAAAGGAAACAGTTTCCTCCCTCGATTTGCATTTCTCTTTGCTATGGCCACTAGAGTTTTGGATGAAGTTGAATATTGGGCCTATAGAGTTTCTATGGGTGCCACATCCGTAGATTGATCAGATTTTGTGCCCATGACATGTGTGCAAAGGTGCTTGTCCCCTTTAAGTTATAGGATATCCCAAAAATCAGCCATATACGAAACTTAGGTGGGCCATACCATCTAAAATGATGTGAAAACGTGCTTATAAAATATAAAAGCACTTGGTGGGGCCCACCTGAGTTTTAGATGCAGCTGAAACTTGGTTTGGCCCCTCATCCAAGTGGGACACAATGGATGGGTTAGATTTGTGAACCACATTTCAATGCGCCCAATAAACGATTATGAATGTTTTAATGGGAGGGTAACCCCTCTCAACTGTTGTATGTGGTGTGGCCCACCCAAGTCATGAATTGACTAGATTTTTAAGCATATGGCCCACCATGGAATGACGCATCTGACTGATGGGGTAGACATTCGACATCACAGTGGGGCCCACACAGCTCGACCTCATGGGAAGTTCCCATGAGGTCGACCTCATAGTACCCATGTGGGCCCCACCGTGATGTATGTTGAACATCAACACCGTGCATTTGATGGGTCCCCTTTAGTTTGTAGAATATCCCAAAAATAAGCTGTATACGGAACTCAGATGGGCCATACCATCTAAAGCCATGTGAAGACATGCTTGAAACATATAAAAGCACTTGGTGGGGCCCACCTGAGTTTTGAATGCTGCTGAAACTTGGTATGACCCCTCATCCTAGTGGGACACATAATGGATGGGCTAGATTTGTGAACCACATATCGGTGGGCCCAATAATGATTATCAAGATTTTAATGGGAGGATAACCCCTATCAACTGTTGTATACGGTGTGCCACCCAAGTCATGGATTGACTTGGTTTTTAAGCCCGTGTCCCAAATAGAATGGTGCATCTGACTGATGGTGTTGATGTTCAACACGCATCACGGCAGGGCCCACACAACTCGACCTCATGGGAAGATGCCATGGGCTCGACCTTGTGTGTGTGTGCGTGTGTGTGTGCGCGCGCCCGCGTGCGTGTGGGAAAAGGTTCTATGCGTTTTTAGGCATGTCTTCACATTTTAGATGTTTTAGGCATGTCTTCACCTGGTTTTAGATGGTATGACCCATTTGAGTTCTATACACGGTTGAATCCCATAATTTAAAGGGGACCCATCAAATGCACGGTATTGATTTTCGACATGCATCACGATGGGGCCCACACAGCTCGACCTCATGGGAAGTTCACATGAGGTCGACTGCATAGAACCATTTCCACACACACACACACACACACACACACACACACACACACACACACATATATATATATATATATATATATATATATATATATATAGTTTCCTTTTTCCATGCTCTCCTCCCAAAAATTGTTCAAGTCGCGTACATGAATTTTGTCCAACTAAATGGAATGGGTCTGAAAGTCACAATCCCACCAAAATGAGAACAAATCCTACCAAGTGGTTACTAGTACAGAAGAGGTATATATATTGGATATTTTTCATTTTTGACCCTTGAAGAATGTAATTAGATAAATCAAATAATCGTAATTTTCATTACATGATACATCTAAATAGGACCACAATTTGCTTTAGTTTAATTTGAACTACTTGTCTGCAATTTCTAAGCGCCTGTGTATCATCCATCAAACTCTGCCAGTGTAGAGAGAAAAAGGAGGGAAGATTGTTTCACATTAAACGGGAACATATTTACAGCCAACGTGGATTGTAAGGTCCATTGATTTGGTGGTGGTCATGCTATATTGATAGGACAGCATGTACCTCTAAATTACTACAAATAAAAAATTTAAAAATTTAAAAAAAACTTAAAATTAAAAATTCCACATTCGAGCAGAAGATTTGGATATGGTCCATCCATCCACACAGTGGGACCACCAAATCAATGTTTTTGGTTCCAACTTGAAACGAATGACCATAATGTTGAAAGAGAGTAAAAGGTACCTTGAGATAATGAGAAAACTGTGCCTCTTCTGTAGGTGTTAGATACCTTTCATAGTAGGAAGACGGGGATGAGCACCAACAGCTACTCACTTCCAAATTGGATAATTCCGTGGCTGTTTTTCTCTTCCTCTTCTTCTTCTTCCTCCTCCACATCCTTTTGCTCGCAATCGATGATAAGTTTGTGTGAGTTCCATCGTCCTTATGGAATTGGAATTCATAGTTTGTGGGGAAGGCAATCTCAGTTAGTGCTATTGCCGATGAGACAGCATCTCTGGCAGCATGAGCTGCGGCATTAGCCAGAGTAACAGCTTGAAGGGCAGCAGCAATGGTTAGAGAGTCGTAAGAAGGTAAGGAAGGATGCATAATATGAAAAGAAGTTTTGGAAGGGATGGCAAAGGGAGAGAGAGAAATGGGAAGAGTTGGAGAGGAGGGGTTTGAAAATGCAGTAGAAGCAGAAGCCATGTGAGGTGGGCAGCAGAAATGAGGCTAAGATGATGAAGATGATTGAGAAACGGGCTAGTTAGTAATTTTATTTACTTTTGTGGGAAATGATAATGTTTCTCTCCTCTTCTTCTTTTTTTCTCCCCTTATGTTTCTTATTTGTTTTGTTGTTGAAATGGTGAAGAAGAAGATAAGGGCAGCAGAGATGGGGAGATATTTTAAGCTCCGCTAGTATTGGGATGGACCCACGAAACAAATTAGAAAAAAGAAAAAAGAAAAAGCCAAAAACATTTTCCCACCCAAAGAAGACCATAGGGCCCACCTTGATGTATGTATTGTATATCCATGCCGTCCATCCGTTTTGCCAGCTCATGTTAGACCATGAGCCCAAAACCGAAGCAGATTCGTATCACAAGTGGACTAAACCATAGGAAATAGTAGTTATTGAATTTCTACCGTTAAAAACTTCCTATGGCCGTCTTCAATATTTCCTAATGCTTATATGCCATCCAACCTGTTGATAAGGTCACACAAATCTGTTTGAATGGAGGAATATATATATATATATATATATATATATATATATATATATATATATATATATATATATATATATCGGCTTGATCCAAAAAATTTGTGGCCCACTAATAGTTTTTAATGGTAAATCACCATTATTCCCTATGGTGTGCTCTGCGTGAGATATCAATATGCTTTATTTTGGGCTCATACCCTGGAAGAACGGATGGCTGGCCTGGATATACAATAAATACATCAAGGTGGTCCGCACCTTATGGAGTGAGGCCGTAGCCGCATCTAATCCCTCTCCCAAGAAGACCCACTTCGGTGCCTTTATCAGGGAAAGTGGTTTACCTACCGAGTAAACTCTCGGGCCACTGTAGACGTACGTGTCTTATCCACGCTATTTTCCAACTCATTTTAGGGTCTGAGTTCAAAATTGAAGCATATCAAAGCTCAAGTGGACCACACCGCGGAAACAGTGAGAATGGTGACGTCCACCGTTGAAACCTGAATAAGGTCACGAAGGGAAAACATTATTTATCCAAAACTTCGGTGGCAACAAAGAAGCTTTCAACGGTGAGCAGGTGTTAAGTTCTCACTTTTCCTTTAGTGTGGTCCACTTAAGCGTTGAATATGCTTCAAATTTTGCATTCTTGCCTTAAATGAGCTGGTAAAACAGATGGACATTATTGATAAGAAACGTTGCTGTGAGCTACACATGTACTCAGTACGCAGTCAGCTTCTTTCCTAGGCTTCTTGAGATGAGACGCCAGCTCTCTTCACCAGCCGAGGATTGCGTCCTCCTCCTTTCCACGGGGGAGTGGGTCTGACAGGAGCTCTGTGAGGCCCACCCTGATGTATGTGTTCTGTCCACTCGGTTCATCCATTTTAAAAGATCATTACGAGGAATGAGCCCAAAAAAGAGAAAGGCTCGGGTGGGCCATACCACAGGAAGCAGTAGTGATAGCCTTTGAAACCTTCTAGGCCCAATGTTTGTTTGCCATCCAACCTGTTCATAAGGTCACATAGACCTGGATGAAGGGAAACACAAATATCAGCCAGATCGAAAACTTCCGTGGGCTCTACTAAGTTTTTAATGGCATGTATTCAATCCCCACCATTTCATGTTTCCTATGGTGTAACCCACTTGAGCATTTGATCCATTGAGAACCTTATTCCCCTGGCAGATGCAATTGGAGATGCAAGAAGCAAGGTAGAGAGTTGTTGTGCGGACCCTTTGCACGACCGCATAATAGGCATATTGTTGAGACTTAAATATTACATATTTAACCATTCAATTAAATTAGATTTCCTGATATTTAATTGATAATTTGATTTAATTATATACATTTTTGTTATGCGATGTGATTCGGAAGCTTATGATGAATATGTGCTTAAAAGGATGGATTTAGAGCTCAAAAGAAGATAATGAAGAATTGGAAATTTGAAAGTCATTAATGAAGAATTCGCTTGTCAAAGATCTAAGGAAACCAAGTGAGGAATGAAGATAATTAAAAGTTTGAAGTAAAGAAAATAAATCCTGAAAATTAGCCAAAAAAATGATATTCTGAAACTCCGAGTTTAAAAGAGAAATTCCTAAAATAATTCTTAAAATAAACTTACGATGAATGAAGAGAACCGAAGGTTTATAATCTTCTTTCCTTTTCCATCTGTCTTTTTTCTCATGCGTAATTTCCCAAGTAGAAATCATGTTTATTGCCGCCTTTTTACTTCTTTCTTTCTCTTTTCCTATTGTAATTTCACTTTTGTTTATCATTTTTTTTTTTAATGCATTTCAGTGTAAAACGGTTTTCTATGGGGAGTCCCGACAGACGATGATAATGGCAGAAATTTCTTTCTTTTGTCCTTCCCGCTTCTTCAGGACGTTTGAACGGAGACAATTCTATTATACCGCCACTCAGCAGTTGATTCTTCATACGAATGACATCTTCTTTTTTAAACGCAAATCCTTCATGAGAATCAAGGGGCCTGGGTCTTTTATCGCCGACTCTCCCTTTGTAATGGCTCGACTCTTCCCTTTTTTCTGTTCTTCTTTTGTCACGAGAAACGTCAATTTTCTTTTCTCAGTTAACGACGTTTGTTATCAGCCTACCATGTCCTCTTCTACCCGTTTCGTGATGGAATGCTGGCATCTTCCTGGTCATTAGTTCTAGTGCATGGGCTTTCATAGCCAAATCATGAAAAGTTCTTATGTCAGCACTTGTGAGTCCAAATGCGATCCTGTCTCCATGGAATTTAGACACATCTTCACTTGTTCCTTTTCCTCGGGCAACTATCTGCATGAAGCTCCCAAAGTCTTCCATCTGTCTATGAATTTTTATACGGGCTCACCTTCTCTCTGCCATACAGAAGCTAGTTCTGTGATATTGACATCACGATCTGATGAAAAGAAGTTTGACATAAATGCGTCTTGCATTTGCTCCCAAGTTCGTATCGATTCCAGCACCATATTGGAATACATCGGAATACTTTTCCTGTTAAAGAAGAGCCAAATAGTTATAAGCATTATTGTGAGACAGTAAAGAAGTTACCCATTGTCGTGATAAAGTGCATGAGGTGTTCTTCCGGGGACTTATCAACATTGAATTTTTGAAAATCCGGATGTTTGAAGTTGGCTGGAAATGGTATGTCTTCAACTTCCCTCGGATACGGTGTTCTATAACGGAATCTCTCAGCATGTTCATGTTCTTTGACTATCTCTGTGACCACTTTTCTCACCTCTTCTTGAGTTATCGCTCTTGTCGTAGGAGCGGACCCATATAATCCTGCTCTTGGTGGTTGTAACCCTTCAGGCGGTTGTCCATGCCTGTTCATGACACCTATCATGGGTGGGGCCACGACTTGAGCCACATTGTGAGCAAGAGTGGCCAAAGCCTCTCAAAGACTCCGGCATTCTTCCATCAGAGTTCTTTGAGTTTGTGCAATCTCAGTTATATGTTCATCAACAGTCGATGGTGAACCTTGACTTGTTCCTACCATGTATACAGCTGCTTCTCCACTCCTTGACAAAGTTGTTGTTGAAGTGGGATAAGAGTGTATCGGAGTGACAGGACTTGATAAGTGAGGAGTCCCATTGAATTTTCTTACACTTCTATAGGATTTAGTTGATTGCGATGTAATTTGCAGAGGTGTCATTTGCAGAGATACAGGGGACGATGAATCTTCTACGGGTGATTTACCCTTTTCTTTCCTTGTCCATTGAACATTTGTGGCAAGCAAGGCTGGAAAATCTTGTGATGTTAAGGAGTAGGGGGGTTTTCCTGGATAGAGTGCTGGAGGAGCAAGTTCGGGGTTTCTTTTAGCTACGTTTCTTGTCACTGGACCTTCGATCATTTGTGATGGAATTAATTTTGCAGTTGTGTAGGATTGAGTTGTCGATCTTCGGCGAGAAACGATGACCCATTCTTCTCCATTGTCTTGTGCAAGAGGAGATATGGATATAACCTCGCTGGTAGCTTGAGAGACAGTATGCTTGGCCAAAATTGGCTTCTTTAGGATCGATTGATCTTTTTGGTTCGGAGGTTGATCACAAGCATATTCTATAACGAACCCAGTTGGTATGAAATAGAAAATTGTTTTGGTTGCAAAAGTTGCCATCGCAATTGAGTATATCGTAATTTCTGTTAAGGTAATATGAAACATTCACAAGTTAGTATTTAAACAAGGATACACTTTTATCTTAGAGATGAAGGGGAGGAAGTTCTCGTTGAGAGTCGCCATTTTGGAATTTATATGATGTCAAACAGTGATGAAATTCTCTATATGTTTTCCAAGTTATTATCGAGTAAGATAATGAAGGAGAACTCCCTAGCAGAGTCGCCATTTTGTTTCAACAAGAAATGAAAGTATCTGGTTTGGGGATTATCTTACTCAATAGTAATATAAAAGAGTGAAGAGAATAATCATCATGATTTATTTATTTCTAAATTCATTTACATCTTCTTATCCCTTGATTATAAGATAAAATATTCAAAATACAAGTATATCATGAGTTCAAATATCAATTTCGGCATCATTTCAGCCTAAGATTTGTTCATCTCAGTAAGAGAAGTATCACGCGGATTTGAACATCCTTCATAGAAGAAATATTTTAGCAGCATTTGGAGGAAAATAAATATTTCGACAGCGTTTCAACAGCAACATTTTATCTCCTTTATGTAAATCTCCGCGCAACACATGTTGTTGCGTGGTCCGGCGTAATGAGTAAAACTCATCTCTTCTTCTTCTTATTCTTCTTCTCTTTCTTATTCTTCTTCGGAATACCTTCGGAGTTTTCTTCTCTAGAGCTCTGATCTTGTTGCTGTGTGTAAATGAGAGGAGTGGGGTATTTACAGACCTTGACACGTGAGAACCCTTGATCTTTGTGCCATAGGGCCCACTTCACAGAACATTTCATCCAATCAATCTTTTGTGACCAAACTAATGTTGTGCGCTCCTCCGCAACCATTATTAGTGTTGTGCGGTCCTGTGTAACCAACATCCTTTGCGCGGGTACATACAACACAACTCTTTCATTAATCTTTCTTTCTCTTTGATTCTTCATAGTTCTTCAATATTTATCATTTTTTATGTTCCAACAGATGCCCCCTTAATCCTTTGTTTGTTCTCTTCCCTTTAAACAAAGAAATAGGATCAATTTCTCCATTTTTTCATATTTTCATGTCATTGCGCAGGCTTGCGCAATACTCTGTTTGGTCAAGTTCTTCTATAAATATTGGACTCAGCCTTTAATCTCTCATTTTTAATTCTCTTGTCCAAGTTCTTGCGAAACAGATTCCTTTCCGTGTGACATATTGTCTTTGCGCGCAACATACTTTTACTTCTGCGTGCCTCCGCATAGTGAACATCTATTGCATGCTCCTGCACAACTGTTCTTCCTTCTGTGCAAAGTAATTTTTGCTTAAAATTTTCCCTTAGTACCAAATATTTTCTGACCCATGGATTTTTTTTCTAAGCCTCCGAGACTTTTCTTCATCTCTTTAAGAACTAATTTTCCCAAGTCTTCAATACTTATTTATTTCCTCAAAATAGCTTTCACCAAAAGAACGTATCGCTTGATAAAACCTCATACTTCCGAACCTTCTTATCCTGAATTGCCAAATCCATCTTCTTCCCAAGTACCTAAATCTTCTAACTCTCCACAGCCGGAGCAACCAAAAAAGAAGCGATTCAAGACCACTAGTAAATGTCCCGCGTACATAAAAGAACCCGTACTCCCGACTTTCGATTTTGCTAATCGCATCAATGCGCTATCTTCTCCAATTCATAGAGTGATCACAATGGGGGATATTGAAAGACCACCTCGCCATGGTCGTGACTTTGACTGGGAAGAGTGGCTAAAGTCGATGGCTCATCTCCAAACCGATAGCCAAAGACCACCTGCAAGGGAAGATACTCCACCTCCTTCATTGTCAAAGAAAAAGCAACGCTGTAATAAGGTCGAGGAATTTCAAGAGAAGATAAGGGAGCATAGCAAGAAGAAACTCCAGAATTCATGGGAGATGATCCGGTTTAAACAAGGCATCATGAAATTTAATAATCAATTTAGAGAAGGAATGGTTATCATCCCATTGAATCTTAACCGCCATCAATCTATCATCGACAGTGAACCCTCTGATCAGATGGACAGAGAGAGATTGAGGTTCACTGCAAACTGGGTATTGAAAGAACCGCACATATTAGAAGGAACTTTGTCTATTAAAGGATCGAAGCAAAGGATAGGCGACATCCATCCAATGAAATTTCTCATTCCTTCTCACAATCCTCATACTTTATTTCCAACTCATTTTTATGAGACTGTTCAATAGCAATTTAGAGATCGCGAATCGATCTGGGGGAATGAGGAATTCAAAACTTGCGGTTTCCTCTCTCCACGTGCTCATTATTCGGAGTGGGCAAAAGCAATTCTGACGAAACATGCCGCGGCACGGCCTATACAATACTATAAAAGTTACATCGGAATACTTTTGCAAGGACATCTGTAACATCTCGAAAAAATCCATACAAAGACCCGAGTATCACCTCAGGCAGAAATCACTCAGGACTAAATCCTTTAGAAATTAGACGAGAATTAGCTAGTGCTAAACTAGAGTACCTGTGAAATTAGCACTTATCACTTTAAATACGAACTGCAAGACCTAAAATGTGCAGTATCATTAACGCTACATGACCCTATAATCTAGGATCAGTCTCTAAACCCAGTTGCTCTCGGGAGCACATTGAAACTCCGTATCGGACCTAGACCGCACGTCGAAAGTCCGATGACTGCGAAACCAAACAGTTAGGACCGCCTTACTCGGCTTGACAACCATCTATGAAATCAAATCCAAATAGTACCCAAAAATACACAACTTGAGCCAGGAGCAAAGTGTGTGAGAAACGCGAATATCTTTAGAAAACGAACCCAGATTTAAGTGAATTGAGTTATTCGCTTGCAGGCCAAATCTAAGGATTCAGATTGTCAGAATCTGACCCAATTACATCCTCAGATCAGGAAAAATTTTCAACTCATGTCAGTACACTTGTGGCCCTGATCGAGTACCGGTGACCATTGAACTGAAACTGGTCCGCCACGGTCGATTTATAAATTCGATCGGACCGAAAACTCAGTTTGACCTAGATCCAATGTCAGGGAGCTTAAGTCCGACCGTATGCTGAAGGGAGGCCACCAGAAGTTCTCCATTGGACTGAAACAGACGCCCTTTAGATATAACCTAAGTATACCTTAACCTTGAGGCCATTTCCATCAGTCCTGGGCCTATATAAAGGGCCTTAAACTCTCTCTCTCATTCCATACGAATTTCTAACCCTAGGTGAGAGAAAAGAGAAGAAAGAGAAGGAAAGAGAGAGAAAGTGAGAGAGAGAGTTGGTGTGTGTTCTTAGGATTCAATACCGCCGCTCCACGTGCTTAACCACCCTTCCCGTGTTGCTATTCCAGCAATTCCGATTTTGTTCTTAGGTAAGAAAACCTAACCCTAACCTGTTTTAGGGTTTCAAATAGAGTAAAGAATGAAATAGCTAATCTATTTCATACTGTAGGTTACAGTTGTGTCGTAGATGACGAGTTAGAGAATGAACTGAGTTCGTTACGAGTCTACCGGCGAAAGGTGCGGACTATAAACGTTTAGGTTATGGTTTTCAAGGCTGTCAATGTTAGCTAATGATTTATAACTAACTTGGTTGATGTTTCACATGCTAGATACGTTGTTTCCTTTGCTTTACAGATATATATATATGAGCTATGTTGAATATATTGTATTTTATGTGTTTATTGAAATGTTTGAATGGCTATGGAATTTGGATTCGTGCTTGCCATGATTATCCGTCGTAGATATATGATTGGTGTATATGTGACAACTCCTTGTTGAAAGGATTTGCCCTAATACATGTTATGACTGGCATACATCATGTATGTTGAAGTGTGTAGTCTAAGTGTTTGTTATAATGTTTGAATGAATATGGAATTATGATTTGTGCATGCCATGATTATCGGTTGCTTATGCATGATCGTTGCACTCGTGGCAACTCCTTTGTGAAAGGATTCGCTACTATATGTGTTTTAACTAATGTATTACGTGTATGTAATATGTGTAGTCTAAGTGTTTGATGAAATGCCTGGGTGAGAAAATGCTTGGTGTAATATCTTTAATGAGGACGTTGAGATAGGATTCCCAATCCCCTTATCTAGGGTTACAGTTTCCTTCATGTAATCTATCTTATTACTATGTGATTTATGAATAAAATGCTCATGTAAGTTAACGTGTATTCTGTGTGTTCGTTAAAATGCTAAAATGAGATCTATATTTAAATGTGTTGTTACATGCTGTCTTGGCTATTACATGTGAATGCTATTGTTCTGGAGTGTGTTTGGGGCTACGTCGTGGTCTAGGCAATCGGTAATGGTTTACGGTCTGTGGCCGAACTATTCTTGGCCACGACGGACACGTTCAACGAACCCGAGTCATACGTCGTTTAACGACAGTGGTTAGGCCACGCGGAATGCTTATGTATTCCATGTCGATTAAGTCTACGTGTGCTCATACTAGTCGAGCTTGTCAAGTAACCCGATTGGCCCGATGTATGTTCACCATGTATGGACGCTACCGCTTGAATCTAAGGTACCAAACTCACCAGTGGAAAGCCCATTTAACTTTGGTTCCTCGATCCGCTAAGATTCATGAGTCGGGCATGGTAGTATGGGACACCGTGGTTGAACTGTCGGCCTATGCTGGGGTGACGAGCCTCCCCATAGTGTCCAGTGAGCAAACCTAAGCTCGTGAGCTGAATACAGTGGTATGGGACACTATATTCGAGCTGTCGGCCAATGACTAGGTGACAAGCCATTTGTAGTGACCTCGAGCATACTCGGAGACTGCGCTGAGGCAACGAGCCTTTCCATAGCAACTGGAGTATAAGCTAAGCCTGCATTTAGGTGACGAGCCCTTTGTAGCGACTTGGAACTGTAATATCGTATGAGACTAGCTAGGACTGACGACCCTAGAATGGATCATTGTTTGGGAAATGATATAAGGGAGGTACCTTAGCTTCCCAATCTTACTGTATGAAAAGGCCTAATAAGAACTCGGTAATCACGATCATGCACTGCATTGCATGTGCCTTTGGCGTTGGTGTTGAGCACAGAGGAAGGGGTGCATGCCACGACCGTAAGAGGAAGATCGCAGAGGGAGTGTAGGTGAGGGCATGTATCATTAATACATATCATTTTTTGCATTAACCAGAGTACTTAGGGATGCTTGATTTATTGCTTTATTATTACTGCTTGATTAAATTGATAACATGTTAACCTTTGCCTTATAGCTCCACTGAGTTGATCACTCATTCCCACGTTCTGGGATGGTGTTGTACACACCAACTAAACTCTGTCTTAGCTGCAGGTGATGGCGATGCTTATGAAGCAGAGCCGGACTATTATGATGACGAGGAGTTCTTCTTATGTAACTCTCTGGCGAGTCTATGTATGTCACGCCCCAAACTCGGAAACCGGACTCCCAAAATTCTCGATCACCGAATTCGGCATCGACAGCCTCCATAGAACCCCATTCTCGGCTCCCAATGCCTATTCGCCAGGTTCCGATCCTGGGATGCTACGAGGAGGATTTTCAACATCAATTTGATTTGTAATAAGCATAACCAAAGGCATAACCCACAAACAACAACTAAAAACTCCGTTACATATCCACTATGATAAAAAACTTTACAAGTACAATGAGCATAAAGGGAAATACAATGAAAATGGACAAAAAGCTCCAAGATGATCTGCTATGCGCTTCTGCCTCAGCGCTGCGACAGTCCAATGTCACCTACATGCAACGGTTGTGCATAAGCTTATAGAAAGCTTAGAGGGTGGTGTAAGTGTGTGCGTAAGGTAGTAATTATGCAATATCAGAGTAATGCAGAATATGCTGATGAATCTATGAATGCTATGAGCTGTACCTATGCGATGCGAGGCATGGATGATGTCGGCCATACCAAGGCCATGCGGTGTGAAATGTAACTCAAGCATGCGAATCCTCATCTAAGTCCACATATCAATATAGCTCAATTCAGGAATATGACCGGGGTCTAGTACACTCCAAGCCAAACTGTCGCCCCATCGTGCGCAATAAGGTGAGTGAAATAGACCTCACTATCCGTTCTCCAATATCGGGCTCAACTCGTTGATAGCGGACCCATTCCTCTAGCTGGTCAAACTCAGCCTAGCTTTGCCCCCTCCACTCGGGCGGGTAAGGCCGTACCCCCTTCCAACCGACCACGACACAGTGGAAAGCGCAGCCTTCTGGTACTCGACCCTCGGTGCGCATGTACCCACTCAGTTTAGACGTTGGAGAAACCTCTTGGTACCATAAGGGTTTAGGGACTTTCACTTAGGGATATTTATAGCACCCCATGTAGAACAAGATTTTCAGTATCCAATCCTGCTAATCCACAATACGTCTGTGGAGGCTACGGCCCTGATGTCATTAGGGCGTACAATAACCATATCACACAATGTGAATGCATGAATCACACTATCCAGTCATACAGCAATCCTGCGCGTATCGTGCACTCATGTAGGGTAACACCGCCTATCCGGGAGCCCCTAAATAATTTGTCCAAAGGCATATGCTATAATCAGTCACTTCTTATATCAAGCATACATATGATGCGTATGATCATGAATCATGGAACTATAATAAACATGTTATATAGTGATGGACGTTGTTCATAACGAAGATGGGCCTAAACGGCCTACAAGTCTGGGCCTAACAATGGGCCCTAGAGAGAATTATAATACGAGCATTTAACCAACATTATTCTTACAATGTGGACGTCAAAGTAACATTGCTCCTAAGGCACGATCGTTGTAAACATCCTTACACAAACCATGGTAGAGTCACACATTGTAATGGACTTGTGTACATCCAATTGGGCCTCGACCCAAAGGCCTTAGATACAACAAATGGGCCGCATCACATAGACCTTATGTATATTAGGTGGGTCTCAATGGATGGGCCATAACTACATCAAGATGGACCTAATCATATGGGCCTCTTATATTATCAGGGTGGGCCTCAACGGTTGGGCCACAAATAAACCGAGATGGGCCACATACATATATCAAGGTGGAGTCTCAATGGGCGGCCACAAATAACTCAAGATGGGCCCCATACATATACCAAAGTGGCGTCCACTTGATCTATAGATTTGACTCATTCCTTAGCTCATGACATAAAATGAGCTTCTAAGATGGTTGGACGGATTGGGTGCAACCCATGCATCATGGTGGGTCCCACAGACCCTGCTGATGTCAACAGCAGTGGGACCCCTGTCCCTGTGAAATGGGTGGACTGCATGTCTAAAACACATACCCCATAGTGGGTTCCATCGTCCCTGGGCGGTGGGATAAAACACATGAATCATTGTGGGTCCCAAGTGGGGCCCACCATAATGTTTGTATGCCATCCAATCTGTCCATACGGTCACAAAGACCTAGATGAAGAGTAAAGACAAATTTCATATTGAATCAAAAAAATCCTATGACCCAGAAAAGGGTTTCAAGGGTAGACATTTAATCACCGCAGTTTCCTATGATGTGGGCCACTTGAGCGCTGGATGCGGCCGAAATTTGGAGGGGGCCCACTTCAGGAAGTGGCCCACCTAATGAACAGCGTGGATGGTAAACACGCATCATGGTGGGGCCCACGACTGGGACTGTGGGTCCCTGGTCCGTCCGTCTGCAGCGTAGGATGTCTGCGCATCCTTTTTTTTATCAGCAGTAGCAGCAATGCTGCTGTTGTTATATATATATATATATATATTTTTTTTTTTTTAAAATAAAAATTTAAGGTTTTTCATATGTGAGGCCCACTCTAAGTGAATCCATTCCAGCCATTGGATTCTACAACTAATAACAGATCCAACGAGCCCAATACTGAGTATTTTTCAGTATATAGAAATATCAGGGAAGATTTCAACGGTGAAAACCACCATTTGCCATGGTATGGCCCGCCAAATCCTCAGATTGACTCTGTTTTTCGGTTCAACGCCTAAAATGAGGTTGGGAAAGGAATGGACGGCGTGGATTGAATACATACATTAAGGTTGGGCCTATATGAGTGGGCCACCCCAGAAGCTTGGAAACGAGTTGATATTCATGTCTTCCCTTTTTGTCCAGCATCCAGGGACACTGGACAGTTTGGTGTTGCACACGCATATGGGTCCTGCTTAAGTGGGCCACGAAATGATAGATGGTGTGGGTACAACACATTTAAAGTGGGCCCCACTTATCAATGGCTTGGATAAAATACCTGCCTCATGGTGGTGTCCACCCTGATGGCCACATGACCATATTAACATAAGAGAAAAAAATGAAAAAGAGAGGGAGAGAGAGAGAAAGAGAGAGTGGGACACGCGTGATGGAGGGACCCCGACATTATGGGCCCTCCGTTACAATCAATTATACATCAAGTGGGTCCCAATACATGTGGGCCTACCCAAATCAAAGATCAATGGTGGAGGTTCCTTCTCCACCCAAATGGATGGTCTAGATGACCTCTTTTATACAAGGAAAATAAACATCATGATGGGGTCCATGGAAAATGGCCCCATCATGGAATGATCATAAGGATCAAGGTGGTCCATCGGCCACATCAAGGGTCCAAAGTGAGATCCATACCATCAATCGGTAGGCCTCACTTGGCCCATCATCAAAACATGTAAAATCTAGCGTAATAAGCACCCACCGTTCGATCTTCTTGCTCCCTTGGCTTCCTTTGCTCCTTACCTTTGATTCCAACGGAAGATATGAAGTTTGGATGGTTGAGATAGGAGATGAGGGGGGTAGGAAGTGGGCCACACTTGTAGCTTGGAAGAGATGGGGAGAGGCTTGGACGTGTGAATTTTCTTGCTTGCTTGGGAAGTGAGTTGAGAAAAGAGAGAGAGAGAGAGAGAGAGAGAGAGAGAGAGAGAGAGAGAGTTGAAAAGGGAGAGAGAGAGAGAGATGGGTGATAAATGATGGATGTGGTGGGTGATGTGTGTAAGAGCTTTTTGACTTTTGTGGTTGCTTGGTGTAAGAAAGGCATGGGTGTGTAAGAGACTTTTTGACTTTAGGGGTTGCTTGGAGATGGGTGAGAAGTGATGGTGTACTTGAAATATACTTGACATGATGGGATAGATAGATTGATTGATTGATGTGACAAGTCGTACAGATTCTCTTGAAATTCGCACGCGCGGTGTTTTTCTCACACCAAACGCTGGCCCACATCTCCTGGCCAGACTATCGGATCGGGGTGCGAGTCGTGGCATCGGAACCGCAGTGACGGTGCGGTCACATGGGTACAAGTCTTGGGTTGAGTCAACTCGGGTTGACGGCATGTGAATCAGGGTCGTGCGCAAATACCGGTTAAGGATCGAAGGTTGCTGGAATTTGACTGGGAAGACCGCGAAAGTCTACGGAACGGTACGGTCTAGGATACGGGGCTTACAATGTAGGCCTGGAATTGCACTGTCGGGGCTACATGATTTTTGATAGAGAAATTACACATTTTGATTTTGTATATTTTGAATCAAACTTGTAATTATTTAACCTAGTGACATTCATACTCTAAGGCCTTGCTATTACTTTTGTACAGTTTATATACACGTCACAGTCTTCTGCTAACGTACTTTAATTACCTTTGGAGTATGATATGCTGTTTTGGTATAATCTCATTCATGTTTAAGGCACTAACGTGGACAACATTAATCATCATTATCTATGTTGCATAAGTGATGCGTTGGTACTCGGTAGTTGAGTTTATGCTCGACCCCCGATTTTCAGGGCGTCACAAGTTGGTATCAGAGCATGATTTGGATTAAACTGGACTTACGTTATGGTCACATGATGCCCACTGATGTACTTTGACTTAGGAGGGTGCAATAAGAACGTAAAAACAGTTATAGGATTTCCAGTTTCGTCGGACGTTAGATTCGGCCGAAACTAACCTTCGTAGTTCACTCCGTAGGCCCCATGGATCGTGCAAGACGATCCAAATCTCTCCTTGGTCCGTCCATCGACGAGTTTAGATGCCAATTTAGTTAATCCCGTGCGCAAAACACCCCAAAGCGTGAATATTCGTAAGTGGGAGTGCGAATGTGTACTGAACCAATGCGGGGGGGGGCCATACCGCTACTTAAAATGGGATCCGAGGTGGGTCCCATGACTTTTCGGCACCCCGGGGGGGTGTGGACCCTCACCCCGTGCAGACCCACCATCAACGAGGCATACGCCCAGCAAGGTCCCCGCTAGATCGGCGGGGCCCCACCCAGCCAGGCAACGCCCGGGCGGGAGACCCCGCCACCCGACAGGGCCTCGCTAGCCGATAGATCATGTGGGCCCCCACACACATGTGGGACCTCCCTCCCACTCTAAAAACCCTCATTGGGGTCTTTTTTGCAAAAAACCAACCCCCCTTACTACATATCTTCTCCCAAACCTCTCAAATCCTTCCTCCTCTTTAATCCATTACACCAACCCACCTTCCAAGCTTCAAATCTCTTTCTCCTTCATCACAACTCTCCCATTTATCATTCTAAGTGCTTCAAACCCTACTACATCTTTCAATCTCCTCTTAAATCTCCTTCTATACCTCTAGAACACCTCTTTTTCTCCCATTTTTTCATCATTTCCCTCCTTCCTTCCCATTTGAGAACATAAACCCATTTGTGTTTCTCAAAACTCTAATACGCACCAACCCATCTTGTTTTCATGGCTTTCTTTACGGTGGTCACTGCCATCTTCTCCATCTCTATGCTCTTAT